>NC_051232.1:13886018-14591018 GCF_015220715.1 Pygocentrus nattereri
TCTAGTTTGCTAGCCAGTTGTCTTCAATTTAAACTAGATAGTTACATAAATGACTATTGCATTCAGCACTTTGGCTAAGCTCAGCTTGGGTTGCTTTTTTGGCTGAGTTGTTTAAATTATTGAATCCATGTTAGAGACAAAGTCCTGTTCTATATGGAATAAGGCAGCCCTCTATATATTTATACAAAGTTCTTTATTTAGTAATGAAAGTTGGTAACTTTAACACATCCAGCAGTCTTTTACAGTATCTATCATGAGGCGATTCTGCAGGCAGCAGCCGAAAGACCTTGAGGTTGGAAACATTTAAAGGAGCTCATCAGCTCAGATTTACATGCTGAAAGCAAATTTACATGCATACTGAAGGTTTGCCGCACTTTTGAAACTGAGCAACGTCTGGCAGAAAAGGAGGACAGCAGTGTGCACATTTTTTGGTCTACATAGGAATAAGGACAACCTAATGTAAAAAGTCTTCTGATGTTGAATTTTTAAAGTGACAGCATGGCTAAGAAAATCGAATGCACCCACTTGCACCCCACCCCAGTCATATCTGCTGTCTGAAGTTTGCTTCTTTTAGTTCTTTTGGAGCCATGACACTAATGTGGCAAACAAGTAATGGAAGCTTCTCACCAGTTAACATGGTAATTGTTGCATCTCTAAATCATCCCATACTTGCCTCAAGATGTGTGGAGTTGTTAAGTCACCTCTTATATACTTGATTGTGCTTTTATGACACTGTATGATATTAGTAGAAATTAGTAGTCGTGCATTTTAACCTGTAAATACATCCAGAAAACCTCAACCCAATCAAACCACATCCAGGTTTTCATAAAGGTTGCACAGACCTCTCAGTATAGTTTAGGGCTCAGTATGATCTATAAAAATGATCAAAACTTCACTGTGTAGCTGAATGCTACTGCTATAACAAGCATTTTGGACATATTGCAACAACCTTTCCACCTCATGGTCCCTTTATTTATCCCCAGAATGTGATGAAGTATGAAGGTCTACAGGAAAATGATAAACGTTTTTTGCTCAATGTGTTTTTGGAAAATTTTCATTTTAGTGATGTTTGAGGGACTAGTGTCATTGTAGAGAGTGGGGGGAGCTGCTGTGTCAGTAAAATATCTTCGAGACGGGATGTGTGCAACATGGCGCAAAAGCTCTGCTTCTCAATGACTTGAGAACTGGTGTGCAGACTGTAGGTCACATGACATTGCAGTCTTGCCTCACTAGTAGCTAATGAAAAGGCAGAGAGAGATTTAAGACTAACATTTGAAGATGAATGGACTTATTCGCATTTATAAACATTGGTTTCCTGGTACGTTAAATCTGCAACGCAACACTGTCAAAAACCAAAAAGTTGCAAAGGTGAAGTCGCTTCTTTTTCGAATTTTCCTGTTTCACCTTAAATTGGGCCACGTTTACATTCGGTGCTTCAGTCAATTTAAGGTGGAATGGGAAAATTCCAACAAGAAGCTGGAGAATGAGAAGCGGCTATAACCTTGTAAAACAGTCGAACGTTGAGATGTTTTTACAAGAATCTATACTACTTTTGAGAAAGTTTTCTGGTGGAGATGGGAGGAAAGTGGCTACAGCTAAAGCTTAATGCAGAGCAAAATAAGTCTGCATTTTCATTTATATTTTAGTCTATACTAGGACATGAGCACATACTGAGACATACTGGACATTAAATGTTGTCGCTCCCAAGATTTTTGTTGAAAGGACAAAATGGCTTATTAACATTTGGTTTGTCGACTTCTGACCTAACCAAGCTTTTTAGTGCAGATGGTGCTGGTCAGAGTTTTCGCTCATCCAGTTGCACATCACAGACTGTCCGGACACTGCACTTCCACATTTCCAAGTTGCGCCTTGTGCGTTCCGTCAATGTTATGTTATAAATGAAAATTTAGAAAATTGATTTTTGACATTTGTGAATTGATTCGGAATCGTTCACGTCCGCATGGAGGTGCATCGAAGAATCATTGTCTTTCCCACCCGTCTTATTGATGTCTAGTGTTTACTAGCCTTGTAGCTCCAGTGCTAAAACTAAAGAAGCAAAATCTGGACACCAAACATGTCTTGACTAATTTGCTACATTTAGGGTGAGTGGAAAATTGCATAAATTAGACTTTTTGCTCACTAGTTTCCTTTAACCACAGAATCTAAAGTCAACTTGAAGCTGGAAATGTGTTGGGGCACCACTAGTTAACAGAGGAAAGTCCTTTCCATTCTTAACTGGATGCTACTGAATACCTTAAATAAAGCAAAGAGAATGAGAATTGGAAGAGGTACATTGCTACACATCCCTTGACGACCTTAAGACAAAACTAAAAAGCACAGGATTTAGCATGTCTGGATTTCTAACATCTGTGAAAAGTCCTCTCTTTGATCAGTTCTCAGGTTTTGATCCCAGATGAATCTCTGGTTTTGTCAGTGTGTTGGTTTTGGTTTATACTCTAATCCTCACAGCACTGTGTAGACATTCCATCTCAGACAGAAAGTGTTTCCATGCATTAGTGACTTCACTTTGAACGACTTGGGTCAGACATGTGGAGACCTCACTCTCACACACATACACGTACACATCCGTGTTTGTTTTTAATACCTTGTCCGGACACAGGGTAAAATGTGTGTATTTATACATGTGTGGGTGTAGTAGTATTACTACCACTACTAGTGATTTCATAATCATGAAAATTTCATGATAAATGGATAAAAAAATTCATTCTGAAAGGTTACTATTTTTGGAGGTTTTTTTTGTCCTTTATATGTTATGATATACAGTGTTAATTATTTAAAAGCCAGGTTTGGATGATAACAAATCATAGTGACCTTTTTAAGCAGAGACTTGGAAACGGTTAAATTAAGTTATTGAGTTAAATAAAATCTCAACTTTATAATGTTATTTGTATGTATTATAATATTACTGTTTCTGAGCAAATAAACTCTTACGGACCAGATTAACAGCTTTTAGAATATTTTTTGTCAGGTGTCTTTGGACAGTGCTCTATATGTAAATGTAGGTATGAGTAATAGTAATGTATCCTGCCTTTTATTTCCCTTTTTTTGTTTGTTTCTTCTATTACATAATTTGAAAACTTGAATTGCATGTTAAGATTGCGTGTCCCCCCCTCCCCTCCTGTAAAGTAAAATTTTTGTTCTCACAGTGACCGTTTGATACTCAAAGGTCTAAACCGTATCCTAATTTTGAGCTCTGGAAATTGCTTTTTCAAAAAAGTTCAAGGTTTCATATTTTTTTTTAACTGAAAAAGAAAAACTGACTTTCCAAAGTCAGGATCATTTTCTTTTGTAAAAGTGGATTAGCCTCAATTTGTCCTGAAATTGTATGAAAACAAATGCTCACACGGTCTTTTTCTTCCACGGTCTTTCTCAGCCACATCTGGAAGCACTCACACTCTTGGTAGATCGAGGTGTAAACGTGTCTTTAGCGAGTAAAGCAGTATCAGATGTTTCTGTGCAGACACTGACTTTACTGCCTTCATTCAGAACCTGGCTGTAGGCACTGAGACTGCACTTTCTGTCATGTTTATTTAACACTTGTCGCTACTCTCTCACGTCTGAAGCTCTCTTGTTCTTTTCTTGTTCTAACTCGCTGACTGCTGCCTGCCTGAGTGATTTTTGGGGAAATATGTTTTCCTAGTTCACTTACAGTGAATGCAAACAAGTTTTTAGAGTAATGCAAGTTGTGTATATATTGAACAGCTTTGGCTTAATTTTTTGTTTGTGTGTAACGCTGTAGTGTCCAAACTTATCTGCAAAGGGCTGGTGTGGCTACCACACCAGCCACGAGTGGAATCAGGTGAGCTCCAGCTTGCTTGGAATGAAAACCTGCACCTACACCGGCCCTTTGCAGATAAGTTTGTAAAGCGTCAAGAGCGTGGTGGGTAGCGCTGTCGCCTCACAGCAAGGAGGGCCTGGGTTCGATTCCCCGGCCCGGTGACCGGGGTCCTCTCTGTGTGGTTTGCATGTTCTCCCCGTGTCTGCGTGGGTTTCCTCCGGGTTCTCCGGTTTCCTCCCACAGTCCAAAGATATGCAGTCAGGCCAATTGGACATGCTAAATTGCCCCTAGGTGTGAGTGTGTGAATGACTGTCTGTGTCTGTCTGTCTGCCCTGCGATGGACTGGCGACCTGTCCAGGGTGTATCCTGCCTTCCGCCCAAAGACTGCTGGGATAGGCCCCACGACCCTGACGGAGAAGTGGCTTAGAAAATGGATGGATGGATGGGTGTGTGTGTGTGTGTGTGTGTGTGTGTGTGTGTGTGTGTGTGTGTATATATATATATATATATATATATATATATATATATATATATATATATATATATATATATATATATATATATATATATATATGTATGTATGTAATATAATATAATTTGTGTGTGTATTTAAGCCATGTAACACGTTTTGATTTTCAATATATAGCAGCAAAATCATATCAATAATTTGTCGTAGGACTGGGCAGTATGACCATTTATAATTATCGTGATGCATTACATTACGGAATGTCACAGTATGCCTTTCTGAGCTGAGTGGATATTGTCAGTACTTAAAGAACCACAGTATAACTGCATGTTTTATTACAAAGAGAGCATTATTGAGAATTTAAATGGATTTAGTGCTGTGAAGAGTGTGAAATGCTGCATAAAAATAATTAGCGTTCAGTTGTTGATCGTGGTTGTGTATGTGGCACTCCAGCTTTTTTGTTTTTCTCTCTCTTCCAACTTAGCTGATACAGTAAATATTGTTTATTTTATCATGCATCATGTATCGTGATGTAATATGTTATGCTTTGTTTTGCAGCTCTAGTATAAAGTTTTTTCACTCTTTCTCTTAGATTTGAAAAAGGTTAGCGTCATACTGTGCTGTAATGGGGATTACACTATGGAAAAAACATGTCCCTATTCTTAGACCTTTTCACAATATTTTGAGACGGACAGAATGCAGTGGTAGAACTACATTTTAAAAGTGGCGAATCAAAACAGGTCCAAAACAAATTATACTCTGTTTATTCTGAAACATGCAGTTGATCTGAAAATATGGATGATATGCTCACAAAATTGATTGCGATAACTGAAAAATATTGTCATATTGCCCAGCTTTACTTCAGGCTTTGTAGACTTCAGATCTAACTTAGGAGCTTACATGTTGGGTTTAACTCAAATGTCTAGGCTCACAGGTTCATATCCTAAGGCTTAATATTCAACAAGTGTAAACTGACTGTGGTGTTTTTGTTTTGGTTTGTTTATTTGGCATACTGCTTATTACTTTTGCAGACTTGAATCATTAGCACAACTAATAAAGAACAGTGTAGTCCATAACAAACTACTTTAACAGTCAGTAATTCTTTATTACCTTTCAGCTATCTGTGTGACTGGTATATTGTGGTATAAAAGTAGCCTATATTTAAGCATTTGAAAGTTGTATTACCCTTAAACACTAGTTGGTAGTGCTAAGCAGTGGAGGTGTACAAAAATGCAGAGTTCAGGGATCATGTCTTGAAATATGTATTTCTACACCATTAAAAATGATGTGTTAATATAGGGATGCACCATGAGCTGATGACGATAGCTGGTATTTTGTTGTGTACATATCTGTTAATGTTGAATCACTTCTATGAAACAGAAAAATTGGGACTGAACCCCCTAGGATTAGATTGTTTATTTCTGTAGGTTTACCATTGCAGTTAAATGAAATTGGTGATTTATTTATTTATTTATTTTTTAAAATAAAGATTGCCTGTTCTTGTTGCTTCTGATATCATCCCAAATAGCAAGCTCTTTGTCAGCCAGATGAGGATGAAGTTATATCTGTTGGGTGTACTTTACTATGCAAAAATCTTGGACACCTAAATGAATTGTTTTAAAGCTATTATTAAGTTGAATAGTAACTGGATGCTATGAAATTTTAGAATCTTTACAGACATTTCCCTGGCCATCGCATGGACTTCTTAAATTATGTAATCAAGACCTGATATAATTTTAATGAACTTAACTTCAAATAATACTTCAGTTTCCTGAAGAAGTCAATGTGAAAGTGCTGGTAGAACCATTTTTTTATGTCTTATCAATAGTCTTTCTGTTCTTAAAGATATTAAGTGTTCTAATAGGGGACTACCTGCAGGGCATTTTGTTGCCCTGTGTGGCCTCACCAGGTGCGCACCATCTGGAGGTGTGCGTAGTAACCATGTGTGCATCCTACAAGATTGTGGATTAACCCAGGCTGCGATTTGCACCTCCACTAAACATGTGCTAGTGGCTCTGATCCAGCCGGCTTTACCCAGACTAGCAGGACGCTAGCAGGAACACTTTCTTTGATTTGAATGCGGTTTTAGAGGGGTGTTTTTTTGCACGCGGTAAGTTTAGGATTCTTGTTTTAAACTGCTGGGATATGATCTATTGATTTGTACATTGATTTCTTATTCTTTTAATATTCACTGTTATTTGAATAATCGACTAACCTAACTATTCTTCAGTTCCCTCCCTTCACTGTTGCTATCAAACTTGTGTGCAGATTTATGTTTTTATGATACTGTAAAACAATAGAAAACACTGCCATCTACGCTGTAGTGTTACTATCTTTCAGAATGACTGTATGCATTATATGAACGCATTATATGAGCATTATAGAGTGCTTTTTATATGAAGCAATACAAGCCATATTGCTACCTACACTTCCTGTTCTGTAGTACAATCTGCCAGAATGACCTTGTAGATCTTATGAACACTATGCAGCGTGTTTGTTTACAGCATTATACAACATTTTGACACTAATATATTTGTGGTGTAAATGACTTTATGTAATGGATGAAGCCCTGATGCATATGATGAGCTACAGTTTTACATAGAAAGGTTGGGTAATTTACCTATCAAGAGAAACCTGATTTATGTAGTCAGGTGTTTAGGTGGGTAGTCACCTGTTGTTCTGACTGACAGATGGGGCTTTCCCAGCCTGGGGAAAGCAGTTTATAAAAGGTTTACATTGCCGTATAAAGCACCTTCAGATTATCTCAGTCACCTCCCTTTAAAAGCTTCGATATGTGCCGAGTAGTGCTGGGATGACTATCAGATTTTATGTTCTGTGGTATAAAACCGTAATTCTGTTAAGTGCTGGTGGAGTGGTAATCACACTTTTATGCAGTTACAGTCTGAACAGTAAACATGTTTCCAAGGTTGTAATTTGATCATGAACACACATTTACACAGTTACAGTCTGAATGGTAAACCCTACATAAACATGTATACATGCAATCTGAGAAGTAAACCCTATGTGAACACATGTTTATAAAGTTATAAAGAATAGTATACAATGTTTAGTCTTGATCTGAACCGTAAATCCATGTAAAGACATGTTTGCAAAGTTATAATCTGAACCATATACCCGTGTGTTTGAGTGGTTTAATGTGATGTGGTTCACTCTAAAGAAACATATTGCCTCTGACGTTCTTTACTGTGGTCCATATAAGAATCAGGCATTTTAATAATATCTTGCTGATGCTGGTAGTTGGGGTATCGTGTGGGAAATGTTCATAATGACCTGTGCCTGGCTCAAAGTGTCTGTAGGTTGTAGGTCGCAGAAGTTTGTCTGTTTGGGAAAATTCTGATGTAACTTCTCTTTTAGTGGTGAGAACTTCTCTGTAGTTCCTCGAGAGAGTTCTCTGGATGGAGTCATCGCTCATTTCTTGTTATTTTTGACAGCTGCTTCCACGAGTTAGGCAAGCTTGTTCTGAGGTTACGGCCGGTTCGTGAGTGTCCAGTGGGTTTGGAGAGTGATGCTCTTTAACCCAGAGGCCTTTTAAATAGTGGTTAGGTCCAGAGTAGGTTAGGTCCAGAGTTTAGCTTCTGTAATTTTATTTATTTTCATGCTGTGTTCACAAGCTCGTTTTTCTCACCACTGCAAGGGTTTCGTTTCCGTTTTTATAAGTGTGTGTGTGTGTGTGTGTGTGTGTGTGTGCTCTGCTGTCTGCTGATCTTTTATTTTTAGAATTTGAGCTTCATGTAAGTAAACACACTCACCAAAATACCATCTCTTCTTGAATCTCTTTCGCTTACGCTGTTTTCCCCTTTCTCTTGTGATGTCCTTCTCTCTCTCGCTTCTCTCGCTCTCTCGCTCGCTCTCTCATGCTTTCTCTCTCCCCCTATTCCCTTTCTCACTCTTTTTCTTGCGCGGTCACTTCTTTTTTCTCTTTCTCATCTTTTCTCTGTTTTTTGTGTATCTGTCCCTTTCCTTTCTTTTCTTATCTCTCACACTTTTTCCATTGTCTTTTCTACATTTGTTCTCCTTCTTCCTTTTCTCTCTCTGTATTTCCTCTTTTTTTTACCCATGTCTCCCCTCTCTCGCTCTTTTCTCTCTCACACTGGGTGGTTTCCATTCAAATGTTTAACAAATGTTACTTGCATTTATAAAATTTCTATAAAAATGGTAATTAAGTTGTTTTGATCCACAACAGTTGTGCAAAGAAACTTTAAATGACAGGTTACCATGATTAGGGGCTGCATCAAAATGAGCGAGAGGAATATAAGTAGTTGAATTGTCTTTACAGCCATTTGCCGTCTTTTTGCGGCTACATTCTTTGCAGCTCAGCAATTGCCCACCTAATGAGGGCTGAGATCTCTTTGCCACCCCAACAACATCCACCTTGCCTCTACACACAAACCCACCAGACAATTCTGGGAACCATTTTTCTTTCTTTTTCTTTATTTTGAGAGACAATCACTTTTCCACTTTTAGCCACCTTCCAGGTCAGTTTTGTCTCTTAATAGCTTTTTTTTTTTGTTTGTTTTTCTTTTTACATTTTTAACACAGTCAACTACAATGAAGCGAGGAAAAAAACAAAACAAAAACAACTTTCAACTATGTACATTCAGTCAGAGAGCAATATACAGTCAGTGTTGGAAGTGGGGAAGTACATGGATACATAAACAAATGTCAGAAGTAGATACCTTAACATGAAATTATATGGTGACTTTCAAAATATATTTATCAATTTGGTACAACAACATATCATAAACAGTAATTCTTACTCATTGGATACTTCCATGAAATGTGGTCATAAAGGTTTTATATAAGTAACCCACTTCGACCAAGACTTAACAAATTTATTAATTTGCAAACGGATTGAGAAAGTTATTTTTTCCATAATATATATTTAATTCACTAGATCTAACCAACTGTCTATTATAAGAGGCCCCGGAGTACCCCAGCACCTTGTTATATATATATTTTTTTTTACAAGCAGATATCAAAACCCCAAATAAATATTTATCTGACCCTTCCCATTTCCAGTTCCCCAGGTACAAAACTTCAAATTGACAGGGTATTTCAGCACAGAATATTTCCATCAATGCTTTATGAACCTTCTACCAGTAACTTTGTATCACTGGACACTCCCAGAATATGTCAATGATTGGCTGTTTGATTCCCGCATAACCTCCAATATTTTGCTACATTCCCTGTAAACTGTACCTTTTGTTGTGGAGTAATAAAGAAACGAATCAGGCACTTCCATCCAAACTCCTGCCATTCATATGAATTGATATATTTCCACTGAAAATCACAAACTTTGGACCACTCCTCATCTGAGAACAAGATTACCCTCTTTTTCCCATTGGTTTTTAATATATTGTGTAGAATGAGATTTTTCCATTATAAGACCCTTGTACAATCTAGAAATTATGCCTTTACTTGGTTCTGTTAAGTATGCTTCAGCAATTACTTGTATTATTGGATTATTCATGTCTAAATTTTTCTGTTTAATTTTGTGGTCAAAGTAATGGCGTATCTGAAGATATCTAAAAAAAAAAAAAAATCTTGTTTTTCCAGTCCATACATTTCTCTCAAAGTCTGGAAATCTTGCAGTTGACCTTTTTCTGTTAATGAATAGAACGTGTTTACTCCTTTAGCTATCCAGGTTTTAAATCTATCATCCATCTCTTTAGGCTTAAAATCTCTATCATACGCACATCATCTAAATATTCTCAATTTTTCATTTAATTTGTATTCCTCCTTAACCTTACTCCAGATTTTTAATTCTGCCTTCATCCATGGATTTTGTATTTTGTCCGCATGTCTTCTCCACTCATTTTCTCCTAATACAGCATATACAGGGGGATCTTTCATCATTGACGATTCGATATCTTCCCATCTAGCATGAAATATCTGGATTACACAAACTAATCAAGAATTTTATATGGGCTGTGTAAAAGTAATCTATAAGATTGGGGAGAGCCATCCCCCCTTTCCCCTTTAAGAGTTGTAGTGTTTTGAATCTAATCCTGGATCTCTTCCCCTGCCATGTAAATCTAGATATAATTTTATTCCATTCTGAAATTTGTTTTGAATTAATTTCTACTGGAAGAGCCTGGAACAAAAAGAGGAATCTTGGAAGAATATTCGTTTTTACGGAATCTAATCTATGACTAAGGTTTAAAAAGGAGATTGAATTCCATCTCTGTATATCTGCTTTAATTTTTGTTAAAAGGGGTCCATAATTAATCTCTGCCAGTCTCAAAATGTCTCTTGATAAATTTACTCCAAGATATTTTAATGAGTTCTCACTCCAATTCAAATTAAAACCATCTAATATTATCCTTTGGGGTGTATAATTAAAAGCCGTTTTGTACATTTAGTTTATATCCAGAATGTCTCCCAAAACAATCCAAAAGTTCCATCAGTTTGAGAAAAGAGTTTGAGGGTTCTTCCAAATACATCAAAACATCATCTGCATAGAGTGCAATTTTATGTTGCTCCCCATGTATGGAGACACCTTTAATCTCATCTGTTTGGCGTATCCATTGAGCAAGTGGTTCTATATAGAGGGAAAAGAGCAGGGGTGAAATTGAACACCCTTGTCTTGTACCACGTTTTAATATGATCGTGTCTGAGAGATGTCCGTTTACCTTTATTCGTGCTTTTGGATTATCATATAAGGTCTGAATTCCTTTAATGAATTGGTCATGAAACCCAAATCGTTTAAGGACTCTATATAGAAAGGTCCAACGTACAACGAGTCAAAAGCCTTTTCAGCGTCCAAACTCACTAAGCAAGTTTCCAAATTACATTGTTCAATCTGGCTTACTATATGTAGTGTGCGTCTAATATCATGAGTGGCAGTCATTTTTCAAACATACTTTGGATTCAGCATTTCAGAATGTTGAAAGTGACCTTCAAAAAGCTCTGCGCCAAGATCAGACCATCTATATGGCCAGTCATTTCTCACTTACGGCTTGATACGTCATTGTTTACCCGGAAAACCCTTTTCCATCATTGTTTCTCCCATTTTGGCTTTAGTATTATTCTAACCTTCCCACCTCACTCAACCAGAAAAACTCTTTCGAATAATATCCCTTTTTCATTCAGGGTTTTTTTTTTTTTTTTTTTGTGCATTTTCAAAATTTGCGATAGATGTGAAGCCACTATTCTCTTCTCTCTTATACTTTCTCTCTCACACCCTTTACTCTTTTTCTCTCCTCTTTCTCTCTCACTTTTAATTTGCCTTTCTCTTACTTCCTCTGTCTGGCTTGCTTTCTCTGTTGCTACTCCCTTATCTTGTGCTCTCTATCTTGCTTACTTTTTCCTCTGTTCTGTGGCATTCTTTTGTTCCTTTCTGTTTCTTTATTTTATTGTCTATTTCCTCGTTATTCCCTCCTTCTTTCTCTCACTCTGTCGCTCTCTTCTGTTCTCTGTCTCTCTGTAATATAAATATTAAGGTCTCCTCCGGAGCTGACGTCAGAGATGTTCTGTGTCTGGGCTCATTCAGAGACTTTGGCACAGAGTTTTATTGTTATTGAGTGATGGTTGCTTTTAAATATTATTTCATTTTTAAATCCTCATACAGATCCACTGAATTACTTGCTGTACAGACAGCAGAATTAGAAAAATTTATTTATATGTATATATGTGTATATGTGTATATACGTATATATGTATGTATGTATGTCTGTATGTATGTATATGTGTGTGTGTGTGTGTGTATGTGTGTGTATATGTGTGTGTATGTGTGTGTGTATGTGTGTGTATATGTGTGTGTATATATGTGTGTGTATATATATATATATGTGTGTGTCAAAGTATCTACAGGTATCAGCAAATTCAAAATTTGATGTTTTTAATGCTGCCTTGTCTTGGTTGCACATATTACATAGTGTTTTATGCATGAACTATCACTTTAAGTAGCCTGTGTAGTACTGCCACACATTAATGTTGCATTAATGCCAAACTACCAGTTGTGTATGCTCTTTTTCCCCTCAGGGTTTAATGCTCAGGTCTAAAAAGCAATTGAATCTCATATCAGACATTTCAAATGTAAATCTTTTAGCCAAACCCAATTGAACGTTATTGGAGGAGCCTGCTAGCCCATTAAGGGTCTGTCGAACTATTTCTAGACCTAATTAAACAAAGCATTTTGTTGTATACGCTTTTATTTCATATACATACAATTCAGAAGAGCAGTCATTTTGTTTCACTTTGTAGCTACAAGCATATGCACATTATTGCAATCCTGCTGGTGTGGGTTTCCTCTCTTTCAGCGATACTTGCAAAAGCAGCTTAGATGCTAACACACTGGAATACTTTGTAAACAAAGTTTTATGGCCCCATTTTTCAGTCAGATTGCGAGCTAATTATGAAGTCAGTTCATGGAGAATGTAGATTATAATTATTTTCTTTTAAATAGACTCCTCTATTGTCACGAACTAATCGTGTCAGCCTTGGCTGAGGTTTGGGTGAGCTGAAGTGTTTGTTCCAAGTAACTTCCAAAGAACAGATTACTTCACAGCTTCACTGTTTTTCCCAGGTCTTTTTATGCCCACCTGTTCTCTCACCCTCTGTATCCTTGAAATAATCTTCTTATCGGAACTCCATCTGAAAGCCCTGCCACTTCCTGCCCATTCAGGTGTGAATGCTATCACTTCCTCTTGAGTCGATCTTTGACAGTGTCTCTTTTGTTTTTGGGTGGATTATATTACAGAAGTATGGAGGCTTTATTTAGCCATTGAACTTCCATAGAATATTATTTGGATTTGGAATGAGTCTGTGGGGAGAAGCGGCTTAGAAAATGGATGGATGGACAAATGAATTAGACTTAAATCTGCAATAGTTGTGATTAGTGAACTGAACAGGTAAAATTGAATTATTTCTGTGTAGAGTACAAGTGAATGGGGGGGTGGCGATGAAGCACCTATAATTATAATAGTGATTTTTAATACATTTTAAATATTTATAATTATAAAATAATTATGTAGTGCATGTGCAAGAACAAGTTTACAAAGTGCCTTACTGATCAGGTAACATTCAGAGAAAAATATAAAATATAAATATAAAAATTTGTCAAAACACAAACATTGTGTATTCAAACAAGTCTTGTTAATAACACTTGAATGGGTTAAATTTTATGGTTTCTCTAAAGTGTTGGCGATGCAACATTTTTATAAAAATATTTCTAAATTCCAAAATTTCCAAAAAATTCCTCTGTTACAAGCTAGACATCATAACCATAGCAGAACTCTTTTTGGTCGTATATAGAATCATTTTTTAAAATAAGGTTCTGTATAGAACTATATATAACATGTTGTGCATAAGGCTGAGAAACCAGTTTACCATGCAAAGAACGCATTAAGCATCAAATGGCTCTATATGAAGCTCAAAGTTCCAAACATTCCATATACCAAAGAACCCTTGAAAAGCCTTCCGTTTTAAGTGTAGCATAATGATGGGAAACGGACAACTAATTTCTGCAACAGAAGAGTAGGAAACAATGAAATCATGCTTGAATGAAGAAGAAAAGCCCCTTTACTGTTTGAACATCTGGACAGCTGTGCTATGTCTGTCTAAAACTGCACTCGGACACAAACTAAAAGTTGGCATTCTGTCAGCGGGCGCATTAATGGAAGACGGGAGCTGTTTTCCTTCTAGTGTTGACTCAGCTGAGCACCATGAGTGTTTGGAATTCATAAACAGTATTGCACACTAATATTGGCGCACATGAGGTCAGATTCCTCTCTGCTGTTCTTAAACATGTAATGGCGTGTTTCATTTTCTCTTGGGAAAAAGCTTGCAGTGCTAATTTTATATATATATATATATATATATATATATATATATATATATATATATATTTTTTTTTTTTTTTAATGCCTTTTGATTTAGCAGACTTTTAAAGCCTACTACAGGTGAATTAAATGAACACAAAGAGGAATAGTGTTCAGTCATTTCTGTGTTTTGCACATTTCTGTGATTTCTTGTTTTGTTGTTTATTTCTGTGTATTGGTGTAGTTTGTTCATACACAGCTATCTCTGTAAGGAATAAGCTCTGTAGACCTAATCAAAACCGAGACTGTAATGACAAGAACATGCAATCTTTCTGACTTTCTTGCTTTTTTTTTTTTTTTTTTTTTTTGGATGAAATCTGTGATAGTTTGACACTTGTCCTAACACTTCCACCCTTCTGTCTTTATTTACAGAGGTCAGAAGAGTGGGAGTTTACCAGTAAATCACACACTGTGGCCTGACAGGAGAATCGTAAGTGATATATACCCATAGATTCTTTACAACTTTACTATACAACCATACCTTATCCTATATTTTATTTATATTTTTATATATATATATATATATATATATATATATATATATATATATATATATATATATATATATATATATCTATATATCTAACTCGCACGCACGCACGCACGCACGCACGCACGCACGCATACATACATGCTACACTACTCTACCTTTTTACATACTAATATACATTCTCTGATGTACTACCCTTCCCTTTTATGTACCATCATATATTCTCTGATGTACTACCCTTCAGTTTTAATGGGATCTGCGTTCTTTATTATGCAGCATACATTATCTGATACAATACTCTTGTTTCCTCAGTATCCTACCCTGCATTCTGTAATATACTACCCTGTATTAATTACATAGTTACACATTCTGTGGTATATTCTGCCTTGCATGACACGCTGCATTTCAAATATGCATCTTTTATATGCAGTTTTGTACAAGTACAAGGTCACAAGCATCTCCAAAGCAAGATCAAAAGAAATTTCTGTTAAGTGAATTCAGTTTTTAGAGTGTGGTATTTGGGTTCAGGTACTTGGGCTTCCCACACTGTTGTCCTTGAACTATTTTAGTAACAGATGTTTGAGACAAAATTAGGCTTGTTTGATTTTGGAAAAAAACTGCTTTACATCATTCTGTCCGTGTCATCAGTCGTGCATATAAGTATGGAAGAGATATAGTGGTGACAAACACACACATTATCTACACCACTTAAGCTTCTTGGTCACAGGGACAGCTGTATTTATTTAATAACACTTGGATTCAACATTTTCACAGTGCACTCGACAAAAAGTAATTTTATAATTCAGTAACGTGTGTGTGTGTGTGTGTGTGTGTGTGTGTGTGTGTGTGTGTGTACTATATATATATATATATATATATATATATATATATATATATATATATATAGTATCTCTTAGGTGTGGTTCCTGAACTACTATTTTGAGCCTAAACATGCTGCTGTTGTGCTGATCTTTGCAGGCCTGTAGAATCGGTATGCTGTGTGTAAAGAATGGAGATTGTGATTTTAATGTGATGTATTTTTGGGCTGTTCTGTGTTAGCCTACCATAAATATCACATGATCTGTGTAGCTCTGTGGGTGGAGTTTCTGGGACTGAGGCTGGAATTCCACTCCGCTCTAGTCAGATTAGAGCAGCTTCATTGAGAGTCTCCGATTGTATGCAGGTCATCCTTGCTCTGCTACAGCGTAGCACAGGAAGAGATGGCCGTAGCTGTTGATGTGATGAAAGAGAGGATGAAGGGAAGAAGAAAACGGAGGTGGAGGAACCACCCAACGCTCCATTGTTCTCTCTGTCAAAGCACGGAAATGAACTTTCATATTTCCTCCTCCGTACAGGTCAGCAGTGTAGAAGAACTCTCTTTACTGTGGACACCGATGGAGGAACTCATAACTCGCCCAATTAAAGCCTGTTTATTCACTCATTTGTTTTATTTATTAACATTTTCCTCCTGTGCTTCATTAGTGTTTTTAATTTCTCCATTTTGGGAACTGAAGTGTCCTAATTTGTAGTAAAAGCAGGCCTTATCTGCAGAACTAGCAAAATGCTCCTGACTTTGTGTAATTACATAGTTGTATGCAAAAGTTTGGGCGCCCAAATTCCATGTCTTGTGACAATAGGTTTATGCATCCTCTACAGAAAAAACGTCTGCACATATAATGAACAGTTACTGTTTATTTATTTATTTATTTTTAATTTAACCTACTCAGATAAAAATAAAGTCTAAAATGTGGACTGTGCAAGAGCTATGCCAAAAAAATGTAGAAATTCAGCTGTGGGCAGAGTGTTCACCTATTTCCAGTTAATAAATCATGTAATTTGATCCATAATTTCTTCAAACAACTATATATAATGTTTAAGGTACATATAGGCATTTTATATATAATACACAGGGAGTCTGTTACATATAGCGAAGTGTGGACGTGTAATTTGTGTGGGATGTTATTATTACTTATTCAATAGTTCGTTCCGGCCACGCAAGCTGATTGGTTGAGAGGCGTTCTAATCGTGCTGTTATTTCACCATCACAAACATTGTATCACTCTGCTGAGACATTGTTGCTAAGCAACGACTTTGATAGGAGATGCTCAAGCTGTTTAAGTTTTTACTTCTTACTTAGCGCACAAACAGAAATGGATACTTTTAAGATCACATGGTCTGTGTGAGGAGCCGGAGAACGAACTGCCGGTTGTGCAGCGAGTGATCAGAGTTCATTACTCTGACATGGCGAAAAGCTGCTTGTTGAAATATGTGACAGAAGGAATTGCTAACACTAAAACATATTAAATGACACGTTCATGGTCCAATCTATTTATTTCTTAATTTATTTAGGCTGTTTGTTATCGCTAAATGTTTTTTTGTGATATCACACTCCCTCTCGTGTTCTATTGCTTAAGTATAGGTATTTGCATGTTTCACCATTTGTGTGTGCATGTGTGGATAAAAATGATTGTACCCTGGTTGTGTGCTGTGGCCACTGTGATCCTAAATAATGCATGTATCATCACGCTTTTCTGAATTAGGATAAACTGATACAGTGTGGGGTGTTCATTGATAAATTTTTAAAGAGGCTCCAGTGCCAGAGGCTGCGTGTCCGTTTTATATTGTAGACGGTGTCACACATACGGATGGGCGCAGAGAGCGAGGGGAGTGCCTAGACCTTATGTAGAAAACCATGATAAATGGATCTGAATTTACACTGTATTTACTCTAATTTACTACTGTGTAAGCAGTTCCTCCACTTACGTTTGTGCATTCAGTGCATTTTCAAATGTAATTATGGATCATACCAAAAGAATCGAAATGCCACTGCATGATTTACTAAATTATGTTCTAAAGAATCAGAAATGAAATCACAATATTCACCATTTTCGGTATGTAGTTCAGTATCTAGTAAGAATGTTTCAGTCCCTACAATGAATAATTCACCATCCTTTGGTGTATATATGAGGAAACGCTGTACTGCTGAATTGAGAAGGTGTTAGTATCCGTTCTTTCTCTCTGTCTTTTTCTCCCACTGGTGCACACATCCGCTCTTAATAATTAAATCTCTCTCTCTCTCTCGCTTGCTCGCTCTCGCTCTCTCGTTCTCTTGCTTTCTCAGCAGATAGTTGAGGAAAGTAGAAATAACCCTGTGGAGTGCTGAAGGCTTCAGTGCCTCCACGGCTGCACACGGCCTCTCTTTATTGTGTGTTTAATAAAATGTGTGCCAGGCCCAGTCCACCTTTATTCAGCCTCCACTCGTCAACCTCCCAGGGGAGGGAGTGCTTTGGTGGATGGAGAGCTGCATGCTAAAGCACACATAAATACACAGCAAAACTTTTCTTGTACTTTATTGGTGTGGATTTATACTTAAACATTCATTTTTACCTCTCTTAATCCTTCAGAATTAAGCAGGCTGTGTCTGTATGACCGATGTATGTAAATATGCCCTATTCTGATTGGCTGTGCCTCATTCTAAAAGTAGTCTGTGCTAAAACGGTTTATAACTTCTGCTCTGTACAACTTTATTTCAGTTTCTTTATGTATTGACTGTATGTGATCAATACTTTTTGAAACCTTAACAGTGCTTACGTTCTACACCAGAATTGAATTAAAAATCATGAGGTTGAAATATGCGATCGTTGTTGTGATGAATTGCTTTCTGACTGCATGACCTTTTTTGTTTTTTGAGTATATAATGGCTATGGTCAGATGGTCAGTGCTTCTAGAACGCTGAGTAACTTCATGGTAAAAAAAAAATAGTCAGATTTAGTCCGACTATAGAAAGTCTGGTTGGCAAGCCTTTAATATATGATATGGTTTTGTTTTTTTTCCTTTTCTCTTTTTAAATAGTTAATTTTTGCGGATGTTGGATTTTAACCCTTTTCTGTCATCAGGTGAACTAGGAAACTGTTATCCTTGTGTGGAATGTTGTGAGCACACACATGTTTTATTTTTTTTTATTTTACGGTGTTTTATGTCATCGTATCAGAGATGCTAAAGGCTACATTTATTGTTAACTATAAGCCAGTTCAGATCAGAACAGCTTATTTGATCAGTATTGATGCATTTTTGCTGATGTTTGGCTTCTTTTCCTTTTTTCATTTTCAAAAAGGTAGCCTGTGTCACAAACTAATAAAAAGAATAAAGAGCTTGGAATTTTAGATCACATTCTTTACATATCAAGTAGGTGCAATAACGTTCAAATCAGGAATTGCATTATAGCAATATTTTATAGCTATTCTTTTCACATTAACTTTAAAGGTGTAAATGTAGTCCTGTTTTTTGTGGTCTTTGCTCAAAAGTTTTGGAAAGTTGGTTTTGATTGTATTTAGTGCAGTGCAAAATGACACATTCAGTGAAAATATCCTACTTAATTTTTAATAATATTACTTTGTCTGCTCCAACTTCAGAAAAACGATATATTGTGATACACCTTTGTGTATTGTGGAAATGTCAGAGTCTCATGATTTTCTCAGTCCTTCATGTACCTTCACTCTGACACGGAGGTGTGTTTGTTTTCAGATTCTATCATCAGCTTTTGCTCTTCCTTTGTTCTCCATGTGGCCTGTAGTGAAACCCCTCCAGGGAATGTACTAATGAGTTCAACCTCTTCTCTTAGTGCTTTTGCTGGGAACACTGTGAGGAACCTGTGTCTCCTGTACAGACTGATGTAACTGTATGAAATGCAGCTCTGCTGATGTACTACAGGTATGCAGGTAGCTGCTAATAAGTGTTCCTTCACAGCCTTTGTGCTCATTATGAGTGGTATAATACATTTAATATTCACTTTTTTAATGTGAAGGTTTCAGTACAGTATAATCTGTGAACCAAATGCAGTGAGATTTTATTACAGAGACACAACAGTAAGGATTTATAAATGTATTTTTATCTTTAGAAGCCATGCATATTTCTGTTAGCGTCTGCCTATATTAGGAACTCGTCTGTTTTTTTTTCCCTCTCAGGAATAAGTCAAAATAACATCCTGTGGTGAACAAACATGTACATTTTGGGCCAAATATCAATATTACTACATGTGAGCCAACACTGCTGAGCACTGAAACTTGACCACACCAAAATGCACCACCCAAACCAGCTAGCTTTGTCTAGTGGGGTAGTTTAGAGATTTTTAGGCTGCTGTTTGAGTAGTAATGTTTGTACACTATGTAGCTGTGTTGAGGTTTAATAGTAAAGGCCAGTTCACGCTGGATTAATTTCATTAGAAAATTTCTGGTGCAAGATCTCGTGTGTGATCTGACTTGCCATTTTATTGGAAAGAAGCATTTTTTTGTAATTTCCCAAAACGACCCGAAATAGCCCGCAGCCATGCCTCACATCAGAACATAAACATGGCCAAAAAAACACTGGAGGAGACTTTACATTTCTATTTTAGTGTGATGTGATGTGATGCCACTGTCATTAAATTAATGATAGAGGAATTGAGTCAGCATGCAAAAAAAGACAAAAAAAATTGTGGTTAATTTGAACAGATCCACCGGATCTAAGAGGTGATTTGTTGCAGAACTGTTACTTAGCAGACTTGTTAACAGTATGGATGTTGCAGATTGGCCTTGGATTAAAATCATGGACCTCATTGTTAATGTTATTGTTATTAAAAATAAATAAATGCTTTTCTGAGAATTTTATGGGTATCATCAGTACTTAAATTCTGCATGTTTTATTACAGAGAGAGCATAATTAGGCCTGTTTACATGGATAAAATGTGGCAAGTGAAACTAAGTAAAAGAAAAAATACTGTATACGTAGTTTTTTTATGTGGAGTTATGGGTGCATTTGTCTCTAAAATATTGTGGTGCATACTGTGCATAATGAAAATATCTCTGAGTATCAGGATATGTTTTTGCAGCATCTCCCACCCTGTTTTTTGTAGCTGCACTTTGTAGTCTCTGCTATGCTGTAGTCTGTCTGTCTGTCTGTCTGTCTGTCTTTGTGTAAATATATAAATGTGTAAATAGCAATATTTAAGTTTTGTCTATTTAACCATCTCATAATTCAGAGGATCAACTGACATTTCAGGAGTGAATGTACACAAGTCAAAGTATCAGTGTTGGCATATTTTTTCTATGTGAAAAATCAATGACATTTGAAAATCGCTGTTGTCATGTTGCTAAAGCTGATGCTTTTTGTCCTGTGTAAATTTTCCCTTCCATCTGGATCCTCTAGATAATGAGGTTGTTATATAATCAAAATATGAATAAGATAAGATGCGTTTGTCATTGCACAGTGTACAACGAAATTGAGCAGCAATCCAACGGCACTTCCTACATACAAAACAATTTAAACATGAGGCTAAAACATCTAAACATAAGGGGAATTTAAGGGGAAAAAAGGACTATAAAACTATATTCTAAAACAGTCAATAGACAGGTGAGGTAGCAGTTGTAGTTGCACATTCCTTGGACAGCTTATAGCGTTACATAATATTGCACATCTAAGACTTATTGCACAGAAAAGAATACAGATTGCACTCTCAAGAACAAATGAATAATAAATAGAACAGAGGTGGAGTGGAACTCTGGAACACTGTAAAGTGTCCTATGAATCGGTGCCCGTAAAGAGCAGTAGTGGAGCACTGGAACAGTGTAAAGTGTCCTATGAAATTAGTGTCCGTAAAGAGCAGTAGTGGTGTTCAGTCGGTTCTACTGAGCACAGTGTACTATAGAAAGTCTTTGTGTGTGTGTGTTTGGAAGTGTTCAGTTCCCATACGGCTCTGGGGTAAAAGCTGTTTTTGAGTCTGTTTGTCCAGGATGGGATGGACCTAAAGCATTTACCAGAATAATGCTGCAAAGAAACCAGCACTACTTAAGCAGTTTTAGTATTGAATATCCACTCTGTTGGAAGTTCAACACAGTCATTACTGTTACTAGTATATACCACCAGCAACTTAAACGGCAGCCTAAAACTGCCAAAACCTTTAAACTACCACGCTCAATAAATCTTGCTGATTTTTGTGGCCTGTTTAAGTTCAGTCTTGTGGTACCAGTTCAATGTGCAGCAGTTTTAGTATGCATATAGCAGTATTTGTATTTTGACTACTTAACGATTTTGTTATTCTGAAGATCTGTCAACGTTTAAATGCAGGAAAAATGCAGTATTTTCAAAGACGTTGAGCTTTTCCAGCGAAGAAAACCAGCTTAGACCTTTAGTTCCTATTATGGACATGACAACTACAGAATGATGACACAGTTTCAAAGTTCTCTGTCCTCAGACGTTAATTAGCACAAAAATACACAAATAATTGTGCATTTTGTAGCTGCCTGGTTGCTGCTGTGTGCATGTGTGCTGTATTGAGCCCATTGGGTCCTCTGACCATGTACATGGGTCCTCAGGCCATGTAAACGGACACTATTCTCATTCGTGCGCTCGGACAAACAGGAAGTGGAGTGTGAAACAGCGGCAACACACCCTCCGCTGACTCCCGGAGAGACAGGAAGCTGTGATTTCACAGTCTGCCACTTCATCCTGTCTGCGCAGGGCACGGTTACCTTGCCTACACTGCAGTTGTCCACTAGAGGGCAGCATTGTAAGCAAATATTTAGGAACTCTGAGGAGAGGAAGGTGCAGTCCTTTTCATCATTAATGGTTTATTATTACTCATTCACTCTGTTTTCAGGGCCACTTTGTCCTTAAGTGCAGGTCGAACAGAGAAATTGATTCTGAAATATGTTACTTTAAATTCTCCAAATAGAATTGGGCAAAACTTATGTTTTGGGTTTGTGTTTATTCTTATTTATTTATCTATTTATTTATTGGCCTCCGGATCATTCATCAGAGTTTGGTTGCCAATTTGAAAGCCAACTTTTGTTCAATCAGTTAATCCCTTTGAATTTGTATTTATGTTTAATTATAAGCTGCATATACATAACAAAACAGAAGTGTTGCCAAGGACAACTAGGAAACCACTGAACCAGAAAATCCACCATTTTTTTTCATAAAGCCTCTTCGGTTGATCTGAAATGGCTCATTGTAGAGACTCTGATTTCTTTACAGTGGTGGTGGTAGGAACCATGTCTTTAACACTGATATAGCCATTTTATTTACTGTCCAAAACCATCAGTGAATCTACACGTGTCCTCTTAGTTTTTATATGTATTGTTGATGATGGTGAAATAGTGGAAAATCCTCTTAGTTTTTATATGTAATGTTGATGATGGTGAAATAGTGGAAAATCAGAGAAAGTATTCATAACCATTTTCATTTTCACTGAGGGAGCTTTTACAGTTGGACGTCTGGTTCCTGTCACCACCACTGTAAATAATTCTGATGAAAATGTTCACACCAGACCACTCTGAATGACTTTATACTGTCTACTTATGCAGACAAATTCATTATAATTTCCCGTTAAAACAGAGAAATATACCCTTTTGGGAAAATGGTTGTTCATTTATTCGTCCGACTCTGCCTGGATTGGTTAGGACTGAAGAATTCTCAACCCTGAGAATCTGAGAAGTAGTGAATGTCTGTTAAGGAGATTTGTCTTCTCTACTCCAGAATTAGACTCGAGCCTGCTAAACAGTTTGTCAAGGTAGCAGTGCAAGGATGTGAATCAGCAGGGGGCACACATTCACTCAAAGATCAGTTTTTTCTCAGAAAAATGAAAAATGTTCAGATCTATTAAGAATGATTTCCAGATTTGGAGATGTGTTGCAGTTAGGCCTTCAGGGAGACTGACAGTTCAGCTCCGCAGAAATACAGGCTTGTTTTTGAAACAGTTTTCAAATATGTATGCCAATATTGTTGATTGTGAGATTTAAAGGACCTATATCTTACTTTTGGTAAGATCACTCCTTATAAACCTCTGCATTAGTGGGCGGGGCTAAACTTCTGTAGGCCGAATAGGCAGATATTTGAGTCTTTGTCATCACAAAAATGGGTTGTTTTTGCTACTTGGTTTCCATAGGTTAATTGTATAGACTGGTGAGTGAACAGTACATTTTGAAACCTCAATACTGTTCACAGACTGAATTACTGTTAATTCCAAAAGGAAGGCAGATGAGTTTAGTTCCCTCTGGTATGGCCCTTTAAAGAAGACCTGTTTTCAGAAAGCTGAATATATCCCTTTATTTGAGCTTGACCATGGCTACAGTTATTTTCTGAATTTTGAGACAAAACATTGCTCTCAAAAGTACAAGTAATATGGTTTTCATAATGGGATATGATAACATATTATATTGCATTAGAGCGTCAAATAAGAGTTATGGATGAACTTTAATCTTCACTCTGATCCTGTTGTTCTGCTGTTAACATAGTTTAAAGCAGTGGATGTGAATATTAAGAGTTCAGCTCATTGATCTGTGATTCAGGGAGACAGTCACTGTTTCACTTCTTTTCTTTAATCTCATCTTTGTTTTTCTTCTATTATTTGTTTGATTTGTTTTTATCTTTGCTTCTTTCTTCCATGTTACTCCTTCCTTTTTGTTTTTCTTTTCGTTTTTTTGCCCTGCTCACTCTTTTATTATTCCTTTTTTCTCATTCTCAGTTTTTTTCTTCTTTCTCTACCCTCCACTTTCATTTTTCTTTCTCCATTTCTCTTTCTTTGCCCCCCTTTCTTTGTATCTCAGAAGGAGGAATTTAATTTCTGCAGAGTTCAGGGCTGCATTCGTTCAGCATGTTGGTGTTTCTGGCTCGTTCTGCTCATTAAATGCAGGTAATGATGTCTCTCTGTTCAGCCCCATATGGCCACAGGGCTGCAGCAGGTCTGCCGCGTTGGTCCTGGCACCATTGGGCATCCCCTCTGTGCCAACCTGTGTGCCAACACTCGCTCGTTCCAGCCACCCATTCAGGGAAGGTTGGCTCAACTGAATCATCAGGAAATTGCATGTATGAGTGAATGGGAGATTACAGTTGGGTTTTTGGGATGAATATTTCTGGTAAAGTTTTGTAAACATGTTGCTGAGTTGTCTTGGTCTTATTTTATAGTAGATACACAATTTATACACACAAACTTATGTACGTGTCTAGTATAAGTGCTTTTTCTGAGGTAATAATCACATTCTGACCAGATAAACAGTGGAAATGTTTATCTGTATTATAATATAAAGCTATCATCACTAAAATGCTCTACTGCTTTCTTTGATGAACAAAAGGGGTGATAAGTTCCCTTTTTAGAGGCAGCTTTCAGTATCTTCACCCATTTTGGGTTATTTAAAAGTTCAAACATTGAGCTGCTTTTACGATGTTTTGTTAAAGTCCACTGAAGAGGTAGATGAGCATAGAGAAGAGCAGATAATTGTCTTGTATTTATCTCCTGCAGTCTTGGACCGACAGTATCACTTCTAATGGTATTTTAGGGAAACCGACAGCACATAACACTGCCCTTTATCTTAAAAGAAAGAAAAATTCACATGCAAGGCTAGATCATTTGTTCTCTCAGTAGGAGAATGATTGACCCCCCCCCGTTTTTGTCTTGAATGGACGAATGGATGTCCAT
The DNA here is from genome assembly GCF_015220715.1 of Pygocentrus nattereri. Taxonomy (NCBI): domain Eukaryota; kingdom Metazoa; phylum Chordata; class Actinopteri; order Characiformes; family Serrasalmidae; genus Pygocentrus; species Pygocentrus nattereri. Next base: position 13,911,066 of record NC_051232.1, read on the forward strand.
ATTGTTTGGAACTGCTTTGTACCAAAATGAAATCAATTATTGCCTTTAAAGAAGAGTAACCCTTCCTAAAAGTTTCTTCCACAAGAGATTATGCCTAAGTGGTGACTTGGCCAGTGTCACCATCAATACCACTGTGATCACAAAACTGAGAGATATCTGTTTGATGGGGTTAAGCAATATTCTCTACTAACGTTTTGACGTTCTCTCAGCTAGCTACAGCTCAAGACATATAAATAGTTAAATTAAAAGTCAGTTATCAATGTCAACCGTGAACAGTTCTCAACACTCAAAATAATCAAGGGCAGAATTACAGAAGTCATCCTCCACCTTACTGTCTACTTGTAACAGACTGATGAAGGTAAACTTTGGTATAGGGAGATGGCTGAAAGTTTTCTTTTCTCCTTCTCTACCTCTTCCTCTTCTAGTGCTCTTCTTCCTCTTTCCCCTCATGAGCCTGGATGCTATAAAAGTTTGTTTATTTTATTAATTTATTTTTTTTGGCTGTTACTATAGCCAGGAAGCATGCAGCACACTTTGGCTATACTCTTTCTATCGGGATGCTTTATTAATTGACGATAAGTAGCACAACTGTTGCATCTGTCATCACGTTGATCAGTGGTGTGTCAACAACATGGCAGTAACAAGTGTGATGTCAGTCAAATACTATCTCTAATATAATTATATTATCTAATGTTCAGAACTGTGAATGATGGCAGCCAAATTAAGCATAGTGGTTCCTTTAGTCAATTAGTAGTTGGTAGTTGAATTGATTAGTACAATAATAAGTTGCAGCTCTAGATCCAATTATCTTAGTAGAAATGTAGAAAAGGTCTCTCTTGCTGTCCAGGTACTTTTCACTCATTCTCTTGCTCTATTTTTTCCTTCTCTCTCTCTCTCGGTCTCTTTCTCCAGCTCTGAAAGCCTCTCTGAGACTCTTATCTCTGCAGATCGATCGGAAGGCAAGGAGCTGATGCAGTGAAAAGCAATATTCATAAATAATGAACAGCACAGCCTTTCACCTCGGTCGTCATTCCCTATGTCAAAAGAGATTAAAATTTTTGAAATTCAGACGTGGACCTGGATTACGTCTTTGAACTTAAGACTTTCATCAAATAAGGGTTAACCTTCCCACAGATTAAGCCCCGTCAGACTTCTGATGGGATCAGCGCCAGCAGAAAAATGACTGTTAAAAATGTGCATGATGTGATATTCTACGCGATGTTTTGTGTTTTGGTATACTTTTTTAAAATGAGTTTTATGGTTTGTTTAATGAATATGATCTAGTTTGATTAATCTAAATTACTTAAACATTCTGTAGAAAAAAACACAATTTTTCATGTGTGTGTGGTTATTTATACACTGGGACTAATTCATTTTGGAATTCGTATGTGGATAATGTAGGATATACTTGAAATTTAAGCCAGAAACATGGTGGATACTGCCATTTACCTAGATGATTAATCACGTCTGACATAAATCTACATAAATGTTTTATAAAGGCTTATTCCAACAAGCTTCACTTATTATTAAGCCATGTATTTGCCAAACTTATGCTGTTTTGAGAAGCTCATGTAGGTGTCATGAAGCCTTACGAATGCTGATCTAAGCCTTCTGAATGCTACTAAGAACACAAGCTGTACACTCATGTCTTACATATACATTTTTACACAAATTCAGTTCAAAACTTTAAAACTCTGAGATTACAAAGTTCATCTAAGATGAAAAATTTTTTCTACTTTAAAACATTTCTTCTGAAAACTGCTGCAAGCTAATGATCATGGCTGTTTATGGTGCTTCTGTGAAAAAGAAATATTGATCAGAATTGGATCGGACTTGGTTTTGCCGATACCCGATCCATTAAAACGTTCCTGAATTGGCTGCAATCCTGAACCACTAAATTGGGTTGAGATATCGCTGGAATACAGAGGAGCTGGTCTAACCCTATTGCATATAGTATCATTTTGTATACCTCATCTGTGATCAACAGGATACTTTTCCTTTTGTCTTTCATGGACTTATCTTTATGCTGTGTGCTGGATCTTGAAATTGCTCAGCTCTGAATTGCTGTTTGACTTTCTTCCCTATGGATCAGAAACGCAAGAGCTTTAAGCGTTGCCTTCTTTCAGACTAAAAGATGCTTCCTCACATTGCTGAGAGTTTTTACATAGGAGGTAAAGGCACCTCACTGTTTCTAAATAAAATAGATAAGGCGGCTTTTACTGTTTTTGCCAGGCTTATGCAGCTTTGAAGTATTTATTTGCAGTGTCCTAATATATAGAAGAAAAATGTTCTTTTTGATGCCATTAAGTATTGCAATGAGCTCTCTGTTTTGTCTTGCTTTATCAGTTTCTGTTTTCATGCTGGAAGACTCGATCAATCCTTGTCAGGGTTTTAGGGCTTTGTTGATTTAGCCTATTTACCCTGGCAGTGGGGTTAAACAATGGCTTGAGAATGCTGGAAATGTAATGAACCATAGTGCCAAAACTTCTTAAAAGTTCAGCTGTGCTCTTCTGAGATGTTGGAGTGGGTTTCGTCTGAGAGACTTTCAACTTCTGTAATAACCAGAAGTTTGGGCTTACCTTCTCCCTTCTCTCTTAATACTGTGGAAAATGTGCTGTGAACCATGGCTATAAGAGCCAGCCTTCAGTTAGAGCTTTAAATGTCAAAACCTGACAACATACCCATCTCTACAGAACACATTTAGGCTATTTTAGGTCAAGTTAAACGCTTTACTGACCAGAATTTTTTTTAAAAGGCCTTGAGATTTCGCTACTGGTGTCAACCTGAAAGAAATAAATGGTGCAGTTTAGGTTTATTTGGTATTCTGGTAATTAACCTGCTCCTTAGGTAGCACCACCAGTAATCTCTTGTATTCCCTGCCCTTTTTTTTTCTTTGTTCCATCTCCCAGTTGTGGTTGACAGTTGTTCCACGCCTCTTACTCACAGTCCTCACCTTGAGAGATGCTAACTGCAGTCAATTTCCAGTGATTTCAGGCCTGTGTGCTTCCACGCTTTCCTCGCTCAATGCTCGACTGAGCACACCTGACTGGCTGCATACTGAGCAGACGGGATGCGCCAAAAAAGCTGTCTTTAGGCAAGGGATGTTGTCTGTGGAATCACAGCAGCAGTATTTGGTGCAGAATTGCCTCTTGCTAAGTCATTTATGCTTTCTTGGCTAACTCCTTTTTCTGTTGTAGGCATTGCTTTCCTAGCCAGTCACATCTTTTTTCTTTTTTTTTTCCTCTCCCCTGCATGGCTTAAATTTATCCCAAACTGCCGCATTACCCTTGTCCGTCCCTGCCTAAACTCATTTGTAGAGCTCGAGCTTCTGTTGATACCTGTTATCATGAAAGGTGATCCAGCTGATTATTATTCTCAAGCTATTTATAGCTGCCTGGCTGGGTGCCTGGAGCTGAAGTGCCTGATATGGTCCCAAATGAAACCCCATAGCACACACCAGCTCTTCCGCTCATCTAGCAGCTTGAAATCTTCATCGGCTTCTCCTTATCAGCTCATTACGATTGGCCGATGAATAGGATGATTAGCATATCTCCCGCGAGGCTCTGGGGAATCCCTATCTGATCTGGGCTCAGTGTTCTGAGGGAATAAAGGATAAGTAGGGAGATTCAGAGGTAGAAAAGTACAAGAATGAAAAGGGGGAGGGTGATGAATGAGTCAGGGGCTGCTGCCTTTCTAAATGTTTCGTTGAGACAGAAGCGATCATCTTAGCTGCTTTGACTGGTTTGTATTTATTTTTTCTGTTTTGAAAAATGGAAAAAAAACCACCACAAGTTGACACTTTTGCTCACAGCTTTTGTAAGTGGTTGAGAAGCTACTCAGCTAAGTTTGATCTTTTCCATACTATGTCTAAGAAGCAATTTAACGGCACTTAAGTCATTTTCTTTCAGTTATTTCTCATTATTTCAGTGCTGTGAATAGTTTGATTCCCCCGTGGTGTCTCACAAACAGCATTTGCTACAGTTTGGACTGTGCCTATGCTTCAGTCACATTCTCTGAATTCTTGCTGCTCGCCCCACCTATTCAGTGTCCAGTATGAACTCTCTAGCAAGTGGGTTGGAGTTGGAGTTGTAATTTTCACTAAAAGGTGTTTTGCATTGAGTGGTTAGGGAGGGAATGAAGTTTCAATAACATGAACAATGAATACTGCAGTCATCGTGTCCTTGCGAGCTGCGTCACGGTCAGAGACGGCAGCGAGGTGTTGTTTTGAGATACTATGACATCCAGCGGTGTAGTGATGAGGACCTGTATGTGTAGCGAAGGAGAAGCACTATCCCTGATTGTGAGTCAGTGGAGCCAGCAGAGTGCTGTAGTCCAGAGCGGAGAGAGAGGGAGAAGGAGGGGAGGGGCTTGGAGAGAGGCCGTGCGACAAGATGCTGGGAAGAGAAGGCTGTATTGGAGAAAGAGGCAAGAGGGGGAAGGTGCAGAGCATCTGTAGCAGCTTGGTGGTAAGTGGAGGAAGGGTAGACTTGACCTTTTTTTAACAAGCTGCAACTCGCTGGATGTTTGGAGAAGCTGTTTGGAGATTAACTACCCTCAGCAAGTGCTGTGTATTGCTACAGAAACTGCAGAGCCTTGGGTCTTCTTCCAGTGATCTGGTGATCATTCTCATCTTTGTCTTGAAGGCATTGACAAGACTTGTAGAAAGTTGCGGAGAAGAGTTGACTGGACTATGAAGGTTAATCCAGCTGCCATCATCACATAACTGCAAGTCAGAAGACATGGCCCGTTTCTAGTACGCCCTGTCATATGGATGTTGTTTTTTGCCTCCTTTGGATCTTGCTGAAGTGACCCACTGTTTGTGGTATCCCAGGTGGTTCCTTCAGCCTTGTAGGACTTTATTTGAGAAGCTGAACTTCTTCAAAATTTTTCGCCCCTTTGGGGACAGGGATCTACCATCAAATCTTGGTCTGAAAGAGTAGCGTCTGATGAGCAAGTCAATGTGTGGTTGTGGCTGCAGCATCATCTCCTTGCTAATGAAGAGGCTGGGTCGAACGGCTTGTTGCTCAGATCTGCTTTCCTGCAGCCACACCTCTGAACACCTGCAGCGCCTGGCTGCTGGCTGCCCCCCGCAGCGCAAGGTAATGCTAATGGGTGTTGCAGGGTTGTAGGCCTGTACATGTGGAGATGGTTAGTTCTAAACCAAGCCTTGTTTAGTCACTGTATTTATTGATATTGTGTATGTTGTCAGAAGGAATATTGACCCTGTCCGTTTCATAGCCTCTATAATTGCATATAGTGCATTGAAGTATTTGAAGCATCGAATAAATACAACTAAAATTTTGAATTTTTTTTTTATTAGAATTCATATTGAAGTTCTTGTCCACTATTTTGCCTGCTCTAACGTGCACAGTTTAATTGAGTAAGGACATGCTAATCAGTTGGATCAGATGCTAATCAGATGCTAATCAAACTCCAGGACCATTGTTCTGAAAATGTCTGCTTCATCCACTATTGTTTTGACATTATTTGCTTAATACTAACAGATGGTAGTTTTGATTTGAATTTCTCTGCATTATGCTACTTCACTTATCAAGTGGGCCTACTCCAAGAGAGTTATTGGTTCTAGACCGTGCTTTAGTTTGCTTCATTCATTCAAGATCATATACACATTTAGGTTGTGGTTTAAGATGACTCTGCATTGTGGCCAAGGCAGACAGAGAAGTTTCTGGTAATAGCTTCTAATAAAGATTTCTGTCTCTCCGATTCCACTCAGCATGACCGACCTTGCAGTTTGCTTCTCTGATGTTATTTAGCCATTAGAAGGACCTGAGAGACCATGTAAGAGTAATTGATTTTGTAATGGAACCAGGTGATTTAATGGCTGTCTTGCTGCCTTGACAACCATAGAAATTCGCTCCGAACTGGATGGGCACCTTTTAAAAGGCTGCCTGTGACGGAGCTCTCCTCCTCTGCTTGCGAAAAGCCTTTTATTTAGCGAAACAGTTTGTCTTCACCAGATAAGTGGAAGAAAATGTAGGGTCGTTGACCCTCTTGAGCTGTTCTCGTCCCTACTGATTGGTGACTATGTGACTAGACATGGTTCTTGTCTGGATCTGTCATAATGTAAATGCTGTCATAACTGAAGAAGTTCTGGCTGCTTGCTACTTTAACTCTGGCTCCACAGTGTGATCTTTTGCATCCCATTACAATATTTTTTATCAAATCTATCAAAGAAGTCAGCAGAGCCCCCCCCCCCCACCAGTATTTCAGTTCTGAGTAATTTGTTTGCACTGTACACGTCTCACAATCCAAGTAATCCCAACACCTTCACTGATGTTAAGGTCTGGACTCTGGTGTGGTCACTCTGTTTTCTAAGAACCCTGGCAGCTTTTTTGTTTGATTTATCTATTTACCTTTCCTATTAATGGCTTGTTGCTACACGTCTGTTCAGTCGAATGATGTCTTCACAGAGGAACGATGGACAGAAACACCTGTTGAAGTTTTCAGATCCGAATCAAGGGTGGAGCTCAATTTTTCTGTTCTTAAAGATGAAAGCTTTCCTTGAGGAAAGGAATCACACATCAGACAGTTGCAGAACTTTTTCTGCAGTCTTATATATAATTGAAGAGGGCATTTTTCCTCCTCATTGTTGCCAACTTTCTTCTAAACTAGAGGTTTAAAATTTCCTTCCTCTGAACTGACTGGGGCCTGAATTCTTTAATAGCGCTGGTATCGATTAATACCTTCTTCAGTGAAATGTAGACTCAAGGGCATGAGAAAGCATTAGCCATGTATTTATGGGATTACTGGGCTAAAAGAGGACTTGACTCTGATACTGCACCCTGTGCTGCTGTGAAAAAAATATATAATTACAAAGATTAGAATTCTCCTTAATATCATGTATTAGTGCGGCACATCATGAGATAAAGCTAATTACTTTGCTGGCAGGAACTGTTATTCGGACGGATTGCTGCAAGACGGTGCTCTGATGCTGTGCTAATTTAGCTGCTGCCCTTTATCGTCACGTAACTCCCCTGCGGAAGAGTCGTTTGGAATCAAGACGACACTGAGCAGAAAGTATTTTCAGTAATTTACTTCAGTGCAGTCTCCTTTTCTGGTTTAAGTGGAATGCATGTCCTTCAAAGAATGATATGAAGTTTGATTAGCACACTACAGGGGATTCTTTCTTTTTGTCCTCTGGGAGGAAAATGTGCCACCTATATTTGCAGCTGCCTTAAAGGAATTCCACTGATTTTTCCACATTTCTGCATAATTGAGTGGAGAAAAAAACGCAAAACAAAAACACTAATTTAGAGTGGTTTGATGTGGAATTGTTCACTGGACTATTTTGTCTGCATGTGCCTCGCGGCCATGATTTAAAATGGGTTTTAGCTAAAGACATTTTTGTAACTATTGTAAAACAGTGTCTCAAACATTGAGCAGTGTATTTGTAACCATTTCATGTAATAACTGTCTAAGAGGGAGCTTTTAGAGGTGGAAGTCTGGTTCTTATCACCACTCTTCTGACTCTGACTTTTTCTAGAATGGAGCATTTTGCATTAAACTGCTCTGAATAATTTTGTTTACATCTTAATTTATTTATGTAGACGTTTTAAAAAAATGCCACACCATCAAGGTTTGCACTTTGCCATTCTGTAAGCCCTAGTTTAACTTCAATTTATTTTAAAAAAATAATTAATTCAAGTTTTTTTGTTGTAATTTTTTTCTGAATACTGCACTGCAATGCAGTAATGAGTTATATTTACACATGGTTGACTGAATGGGTCCTTGCAACAAGCTGATACTTTATTTTAATACAGATCTTACTTTTGTTCCAGTTTTTCAAGAGAGTAGCAAGTTGTTTCTAAAAACCTGACTGCTACCTAAGCAAGTCTAGATCTCAAAGAACAGACGTAAGATCGCTGATCAGACCTCTCTGGTGTCCTGGTATCTCTGGCAGGCCATGAATGTTAAAACTAGTCCTTCAGCTTATTCAGAACTTTGTCAAAAGTGGAAAATAAGCTCCTCTAAGATAATGCTAATTTGTGCTAGCGACCCTGTGGGACCTCTAATAGTGTTAGTACTAAGCTGATGTTGGTGTTGATGTTGGTTTATTTATTTAGGTATATTCTGGAGTGAGCATGAACAGTTGAACCTTGTAAAAGACATGTCATATTGTATGTGAAGCTTGTAACAGACGTTAGCATATATGTAAGCTTGTACTTTTTTGTATAATTTTTGCGGTGACTCTGAGTCAGGAGTCATGGTATAGCACTTTTTTTTTATTTCTGACAACTGTGACTAAAATCTGATTAATTTATGGCTCATATTTACTGAGTACTGTATCTAAAATTTCCAGAAAGCCTAGTGCTGTTTTTGTTTTTTTGTTTTTTTTCCTCCCATAATGAAATTGGTGGCAGGTTGACTTGCTTGGTCACTTCCTAATAAGGCTGGTTTAATGTGTAAGGCCTTCCCTCCAGCTCTTGAACCAGTGAAGGGTTACTACACTTAGATACCACTGCGAGACAAAAATCCTGGTTGGACCGTTTTCCGTTAGACCTTTCAAGATCTCAACTTTCTCATTTCCAGCCAAGACATGACACTTTAGTAAGAGTGTTACTGCTGTAATTAGTAGAAATATAACAACCATGATGACTTTATTAAATAAAAATGTTGCATGTTGCCCTTGGCTTTGACCTCTGTATTTGTATGGTCTTTCTTTATCAGGAGGCGCTCCCGCAGGGTGTTTTGCAGGCGTGGCATGATTAAGATTAAGTTACCTTTTATTAGTCCAACAATGGGGAAATTTCACCTCCGCATTAAACCCATCCGTGAAGTGAAGGTGGGCAGCCCTATCCACAGGCACCTCAGTCACGCACGGTTGGTTCTGGGGATCGAACCAGCGACCTTCCCGTCACAGGGCTGGTTCCCTAACCTCCAATCCATGACACGACTCGTCAAACTGAGATATTCCGCCTCCCTTAGATTTTCACACGCTGTTAGTCTGATTAGCATTGATTTGATTGACTATCATCACTGCCGTATCACGGCCTATGTCAGCACATGCTGCAGGGTGAAAACAAATCACCAGACTGTTGCTCAGTCTGTTTTTTTTTTAATGATGCCAATGTTTTTGTCCCTGCTCTCTGCTATTGCTTTTTTCCTTTCTCTCCTCCCTTCTGTCTCCTTTATGTTGGGAGTACTGGATGAGAGCGGCTAGAGTGCGGTGTTGGCATCTTTCCCCTTCTTGGGGGCTGCGATTAAATTTCCATGCAAATAAACTCCTGTTTGTGTTTGCTGAATGTCCTCAGCCAGTATCCCGTTGCTTTGTGCTATTGATGAATCAGGGGTTTATGTGTAAAGTTGAAAAGACTTTAAATGGGGAAATCCCTGTTTGCCGTCCTGGCTCCTTTTACACAGTGGTACGTTTCGATAATGAGAACCATAAAAAACAAAGATGCCATGCAGTACAAGGCCAAAAGGTCCCCAAAGACCCAGCTGATCCCATCTATGCGTTTTACATGCCTTGTTGAACCACTGCTATGTGTGGAGAGGTAGGTGTTCTGTGCAAACGCTGAGTCACCTAAAAAAAAAATAAAAATAAATAAAAATGATCAGTTATGCTTTTGACTGAGGGATTTAGAATTTGTCAGTGGGTGTCTTGAGTAACATATACTGGATTTAATTGAACAATATTTGTCTGAGCACTGTTATTCAACAATGCAACAAATAGTATTGTAACTATCATGCTATGTGATGGCTTGTTAGTTCGGCACCATTAACATATAAACATGACATTTTAGCCACACCTTATCTTACTGAGACAGCACAGTATCGAATGGAATCAGTTACAATTTTTTGACTCACTGTGTAACCTACATTTGCTTGAAATGCTTGGCATGTTTGTTTTCCTCTCAGATGGACATTTGTGCATGGTCTTATTTAGAGATACGAGATGAAGGTTGAATCATAACAGTACCAGCATTTTCATCAGTTTTAGACAGATGTTTGTTTGAGTAACATTTCAAACTAATAGTTTAGCATTTATTTTCCTCCAGAAGACCAGAAATTCAGGCAATGCTTGACCTCTGCTGAATGTCTGCATTTTATTAATTTTACTGCATTTCTGACCCTCTTAAAATAAGTGTAATTTTCCCTGTTCTGCTAGTTAAGGTAGTTTCCAGTTTCTGTGTTTTATAAATGTTTATGTACTGGCATTGGTGGATATATGTACTTGAAGTGTCCAGTATTGGCATTCCCTTGTTAAGTTCTTACTTATTTCATGCATTCATTCAAAGTTTTTTGCGCAGTAAGCTTTAAATCTGAAAGCCATCTTTTCCTCTAAATGAACGATGACTGAAGAGTGGGGATGCTTCACTATCAAATGGTTTTCCAACATCCTTTCTTGCTGCTTGCTTTTGCAAAAGCACAGATCTCCATGGGGCTCGGTTTCATATTGTTGCAGCCACATCATTCCTGCTTATGCCCTTCTGTGCCTTTGATAGCAGGCTTGCTTCCTGCTTTGCTATCGATTTTCACCCATGCAAAGTAGCCTTTTAGAGTATACTGGTTTGGAGCTTTGGTGATCCTCTTGAGTGGATGTTGTAGCAGGTGTCCACCCGATGGCAGTTAGATGGCTGTCTGGCCATTTGCCAGTGGTGTGAAAGTCTGCCTATATCTTCAATGGCGAGGCCTGTGCTTTTGGCTACCATAGCACCAGGCCAAAAAGAGGTTTTTGCAGTACTTAACATCCACAGCTGTGGCTTTGTCTGGCACGTCCTAACTATGAGCTGAGGCTACCAAGGCCAAGCGACCTTATCAACAGCTGCATTCGACATGCAGCCTTGGCCCATATTGCTGAAGTGCTTGATGCTAACAATGCCTGGTCATTGACGTGGGCTCTTTAAATAAGTGAATAGTGAAGACAAGAAAGGTTCAAGTGAAAAACGTTGACCAGCGTAGGGGCTTAGCTACGTTTTACATAGTCCATTTTTGGTCATCACCCACAATATTTGCATGTCTGTAAGCCACCATTGGTATGTATGAAATGTGCCCCCTCCCCTTCAGTGCCTCAATGTGTAATTGTGGCATTAGTTTGCTCCACTGTTTCTTCTAATGGTAAGAACTTATCTGAGCTGTGCTAAGCTACACTCACCTGTAATGTTCGGTTAGAGAATTTCCTCAAGCAAAGGTCTGGAACATCATAATGTTTAACTTGCATCATGATTCAGTGCCATATATGATATACTGAAGTAGCCTAGGAGTAACATCAACATTTTATGCAATTAATAATTGAACGTAAAATCAAATAAAGTATAATTCAGTAATATTTCAACATTTATTGCCAGTTTTCTCTTTTTAGGTCTCGCCATGTGAAAATAACTTCCCTCTGGCTTACTTTCTTCTCCGACACCTCATCCCTCCACTGTGTGCATCATTCACTCAAGTCTCGGTGCTCAGCATAATGTACAGATCTGGCTCAGTAGGGTCACGTGTGATATTTACAATGTATGCGATTGGTCTGTGAGTCTCCCGGGCCGCAGTACCGCCTGGAAAAGCTACGCCTACTAAAATAGTAAACTCCAGTCTAAATTAAATAATTCTCTATAGTTTATCGGTTATAGGTCCAGGTCCGCATAAGACTGCGTCTTGGTTCAGACTCGGACTGCGGTCCGCCTATTAGTGACCTCTGCTCTATGTTAAAAATCATATCTGTTCTTTCAGTCTGAAGAAATTCTACTTGGCTGTTGGATTTTATGAAAGACTTGTTAGTCATAACTTATGTTATTTCCATGGGATGATGACAGGCTTATTGACGAGTGCCCCATCCTTGGACTGGCTTAGAAGCCGTGTTTGAATTGCTTGGCCGCTGTTGTACACATGTCTGTCTTGAGGTCTTTCAGCTGCAAGCTCTCTTCCAGTGACCTTGTTCTTACCTGTTGTGAATGAGGTCTGATGGACCCTAGAGGCACTGACTGATTCACTCTGTCATTCCAGTGCTGTGTTCACACCTGTCTCTAGCTGTGTCCTCCAGACAGTTTTATTGCTGATCTATGGACAAGGGTAACGGACATTTCCTTACAGCACAGCCTCGTTCCATCATGATGCAAAATTCCAGGATGGACTTGGCAAGCAGAGATTTTCAGTTACCATGGAGTCGGCACAGGCTCTAGATGTCAGTAAAGTGATTGCTCTCTTGATTCTTAAAATATCCCTGTCTTTAGTCTTGACAAGGCCACAGGGCAACGCTATTCATACCAATGGTAATATTTAAAGGACAAATTTTGTTAATCTCTTTTTAACTTTGATCCTGCATTAATGTTTTTTAACTACCAAATACAGATAGAAGTTGAATTTGAGGCGGGACTGTGTTAGAAATTGTGGAATTCGTGTCTTCCTTGAGCCAATCAGAATTAAGACAGGCTTTTTTATTGTTGTTTTTTTTTTTTTTTTTTTTTTTTTTTTTTAAACTTACAACAGCCCCCACCCCAAACCAAAGTGTCTGTGCAGCCTGACTGACTGCCAGTGAGCAGGCTAGCTAGCATTTGAAAAGCTTCTTTTAAAGGAACAATATAATACTGAGAGTAAGCGTTTAAAATGTGTACTACAGTCCAAATTCAAAATATTGGACAGCGTTGTCTGCCCTTCCTCTCCAGACAAGAACGTGTGCAGCGTTAAACTTTAACTATTAGTATTAGAACTAGTAACAAGCTTGTGGATTTTTTTTTTTTAATAAATCTGTCATTATTAGCTAGATGCATAGCTGACTGTATGACAAAGCTAAGCCTATTATTCCAAAAACAAAAGCCCACTGCTCCGAAAATACTTGCTGCCTTGAAGTCAGCTTCTCATTTGCCAGCTGCTTGTTTCAATTTTCCCATTCCTTCTTAAATAGTTCCTCTTAAATATATTCTGGCCACTGAGGTGCTAGAATGTAACTGCTCCACCAATTTAAGGTGGAATAGAAAATTCAAACAAGTTGGTGAATAGGAACCCATTTCGTCTGCCTTATAACACAGCTACACGTGGCCCACACATTATGAATGCGATTACTCGAATGTTACCTAAAATGCCCATTCCTACTATATGGTAAATTAATAAAGGTTGGCTAACCTTAGCTTAGTGCTAACCTGTTCAAGAGAAAATCAGCCAACTCTGTCTGTCCAAGTCCTTTAGGGCTCAAAGCTGTGTTCATCTTTCAAAGGCATCACCAAATATTTACTCCTGTTTTACTACGTCACCGGTCATGGAGCTTTTTAGAAGGATGCCAAGGATTTTTAGGTCGGGATCCAGTTCCTTCATTGCTTTCGTGGCTCTAGCACGCTGTGTTCGCCTGCCAATTTGTTTCATGTCAGACAACCTGGAGTCTTGAAATGGTGCTGGGAAATGAGTAGTGGGTGGGATCACAGGCCAAAACACAAACAGACTTTCTGCTCCAGAATGGAAATTTCAAAGGTGGGCACATTGGCTGTAGCTTTGTTGTGGAGAAGCCAGTATTTCAAATGGGCATGTTTCATTAATCTCTGACACCTCATGGTCATTTCATGATTTAGTACAGTGAATACATGACACATTGTTCCTTTCACTGTTGCAAAATGACTATGCAAGTGAAAAATAAGTTCTTTTTGCTTAACACCTGGCCAGTACAATGTAGCTGACAGATTCTCACATTGCTTGAATGATTTGTTGCCCTTCATAGCCTCCTAGCCACAGTAACTTTGCTGTGTATTAGCAAATGCTAACAGTGTTTGGATGGGCTAGTCAATAACACCACTGCTGTGGTTACCTCTGGGTGTAACGTAACCTGATATGTCGCACAGATTCAGTCCGACCTCTGCCAGAAAATAAAAGCTTAAAGAAAAATACTAGCTCAACCCTTGTCAATTACCATGTGGCATAACATTCTCACACAGCCTTGGTCAGGCACAGAATTTGAGCTTTTCTAGCTTTTAATTCCATTTGCATACTTGTTTAAGATTTTTTTTTCTTTAAATTTGACTTTGATTCATGATTATCTAGACACTGAATTTTAACATTTGCAATAATTGCCCTTAATGAACCTTGCATGCAAAAAATAGCTTTTCATACTGATGTTAGTGGTCATTTCCTTGGTTTTTAAGGCTATTTGTGTATGCTGGCTCATTCATTCACTGGTGTGTCAACAAACACAATTGACTCCACAAACAATAACAACAAACACCACCATTCACACTGGGCTGGAGTGGCTGATTGCGGAAGCTTCGTTGTTCTGCGAGGACGTTTGGTGAATTCAACTATTCATAGCCTTCCGCCGGTGTGCATGCAGCACTCCACTGCAGGTCCCTGGGGGATGGCCTTGCAATTGGAGTCCGGTCTGATGTCTGACTTCGGTGCTGTTAGAGGATATGTCAGCCAAGCCACCCCACCCACCAAAGTCACAAAGCAAGAGAACACGTACATGAACTTTCTTGACCTTTTTGCGGTTGCGTTAACCAAATTCAAGGTCAAGTTTAGGCCTTGGGTAATGTTACACCCACAGCGAAGTCAGTGTTAGTTTTTCGTCAAGGTCGTAGAACAGACACAAATGCTATTGCATGATACCCTTTGGTTAAAATTATTCTTTCAGAACTGTATTATAGGTTTCCTCATGTATTTGTACTCTTCCTCACAAAGGTGTCTTTCTGGGAGATGATGTTCTGTCAGCTTTGCAGGAAATGACCTTCTCTAACCAACAATATCAGCTCTTGTATTGCTCCAGCTCCTCCTCTGTGTTTCCAGCTGAGTTGAGGTGCCAGAAGCATTTTGGAGGCTTTGGCGTTTCCCTTGCTGCTGCAGATGGAGATAAATGGGCTGTCGCTGAAGTGTACGGCGTGGTAATAAGTAAAGAAATGATGCGCTTCCCTCTCCGCCTGGCTTCCTTATCTGTCTATTCAACTACTCCAGTCTGGTGCTGGTCCCTGGGAAACCAGCCAGAGTCCAAACTTTAAAAGCAGTGTTTCATTCTCCTTCTTAACGTTCACCCTTCTGATAAGGAATAATCTTAAAGCAGCAGCTTGTTGTCTTTTGTGTGCTCCTGTTTTGCGCCTTAGTTGAAGGCTGCTGTTGCTGCAAGCTTTTGTTATATAGGCCAGTGTGGTTTGATTGAAGGGTTGATTATTTGTTTGTTTGTTGTGGCTTATATTTACTATTGGATCACTCCTTCATTGTGTCCTGTGTTTGAGCTCAGTGAATGAGTGTGAGAAGCAGGCCGTAATGGAGCCGTAAGTGCTGGCAAAGTCATTTATCTCCATAAGAGAATTGCTCTGGCTGGACTGGGCAGTTATTTGTTTGTCAGAAATTGCTTAAAAGCACACAGGAAGTTGATCAACCTTTCCTGAAATCTCAAGCGCTGGGCTTGACTAGGATGGTACTGTAGCTGTGTTTTCATGATGTGATTGGCAGCACGCTGTCCTTTCTAGCTTTTTTTTTTTTTTTTTTTGAGTTTGCACTCAAATTGGTTGTCGGATAGGGTCTGTATCCTGCACAAGGCTCACAGCATCATTCAATTTCCTCAGATCCTCTAAGGTTACTTTTTTCACAGCAAGCCTGCTTTGCCAGTACCCACATTATTGTTTGAGTCTGTATTGTTCCATGAATTGCTGACTTTACCAGCGTTAAATATACTGTTTGTCCAATGCAGATTGAATAGCATGTTTGGGAGACATACTGAAATATTCAGAAAAATAGCTTTTACACTGAGTAATTAGACAGCAGTGATACCGTTTTTTTTTTTTTTTTTTTCCCTGCATGAGGTGCAGATGCTTATAGAACTTGAGTGATGACAGATAATATTGGCAGATAATAGCATTAAAACATATTGGGAGTGGAAAGATGTTTAGATGTGGCTGATTTTTCAAACTGACATTTGAGTGATGTGTTCTTTGTACTCCAGGACTGGTTTGTACTGGTTTTGCATATCTGTGCTGTCCAGTGAAATCCATGTATCTGCATTTTTGTTGATTTTTAGTTTTCTACATCATTTCAATACTCCAGCTGTCCTTTACATTGTGTAATAATTTCATGATGAATGGACCAAAAGAAATGCTCTAAAATCACTTGGAACGAAATGTCTTTATATTGACCTACATTAAGTGTTTTTGTCCTCTCCTGTAAAGTTTATATTTTGGAGATACTTGTTTGTCATTGGACAGTGACGATATATTTATACTTACGTAAATTCCTAGGTAGTTTCAGATATTTCTGGTGGCCGAGATGAAGATGCTGAGATTTTCGTTGGGAGTGACAAGGAAGGACAAGATTAGAAATGAACAGATCAGAGGGACGGTGAAGGTGCAGCAGTTTGGAGATAAAGACAGAGAGGCCAGGTTGAGATGGTTTGGACATGTGTTGAGGAGGAATAATGGATATATTGGTCAAAGAATGTTGGAGATGGAGCTGCCGGGTAGAAGGAGAAGAGGTAGACCTCAGAGAAGGTTTATGGATGTAGTGAAGGTGGACATGGAGATGGTTGGTGTGAAAGTAGAGGAGGCAATGGATGGGGCAAGATGGAGGCAGATGATCCGCTGAGACGACCCCTAAAGGGAGCAGCCGAAAGAAGAAGAGGAGGGGGAGTTTGATATTTCGGGTAGTTACTGAATGTGAATGCGGCACAAATCCTAAAGTCATGTCTTAAGTAGTGAAAGCTGTCTAGTGCGGATGTCACTTCCACTTGACGATAATGTTCAGATCCAGCCTGTAAACATGCTACTATGGAAAATGCAGTGGCTTCTTCTGCTGACTTCTTCCATGGAAGTAAAATGGAGTATAGGAGAGAACTATGTGTACAAGTTGAACAGAATAAAACTGTCTTTTGCCATTATTGCTTTTTTTTTTCTTTTTTTCTTTACAAAAACCAAAAGTGTAGCTTTTTTTAGATGACTGATTCTGGTCATTCTGGGCAGCAGCATCATTTTCAACATTTTGTCATTTGCTGTAGCTTACTGAATTGGACCTGTGCGTCTTAGCTTCATATTGAAAGTTAAAACCAGAGATAAAGATTAGCGCTAAACATCAGCTTAGTTAACCAAAAAAAAAGCAATGCTAGGTATGTTGTTTTTCTTTTGGTTTACTTGCACCTAATTGCACATACCTGCTTGTGGGGGTGTAAATATTTTATCATACTTAGCTCAAAATTAGTACTAATGTGTGAGATGCAACCCATTGTAGTCTAGTAATGCATCATTTTGACCTTTTCAACTCCTCGAGACCACTGGTGGTTCCTAAATGCACTTCGTTAGGTTCTTCATAACTTTAATGTTTCATAAGCTAGATTCAAAAGGTAGGAGTGGTATGAGAGCTGTAACTGTCTTCTTTCCAGTCAAATAGATGGGTAATGTAATTTTAGACTAAAAGAATAATAAATAAAAGAAGCTGAGCTCACAATATTTTTATCTACTGAAAGTTGTCCCATTTTTCCACAAATCGGGGCTATGAACTATAAACAGATGGCGCCTCTTCAGTGATTTACTCTAAAACATATTTTTATAAAATGGTACAAAGAGCGTCTAAGATTTTTATTCTTCAGCAGTAAATTGTAAGCATATAACAAAATGTCTATAATCATAAAACACATTTTCTGATAATTTGAGGGGAGCTTTTACATTAAATATCAATAAATAAAATGAATGTACATTTAATTCGTGCAGTTACGCAATAATTTGCCTTATGATTTGGTCATGTGAATTCAGATGGACAGACCAAAATATACACGGGAAATGCTTGGACTAATATATGACTAGTGCATCCAGCCCCAGAAGAGAGCATCATATTTTCCAATGGCAAAAACGTACTTACTGTGCAGATAAATAGGTTGAAATAGTTTTCTGGGTATGCTCATTCTTGAGTCTGAGAGAATCGCAATCCTTTTATCATATTGATTGGTTTCATGTAGTTTGGTTAACCCTTCAGAGCATGTAACACCCTGACTGTTGTAGATCCTTCTTTGAACATCTTCACCTTGATTACTGTAAATGAGAATGCTCCTCTTAATGCTACATTAGGCTTTTTGTTCTGCTAGGCTCACCACAATATCAATAGGTTTAAATAACACTAATGTAACCAGACGGCTGCATTGCAGAGCTTTGTCTCTAGTTTGAGTCGTTTGCTTTGATTAGCTCCTTTTCTGAAGGGTCGGGAGGATGACTGGATAAATAGACCATTAACTGGTAGTCAGAAAAAAAAAAACAGGCTCAGAGGTGCTTTGGCAAAACAAACACTATTGGTCCTGGGGAGCATGTATAATTCCTCTACTTTATCACAGTGTTTTGATTCATATTTATTAATAAAAGTATATACCATGTAATTGTAGTAATGTACACCGATCAGGCATAACAATATGACCACCTCCTTGTTTCTACACTCATTGTCCATTTTTATCAGCTCCACTTAATGTATAGGTGCACTGTGTAGTTCTACACTTACAGACTGTAGTCAATCTGTTTCTCTGCATACTGTTAGCCCCCTTTTACCCTGTTCTTCAGTGGTCAGGACCCCCATGAACCCTCACAGAGCAGGTACGTACTATTGTGTTGGATCATTCTGAGCACTGCAGTAACACTGATGTGGTGGTGTGTTAGTGTCTGTTGCGCTGGTCTGAGTGGATCAGGCACAGCAGTGCTGCTGGAGTTTTAAACACCACAGTGTAACTGCTGGACTGAGAATAGTTCACCAAGCAAAAATATCCAGCCAACAGCGTCCTGTGGGCTGTGTCCTGTGACCACTGAAGGACTAGAGGATGACCAACACAAACTGTGCAGCAGCAGAAGAGCTATCGTCTCTGACTTTACATTTGCAAGGTGCCCTGACTATGTAGTAAGTGGAGCTGATGAAATGGACAATGAACATGGAAACAATGAGGTAGTCATAATGTTATGCCTGATCTGTGTAAGTACCTGTGTTAGCATCAGGTTGTTAAACTAGGCAAAACTGCAGTGTTTTGTGGTAGTGCTGCAGTTACCCTGTGAGCAGTTGATCTGAAAAATGGAAACCTCACCGTATTGCAATAAGGCACATTTATAGTCACTCATTTTTGCTGTATTGTAAGATGTATTCAGTCGAGCTGGTTTACTCTTAACTCTCTCTCATTGATCTCCTGACTGTTACTGCTCCTGTCTGCTTCCACTGTGTCTCCTTCATCCTTCTCTCTGCCACAACCTCCTCTAGCATCATGTTTTCCATAAACACATCCAAGCGTACTGGCCGAGCTAGCGTGCCCCATCAGTCTCTACTGCAGACCTCCATTACCTTAATCAGTTTCTCTCTTCAGGTTCATTATCTAATACAGCTGTAGAGGTGTCCGCACTCAGCACATCATGTCCCTCACTGCCCTTCTGCATTTACAGCGAGTCGAGTGCATCTTACTGATCTATCTGCCATGTACAGTGTTACATTTTTTCAAATTGACAGTATTTTAGTCATCAAGTCGACATTCTCAGCATTGTGACCTCTGTCACAGTCTCTCGCTGTCTCCCATAGTCTAAAATGCTATTTAGTGTCAAATCCCATCTCTTATACAACAACGCTCTCTGCTGGCCAGTCACAGAAACCACCTTTGAGTCCATAAAAAACTCTTCACTGTTTTTTTGAAAAATCAAAGATTTTTGCTCTTACGCAATCAAGTTGCCAGTTAACTGGCGGTTAACACTAGTTGTGGTTTTGATGTCACAGCACTTGAGATTTTCGCTGTGACATCATTTTCGTGCAGTTCACCAGTTCCATGTTATTAGGTAAATTTCAACACTTAAATTTCAACAACTCTCATGTGGGCTGACGTTTTTCAATGGTATTATAGTTTGTATCATTAATCTCACTGTTTTGTCTTTAGGTGGGCAAATTTGTTTATATGTCAAGGCTTTTGTCTTAAACTAGGCCAGTTAGTGAGGTTGAGTAAAATTGAGTAAAATGCTGAGTTTGTTTGAACAGAACTGTTTTGCTCATATTTGAGACAAAAATACCAATTCTTCCATAATACTGCACTGATATCTGAGTTTTTTTATCCAAAAAAAACTCAAGGACCTTAATATGAGCATTGCTGTTACTGAATAGACTGAGATTAGATCCAGAAGATATCATTATCAAGTGCTAGCAGCTGTAGTTTTAGCTACATCTAACTGTTATGGGTCTCATCTGACACAAAAACCACTAGTCTCCCTCGGCTAGTCACAGTGCATGTCCTTATTAGTGAACTGATGGAAAGGATCATTGGTCAGCCTTAATTTGGTCTAGTTCCTGCTTATTGACTTGCTGTGTCCTCAGTGTTGAATAGAACCGAAAGTAAGCTGTTATTCCTGCCGCGATGAGGTTTATTGTCTGAAAGTGGCCTATATTGAATCTCTGCCTGCATAAATGCTAATGTCCTTTGTTTTATTTGGGGAAACATGAATAAAAGATGAGGGTAATTCCCACTATCAGCGCAGCTTTAACACTCAGGAGGGAGACAGAGAACTAATCTCTAACCTCTTTTTCTCATTTTCTTCTCTTTTCTCCCTCTATCTCTATTTCTCTCATCTTCTTCACACTTCTCCCTCACCGACTCGCTCCCTTCTTTCGTCTCATCCTTCTCACTTTTCTATCTTCTCTCACTCACTCTCCCATTAGCTTCTTGCTTCCTGTGTCTTTTCTTCCCTTTTCACTTTTCACTCTTATCTCCTTTCTTCCCTTCTGGTTTCTCTGCCCTTTTCTCTCAGCTTTCTCTATTGCTCTCTTCCAATTTTTTTCCTTGCTTCCTTCTCTGTCTTGTTCTGAATTTCTCTTCACTCACTTTTTGCTTATATTGTCCCTTATTCTCCTTCCTTCCTCTTTCCTCTCTCCTCTTTTGCCCCCACCCCCATCTCTCAGAATTATTACATTTTTAAAAATGCAGTGTAATTTAAGAACACTGAGTTGTTTAGCTGCAATACATCTAAATATTTTAAAATTTTCCTTCTCCCCCTTTTCCTCCTCCTCACTTTTTAAAATAGTTTGTTTATGGTTCATCAGTGTTTAGTTTTTTAAAGTCACAATTATTCTGATGTTACGGTGAAATAAGCTTTTAAGAAATGAAAATCTAAGATCTAACATTATCATCTCTCTTCACCTTTCAGAATGTTGGGAAGTCCTTTTCCTCCTCAGACAGCCTAGCGAAGGTTCAGGAGGTAGCAAGCTGGCTTTTGGAGATGAACCAGGATCTGCTGTCGGGGGGCAGCGGCAGCAGGGCGGCGCAGCAGCAGCAGCGGCCTCCAGCCCAGCCTGATCCACACCCACACCACGTCAACCTGGAGGGACACCAACCCCGGGAGCCACGGCAACGGAGGAGGAGAGAGCGAGGGGAGGAGGTGGAGGAGGAGGAGGACGAGAGAGATCATTCTGGAGAGGTGGAAGAAGAGGGAGAAGAAGAAGAGCCGGAAGAACCATGGCCTTCTGGGAGGAACCAGTCCGTGGGCGAGAATGAGAGAGCGGAAGAAGGGAGAAGGAGGAGGGAGGAGGTGAACGGTGGAGAGAAAGGAGCCCAGTGGATGTGGGAGCAAGAGCAAAGGCAGAGGAGACAAAGACGAAGACAACAGGATGAAGAGGAAGAGGAGGAGGAGGAAGAGGAAGAGAACAATAACAGTGGAGGAGAGGGACATGTAGGAGTAGGTCCTCAGTCTGAGGAAGACCATGGCCGGCCAGAAGATGAGGACGGGGAAAGAGAAGCGGAGGAGGAGATGGACCAGGAGAGTGACGAGTTTGAACCATCAGAGGACAGTGGAAGGGAGGAGGATGAGGAAGGAGAGGAGGATGAAGGAGGTGAAGGTGGCCTCCATTCTCCTTCAGTCAGGACCAGCGTGTCGGACCCTAATGATAACATGGACCACCCCTCAGGACGACAGAACCAAAGCTCATCCTCATCTCATCAGACACATCCTCAGGTGAGCCTGCCAATTTAGTCAATTCCTTATGAGTGGCATCAGCCAGCTTTTATGTTCATTTATCAAGGCCTGAAAATTTATCACTGATAATGATTTAAGAAGCTAAAATTGTGATACCTGATATCCTCAACCAATATATTACTTATGATCAGAAATGCAACTGCAGTAGTCAGCCGGTCAACTCCAGATTACACTCGCGATTTCAATTTACAAAACGAAACATAAACATAGAAATCATGAGTGCGGCATCCACGTGTGCGTGATGTGCATTCCCATGAAGAGGAGTCAGGTTCTGCATCCTTCAGCTGAATAAATGTATTTGTACATGAGGAAGGTCCGCAGTGCGATTTGTATTTGCGACATAAATGTAAAAGTGATGCCCTCTCCGACTCTAGGGGGGAGCTCAAGAACAAAAATACCAAATGCTGCTTTGATATTGATTGAATTTTTTATTTTTTTTAATCCAAACAGTGAACTGGTCAGGCCCTATTCTTTACTAGCATTTTATAAACAAGACTAGGTTCTTTGACTTGACCTGTGCCTTTTTTGGTCTGCACTGTCAGGAAAGCCTTGTATGTCTGAATTTGAAACCATTTTAGGAGAAATTAAAAAAGCAACATACTTAACCATGACATCTGTTAACTTAAGACAACTTTTTAAAAAAAAATTTTGCTTTGCCCGTTTGCTTTGAAATGTTCTGCAAATGTAAAGGGCTGTGTATTTGAAAGCTTTAAAAACCCTTTTTAGTGATTGCGTAGCTGTTGTCAGGATGAATGAAGTTGTCTTGTAAATAACGAAATCTAAATTTCCTTATTTATTTATTTATTTTTTTAAATGAAAGGTCTTTGATGTTTTAAGAGTTTAAGGTTTACCAGTTTAGATACTGGTACATTTTGAAACTAACGTTCATGCCACAGTGCATACGCAACAACAAAGTCTCAAAAGCAGCTCTTTTTAAATTTGCTGCTGTGATGTCATGAAAAACCAAGTCACTCACGTATATCTGCCTGCAGCAATTTAGCTTTGCCCAGTTACTCTGAAGTTACAAAGGCTGTTACAGACCAGACTGCTTTTAAAGTGAGACACAATGCAGTGCAACCAGTCAACAAAGCATGTTTACGTAGATCAGTGTCGAAGGCACCTTAAGAAAATCAGACGAATGAATCTGGTAACCCACACAAACAGCAAGTTGTACTGCAGAAGAAAATTAAATGGAGCTAAAATGTAGGATATGAGCCCATTGAGTACTTCGACTTTGGTACTTTATCAGAAGAATTTCCTCCCTTTGTGGAATTTTAATATTGAGTTCATCAGACAAACATATATCAGTCAGGCCTTGTACTGTTCCTTTACTTGCACTCTTAACATTTTATGTCCTAGTCTTTGTTCTAGCTGACGCTGGACTATCCAGTTATTTTGTTGAAATCCTCGCCTCTAGAATGGAAAACACTCTTAATCTTTACGTCTGTAAATGGAAGAATTTTGTCTTGATGTTCAGGTTCTATGATGGTCTGAGAAGTTAGCCTTTGCACATTTCAAGCAGTTCTGGATTCAGTGCTGCAGGTTTGTGGTGTATGTCTCCCTCTGCTGGTCAAACTGTAAATAAGAATGTTCAGGGTATGCTGGACATTTGGGCTTGGCTGCTGTTGTGAATGTTGTCAGGATGGATACAGTGTGAGATAGTTTAAAGGAATTAATTCTGCTGGAGCTAAACTGGGGTTTAAAGCTTGTGCCAGATATTTGGCATTAAATTATGGCCTATATTTTGAGCTACTATGGATGGATGAACTCCGCTGCCACAGTTTCAATAAGTGATGTTATTAATACATGATTAATTGCTTTTCTGTTGTGCTATGAAGCACAGCTTGTTGAATTTATTTTGCCTTAAGAGTTCAGTATGCTAAGACTTTGCGTAGCTTGGGAGTTTTATACACCCAAAGCAAATATGATTTATTTGCGGATTTTTTTTTTTTTCCACACTTTTGATCTTGTCACCACTCTCTGAATGGCCTGCTTTTCTATTTTACTCTGCTTTGCTGAAATCACTGTCCCTCGATATATAGGACCTCACTTAAGTAATTTATAATGGTTGTACTTTATTAATTGTTCGTTTTTGTGTAAACGTCCTATAAATATAGGAGGTGCATACAGCCAAAAGGCAAGATTTAACCCAGTTGCTTATGCAAATTTTAATAACCCTAAATGTAGTCCATCAGCCAAGACATGTTTGAAGTCTGAAATTTGCTTATTTATTTCAAGCACTTGAACTATGATTGTAATGTAGCTAACAAGTGGCCTAACAATTGGTACACCTGTTGGCATGGTACTAAAAGCAAAGTCATCTCACACTCATCTCAACCCATGTGGTGGTGTTCAGTAGTCTCTAATAGACTTGATTATGTTGTTTCTGACACTGTATTTATTACCCACGGGTATCCATGAACATAGACAAAAGTATATTAGTGTAGCCAGAAAAGAGAATTTTGGCTTCTAACCATGGCGAACCTTTCTGCACTGGAAACTCTAGATCAACGTTGCCCAAAGTGTGGCCATTTTATTTACTATCCAAAACCTGAACGTACATGTGTCAAAGTTCTTATAAGTAGTGTTTGGTGTTGGTAAACTAGTGGAAAATCTGGAGAGTTTTCATTGCCTCAAAATGCCCTGTATCAGCCATGTACTCAACCATGATTAGATTCTGAAAGTACCCAATGTAGACCAGTACATTTGTAGAACTATTGTTAAAACAGTGTTTCAGACACAAGACAGTGTATTCAAAATCATTGCATGTAATAACTCTTTCTGTGAGCGAGCTTTCAGAGGTGGATGTCTGGTTCCTATAACAGTTTTACTTGGAACGTTTCTCCAGAACTGAGCATTTCATGCTAAACCACTTTGAATGACTTTGTGCACGTCTAAACAACTGAATTATACAGAACATGTAAACTCTTTATGCATGAGATGGGAAAAGATCAAACTCATGCCTCAGTAAACTGGGTCTAGTGGTGTTTCCAACTGATTAATAATAATATAAAGTGATGTGTGGTCCAGAAAGAGAATTCCTCCTGTAACTTTAGTCCTAATAATGAGTGACTGTAACATACAGCTGTGCTGACGGTGATGGAGAAGCAGCATCTGCTTTCTCTCTCTTATTCAAGTAACAGATGCTCTCCAGTGTGTTGCATGGTGTGTGGGCATTCAGGGGGGCTGTAGTCTTCTTCTTGTTCTTCTTCTTGTTCTTCTTCTTCTTCTTCTTGTTCTTCTTCTTCTTCTTCTTCTTCTTCGAGTTTTGTATCCCTCCTGTGGGAAAGAGGGTTGATGGCACACGAGTGACAGAAAGCGCTCTTTTTCTCTCTCTCTCTCTCTCTCTCTCTCTCTCTCTCTCTCTCTCTCTCTCTCTCTCTCTCTCTCTCTCTCTCTCTCTCTCTCTCCCTCTCTCTCTCTCTCTCTCTCTCTCTCTCTCTCTCTCTCACACATCATATGCTCGTCCTCGTATGAGAGAGACAGAACTGACACGGATTTATCATCAGGATCACAGCGCAATGGATCAACTAGACATTCTCTCGTTCATTCTTGGCTTTCTTTTTTTGTTTCTTCTCTTTCTTTAGTTTCTTTCACTATTTCACTTCTGTCACTATTTTTCTTGCTCTTTGTCTTGATCTCTTTCTCTTGCTTATTTTCCTCTAAGTTTCTCTTGCTCTCTTTCTCTTGCTTTTTCGTGCTCTCTTTCTCTCCTTTCCATTTCTGCCTTTTTTCTTGCTCTGTTATTTTATATCTTTCTCCTCACTTTGATATTTCTTTGTTTCTCTCTTTCTCTCCCTACTTTCTCTTTCTCCTCTTTCTTCTCTTGCTCTTTCCTTCACCCTTTCTTTGTTTCTCTCTCTCTCTCTCTCTCTCTCTCTCTCTCTCTCTCTCTCTCTCTCTCTCTCTCTCTGAGTATATATGATTAGCTATGGGGAATCGCACTATGAAGAAAGTGGCTTTGTTGCTGGTGAGTGTGATGATCTGATCAGCTGATCTGAGGGGGAGTTTGCAGAGTTGTCGGGGGTTTTGTGTGGGATTTAGCTAAACTTGGCTGATGCTGGAAATAACCTAGACTTTTCAGCACGGGTGTAAAATAAATCGAT
Organism: Pygocentrus nattereri; assembly: GCF_015220715.1. Classification (NCBI taxonomy): domain Eukaryota; kingdom Metazoa; phylum Chordata; class Actinopteri; order Characiformes; family Serrasalmidae; genus Pygocentrus; species Pygocentrus nattereri. The sequence continues at coordinate 13,937,056 of NC_051232.1, forward strand.
TTGAAGGTGGTGATTCAACTGCATCAGTACTGAAATTTTGGCATCAGTTATATTAGATCATAATAGTCATTTCTAGGGCTGAAAAAAAATTATCAGGCTGTTTTCAGACATAAATTGAATCAAATCAGGATGAGGTCAGGGTTTGCAGCTGTAGTAAAGTCAGAGTAAATGTTAAAATGTTCAGTGGTCTGTTAAATCACTGTGATCATTCTGTGGTTTTGTTGGTGCAGATTTGCTCCTAGTTGAGCAGTGAAATCAGTTGTTTGTGCACCTGTGTCTGTGGAGTGGAGGCTTGGAGAGTGTAAGCAACTTTCTGTTTATTGATGGACAGGTGCGGAGTAGATCTGTTTACAAGCATGCAGGACATCCTGTAGAAGTCCTGTAGGAGGCACTTTCCTGTGCTGAATGAGTGAGGGGCTAGTAAACTGTGCACCAACAGATGCACTTCACAGTACACTAACCTCCTGCATGTTTTACTAAAGACAGTGTAATTGGTTCTGTTTAATGTTGTACAGTGTGTGAAATGTTAAGTAAAACGATTGTGCCAAGTTTGAGAGTTTTTGCGTTTAAGCATCAATACTAATGCATTGCGTCTGTATACCAAAATGTAGTGATCGTCTATTGAGAAAATGTTTTTGATATACATGATTTGATATTTTTGCCATATTGCCACCCGTATTGTAAATCCACAAAGTACATCTATATGGTTGATATTTTTTGATGAAATGGCCAATAAAATCATTAACACGGTTAATGTCCAATACTGTTTGTTTATTCAGTGTATAATTTAAAAGAATTCAACATTTTACTGAAATAATCAGTTGGGATAATTGTGATCTTTGAGTTTTAATGATCAATGCAATCAAAGTCCTTGTAGGAACGTCTGTCTGCTTGGTGGCCATATTGCCAATGCACATGGGCAGCTATGGCCAATTATGAAAGACCAGGCACCTGTCTTTTTGAATGAGGAGGCACCTATAAACATATGTGCATATGTCCACAACAAGAGAGGGTTTTTCCCCCACTTACAGCTTTACCAGCAATCCAAATGGCAATTGGCTTTCCCTATAAATCCATGGCTTTTAATGAGGATGATGAGCATTCATTTTTTAAAACGGTGAACTGTCTCCTCCTTTCAATGTCTCTGATTTAATTTAGGAGACATTCTCCCATTGATTTATATTGAAACAGTCGTAACTGAATGATGAGCCTGCAGAGTAAAATCTGTAGTGAACAGGTTTTCTTCTGTTTGTTTACGGTGTCTTGACGCCTGCAGATACAAGTTTTTAAAAATTTTTTTTTAGAGGACTGTGTTTATTGCAGTTGACTTTGGAGCTGTTTGCAACTTGAAACACCTGAGATTTGGCGCAGTTGGAGGAATGGTTTTTATTTTTGTGTCCTTGTGGTTACGAACATCATGGCAAGCTCAGAAAAAGTGCTAAACATTTTCATGAGTAAGCGGAGGGGCTTTTCCATGGGGATTATGAGCAGAGATGAGAGGTTGTGAGGTAGCCTGGGGAGTCCAGTGCTCCTCTGCATCATCCAATCAAAGAACAGATTGGAGATGGGTACGAGTGAGAGAGCCTGGTTTAAAAGGGAACGGCATTTTTCAACCAGATCTCAACTCCAGAGCATTATTTTAGATTTTTCCAATACTGATATCTTGACGGGCGGCACGGTGGCTTGGTGGGTAGCACTGTCGCCTCACAGCGAGGAGGGCCTGGGTTCGATTCCCCGGCCGGGCGGCCAGGGTCCTCTCTGTGTGGAGTTTGCATGTTCTCCCCGTGTCTGCGTGGGTTTCCTCCGGGTTCTCCGGTTTCCTCCCACAGTCCAAAGACATGCAGTCAGGCCAATTGGACATGCTAAATTGCCCCTAGGTGTGAGTGTGTGAGTGACTGTCTGTGTCTGTCTGTCTGCCCTGCGATGGACTGGCGACCTGTCCAGGGTGTATCCTGCCTTCCGCCCGAAGACTGCTGGGATAGGCTCCAGCACCCCCCCGCGACCCTGACGGAGAAGCGGCTTAGATAATGGATGGATGGATGGATGATATCTTGACCAAGAAAAGGAAATGATATGCAAATAATTTTAACTACATTTAATTGAAAATAGCACAAAGACAACATATCGAATGTTGAAACAGAGAAATTCTATTGTATTTTGAAAAATCTATGCCCATTTTGAATTTGATGGAAACAGTGCGTTCCAAAAACAGGACGGGGGCAACAAAAGGCTGGCAAAGTTTTTTTATTTTTTTATCATTATTATTTTTTTTAATGAAGTAATTGTACTTGCACAGGGCTCATGTTATCGTTTGTGTTTTTTTTTTCTTTTTTTTTTCTTGTTCTTATATTTTAAATTCAGCAGTAATTCGCATTAACATTTTGCCAGTGCCCGAACCAAACATATGACAATTTTGTAGCTTGCCAGTACACGCTAACAGAGCTTTATAACTGGTGGTACACTGATGAGAAAATGTAGAGACTGCTGGAGTGAAGAATATTTCTCAGACTATTTAAAGAACATAATTTCTCCATGTAAACGGGTAATGTTTAAAAACCTAAAGCTAGCGAGTTGCTCTTTACATCTGTAGTAAAGGAAAAAAAATATATATATATATATATATATATATATATATATATATATATATATATATATATATATATATATATATATAGAAAGAAAGAAAGAAAGAAAGAAAAATCTACAAAGTGCTTCACATGATGCAATACCCAGAAAAATAAAAAAAATATTAATATAATAAGTACTAATATAAACAAGTCTCAAAACATGCACTTAAAAGTGCAATAACAAGTTAGTGAAGAAAAAAATGAAAAAGAAAACTCATATTAAAAACCATCAAAGGCAAGCGTATGAAAAGACATCTTTTAGATGCTTTTAAAAACATATGCAGTCTAATATCCAGAGGAATTTGCTCAAGACCATCAAAGTTTCAAATTTTTCTACTCAGCCCTAATTACAAGCCCACACTTATTACAAGCTACCCATCACCAAGTTCAGGGAAACTTGTTGAAATTATTGCCTGTGATAATTGTCCGTACATCACAGATAAAGTGGAAAGACATTACATTGTAAGTACACTGGGGTACTCCTCTAACAGGACTGGAATAAACAGGCTGAAAATTAACATCTCAAAACATTGGAAATGCCCTCCGGATGAAGCATCCTAAGCATCTCCACTAAAGCGCCTGTGTCCTTTTTCTAATTAGCCTTGACTAATTGGGTTTTTTAAAATAATTTTTCTTTTTTTCTTTAAAGAGCAGTTATTTCTCTGTGGTTTTGTGTTTTAAATGTGTTGTTTGGGGATTAGCTGTTTTGAAGCAGTTAAGCTAAAGTTTGTAGAGTGGAAATGTGTATTTCACACTGCCTTTCTCCATCCAGTGTCCCGGTAATTAGCCGTCCAGCAGAAGGAAGCGTTGAAAATTCATCAGAAAGCATTCCAAATGCGTTAAAGGCTTAAATAATGTAAATTTGATTACCCTGTGCTCCATGCTGTTTGATTAGTGAGTAGAGCTTGACTTATGCTTAATTTTCAAATCAGAATACTTTTTTTTTTCTTGTTCTCAGTGTTTTTCAGATGTGGCTTTTTGATTGCCCATATGTTCTCCAGAGCATGTTTTGATTAGTGTTTGATGCAGCATTCTCAATCTCCTGCTCTAAAGGGACACAGCATTGCACAGCTTAGTGATTTTTCTTGCTTCAACCAAGCAGATTCAATCGAGCAACTGATTATCAAGGATCATTGTTGATTAAATATCTTTTAATGCTCTATAAAAATCATATGTTCCATTCGGTCATTTTGACAGGTTGTAATATAGAGTGCTTTTTAAATGAAACCATATAAGGCTCATCACCTCCACACTTCCTGCAGTGTATTACAGTCTGTCAGAATGACTGTAGAGCATTACTGAGCACTTTTTGTATGAAACAGCAGAAGCCGTAACGCCCCCTATACTTCCCATAGTGTATTACAATCTGTCAGAATGAGGATGTGGATCTTGTTTTGTAGAGCATATTTGTTTTGGTAAACACCACATCACTGACTTTTTCTCATAGGCGGTTTTGTTGATTCATTGCTGCAGCTCTAAGCTTCTAGAATTCTGCTTTAAGTTTAGGGTTATTATACAGGATTGTTGTTGAATATGGGCCTTGAATGAAAGAGAAGGGGACACCTGTTCCTAAGCTTAGTGCAGGTAAACCCTGGCTGGTTTGTGTTGTCTGGTTTTTTGTGTTTGATTTGGAAGCCCAGAGCTGCAGCAAGAAAAGAGCTGAATTTTTTATAGCTGCTCCTAATTAAATATGCCCTTTCTGAGGACACAACACAGTCCTCCTGCGATACAGTCTGGGCTCACATGCCTTTCACTGTTTTACCGCTCAGAGCCTCTGTGGCCCACTTAGGCCTAATCCAATTTCTTATTTTTACCCCTATCCCTTGTTTTCAATTGTCATTTTGCCCCTTGGAACTGAGTTACAAAGGGTAGTGGTTGAAGTCTGCCCCTATGAAATGGGACATCCCTCAAATAAAAACGAACATTAACAGACTACTAGAGGTGCTCTGTAGGCAACCCTGCAAGTCTGAAGTGACGGCAGACTGGCAGGGTTTTGTGTATGTATATATATTTAGAATCCTGCTGAAAACCTTTTCCAGGTTCATCTGATGGTACCTTGTGTTTTACACACATTATATACTGTGTTTATCTGTATAAAAGTGCTGCACAAGTAAAGTTGAAGCAAAGTTTGATGCTTTTTTATGTGTTGCTAGGCTGTAGCAATTATACTGGATTATAATAACAGTACAAGTATTTTGTCCATATTGCGCAGCTCTAGTCTGACCAAGTATGTCCTTAAACGACTTGGCTGTGTTTCTATGAGTGTTGTAAGTGAGTGAAAGAACCAAAGCTGTAGTGGACAGCTGTCTCTGTTTTCACAAAACCCACAGGTCATAGCTCAGGGGCCCTAAATGGACTAAACATGGCTGTCTTAGGCATGCTTCAAATAGATGTTTGAGTAAATTGCATTTCTTTTGTTGTCTTCCAAATCTTCCTAGGTTTCGTGATTACTGGTAGTTAAGTAAACTATTGATGTTACTGATTGGCCCCCTTGTGTGTTGTATACCTGTGATAACAAAATTCAGGACTGGAAACTGAGTTCAGGATCTGGATTTGAAGATTTTTGGTATATACCTACAAAAAATTGTAACGTAATTGAATAATGAAAATATTGATAATTAAAGCAGTTCTTATACTAATACTACACACTGAATGGAGTGCTAGGGTGTTAGATGTGTTAGTTATTAGAGATGCATGGTAGTATTGGAATCATGTTGGTATCTGTAGATAATTGCTTAAAAAATGACCAGGATCTGGCAAGTGCTTAGTCAGCCATTATTTCAACTGATATTTGATCAAGAACAGAATGTGTAATGACACTGGGTGACACTAAAATGTCTGCGTTTTATTCATTTCACTGCTTTTGTAACATTAAATAAATGTTATATTTCTCTATAATGCTAATGCAGCTAGGCCTGGGCTATAGGGCGATGTAATGGAATATTGTCGATGATGGACAAGTAACCCCTGATGGTGATGTGTAAAAGATTATAATCACTGCTCTGGTAAAAGAACTGAGAGTGGACTAGAGAGGACTGATTTATGAATGAGCCACTTGAAAAATATGTTGGGAAACTGGGTTTCATGTTTAAGGGAGGGTATGGGTGCAAGCACCAGCATGAATGAAATGTAAAACCAATTCGTAGGACAATATCAAGATTTTTAACCAGAGAATATTGTGTTAATTATTTTTAGGTATCACACAGGCCTAAATGCCGCTCAATCAGCTGAAACTGATGGTTTCATGTTGTGGATGAAGCTGCCAAGAATTAATTTTTAGAAAGTGTGTTTTTTGTGTGTGTGTGTGTGTTGTAACATGTTATTGCCATGAAAAGTGTAAGGTTTGGATGTAATTTGTTTTTTTTGTTATTTATACAATGATTTTTGTGTTTGAATTTAACAAACGATGATAAAACGATTCTTAATTTGATACTTACTGTAAGAACGTTATTTTTGATTTTGCTGTTGTTAATTAATCTGTATCAGCCATTAAATTGATCCACTGATATTTTGCGTTCTAATGAATTGGCCCAATTTGAACCTCAGTTGCACAGTGGAGTTAAATAAGCGTATAGAAACGTATCAAAGACCATGTTATTGGATTTAATTCAGGTGCTGCTGTTCTTATTTTAACTCATTTTCTGTATTTGAATTTCTGTGTACAGAGTCACTGAGGTGGTGCCAGATGGTACGTATTTTGATGCCTCAGGAAAACACGCTGATTTATTCATCGATGCGTTTGCTTTGCTGGCGTTTTGATGGAGTCCGTGTAAGCATAAATGCTAAAGTTAATGTATTAGCGATGTGTTATTGTGCCTGAAGAAGGCAGCTATTTAAATGTGCAGCTTTTTTGTAGAGCTGTAGGTCCTTTGAGAACAATGACAGATATTAAGTGAGTGTCTATGTATGTTTTGACACTAAAGTGGCCCAGATAGTGGAAGTGGAGCAGCTGTGTTTTGGTATTTTCCAGTGGGAACTCCACAGGAAAACCATCTGCACTGATTTCTCCCAGAAACTCTTTATTTTCCTGATTTTCATGCACTGTGTATCCAAAATTATCCAGACAGTCCTTCCAGTGAGTGAATTCAGCTACTTTAAGGTCCCCCGTTGCTGACACAGCTAGTCCCAAGGTCACCAAGCATAGGCTAGAGGGCTTTAAAGCAATGCAACTGCATTCTCTGGAGTGAAGATCCGTCCAATACCTTTTGGAATCAGTTGAAGTGGTGTTTGTTAACCAGTACTAGTCAGCCAACGTCTGTAGCTGACCTCAACAATGCTCATGTGGCAACCAAATCCTCACAGCAGTGTTTTTCCAACATTAGTGAAAAACCTTCTCAGAAGAGTTGAGGCTATTACTGCAGCAAAGGGAAACAAACTCCCCATGATTTCAGAAGAAACACTGCTACAAACCTTTGGCATTAAGCGTTTAGTTTAAATCTATTGACCTACCTACGGATATGTTCACCTGTAAAGCTTGTCCAATTTCATAGCAGTAACTACAAAATAACATGAGTACGTATAGCTGACTTGCTTGTTTTTTCCATGGCTGTGCGTTTTCACTCATCAGGAAAGGCTGTGTGTCACCTTTTCTTCTCAGGATCCACCAGCATATGCTTTAGTTTAACCTTAATTAGCACAGCTGCCTGTAGAGCGACAGACTTTAATAACTGAGGAGTATTTGAGCAGATGTGCTGCAGCAATAGTGCCTTAGCAGTTGTTTAGATGGTGTGCTGATTATACATTGTGGGCACTTGACAGAGTGAGATTCGTCCTGTTGTACTGTGAATTCAAAATACTCAGCGGTTCACCACTTCACCTGGTCAGAAAAACAAAACGGAGAAAAAAGAAAACCCATCCACTTCTAAAGCTGTCATCCTCTCTTTCCATCTCATTTGGATCAATGATATTCTTGTTTTAGGGTAATTTCACAGATTTCTACATATTAACGGAGTTCCCCTGTTGATTTTTAGCTGTGTCGTTTGATTTTTGGTGGATTTTGGCTGCGCTGTTCTCTTGTTGGTGGATTTTTATCTGTGCTGCCTCCTGTTGGTGTATTTTTTTTTTTTTTTTTTTTTAGCCCTGCTGTTCTCCATTTGGTGGATTTAAAATTTTTTTGTTGTTGTTGTTGACTCTGATTTCTTTGCAGTGGTAGCAATAGCAACCAGGAGTTGCATAGTCTATAACACAAATATAGACATTTTATTTAGTATCCAGTGAACCTAAATATGTCCTGAGTTTTTCTTTATAGTGTTGATAATGCTAAAATAGTAGTAAATGGGGCAGTCATGGGCTGGAGGTTAGGGAACTGGCCCTGTGACCAGAAGGTTGCCGGTTCAATCCCCAGTGCCGATAGTCCATGACTGAGGTGTCCTTGAGCAAGACACCTAACCCCCAATTGCTCCCCGGACGCAGTGGATAGGGCTGCCCACCGCTCTGGGCAAGTGTGCTCACTGCCCCCTAGTGGGTGTGTATTCACTAGTGTGTATGTGGTGTTTCACTTCACAGATGGGTTAAATGCGGAGGTGGGATTAAAAAAAGTATCACTTAAATGAAAATTTAGCCTTACAGTGCCTTGCATGTATCCACCACAATGGGATTTAAAGAGATGTGCTGTGGACCAAAAGCTTTTCTTAAAACTGTTATAAAAAATGTCTTCGGCTTAAGCATGTCCTATAATAACTTTCTGTGAGTGAGCATTTAGAGGTGGATGTCTGGTTCCTATCACCACCACTGTGAACAATTCTGACTCAGCAGTTTTCTCTAAAACAAACCACTTCACATCAAACCAGTGGAATTCCCCTTCAAGTTATTAGAAGGTGAATTGTGTTCAGAGGAGGCTGACAGTAAAAAACAGCCTTAATAGCATTCAAGGTCTAGCGTTACAACTTGCTACTGATTTTCAAGTTACGTGTGTGGACATTTGTTACATTTAAGCACTTGCAGAAAATCTTTTTGAAAGGTTTGTATGGTCTGGTTCTCCGTTTCTGCATTAGAACTTTCTCACTGGAGTCGTGGAAACCGTTGCTATGCAACTCCCATTATTTCCCTCATCGCCACGGGGATACAGCAGAGCAGAGTAGGGGGACGCAGGTGAGCCGTGGCTGGAGGCTGCTGTAGAGTGGTTAACAGAGTCGATCTGAACCCTGAGACATATTGTTACTGTCATTTGCTATATGTTCTCTTTACATTACACTGTTAATTAAAAGTAATTATGTAACTATGTAATGAATTTCATTTTTGCTTCAGTGAATTAAAAGTTAGAAAAAAAAAATCATAAAATAACGGCAGACTTTTTGATGTAGAAATATTGTCTTCTAGTCTGCAGTCATGTTAAGAATTTCTGCAGTTCTACTATCGAACACCAGAGGGCACCAACCCTCCAATTTCCAATGCTAATTCTCCACCTTTAACAGCTGATTCTGGATCACCTCCATTATAAAGAGCTTGCACTCCAGCAGACCTGAGCAGAATTCTAACTGAAATTATTAAATGGTTAAGATGTAAACTCAGTGATTTTAATGTGAACTGTTCCATTCTAATTTATAGTCAGAATTGTTCACTGTGGTGGTGATGGGAACCAGACAGCCGCCTCTAAAAGCTCCTTTACATGACATAACACTTTCAGAGGTCTGAGACATTGTTTAACAATAGTTTAAAAATGTTAGATTAATAGATTAAAATAGAATTACCATTTACGATGGGAGGGGTACAAGCAGTTCAAAATAGTTTACAAAGAAAATGTGTATTTTCAGGTTTGCCTCCATCAGCCTTGCATGGAAAAGCTTAGACATGTGTTGGTTCGCTGGTGGTTTTGGATGGTAAATAAAATGATTATTTTTGTTCTGGACATGGTGACCCATGGTTCCTACCACCATCACTAAAGCAGCCTTTACAATAACCTTTTTCATATTAAACCTCTCTGAATGCCTTTGCTTACAATTCAACCACTGAATCATGCAGCATTTTTTTAAAAATGGGTGGAATTCCCCTTTAATACAGAACCTGTCCTTTGCAGCTGTGCCAGAAGCAATCCCAGGCTTATTCATTAATCAGCCGTTTCCCATCTGTGTCCTGGACCTGGGCCAGGCCCTCATGCACACACAGCTTCTCCTCTGATCTGTGACCTGCTTCCTCTCACATGCATCCAAACACTAAACTGTTTGGAGGAGAAACAACAGAATCAGTCCAGCAGTATTAGAGGTCGTCTTCTACTAACACAGCCTGGAGAGGACCGGGCAAGGTCTGCTGAGCCTCAGCCACATCCTCGGGCTTTATGTGCTGTCAGTGCACCACAAAAGCACATACACACAAATGTTAAAAGGCCCATGTCCTGTGCCCTCTTCTTGTATTTGCCCTAAAACCTCTCTTTGAATTAAACAGGCTGTTTTAGTAGTGCACATTTAAGGGGAAATTATTTGCATTAAAAAGAAAATCTGAGATTGAGATGATGAATTGAGATGTAAACAATATCTACAACACAAGTATAGACATTTTATTTGCTGTCCAAAAAAACCTTCTTTTTATATGTAATATTGATATTAAAATGTGATAATTATAAAAATAAGCGTATAAACTAATAACTAATAAAACTAATAAAAAATAAACTAATTAGCTTTTCATGTATTTCTCCTACATTAATAGATTAAAAAAGATGTGTTGGACCAAAACTTTCTCAAACTTTCATAAAACTTCTGAAGTATGAGGGGTCGTTTCACTTTTCAGATGTCTGGTTTCTATCACCCAACAAAGTGAAGAATTCTGACGTGGTAACTTTCTCTAGGATCGAAGTATTTCACACCAAACCACTTTGAACATTGAAATTTTGAGGAAAGTTCTTCTTTAGGACTAAACGCTATTCTCATTGGCTGCCCTGTATAGTGACCTTGTTCAAAAAGCAAACCAGGCTGAGATGTGCAGTAGCAACCCTTCATTCTCATCACTTCATCAAGAAAAAAAAATATATATATATGTGTGTGTGTGTGTGTATTTGTATATCTATGTGTGCCATGCGGGGGGCGGCGCATGCCTCAGTATGTGTGTATTTTATTTAGGTTTTTTTGTAGAATAAGACAAAAGCACAGGTGTATCCACCACAATCCGTTCTCCCACACCTCATCAGGTAGACCAAAACCAAGATCCGTCTCCCAGGCAGATTTTAAGGGAGCAGAGGATGCTACAGAGCTGCTAGAGAATGTTGTAACAAATTGAGAAATTAAGTGTTTGGACTCTGGAGGTTTCTGTGTGAGTTCATAAATTTAGTGCTCTGGGGGCTAAGTCTGAAAATTGGGTACATTACGTCTAACAGAATGTCCAAGTTGAAGGTATCAGAAAATAATTAGCTTGAGGAAGATCTTGTGCTTAATTGTGAAAATGAATTAAAGTGATCATCTATATATATATATATATATATATATATATATATATATATATATATATATATATATATATATATATATATATATATATATATATATAAGTTTCAATATTTAAGTTTTGTGCGTTCTTAACCCATTTTGCCACCCAGCTGAAAAACTTTATCATACCTGGAGCAAAGTTGTGATTGTGGCAAATAGGGGAATACGAAGACACGTCTGAAATGTCGGGAAGAAATGATTTAATTTGTTTCAGTATTTTCAGAGAGCTGTACAAAATAAAACTGTTGGATAAGATCTTGTTTGAGACCTCTGTTCTAGAAAACAAATAAGCACTGAAGGAGCTTTTCTGCAAAGCTTGAGCCTTGAGTTATTGTTTTTTAACTTTGTTTAATAATTCACCAAAGTTGAGTCTTAATATAGCCTTGGATTTTTAGGAATGGTCAGTCCAAGATATGTGAAGCAATCATGAGCTATTTTAAATGGTAGTGTTTTAATAAATTCTGGATCTAGGCATTCTGTAAGAGAAATAAATAAGCTTTTACTCCAGTTGATGGTGTAACCAGAGAAGGTGCCAAAATGTTTAATCAGGTCCAAAAGTGGAGGTAGGGAGGAAACGGGTTCTGCTATATGCAAAAGCAGGTCATCTGCATGCAATGACAGTTTGCACTCAGTCTTTGCAGCCGTGATGCCCTTGATGTCATGATGGCTCCTAATACTAAAGGCAAGTGGTGCCAGGTTGAACAAGAGGGGACTGACGCAGCAATCCTGCCTAGCTCCATGTTGGAGTGGAAAATAGTCAGATTTATCAGAATTAGTGAGCACTGCTGATTTGGGAGAGGTGTACAACATCTCTGTTAGTGAAAGAAAATGACAACCAAGACCAAAATGTCTTAATACTGAATGCATGTATATCCACTCTATTGGATCAAATGACTTTTCAGTATCTAAGGAGATCGAAGAAGGCACAGCAGTTCTACTGTGTGTACTGTACATAAGTGAGTAATGTGCGTACGTTGGAGAAAGAAAACCTGCCAGATACAATTCCAGTCTGGTCTGAATAAGAGAAGGAATGTGTCTGCCCAATCTAGTGTCAATAACCTTAGAAATTATTTTTTGATTGCAATTCAATAGACTTAAAGGTCAATAACCTGAGAGATTCTTTTTTTTTTTTTATTTTCAACAATAGACAAATATTAGCTTCATACAAGGAAGGAGGGAACAACTTGATGTCTGTGGTGTGGCTAATCATTCTAAGAAGTAGAGGTGTGATAGTATCTTTAAAAGCGTTGTAAAATTCAATACCAAATCCATGGCTGGACCACAAGCCGTACCCTTTAGTTGTTTATATGGGGATGGTTGTTTATATGGGGATGTGTTCATGATTGTGAAAATGACATTCAGAACAGGTGGCTTTTGCAGCCTACTTTGCGTATGTGGACTTGCGTGTTGAGTGGTGATATCTAAACAATGTTCAAGAAAAACAGATTTTTTTTGACATAAATGAATTGTTTGGGTGAAATTTCAAGTTCAGGGCATTTAGGAAAAAAAGCTGAAATTACCTCTTATAGATTGGAAATCATATGACAGGAAAGCCTACCAAAGATGTGACCAACAGCTTCTATTTCCACTATTTATTTATTTAAAGGACAGTGCAGGTATTTGCATGTATACCGTGTGTGAGAATTTATGAAGTACGTGCTGTAGAATATTGCTTTGTAGGTGTTCTCTTGCGCTGCCACTTTATTGTCCCTAAAGATCCATTTTGAGAGATGCTTTTCTCCCCGAAGCAGCTTGTGCATAAATGATTCATACACGCCTGAAATTTTAACCACTCATTTGGTTGTTTTACTCCCGAACGAGGGCTGGAATACTGAGCTTGTGCTGTGTGCGCATGTTGGAGTCTAATGGTGTAGTTTTTGTAGTTTTAGTGAATTTGCTGAATAACAACTGTTCATCCTAAAGGTCTTGAATCAGTTCCTCTCATGTTTCGCTGATAAGTGAATGTGTATGTTCCTGCATTTTGTGTAATGCCACTGTGACATCAGGGGAGTTAAATCACATGGTCACCCCTGTTGTCAGCAGCAACATAATTTTATAATTTACACTGGCGCTGTCTGTGTGCTGCCATATTTCGTATCACTGCATAAATGATCATTTGCTGTTGTAATACAGAAGAGCATTACATAAGAAGAGCAGATTACACAGGTAAAGGGTTGAGTTAGGCATGGCAGTATGACCAAATTTATCCAAGAGAGCTCAATTAACCTCACTGTCCCTGGGTGAGTCGATGGCCCCATGTCTCCCCAATCACTCGGCGTGGTGCTAGCCAGAGCAGGCGTCTGTTAGCTTATGTGACAGAACTGTTGATTGGCGCTTTCCTCAGAGCTCGTTCAGCTGTCCAGTTATTGGTGGCAGTTAAAAAAAAAAAAAACATGGTGGCACTTCACAGGTTGCGGAAGAAGACTATGCTAGCTTTCACCCTCCTAACATTGGTGGTATCAGGTGGTTGGGAGAGTTTTTGGAATTGGATATGACTAAATTGGGAAAAAATTGGGAGTGGGTGTGGATTTATTGTTCTTGTGATAAATTATGTCAGTGTTTGCTTAAACACTTCCCAACTGCATATTTGATTTCGAAGAGTCCTGCTTATTTAGATTGTGAAATATTGAAAATGAATTATTGTTTAAGCCATTTTAATATAATTTCTCAATGTGGCAATGCTTTGTCAGTGTATCGGATATCATAAAATAATAAATATGGCCTAGCTGTAGGTTAAGGTTCTAGAAATCCGTGCTTTATAGTCTACTGTGAAGAGAGCCTAGAAGACTAGAGATTGATTGATACTCCTCCTCCGGCACAAGCCAGCTGTCCGCTCCCATTTGCTATATTAATGGTCAGATTTATGGTGAATACTGAATTTTGTGGATATTTACATTTGAAAATACATTTAACTTCCCTACCAAAAATGAGCAAAATACCACACACACACACAAAAATATTTTTTTTAAATAACAAGGAAATATCATTTATATATGAAAGGAAATATCAATTATTTTAGATCTTACCCAAGCCTTTTTGATAATGACTGTATGAAAGTTGTGAACCTGTCAAAATTAATGTCTGGCTCACCAGACAGAGTCTTTGCAGTCTTGATGCTACTGTAGTTCTTTGTTTACGTGTTTATTTGGTCACACCTTTTGTTTAAGCTTTTGGTTGGGTTCTTGCTGTGCTGTCTGTTCACACCACAGTGAGCACTTGTTGTTTTGCATTTATAGCTATGAATGATCGCAAGTGTGTTAGGAAACCAGACACTCAAGTGTTTGACCTTAGAGCCCAGGCACCCCGCCCTTTGAACCCCATAATCTCAGACCCTGCAGTCCAGTCATTTCTGGCTGGGTTTGAGGAGAAAGTATGCTTTAACATTGCTGCTGACCACTGAAGCAAAAATGTGTTTCTATGGCAGCCAGGCTTTACATCTTCTCTGTTAGGATTGGTAGTACATACCGTTATTGTCTCATGATATGGATTTTACGACACTAAAGATGCTGTGATAATCTCATAACATGGTGCAACACTTACATACCAGAATATATCTTCGGCACCACTTAAGGAAGAGTTAAAGTAAAGTTCCAATGAGATGCTGGCTAACAGGACGGCAGCTTCAGCCTCATTATTTCTACTTGTTCTTTGTTTGTGGTTTGTGAATGTTTTCATCTTGTAATAAACTGAGTGTAGAAATGCTGTCAGCGTGCTCGCAGGTGTTTTCCTTCCTGCTTCTGTTTTGCTGATTCAGGTGCGATCAAACCTGCAGTGGAGAACTTCTTAGATGTCTTGATGCTCCACATGAACAGAGATTAAGTCGTGTCTAATGCTCCTCTTAGAAACTGTGAAATAGTTAAAATTGACTATATATATTATGGGAAAAATGTAATAAATATCATTATATTCATTGTATTGTAAGATAAGAAAGCAGTTAGTGGAAAATAATGTGGTATAAAATTTAATGTATTCTACCATAGACACTTTTGCTATTATTCATTTTAACTTTTACCTCTTGACATTTGGTCATCCAGTCGCACTGTCCGGTCCTGTCCTCCCTGTGGAAACCGTACGGAGGCATGCAGGATAAGACGACAGCTCTGGGCCACATTCTACGTGACACGGGGTTAAATTGCCAGCATTTCCCACATTCCTGCCAATTACTGTACTCCAATCATGTTAAGGGAATAAGGCCCTGCTATGCACATAAGGCACATTCTGCAGTACTATAAGGTTAAAGGAAAAGCTTATGTAGGTCTGTGCATACAGACAGGGGAGCCACATTTAGGTTTCCAGGCCAGAGCTAAAAATGAGTTGGTTTGCAGGTGTCCATGCTCAATTAAGCCATAGTAAATCCTGTGGCGCTTTGGCCATTAGGGCATATTTTGCTCCACAAATGGTCTCTCCTTCTTTGTCTTATTTACTTACTTACTTACTTACTTATTTATGTATGTATTTATGTACAGTACTGTGCCAAAGTTTGACGCATCTAAGGAAATTTTTAAACAATTTACCTCAGCAGTGAGTTTATTGCAATATATACATTAGAATAAAGTCATATTCATAATTCAAATAAACAAAAAAGTGCCTAAGACTTTCGCACAGTACTCTATGTAGAACTCCAATTCCAATGACGTTGGGACGTTGCGTAGAACATAAATAAAAACAGAATACAATGATTTGCAAATTCTTTTCAATCTATATTCAACTGAGTACACTACAAAGACAAAGATCTTTAATGTTCAAACAGATAAACTTTGTTTTTTTGCAAATATTCACTCATTTTGAATTTGATGCCTGCAACACGTTCCAAAGAAGTTGGGACAGGGGCAACAAAAGACTGGGAAAGTTGAGGAATGCTCAAAAAACACCTGTTTGGAACATTCCACAGGTGAACGGGTTAATTGGAAAAAGGTGAATGTCATGATTGAGTATAAATCCCTGAAAGGCTCAGTTGTTCACAAGCAAGGATGGGGCGAGGTTTAGTTGAGGTTCAATTCAATATACAAAAGACTGATTACATTACATTATGTCTCCCTAAAAGTCTCAGGGATGCATATAAGCTCAATTGTCAGTCAAATAAAATAATGTATTTAGGATTGTTTTAACCAAAAGAATTATCAGACTTGTTTCAAGTAAACTATGGTCCCTTAAATGTTAAAATAAAGGCAGATATACAAAGATGGAACCTTATCCCATGTCTCATGTTAATCAAGTGTATGGGTGGGAATCTTTAGACACCTCATGATTAGATTGCGATTCAGAGTGCTGTTATGCGATTATAAAACGATTTATCTTTTTGTATTGTATTTGTATTGTATTTGTAATGATCCATAATGCAAATGTATAAAATATTTTCGAGACTGGATGCTGAATCTTGCCTCTTGGTGTGCAACATGGCACAAAAGCCCTGGCACTCAACGACTGACTATATGACTGAAGGTCACATAGCAGCGAAGTCTCGCCAGCAGCTACAAAAAGACAAAGATTAAGTCCAACATTTGGAGACGGATGGACTTATTTGCATTTATAAACACTGCAGATGTTTGGTACATTAAATCTGCCACGAGAGACTGTCTCTCTCTAAAAAGTTGCAAAGATGAAGCCACTTCTCTTTCAAATTTTCCCGTTCCACCTTAAATGGCGCAGCAGTTACATCCGCCGCTTCAGGCAGAATTTAAGGTGTAACAGAAAAATTCAAATGAGAAGCTGGAGAATTAGAAGCGACTTCAGACTCGTAAATCAAACAACATTTAAAGACATTTTACAATAAGCTGCTGTACTTCTGAGGAAAAGTTTTCTGGCGGAGACGGGAGGAAAATGGCTATAACTAAAGCTTAAAGCAGAGCAAAGTGAGTCCACGTTTTCATTTATATTGTTTAGCCTACACTAGGACATTAGCACACACTGAGACATATACTGGACATTAAATATTGCGGCTCCCACGGTGATCTGATTTTTGCTGAATGGACAAAATGTCTCTTCTGAACATTTGGGTTGTGACTCCTGACCTAAACTAGCTTTTAATGCAGAGCCGGTTGGATTTCTTGCTTATCCAGCTGTGTTTTTATGTGCCGCCACAGATTGTCCAGACTAGTCCACTTCCAATTTTCCACCGTTACGTTCAGTCAACATTATATAAATTAAATATTTAGAAAATTGATTTTTGACATTTTATGAATTGATTCAGAATCGTTCATGTCCGAGTCCGCATCGCAATGCATCCATGAATCGAGTTTTTACCGCACCCCTATTCAAGAGGGGAGAAACAATCCAAATGAATGTACTACCTTGATTATTTTATCTTTTTCAAAGTCTCAAGGCAGTCATGACATGAGCAGATATGTACATGAAAAATCTTTGCATTATTTTGTTCAGCATCATTTATAAGAATACAGGAAAATGATTGATTTGAAACTCATCTGGTATTGTGATTGTGATTGGTCAGGATGTTCAAACAAACTGTGATTGGTTAGAAGCCTTGTTTACATATACATTAACAGTACTGCAAAGAAATGCCCTAGTGTGCCTGGAAATGATCATAGACGTTTAATCATCAGGCAGATGCTCTTTGAGTCTTTTTGAACCCCCCCCCCCCCCCCCCCCCCCCCTTAACCTTCAAGCAAGCTGTTAGTGAACTCCTATCAGAGTTTCATCAGAGTTCCTCTGGTCTTTATGTACGACGAGCAGTCTGAGGGGAGGACAGGAAGTAAAAAAGCCAATGCATTCATCTTGACAGCCTGTCAGAGAGAGGCGTGTTCTAGAGGAGGAGGCTGTCACACATTTTGACACCTGTCCCAGAACGAGTAACCTCTAAATAACACCAGAGCAGTTAAATCGCTAGGCTGGACATGACTGGAGTGCCATGGCAACCTGACAGTGCATGTTTGCTGGACAGATATCATCACTGCATATGAGCATGAAGGAACAAAAGAGGGCCATGAGACGGTTTTAGTGACCCTCTGCTTGGTGTGGGTGGTGTGTGCCGTTCTTAACATGGCTGAGTCATTGGCTGGACACGGACATCAGCAGGACCGGAGGCAGTGTTTGTGACGCACACCATATGGGCTGCATGCACGTTGGTTTGTTTGCTCACAGTGTGTGGTTTGGGTTGCCCATGTATACTTAGCATTTGTGATTATTTTGGGAAATGGGTATAGCAGTTTAGAGGAAACTCCTGTGCCTCAAAGTCTGTCTGAATATGTAGGCCATTTTTGGCACTGCTGGTTTACCATAAGACTGCCTGTCTTTTGCTGTGGTCTCATGGCAGTGAATTTCTCTCATGAAAGTCTCATGGGTTAAGAATTTTGTTTTGCTTCATAATGACATCACAGAACTAGCCAGTAGAGTTCAAATGTGTATTTGCCGTGGACCAACATTATTAGCCAGTTGGGCCCCATCTAATTAAAGACAAGAGTGCAGATTTAGCGTGCTGGTGTTTAATGTTTAAAAAGGGTACCGAAACGGACATTTTGCAAAACAACTAGTGGCAAAACAGCCCTCTTATACAACAAGTGCATCTCCCTAATGGATCCAAGTTGATTGCTATGAGAAATTAAAACTAAGGAAAATGTGTTTTGTAAAGTTTGTATCTGTAATTATCATGATGTCAGGACTGTTTAACATTAAACTGTAGTAGAAAGCAGCCTTACACATACGCACTCTTCTCTTTTCAGTGAGTCACCTTAATCAACCCCCGATTACCAATAAGAACAAACTCTTTCAGCTCCAAAAGTGCTCTTCATTCGGTAACACCAATAGTTTTTTATTAACTATATAATCTGTCATCTGAATTCCAAGTCTTAGCTGTGTTTCTGATTTACTTGATGGTATTGGTGGTATTTCAGTAAACATGAAGACATCAGGAAAAAAGTAAAAAATTGGCTGTCCAGAAAACAGGATTGCAGGCCAAACTTATAAGAACTACTGGTACAACATCATACTTTGCATTAATTACATAAAACTTAAATACTGAATGACTGAAAATAACATTGTTCATGCAGCTTTTAAGGGCTTGGATAATTTGGAAAAGTCGAATTGTGGAATTAAACGTCCTCTTTAATTGATCTAGTGCTCACTGGTTTCACCTACAGAAATTTGGTTTAAACATATCACTGTTTTGCCATGCTGCTGTATTTTGGCATGTTTAGATATTTGTTCATTTATTATTGTTGAAACATTGTCAGATTTAGATTATTCAGATTTATAGTTTTGGCTTTTGACCAGTGTTAGCTGTGTTCTACATGCTTAAGTGCATCAATACAAATTTAAAAACTTCTAGCAACACATTGTTGCATTAGACTGAAGTTATGTGGAGAGGAAGCTCAGTGGCCGTATACATGTGGTATCAGATAAGCGCCTGGCTGCATTCTTTGCTGGTGGCCAGAGTGATCAACCCTGGGGCTGGAGGGGGGTAGCAGGACTTCAGACAGCAGCTGTTGGGCGCAATGCTGACATCACACGCTTGGATATTTTAAAAGGGGCCGAGAGTCAGGGGAGCTTGCTGTGACCACGCAAAGCCAGACCAGACTGTCTAAAAGACCATTCAGGAACCGTACAATTTGTCTGAGAAAGTGAACCAATTCTTCTTCGGCTGAGCAGAAGCCCATCAGTTTGGTCTTTGGGGATATGACCCACTAGGTCCTGCTGTACTGGCAATGCTCCGGCATTGCCCCATCCCTCGCTTCTCGTCAGCAGGCCCTCAGAGAAAGATGCCCAAGGCCTCGGGCAAGGAGAAGGCGCCTCGGGCTCTGCCGGAGAGCCAGGCGCTCAAGCTGGCTGACCCCAAAGAAATGGCCAAAGATCCTCCGCAGAAAGTGCTGAGAATCTTCAGCATTAACATCATTGCGCAGGGCCTCCCTTTCTGTCGCAGACGGGTAAGTCTGGGTTCAGGGGATTTCTTTGCACGTTCATCTCCCGGCATGGAAGTTTTATAGGTCAAGCTAGTGGCCATTTTGTGGCTGGAATTGCTGAGCAATTGCAAGTTGCCCTCACGCTAAGTATGGCAGTTAGGTTTTCTCTAGGAATTAATTCATTTGGTTGCCTACTGTCCTCATATATAGTTTTTGTGTTGATAAACTTGTTAAATGAGTTTGATAGTCATCACAGAAAAGTAACCCTAGTAAACAAAAGGCTGCTTTAATAAAACATCTTACATGTGTATCACAAGTTAAATGCTTAAAGCAAAACTTTTGAAATTTAAGCTTTGCAACTCAAAAAAAGATGAATCTTCATTTTAGAATCGAAAACTTAATTTACAAGGTGTTTTAAACAGCTCACTTATGGTGAAAGGAAAACTTAAGACGACAGTTAGCTTAAGATGTTTTCAACGAGTGACCACAAGTCCTAATTTGGTTCTATTGAGTTTTACTGTAGTGCCAGTGCAGGGTCTTAAAAATTGTACTGTTCCCTTATTGTTGAGCATTTAATCTTGTTGAATAGATGTGAAGTATCTAAATTAGAGTGGTGAAGTGTTTCATGTTGGTTGAAAATCTTGCTTTATGATTCATGCTTCTCTTTCAGTCTTCCCTGTCACTCTGAGACGAACAATGACAGCAATTGGTACAGCAGGCAGGAGCCTGAATATAGCACTGCTAGTCTCCTCCGTGTTATAAGCTGTCACCCTGTGCTACATTGCTGTCATTTTAATGGGACTTGCGAAGTCCTCCAGAGATAGTTTGGCTATGTCAAATGTCAACATTTATGCTGAAGCCGTCTGCTCTAACGAGGGTTAGACTTGGATGGACAGATACACAGAGAGGGACCGTGTTTCAGACAGTGTTACTGGTGGGAGCTAATGCCATACAGCATGTTCTTGAAAGAACAAAATAACCGTATTGCCACTGATTGGGCATCGCGTGCCCGGCTCCTCCTTCAGGGTCCTCTAAGATCCAAACCAGTGACCTTAAAAAGCCTGGCAAACAGGCTACTATCTTTAGGCCTTGTGACGGAGTGCGGATGACACGAAATTTATTGATCTTTATGAAATCAGCTTCTGCTTTGGGTGTCCCACTGTGCAAAAGAAATGATCATTAATCTAGTCAATAAGTCTAATATGTCTCCGTTGATGAAGAAAAATGCAATAAAAAGTTGATCACAAAATAATGTGTAGTATGTATAATTTTGAGATGGTTGTTGGAATATTACAGGATTAGTCAACTTAGTTCTAGGTTTTTTTTTTTTCATTTTAAAAGACGTTAAAACCAGTTCCTGAAGCTTATTTAACTTAAGTTTGTTAGTTTAGCCACACTGCAAAAAAAAAAGATAAACTTGCAAGTGAAAAGGTTTTTAGTTGATATTCAGCTGTATGCAAAACACCCCTGATTAAATAGCATGTTTTAATGATTTATGAATTCATCTTTTACAGAGAATGCACTTAGCTATCTTTACACGATTTGTATAGATTTGTTGAGTAAAGTACTGGAAAAACATATGAAATGTACCATATGTTAATTGACTTCTGTTCCAAACCAATGTTGATAATTTTGCTTATTTGAAGAAAAATGCTTGAAACAAGCAGCGCTAATTGATGTTTATTAGACAAGGTGGCTTAAAACAAAAGTAAAAATATCTCACAATATTCCTACAATAATCTCAAAATGAGGAGATATTAGATACACTGACTAGAGTGTAAAGATGGCTCTGCTTGCCAACATTTTAGCAGTGCAAAATTTACTTAATTTACATAAATATCTAATTTCCAAAAGGTTTTGTCCCCCGATGAGACTGCATTTAAACCCAGCAGGGGCTTTTAAACTGGGCGTGGTCAGACGAGGGCACGCGCCACAGTCAAAGTCGAGTGCGTGTTGGTATAGGACTTGTTGCAATGTTACACCTCAACAACTGGCCCTGGGCTTACCGTGCTGCTTGTGACCGGAACCTAAATTAAGCTGTTCGTCTTAGTGGAAAAAGAAAGGCACTGGATAGCGAGTGAAAGCGTGGGCCGGATGAAGGGTACCAAGCGAAATCGTTTACCATTTTAAGAAATCGATGTTGTCCTCTGGAACGCGTACCACAGCGAGCTTTATATAGTTTCGCTGAAGTGAAAGCCTGAGTGAAAGAAAAATAGAACTGGTTTGGTGCTGTCGTTGCACTGTTAAACGTAATTAGCACATGCTCTGAATCTGTAGTTATTCCTCTACATGGGGACTAATTGCGTTCTCAGATAAGGACAGTGGTTGTACTTTTAGCTTTCCATTATAGAAATGGACTGTGTAGGAGAAATCCATTAAATGCCTTTCTGAAATGAGGTCTACATAATGAACGGTTGCAGTTGTGAAAGCATCTCTGTTTTGAAAGAATGTGATACCTGGAGAGGGAACATAATAAAGGGTAGGTGGGAGGCAGACAAAGGAGCAGGAAGTGTGCGCCAGGTGAAATAGAGAATGAAAAGTGTAGGTGGACGGGAGAATGAAAGATGTAGGACAGTGCAGGGTCGGAGCGATCCAACTGATTAACGGTGTTTATGCCGTTGCTGTGGGTTCAGAGGCCAAAACTGTGGTGGGGAACATGGGCAACCTACTGTTACTACTGTTCAAAATATCAGCTCTCTGAGGAGAGTGAGACTCACAGGAGCACGGAGAGATAGTGACTTTCTTCTGTTTCAATAAAGACCTGTGACTGTGAAGTTTAGTTGCAGTGGAGTTTAGACAGACAGCAGAGCACTGACTGCTTACGTTTAACATCTAGATTTAGATTGATTTTTTAAAATTAATTAAAGAAAAACTGATTTAGTTTTGTT
Source organism: Pygocentrus nattereri (assembly GCF_015220715.1). Classification (NCBI taxonomy): domain Eukaryota; kingdom Metazoa; phylum Chordata; class Actinopteri; order Characiformes; family Serrasalmidae; genus Pygocentrus; species Pygocentrus nattereri. Next base: position 13,959,837 of record NC_051232.1, read on the forward strand.
ATATTTTCTTGCTGCTGCTTTGCACAGCCTTGGTTTTAATATTTTGACAGGAAAAATATATTGAATTTTTATTTTTTTATCTTTTGTATTAGCAGGAAAGTTCATTAAAACAGTAACTATTTGAATGGTATTCATCTTTATTGTCTTCATTGTTAGCAAATGCATAAAATAGTCTCAAGCTCTTAGCTCTTAGATTTAGCTACATCAATGTTATTTGGTAATGTAGAGATTCATAATTATTTATTATTATAATTATTCGTTTCAGTAATCGATCGATTATTCGACTGTCAAATTAGTTGTTTGATGCAGCCCTATTCTGAAAGTTGTAGTTAGAATTTCATTTTGAGGTTCTGCAGCTTTCTCACTTAATTCAGAATCGTTTTACAGCCCTTTTCATCATTCTGGGCGCATTTAACATCTTTTATATTTTTGTTCACAGGTTTCTACTGTTTGTCTGAAACCTCAGAAGATTCAGAGTTTTTTGCACCTTTAATTGCAACCAAATTAGTTTTATATTACTGAAAGCTGAGATTTCAGACTTTTAAACAGTAGTAATTTGTGTGACTGTAAAAAGATAAACATCTGCAGTTTCTGTAGAGGTGAATTTGTCAATGTCTATAGTTATAACTTCTAATGTATACCAGCTCTCCTGTACTAGCCATTGCAAATCCCAGCAGTGGAGAGATGGGTATAGTGTAATAAAATGGCCTCAGTTTCACCTGTATGCATACATTCCTTTGCGAAGTTTCGCTTTTGAGGACAAAAATCTTTGTTTTTTAGCCAGTATATTCAAAAATAGAGTTTCCCCTTCTCCCCTGCTTTATCTTTGCCTTGTACAATCGGGTGCAAGCTGTCAGAGACGCTCCAGTTGGTAGTGAGATTGAGGAAATCAGGAGTACCGTGCTGTTGTAGCGGCCACCCCCCCTTCTGACTTTTCCACAGTAAAAGCCAGGCGTCCCCGTGGCTCATTCTGGAGGAGCAGCTGCCGAAGGGGGGCTTCCTCTCAGACTGTCATGAAAGTGCTGACTGACTTCTGAGGCAGCAGCTGGCTCTAGTGAATGGAATAGTTTGAATTTCTCATGGTCTCTGTAGGCCAATAGAAGTGGGATCCCCAGAGCTACCGCTCCACAAGTGTATTCCTCAGAATCCACAGAGCTTAAAGAAGACATTGCTCTGGCATTGGTTGTTCAAGTAAAGTTGCGCAAAAAAGTTCAGAAGATATTCTTGAGGATGTTCATGGGACTCGTGAAATATTCATCGTTTCCTCATGAGACCTACTTGCATTTTGGGTCGTTGCTAGTAATGCACTGATATGATAATTGTGCCCATATCTGATATTTCTTGTGTGCGTATCTGCTGAGGCTGATACAGAAACATTTTATAAAATGCAGAACTGTGGGGTAGATCAACCTGGGTTATTGAAAAATATATTGATTATTTGTAGAGGGATACAAATACAGTAGAATGCACATATTTTAAACACAGTAACCCAGTGTCACCTCAAAATTCTGCTTCTCTGTTGTACTATGTCATCAAAATTTATTTATTGATTAAAAATGTGTTCTTTTTTTATTAATTTTATTTTTTAAATAAAACAACTGGCTACGATTTCAATATCAGTATGCATTCCTAGTAGTTGCCAAGTGATTGATGTGGCAAAATATAATCACGGTACAGAGACATACATCTCTATATTCACTTTTCTAGACAAAAAAAATCATAGAAGTAAAAAAAAAAAAAAAAATGAAAATCACCGTAAATAGGTTCTTCTGTCAAAGTTTAAGATACAACCATATTGAGTTTTTGTATCATGTCTTGCCTCAAGAGCCTTCTACATAAGCACACTCCAGTATAAATAGCTGGCACCTGGCTTAGCTTTCCAATTCAAATATGCCCATGAGTTAAGCCCTCCACCTTTCCCATGAGTGTGCAAAGATCCAGCTGTTGCAGAGAGTGGCCTTCAGGAATGGACAACAGGTTTGCTCTGGAGTGCATATTGGTTTCCTCTTCTGCCATGCCTTGCCTTGCCATGCCATGTCATGCCATACCATGCCATTTGAGTAAAGTGATCTGGTCCTGCCCATCTCAGCTATGTCGTATCCGCAGCTCCTTTCCAGAACTATTTGCGGCTCAAGCTCTTTCCCTAGACTGTCTCTCACTGCTTTATTTTCAGGGATTCCTTGAAGCAGGTGAACTTATAATGCATGCTGAAGGGCTCCAAAAAAAAAAAAAAAAAAAAGTTAAGTAGTGGAGTGAGTGAGTGAGTCTTTCATCTCATATGCCCTCTAAAATAAGAAGAGGCACCTGGATTATTTCTCTTTGGTGATGTTTAGGAAGGCATTCCTTTCAAACTGCAGTACTGTCTCTTTATGCTCTCTATAATCTTTTTCATTCTCAGGCCTTTTCAAGGTTAAAGGAAAGAGAAGTGAAGTGCGTTGGTGTTCTTGAGTGTAAGACTGCTTCTACCATATGATACTAAATGATAAATGATGCTAATATCAGGATACATCACGATACTTGAAGATGACATGATGGGTGCTATGACGTGTTTTATTTGAACGCACCACGTTTTAAAAATATGCCACAAAATGAGTACAGTAGTTTTTATATAACAGTCCACATTCTGTGCTGCACAAAATCCACCTTAACAGGACTTCTTGTGATCACTGCAGAAAATGAGGTCTTGGGAATTGAAACCAACGTCAAAATATCTAATGTTCCTCATCATAAGATTGTTGTGTGAATATTGTCCAATTATTCAACCCGTTTCTGTGAATTTTTACATTTTAATTCATTTTTGTGAAAGTGTCTTATGGCGATTTTTAAATAATCCAAGTAAATGATCTGCCATAAGAACCTTTCACTAGATCAAATTACAACAAATATGTCTCGAAATATGTTAGTCTTGTTAGATTGTAACAACAACCTCATAATAAGAAATGGTAGCTGTACTAGATTTAGGTTTTTTGCAGTGATTGTAATGAAACATAGATGGTTAGTAAGTTCAGAGGAAATTCACGTTGCGGTGCAAAAAGCATTATTTATTCTGATGATACAATATCATCTTATTACCCACCCCCAATTTGACAGGCTTTCAGGACTCATAGGCAGTGTATATGAATATGGATAATACTGTTACTTTGTACATGAGTGCTGTTTATGCAAGTGGTTTGTGTACAAAGGTTGACTTGCAGGGAGGCTGAGCTTTAGTTGGATTCAGGATGGCATACTTATGCTTGTATTTGTCTGCTGAGGGCAATGTGACACTGCATGAAGCTCTGCCGTTGGCTCTTGTTGGGGAAGGAGATTGCAAACAGATCGCTGTTTCGGTCATGTGTCTCCTCGAGTTCAAAAAAACACCTTCTCACTTTACATCTCATGTACATTTCCAGAAGGTTCAGGTAAAACTGTGCAAGTTATGTTGAGACTGGCACTTAATGGTTGAGCTACAGCTAAACAAGGGAAGTTTTATCTCTTTCTGTTGCCCACAGAGGGCCTTCCATCACTCCAAAGAGCAACACCCATCCTTTCCACCTAAATCAACACATGAAGCCATCAGAATTTCTATTTGTCTTCCTTTTGTTTTGTAGTCCATCTTTCTGAACAGCCTAGTATAATTCATAATCCACCCATAGATGCTGCCTTTATTGCCAGTCACTGTTATCCCTATCATTTCCAGAGGTTTCCACATGCTGGCCCTTCTTATATTTAACAGCGACTTGGCTGTGTCGTCCTCATCATGAAGAGGAGGCAAAGTGACAGAGCCAGTTATGAAATGTTTGAGACTCTGTGAGAGTAGAAGGCTGAAGTTCTGTGCACTGATGCAATCATCTGAAAGGCGGTGTGAGGGAAGCCTCAGCTCACTGGTGTCATTTGCAGCGGTTTGCCAGGTTTTAACCTATTAAATGATAATCAAACTGAGTTCAAACATTATGCTAATCAGCTACCTTGCCTCAGCCAGCTTTCCTTAAGAAAGCAAGCTTTCAGTAAGTTCCAAACAGAGTAAAGGTGTCGTCCGGAGGGGGGCCATGTTCTTAGGATGCAGGAACATGGCACATTGTCACTGGGGTTCTCTTAGTATAATATCCTCCTGAGAGTGAGGGGTCAGCTACCCAGCTGTCAGTGCATTTTTTGCTACCTTTGTAGAGAAGCTTGAAAGAACAAACACCCCAGCTTGGGTTGATCACTTAAATGATTTCCATCTCTGTTTGCTTTCAGCATTGAGAATGTTTCAACATTAGTGGTAGCAACTGTGTGCTTTTGTCTAATAATAATAATAATAATAATAATAATGATGATGATGATGATGATGATGATGATGATGATAATAATGCAAGACTTTTGTAGTTTTGTTTTAGAGGATTTCTGCAACTGTAGACACATTTGGGTTCCAGCAGTGGATTTATGTTCCCATTTTTAGCATTAAGCATAGAGTAGTTTTTTTGGGATCGTAACACATTTTCAAACACGGGAACATAGACGTTTGCAAAATTTTGTGAGTTAATACAATTTATGAAGCATATTCATATCTTTTTTTCCCCAAATCTGTGATTTCAACCTCAGATCACTAAAACGTTACTTTATAATTAAAACAGTACTGTATAAATGTTATGTTTTTCCTATAAGTATGTCTGTGCCACATTTCCTTATCTTGACTCTGACCAAATTGCTTAAAATTTAATTTCTTTCAACAATCCTAAACTACTCCATCGAGGTTGAGAACAGGTTATGTCGGTTGCCTAGCAACCGATGATACACACAGCACATGAAATGTAATGTAAAAAATGCTAATTAACTACTTCCATCATAAAACAAAACTAAAGTGCGATAATTTGGAAGTTTTGAAGTTACAAATATTGTGTGTGCCACCCCTGCTGTTAACAAGTCACTGCTCCACATTTTCCATGTCCCTTTACCAAGACTTTACCCAACGTGTGAGCTGCACTGACATTCCTCCTAATAAATGGAGACGCATTCATCTGAACTGAACCGCGCTACAGATGTAACATCATTATTAATAGTAAGCTTATGCTGCCTGTAACAGTTGCCTAAATAGTAATATTCTCTTTCTAATAGAATAGCTAATAGTAGAAGCAGAAGCTTTAAGATGTTCAAACACCACTGATGTCCCAAAGTTAGGACAGTATTTAGGAAGGTCTGGCTAGGATGATCGTGCAATATTTCTGTAATAATTCTGTTTTCTAGTCTGGAGGTCAAATAAGATTATGAACTTATATTATGAACTATAGCTATTGTCTTTAATTCTGTCATAACTGAAGTTGTCATGGTAACAAGAGATAAGAGAGAAGATTTCAGAGTTAGGATGTACGGCCCAAATGTGGGAGCTGTTGTCCTTAAGAACAGTCACTTAGCATTCACTGTAAAATAGTTGAGAATGTGCTAAACTGTAACACTATCCTTCTTAATATATCATTCTACCGAAACTGACCTCCATGTAGGACATACTTCACGCTGAGTTCTCTGTAATAGCCGCTTGTTTTTCATGCGAATGCTGTTAGTGAGTGAAGAATGAGGCTGATGCTGTGAGTGTATTCATTTGACAGCAGACTTGTGCGGTATAATACGGGATGAATACAGTAGTTATTATAGCGTTATTATCTTTTGCTAATTCGCATTCTCATGGTTGTCTTATTCGAGGCAGCCTTGAAGTAGGCCTAACTGCGAATGCACAGCTGCTGCGAAAAACCCACTGAAGCACAACCCTAATCCTGTCGATCACGCCAGAATACATGGATGCTGGCATGAGTTTCCTGTCACTGTCCCAATTAGGACTAGCTTCACTTGACCGATACAAGAGTTAGGACGCTCTCTGAACGGCTATACAGCCGATGTGTTCTTCCAGTAGAAAGAGCCACCCTGCTGCTGTGAGCGAGGTGACGGGATTCCATTGCCCTTGGGCTCCAAATAACGCCCGCCTAAGGCATCTGCCCAAAGCTATTCTGAGCAGAACCATTCCAGGGCAGTGGAAAATGGCCACATATTAAGGCCTATGCTTCTATATGCAAGTTGTCTTCTTGGCAAATTTGTGATGTGCAGTTCAGTTCTGGGGAGGACTAAAGCCTCCTTCTGACTTTTAAAATCCTTATAGGTTATAAAAAGACAAATATTGGGGTCATACACTGAATGACGCTACACAATTTGTAAATTCTGCCAAAACGAACCATGCTTTATTGCATGACTCGCAAATGCACTTTCCCATTACTAGATTATGCCTGGTAGAAAAACAAACTTCTGTTTTTGCTGCTATTTGCACTGATACGGTGAAGAAGGAGGTAAAACTCATTTGCATGAGGTTGTGGAAGTGATGTATGATCAAAGTTTGCTTTAGTCAGGCACTGAATTCTAACTAATTTTAATATTTGAGTATCTTTGACTTTGTAAGCAGATATCCAAAAAAAAAGCAATGCTGGAATTTGAAAGTAACTTGTGGAGCTTGCCTTTTTAGGTGACAACGCTACTGTTGCACCAAATGTTACATCACACAGAAAAAATATATTTCAAAACTTAGTTTATTCAAAAATATCCCATGGAAATCACATGGCAGTTTGTGTCAGATGAGTAACATTAATGGAAACTCACACGAGCGAATGAGCTAAAACTACAGCTAATTTGTAACACTGGATGGAAGCCCATTATATTCTATGGCTTTTTTCTTTTTCAGTGGATGTGCTGCTGTGTTAGTTTGTCATAGGAATTTATTTAAACTGTTTATAGACCTAATTTCAGGCTTTTTAACGATAAAAGTGACTGCTGTCACAGTCACGTCCTTAACAAGACATACCATGTTAAGACTCTTGTGTTTTGGAGTAGCAAAATGTAGCAGAATATACTCAGCAAAACTTGTGATCTTTACAGCTCTCTTGAAGCAAAGTGTCTGCATTTTACCAAAACTGTTTGTCTTTATTAGTTGTCTTCCTATAACAATTCACTGAATAGTGAATTTAGTGTGTCAAGTAATGGCACCTTGAATGGTTACCAGAGTACTTGAGTATCTGTACACATCACTGTTGACCAGTGTACACCACTAGATTACTTCCAGATCTGGGTTGGTCTGAGCTTCAGCCAATCAGCACAGACTGTGCTGGACGGAAAATCTCTGCTAAAGTCTGGCTAAAAATCATGTCGTGTAACTAGGGTTGCCATGTAAGCCCTGTAAAATTCCTGGGTGTTCAGTCTGTAGCTTGATGTTTCATTTAATTCAGTGGATGGGTAGCTATGCAGTCTAAGCCAGATTCTCCGTTTGCATGTTGAAGTGCTGCCTAGTGCGTAAACATGTAATCGGCAATTCACTTTTCCCAAACAACTGACCCTACGCTGACGTGAATCAGTCAGGCCCATTTTTTGTATATCTGTAGCTGGCAACAGAATGAGGAGTAGTAAAGGCAGCTTTCATGCAAATTCATGAAAATACTTGAATTCCGGGATGTTTTTTTGTCCTAAAATTAAATAAATTTTTCCTGAACAGACAACCAAAATCCTGGACCTTCCAGGGACATACAGAACCATGGCAAGTGTAACCCCGGCTTAAGTATGTACATACTGCAGAATCTGAAGATTTAAAAAAAGCTACTTTCTTTTTGATGAGCACAAATGCCGTGGCCCGAAGTGTATGGAATTTGAAACCTTCACCTCATGTAACACAGTAAGTAATCAAGTGCAATTGATGACCGAGCAGCCTGTTCCACGTGCTTCCTTTACATAGCTGACCTTACAGGCCGGAGCAGAATCTCATCCAAATGCTAGCCGAGCTCAGAACGACTGTGACGTAAACACACAGCAATCCTTTCGAGCCCTACGGGCTAGTGGTTATGCTACCAGTCTGCCTTGGGCTCTTGACATTTTGCACAGTGCTCTGGACACTAGCTGCCCTTTTGCACTCGTTATGGGCCACCAGGCTCTTACTCTAAATCATTAAAAGGGGAAACTACAAAAGTGGTCTCCACTCATTGCAAACGAGATAGTTGCTATCAGTGCAGCATTCAGGAGACCACCTGCTATGAGCCTGCCAGGAGGCGCTGACATTTCTTGCTAGCCTGCCAGTGTGGGGTGAGAGGCTTTCTCCACTCTCAGGAATGTGTCACGGGCCCTCAGCATCTCCTTGTAGCCAGAAGGAGTAACTGAAGATGATCCCGACGAGCTCAAAATACCCCTACATTTTAATCTACAGGGAGCATGGCATTAAAAAATGATGTGAAGAGTATCTTGTCAAGAAGTTGGTTTTGTTGTTACAGAGCAAGAAAATCCATTTGTTTATGCTTTGTATAGCAAACCACCAGCAGCAAAGCTCTGTTTGCCGGCAACTCCAGAGCTTCAGAATTTGACATCAAACACTGTTAAGGCTGGACAGGATTTCACAGCGGGCTGGGCAGCAGTGATTGGTTCAGACAGGAGAAATATTGCAGCTGCTTACAGAGCCGCCAGAGCTTCGGCAGCGTTCTGTCCCGCCTGCCTTGGGCCTAGCCTCAAGGCTAGCATGCACTCGCAGAAGCCTACAGCATGTCTACCTGCATGTTTGTCATTCTCCTTTGCCTCTCTGCAGAAAGGAGCCTAATTGGTCTAAACGAAATCCTATTATTTCTCGAGTGGCTTCAGCTCTGAAGTAAACATCTGCAATCTGATGTTGTTTTTGTTTGTGTTGTTAACTCCAAACAGAGCTTTTGGTATTGGTAAGCCAGCCTCCTCAGGTATATGGATCCTTCTACCAAAATGATTGAAAATCACAGTTCAAAACCCACTTTGTTTTTAATTGACTTGTGCTTAAAATCCTTTTGCTTCTACTAACCCTGTACCTTAAATATGTATTTCATTGAAATAAATGATTAAACATCCCTTTCTTTCACTCACAAAACAATCATGACAATACGGAAGCTTTACCAAATGTTTTGGTAGTGTAATTTTGAGGATAACTCAAACAGTAGCCAGTACATGACTAGCGTAAACAGCTTGTTTACCTAATTTTCAGACTTTGGAACATGTTTATTTCAAAACAATGGGTTGTAACTGCCCATTAGGTGGACCTAAGGGACAGGAACACACTCTCACTTTCTGCTCTAAAATGAAGAGGCTTAGCTAAAATAAGCTAAGTTTTTAGTCCCCCTATGCACTAAAACTCCTTGCTTCTACATGAAAATGTGGAACAACAAGGGTTTTAAGTTAAAATTAAACTCTTAATAAATCTACATTTTTGAACTTTAAAAGCTCTGAAAAATACAAAAAATACGTTATTTTACACAAGTTGAAATTTAGGGCTTAAGGTTTCGGACAGCGATCTCCCAATACCTTTGCTCTGTAAATAATGTTTTTGTTTGAATGCAACACATTAGTTATAAACATCTGGTTATAAATACTTAATTGTTTTGAATTTGCTGTGGCACCACAGTTTGAACTAATTTGGTAGAGTGCTTCCTATACATCAGTGCATGTTGTCTGCAACAGCGTGAGAGAACTTTTTTGGGACTTCAGGCTACAGACTGAGCTCCCTCATTGCTCCGTTAATGATGAATAGCACTGTTTATTTATCAAATGCTCGTTACCACAGAACTGATGTGAGGCCTCATTTGGAAAGCCTCACAGTTTTAGCCTGTAAAAACAAGGCACTGCGCAGCACGATCAATCTTATCCATTGATCACTGGTGTCTGCAGTTGCCTTAAGCTGCTCCGCCAGTTGCCACTCGATTTTCTTATTCGATTGATTTTTCTCGTTCGTGTGCTCATCTTCTCACAGCAAGTGGCAATCCTACTCCCACCCCACCATGGCTTTTTAAAAACCCAGCTTGGGGCTTGGCTTCTGGCTGTCTGACTGCTAAATGATAGCTGTGAAACTGCCTTCATTCCCAGTGTGGGAGCCCTCTTGCTTGTTCTTCTGTACAAATGCTTCCTCGAACCCCTGTTTTAGCCATCCTTTCTCTTTTGGTTTGGCTCATAATGGGATCATCAGAGTGTAGCTGGGGTGAAAAGCACGCAGTGTTGCCATGTGTGGCCTACCCAGAGAGGCTTTTCCAAATTTCAAAATTCCACCAAATTGTCGATTTCTAGACAGTACATTGTTTGAAGTTTAAAGAAAGTCATTCAGGGTGGTTTGAAGCAAAATAGACTTACGATTCAGATTTCTTTACAAAAAATGTAAAACTTTTTTACTATCGAGAACCACCAGTGAAACAACATGGGTCAAATCTGTATGTGTTGATGGTAAAAATAGTGATAATTGTGGTGAAAAAAATATATTTGCTAGCCATATATGCTATACATGTAATTTTTTTTCATGTTCAGGTTGTTTTTATAAGATTATTTAACTTCTTTCTAGACAGTTTACTTGTTTTAAGCAATTTTTTGAAGTAAAGTGATCTCACTGTATTTGCAGATAACTCTGCTTTTTTGAGCTTGTTTCTTTAAGCACACAAGATTATTGCCAGTGTACCACTTGGCATTTTATGTGATAATTTATTTAAAACAAGAATAATGAAAAGTTAAATAATCTAGTTATCTTATAATGTTCAGCATGAGAAATATTAGATGTTTCAGCAAGATTCATGATCATTTTACTCTCCACAATATCTTGTGCAGTCTTGGGCTGGAATTCTTTGATTTCTTGTGACTTTGCCTGCTCAGAGTGACATGGTGATTAACAGGCTGGCCACATGCTGTCATGTCAAACAAATTGTGTATCACTGCAGCAGATTCTTATCTTCCTTCTCCACTTCAGGCTTTCTGATATCCTCCGTTTTTGCCAATCTGTAACCGCTTCTAACAAATGGTCATGCCTCTGTGGCATAGGCTAGCACGATATCCTTCCTTAATATGAGACCTTTCCTTGGTTGCTTTCCAGTTGCATCTCTTAACATGTGATACGGGGAAGGTTGAGGTTATGAATATGAGCATGCCTTCGGCCTTGGTGGCTTGCCCGTTATTCTGTTATGTTCCAAGAAAGTTAGAAAACTTTATCATTTTGACCTTAAATGCTACTGCAGCTATTTTATAGTCTCCGTCTATCTGCAGAACATTTTTATCAGGTGCGTGACTTGGAATAGCTTTGCTGCTGGAGTGCTAGGGCTTCCCGTTTTAATATTTGCAGGCTCGTGCTAGTGGTGTCCTATCCCTGGAATGCTTCCCATCTCCTTGGTGCTCATGAAACAAACCTATGTAATTCACCTTATTGACAGGTTTGGACGAATGACTGGTCCAGGGGCTCGGTGTCCAGCTATCTGTTGGAGGGAATTGCATTGCAAGGCTTGAGGGGGCCCAGTTACTTAGAACTGTCCACTGTGGATATAAACATTTGTTTAACAAATGGCGATTGAGTAATTAAATTGGGTTGTTGTTGTTGTTGTTGTTGTTGTTGTTGTTAGTAAGTGAATATAGTAAATATTATAATTGTATATATTATTGTATATTTTTAATAATAATTTTTAAATATTACTTAATCTGACTTCTTTAGAAATGAGCAGATCAGAGGGACAGTGAAGGTGGAGCAGTTTGGAGATGAAGCCACAGAGGCCAGGTTGAGATGGTTTGTACATGTGTTGAGGAGGAATAGTGGATATATTGGGCAAAGAATGTTGGAGATGGAGCTGCCGGGTAGAAGGAGAAGAGGTAGACCTCAGAGAAGGTTTATGGATGTAGTCAAGGTGGACATGGAGATGGTTGGTGTGAAAGTAGAGGAGGCAATGGATAGGGCAAGATGGAGGCAGATGATCCGCTGTGGCGACCCCTAAAGGGAGCAGCCGAAAGAAGGAGAAGACTTAATCTGACTTCTCAGTTCTTGTTTTCTGTGGTATGTTCATTACTGTGCACAGTTACAATAACAAATAACATTAGCGTAGTGATTTTATGTATGTTCACATGTTTGTTTACCAATTTCCAAATCTCTTTTCGAGGAACCCCAGTGTTATTTGTAGTTATTATCCAACTTTTAATCAACATTTTTGTGTTTTTGTTTTCTTTTGTTTTCATCTCTTATTTTGCTGAATGCTCTCAGTGGTTGTGTCTGTTATGATGGCCAAAAAGCTAAAAGATGCTTTTTTTTTTATCTGAGAGATGTTGATAGCAGTAGATTGATTTGCCTTGGAAATAAAGGTGGTTTTAATGGTCAGTCATACATTACATTGTCATGTAAGTAGACCTTGTTGTGAAGTCAACTTTGAATATTGGAGTACAATTTTTACTGGCAGAAACTAGCAAAAATGCCAAGTTAAAAGGTTTTAAATAATGTTTTAGGTGTCTGATATATCCCGATGATATGTCTTTGCATAGTACTGTACAATTTCTTTTTTTACTAGTGTGTTACTGTCAGAGTCTGGGTGCCCCCAAAGACTCTTGCATCCAGGGGCTTTGCCTGGTTTTTGCTGGATTTTAGTAATCTTATGTGCTACTTCTGTTTGAAATAAGGTGTTCCCTTGATGTGAATGGGCCAGATTGTGGTCCAGTCTGAATTGTTGAAGTGTTCCAACAGAAGGTCCTGTTTAACAGTCGGCTACACATGGACATTAGAGGAGAATAATAGGTACTCCAACCTGTTCTGCTCTTCTGAGCATTCATATGCATACGAGGCTTCTCAGTGCATGGAATAGCTCTTCACTGGCCTTACAGCTGGAGCTAGAGAATTAATCTGAATCTGCTCCATTTTACCTCTACTCTTCATGTGGGTGCGTAGATTGGGTTGAAGAGGGTGTCTGCGAGGGCAGAAAGAAACCCAGGGGGCATTAATAATGTGTGGGAAATTCATTTATGCTACATATTAAATACGGTGTGATGCGGAGAATCGTCAGAAATTTAATGCACTAGTTGTAATTCTAACTGAAACTTAAACAGTGTAGAATTAAATGTTTTGGATCGATAAAGTATGAACAGATTGTTTTATAATTTAAATAAGAACGCGTTTTATAGTAAACAAAAAAGTAACAAATGTTATTGATGTAAAATAATAAATGATTACCTAATTTTAGTAATTTCTTGTAACGAATAACTATGAATAGCTATATTGATGAGCCAAATTAGGAACACACTAGAGTTTCTCATTCCTAGTGTTCTACAGCTTGCTTACTGAATATTTTATCATTTAAAGCTCCATTCCCATCAAAATTTCTTTTTATAGCCACCTGCATTAGCATGATATAATCACGTTTTAATTTTGTATAATTCTTTGTGTTTTTTTTTCCCCAAACTTGTGAACACAAGTATAAATCAATAACAAAGCATTCCATGCAACATAAAGATGTAAGGTCTTTTAGGTGAATCACAAATGGCAAGTGGTCTAAAACCAAAATCTTGATTCTTTCTTGTATGTTTGCTGATGAAAGTAATAGTGCAGGGCTCCAGTCCTGACCTGGCCTGTCAGAACTCATGTGGAGTTTTCCTATTTATAAAACCTGCGGCGTAGCACCAGCTGCCCAACAGCCTGCACTAACTTACCCTACCCGAAGAGGGAGCTACGAGGCCAAGATTCTGTGACAAAGAATGTGCTGTGGATCCTAAGTATTGCTGTGTGGTACAGTGAGCGCGATGACTTTGATTCTTCTGTCTGTCTATAAGTGAGATGATTTGCTTTGGAAATTGAAACAGACGCGTGAAACAACTGCATGTTGTTGTTGCTGAATCACCCTCCCCTGTCTGTTAGATTCAGCATATAAACAGTAATTCTGCAATAAAATGTACAGAGGTGTGTTCTCTGTAAAGGATGTGTTGACTTATTTTCACTCAGCAAAATGTGGAATTAAACGAGGAGCCCCCAGACATTTGCTGTAAAATGATAATGTTCTGTAGGTCTTCAGTTTTTTTAGGAAGTTGATGAATGGAACTGTAAAAGATTCCAATACAAGAAAATATTCATAACAAACTTAGTATCCAGAATTTATATTTAATAAAATGTATATTTAAATTATATTTAAAAATCAAAATCTCATTAATCAAATAACTGTTCATGTTTTAGTTCAGAAAATTGCTATAAATAAATAATTTCACTATTATTTACCAGCATGTGATATTTTTTGTGTGGTTGTAAATTCTTGTTGTCATCAAGCAACTTAAACTGTGTCTAAATGCAGGCCTTGATCATCCCATGGGTTTTATGGCCATGAGCACAGGGGCCTGAGCCACCAACAGTTATCTTATCATAATCCTAATCCAGTGCTTCATTTTCTCCTCCAATCAATGCTTAGCAATGCTTATACTGTCTGCTGTTATTTCGATGAAGCTTTAAGGATTTTTAGCAGTGAGCTAGCATTCCTGAGAATATTATGGCCAAAAGTACAATGATCTTGGCCTTCATGTAGTTGGAACATTTCAATGTAAATTATATAAATTAATATTCAATATCAGTTATTAATTTGATGAGTGGTTTCAATGTGAATGCTAGAGTATAATAATGTAAAAGAATTTGTTAGGAATTTGGGACCATTTTTCTCTTGGTCCATTCATGATGAGATATTCAGACATCAGTATAAACAGCAGCAACACAGAAAATAAAACTACTTATTTCTACTTTGGTTCTGTCTTATCATATGTGGTTATTTCTACTATTTTTCTGTTTTCCAAACATTTTTGTCTTGGATTTTCTTTACTTTATCATTTATTGACTACAGTCTCTCTGCACTAATCCAGATTTCACCAACAGGCTGTCATTGTCCACCAGCAATTGGATTCTTTCGGTCTTTCCTAGCACTGTTTTGATCTGAAGAATTCTACGGTCACTATAGCAAGGTGCTGAGTGGATAGACTGCCGTTTCATGTATAGACTCTCTTGTGCCAATATACACCAGTGACTCAGCAAGATATTGTTAGGCTCCTGGAGTTGTTACACTACAACAACACTGTCTACTGCTCATTTGACTTTGAACACTGGACATCACTATGAACTGAAATGGTGTTTGTAAGAGAAAGAGGAGTTATTTTATGGAAAAGATCTGTTACCAAATTATCACAGTAGAATCATCAAGTAGGGCTCAATTATAGTTTGAACGAACAGACAATCGATTGAACAAAAACATTTTTGGCACCTTAATCCATATATCTGATCTCTTCAAATGTAGTCAAAAGTAAAACTTTTGCTAGCTTATTTGTGCAGTAGTGGTCTTAAGGTCCATATGTGGACCTTAGTTAAGGCTTTAGGGTACAGTACATTCCCTTTTCTATGGGACATGGATATAGGGTTGCCATTTTATACAATTTAAAATAGTAAATATTATATTAGAAGATGAAAATTTGTGAACAAATGTGAAAATGTGAGTGTTATAAAATTCCGGGTGTTTTCTAAAGTATTGCTAGGCCATTGCTATGGAATCCCAGGTGGTTCTAGGCTGTTGCTGTGTTATTTGGGTATTTGCTAAGGTGATATTAAGCCTTTGCTATTGTATCCCAGGTGTTGGTTAGACAATTGATGTGGAATACCAGGTGGTTGCTAAGGTGTTACTAGGCTTTTGCCATGTTTATCCAGGTGGTTGCTAAGGTGTTACTATGCTGTCCCAGGTGGCTACTCAGGTATAACTAAGCTGTTGCTATGTCATTCCAGGTGGTTGCTTTGGAGTTGTTGGATCATTGCTGTGGTGTCCCAAGTATGTGTGTTTGAGGGCTAATTTGTTCTTAATATCTGATTATCAGTGTGAGCGATATCCTTTGTGACATTGTTTGTGGCATCATGTGTGGTAGTTAGATTTAAATACCACCATTAATTTCCTATGAAAATAGAAATATTGTCCCAAGTGGTTGCTAAGGTGTTGTTAGGCTGTTACTATGCCATCTCATGTGATGGTAGAGAGATGTTTGTGACATCACTTATGGTAGTTAATATATATATATTTTTTTTTCCCCTCAACGTTTGGTCATTTATTTCCTGTGTGAGACTGCCAGAGATATATGTGCTATCAGTCCCAAAAGCACAAGTTCTTTATTCTTGTGAAGGTTCTATGTTCCTACAAAGTTTCTGCACTTTTGTTTTAACCATTTCCATTGGTTGCAGTTTTCCAGCTAGAAGAAGGCCCTAACTATTTTATCATGGGATGGGAAGACTATTTGTTTACATGGGTTCCCTCTTGCAGCTTCTGGAAAAGTTTATCGGCAGTGTTTAGATCCTGTCTCCCCAATTTTACACTGATGAGGGGAAAGGCAAACAGTTTGTTAGGATACAAACTGTTTTCACGTGTGGAAGTAAAGAGTACTGTCTCAGTCTAAACAGTCCAGGCCTGCAGGAGAGGAAGCTCACTGATGTAATGGAGTTCAGCTGTGTTTCCATTTGCACTTTGGCTCTAGAACAGACCTCCGGATCTTCTCCTGTGTGCTGAGTGGGACGTGGGTGGTTTGTGTTGATGCAACATTGAAAGTAGAAGTTACAGTTTCTCACTTATGATTCAAGCACTGGAAGGCTGTTTCGTGTGTGTTTGTTTTTTTTCTCTTTTAGTTTATTCTCACTTTCTCACTCTCTCTCTGCTACTTTCGTATTCTGTTGTGGCCACTCTTTCCTCATTAGCTCCTCCATAATGCCTGCAGGTTTTCTGTATCCGGCTGTTGCCCAATTGCACTTTTAAAAGACAAATGTGAACGCTCTTGTGAATGGAATGAGTTCAGTTCTTGTTCTGATTACAAGGGATTTAGACACATGCTCGATTCTGTGTAATATACATTTTTTTCATTAAAAAAAAATCCATTGTTGAGTCACTGAAGTGCAGGTGCTGTCTCAAGTCTCTAGGGTGCAAGTCTCAAATCAGGCCTTTCAAATGAAAGTTTCAAGTCAAGTCTCAAGTATCAGCAACTCTGAGTCGAATCTTGAGTCGAGTGTTAAATCTCAGGGATGCCGTTTTGAGTCTGCCGTTGAATCTCTGAAGTGTGAGTTGGAGTTTAGTCCCTGGGATGGAGTAAAATCTCAAATCCAGTCTCGAGTCTTAAGGTCCAGTCTTTGCAGTGTGAGGTCGAGTTGAGTCTTGAGTCTTTGAGGAGTTGAGTCTTGGATCTCTGTGGAGCAAGTATAGATCAAGCTTCTGGGATGTAAGTTCACATTGAGTCTTAAGTATCTGATCGCTTTAAGGTTCAAGATCAAGCGTTCTCTTAGGTGACTTTTCTATTTCTGCCACATTTGACCTTAGTGAGAAGAAAAGTAGTCCAAAATACATGGTGGCTCTTCTCGAGTTGTCAGATCTTTGTTTTGGATGTTTCGCTTGGGAAATGGTCTAATTTTGCCTCTGTAGTTCTTCTCTAAAGTAGTCTGAGAATCCAGGCATAGAATCGTATGCTGTCCAGTTCTCCCAAACTTTGTGTATCTCCAGGCAACTCTTTGCCAGTTTTGTTGACTGATCTTTAAACTTAGCAGACAAGTCAGACCTTCTTGTCCGTTTCCATTTTGGCTTTTGTTCTCTGAAGGAACATTTTGCTAAATAGGATTGAGCCTCGTTACTCTGACAGAGATGGTTAATTATGGGCTTTAAATTGAGAATTGATTGAATACTAAATTGCTGATGCTCGCAGAATTGCATGCTTCAGAATGGTTAAGAAAATGGGGAAAAAGTTAGTAAACTTAATTGAACAGAATGATGAGCACTTTTAGCAATAAGTGTCGCACATTAGAGCTTGGAGACGTTTTGGGAAAATCATTTTCTGTTTTACATGATTTTGGACCAAGGGCTCCTTGATCCACTTTTCATTAGAAAATTTAACACTGAGGTGGGGAAAGTTTGAGCAGTTTATATGCATGCATGCCTGCTATTTTACATAACTCGTGTGTTAAACTTTCATGATTTGTTGTCTGGGATGTTGGATGTTGATATTGAGATTTTAAATGCTGACTCAAGTCAGAAGGTCAGGACTTTCCGACACAACAGTTATATATTTCCATATGCATTAAAAAATGCAAGTCTATTTACGTTTTTAGTGATTATAACCAAAACTTGAACATCGTTTATTGGTAAATTCAGAGCGGGACTGCTAAACATTAGAAATAAATTTTCATAGAAAGCTTTTTCAAATAATCCCTTAAAAATCCAATAACAGTTTTACATGAAATGCCATCCCTCTTGTGAATATGTTCTTGCTTTGAAGGGCACAGTGTCCAAATCTGTGTGAACATAGAAAAGCTGTTCCTAGAGCAGCACTTCTGTTATGTTTCTCTTCGTATAATACCATAATGAGAAGTGTGTATGCTCCAAGGTCAGCATCACTGTCCTGATTTTTTATGAATAGAGCACTGCTGCTTATCCAAGCATGTAATCACTGCAGGCTGCACTGCCCTGTCTAATAAGACTGTCACCGTATGTGACTAACTGTAATTCACCAATAAATCCAACCTTTGAGTGTTGTTGATTTGTTTTTGTATTAGCTTTCACAACAATCTCCCTAATGCTATTTAACACAAACTTTCTAAAGCCAGCTGGTTTAGGATGAACGTCAGTACATTGATGCTTGGTGAACAATATTTGTCTGTAAGCTTTGGTGTTTGGTGGAGAATAATGTGTGGTAGCTGGGTGGAAAATGATTGTGTGGAGATGATAGTGTTTTGGATGTTGGTAGTGTTGAGGTTTTGTTGGGATTTTGGTGGAGAATGTTGGTGTTTGGGTGGAGAATGATGGTGCTTCATGGTGAGTGATGCTGTTTGGTTGCGGAATGTTTGTGTTTGGAGGGAGAGTGATGGTGTTTTGTTGGAAAACTTTGAGTTGGCACGTCTTCTGTTAGACCTATGTTTACAGTGAGTCCAGTACAAACTGTCCTTCTTTCTCAAGTTCGATCGATGAATTTTATTAGTGGTCTCTGAGAGTCAGTAATCACCACCAGGCTGTTGGAGCTGTAAATCACAGATTTCTCAGATTTAGATGGTGCTAAATCTTTTTTTCTTTGCCATTTTATTTAGGCTGGGAATATTAACAGATAATTTTAAGGAAAATAATGTTACTGTATATCAGCTTTTTTATAATTGATGGTGCATAATTAAGTACTAATACTTGTAAAAACACTATATGAAGAATAAAGTTTTCATTGTAGCATCACTGTAGTAACATTATGTATTCTGATTAGCTGTGTATCAGGAGTCTAATGCACTAACATGCAGTGCTGTTTGTTTTTGTTTGTGACTCCTGAGATTTCGCCGTACACTAACTTGCAGAGGAAGACATCTCTAAGACCTTTGTCCTACAGTGTTAGCTTTAATTAAATGGTGTGAATTTTGATCTCAAGGGATGAGAGCTTTTCTGGCATGTTTGAGTCATTTCAAGGTTTCCTTAGGAGTTTTGGTCCCTCTCAGGTTCATTTACATCAAAATTGGAATTGGCTGAGGTGCAGAATTCAAACACTGAGCTTTGGAGACTTAGAAAGTTGCTTATCCACGCTATGTTTATGCATTAGGTTGTTTAAGGCTCCCTAAGGTTGAGCCTAAGTTTGAAAACTGTCACAGTGCGTATGTTGACTTATAGTGTAAAGCCTGTAATTCAGTTTTTTTATTTTCTACATCATTGTTATTTCTTTTCAAACTTTTTGACGCAGTACCCTTTCCCTTCGTCCTCAGAACGGATGTGACAGTTGCTTGAATAAACTTTATTTCATTAAAAAAATCACGCACGTTTACTTTTTTCTTTTGAAATGTAGATGTAAAAAGGTTTTGGAATTTTGGAATCCTTGAAATTCTGTGCATCGTTTATTGTTCAGTGAAGTTGTTGTTTGCCCATTTTTACAACTCTCACTACTAAATTAATTAATAATATGGAAGTAGATTACTCAGTTACTAATATAGTCAGTGTAGACAATCTTCAGTTTGTTGTTGTTGTTGTGATTGGCCAAATATTGGTCCCAGTGTTTTGAGTGGTTTAAGTTTGCAGATGAGGTTTATGTAGACCAGTGATGATCGATAATGAATATAAATTGGCCTGTTGTAAGCTAGAACCTCACAACAAACCATTTCTCTCATGTGTATTCATTCTGAAGTAATAAACCTCTGTCAGATTGTATGGAAAGAATGTGTACTCTGAAATGAATTGCCATTAAATGGGAGACTCCACAGATTTCTAAAAAATTCAAATGGTTAAGTTATGAACAAAGTCATTCAGACTGGTTTGGTGCGGAAGTCTGAATTGTTCACAGTTGTGGTAATATAAACCAGGCGTCCACCTCTAAAAGTTATTCTGTTGAGTGGTTATGAGTACACTACCTGATGCCTGAGATGTTGATTTACAGTAGAGGTGTAAAATATCTTGTTTTACCGTCAACATTTCGTACAGAAATGTGAAGGTTTATAAATTGGCTATATTTGTTTTGTACACCACCCCTTCTCCCCTTAAAGAAGGCAGAAAATGTGTTTTGAGTGATTAAAAACAGGGTGGTCATCAGTTGGAGGACCTGTTGTCTAATTTCCACTCATACATTTCCTCACATGGTTCAAATTGTTCTTATTAAGCATACTTACAACTGCATATTTGGCATGGGTTTATTTTCATATATTTTTTCATTTCGTTTTAGTTGTTTAAAGCACGTGGCTGCCTTTAGAGAGCTGAAACTCTTTAGTTAAAAACCTGACATTTTGTACACCAGTGTATACTAACTCACTAGCATCCTGTCTTGTTAGTGATACATTAGCCACATTTCCTCGGCTTACTTTGAGACTACCCAATGCCTCGCTATTGATCCTGGCACAGGAAATGGTTGATTTTTGATGAGATCGTTCAGCCTTTTGGAGGGAAGTTTAGTTTGTCTGGATCTGCTCTCATTCTCTGGTGACCTGCCGCCCTACAGTTTTTGGAAGAACATCAGCATTAAACAGCTGTGACCTTTTTAGAGTCTTTCAGGAGTAGAGCTGCACAATATGGGAAATAATATTGCAGTAAATAATTAAACTATATAAATGAATAACAGCAAATGTAAGGATTATTAAGAGATAAAAACACGATTAATCAGTGCTGTAGCACTCATGCAGTCAACAGATGATAAGAGCAGTAACTAAATTTGCAGCACTTCACATTACTGATAATTGAAACACCTCAGTTACTGTTCATAATGCAGTAGCTGTGGAATAAGTAAAGTTAAGGAATGTGACGATTGTCTTGATTACCATAGCCTGTCTGAGCTGAAGCATTTGCACTCTTTTCATCGAAGCAAAACAATATCAAGATGATTAAAATGTCGATATTTGTGAAAATTGTCACCCAGGTTTATTCGGGACGTGTGTACACATACAGGTGCACAGGTAAACTGTCAGGTTTTGTTATTTCCCACTCGGTTAAGGCTTTGAAATTGTTGTTATTGACAAAGTATTACGACTGTAACAAAAAAATGTGTATCTTTGTATCATAATTAGCTTATGCATATAGCATTAGATCTTAACGATAACTTTTATTTGTCTGAGCCAAACCAACCTGTGTAGACTTGAAAGAGCTCTGTAGAGTCAAGAGTATTAATACAGAAAATATGAAATATTGAATCTTGACCTCAGAATTGAAAATCAAACCTGAAAATGTGCATCGCTACACCCTGATTACAAGTGATGCTTCTCAGTAGTGAGCTTTGTTACTGTACAAGATACCCACTGATCGCCGCTTTGTGATCTTTTGCTTTGAGCTGGTTTGAAGGTTTTTTTTTTTTTTTTTTTTTAGTCTTTCAGTGCTTGAACGTTGAAGATATGACTTATTGTTGTCATAGAAAAACCTCAGCAAGCAAAACCAAGTCTCATTATGGTGGCTTTATAGAAGATGGTATAAACAAGGTTTTTAAAAGTTGTTAGGGTTAAATTCCCATCACAATGTCTGCATAATGCAGCGCCTGAAAAGTAAGCAAAGTTATTCAGAGTGGTTTGATGTGAAATGTTTTATTGTGAAGACTCAGATGTCTTTACAGTGATTGTGATAAGAACCAGAGGTCACAGTGTCTACAACACAAAAAAGACATTTTATTTATTGTACAAAACTTCTAGTGAACATGCATGTCCCCTTAGTGCTATTATATGTAATGATGATGATGGTGCAATAGAGGTAAATCTGAAATAATCAAAACAATTGTCATTTTTTTTTAGTCCAAAATCAAATCAGAAATATTGTCAAACAGTGTCCCAGGTGTATTTCTAACGATTTCCTGTAATGAATTTCTCTGAGGGAGCTTTTAGAGGTGGACATCTGGTTCCTATCACCACCACTGTGAACTGTTCTAACTCTAAGTCTGTTTACACCTAGTTATGGTTTAGAAGTTTTTAAAAATCAACAGAATTCCCCTTCAAACCTGTTTGTTGGTCTATTCATTATGACATGTTCACACAATGTAAGGAGTAGCTGGCATTTTTAAACAATGTCAAGTAAATAAATCAATCAACAAATAGAAATAGTGGAGTTTTTGGTATAACAGCTGTGGCATGCTTTGCTCCTGCCTATAAAACATCATGAGATCTCTTTGTAGATGTTTTTGCTTTGCTTAACTCATTGTTAAGGTTTTGAACTTTTATTATAAAAACTCATTGTTTTTTTTTGTTTTTTTTTAATGCCATCCCTCCTGCCATCGCTGGATTTGTCTGATAAAGGTAAGAAGAGTTTCTGTCTATCTGAGTGATCACCTTATAGAAACCAATTACTTTCTCCATATGACTTCCCATTTCTTGTCCTTGGTATTTGCCATCAGGCACTCGGGGTTATTCATCATAGCAGGCTGTATTTAATGTCATGCAGTTGCTATGCACAAACAGGAGGTGGCAGTGTGGTGTAATACTGCTGAAGCCTAAGGCTCCTCAGTGCACACCCATTGCTCTACAAGCTCACCTCAACATTTGTCTTTTCTTTTAGCACCTTGAATAATTGCCCCTCCTTGTCCCCACTGTATTTATTCTCAGCCACAATTTGCATGGCTTCACATTTGCTCTGTAATTGGCATCTTCATGCCAATCAGTGTAATGGTGTTGTGTGTAGAGGGGGGCTTAATGTGGTTTGATTAGACAAGGTCACATACTGCAGTACATGGACGCTTCAGGTCATGTTGGTACCACCCATAGTGGCAAAAATATCACTGTATTATACATAATCTGTCAGTGTTGTGATTAGTAATGCATTATTTTGTCTAGTTAATCATGATTAATTGCAGTATTTTATTTTGCATTTGCTCAAAATTAGGCAGTACAGGAAGTTCAATTTTTAAAAAGCAGTGTTTCATTATAGCTACATGTGCATCATCTTAATGTGTGTATTACTTTGAGTAGTTTAGCGTGAATATAAAATCACATCAACACGGGATAAACATTTTAAAATTTTTTACAGTTTTCATCACCGACATCGAGTGGCTGCGCCCGCATGTTCCTCTATGTCATTTATACAGCTGACTGATCCAACCTCTCTGTAATTGTAAACAAATTCACAGCACATCAGTAGCTGGAAATAACTTGATTTTATTAAGGAAGCCATAGGGGCATGTTCTTGACATTTAAATGTTGTATTTGAACATGGGGGCTACAGTTGTAGAGTCAAAGCAATGGAACACTGCAGCTGGGCTTTAGCCTGCAACTGTGGGGGTTATATTAGCTGTGCTAATACTTCATTGCATATGACAGCATATAAAAGGGGGCAGGTTTTATATATACCAGTATAAAATTGAATACTGACTATGTTGTCTTATCACATGCATGTTGCCTTTCATATTTTGGGTGTTTGTGCAAAGAAAAAATGTGTTAAGCTTTGAATGGTGAGTTTGCATATATATATATATATATATATATATATATATATATATATATATATATATATATATATATATATATATATATATATATATATAATTGTGTGTGTATAAAAGGATACCATCTAACAGTAGCAAGAGTGTTGTTTTTATTTTTGTAACCCAGTTGAATTGTTTTGTGGTCAGTAAATTCTATTAATGTAGATAAAATCTATTGTAGTGTTTTTTTACAGTGTTAGGTTCTTGTGGGTATGTTCTAATGTGTTTTCGCTTATAAAAGTAACGATAGATCTACAGAATGGCTTTAATGTGAGTTCAAGGTAGCAGTTCTTGCTATCATTCTGCAGATTTCATTAATCTGTTTCAGTCTGTCTGAAATAGCCTAATCTAGCCCAAATGGGAAAGTCTTATCAATTAAAGTGAGTTACACAGACCACTAATGAGCTGCAGATAGGATCTCCAGACAGAAGAACATGATAGGGCACTAAACCGGACAGCGTTTGCTGCTGCAGTGGCTGGCCTTGGCTGCGGTTCAGTCTGGCTGTTGTTTGTTGCAGTGGCGTTGTGTTTCTGGTGGCTGCAGTGTTGGACTGTTGTGTTAACCTGAGGCTGTGGGTTACTGATCCGAGGCCAGGGAGCCATCAGATAACTGAATTTCCCTGCTGAGCGCTTTGTGGTGGCACAGTGGGGACACTGTATTCGTTTATTCATTCTGTGGCGCAGGCCAAGCTAGCCTAGCGTCCGACACGTGTCCTGGGGCCAAAAGTCACCGGCACTGGGCGGATTGGAGCCTGGCGTGGCTTCAAAAGCTCTCTGAATTTACAAGATGGTGGTTAAATCCCCTTCTGTTGCTAGCTCTCCTGCTATTTTTCGGGCCAGATTGTCAATTGCAAAATGGTGGATGAGTATGGGTATGCAGCCTATGAAGGAAATAATAATCATAATAATGGGCAGTTTTTACACACATTGGCTGAATTTCAGTCAAATTTTTACACAAGTGGAGGCTGTTGAGTTGCCAGTTATGGCAAAAAGTTAATTTATTAAGTTATATTATGTTAAGCTACATAAAAATTACTTTTGGGGCATTTTTGCCACTTTAGTAATATTTTAAGCTGTATAAATGTTGAAGTCCTAGTCCTAGTTAAATTTTCACACTTGCAGCATATACAAGGGCTCATGACATTTCTTCTCAGTTGATTTGCTAGCCATTCCAATCGAAGTACTTTAATGCTGAGTATTGACTGATTCCGATCTGATGTTTTTGGTTTGATTTTAACTGTCTGTATGCTTTGATTTAAAATTAAAGCCTAGTATTTTTTAATGAAAGAAAGTATTGCATTGGTGTTAGACAATACGTAAGGTTTCCTTACTGCAAGTGAGAATGGGAAAAGCAGTATTCGTGCCATCTCTGCATGCTATAAGTCCTCACTGGGGAAGGACGTGCTTATTAAAAGTAAATGTTCAGCATAGATCAGCATAAGCCATCAGCAGAGATTCTGCCTGTGCTTTGTAGACAGGTGCAGTCGGGTCAGGTGTGTGTATCATACGCTGCCATTTCAAAGCACATACCTGCTTTCCTGTCAGATCCAATAGTCACAGTGAAATGGCAAGCTGAACCACCATGCTTTCATATCTTCAAAAAGTGCCTCTTCAAAACCCGAAGGTTGTTTGTCGTTGTAGTAGTCATATCTCTTGGCTCTCCCCATCTTTGAACTTTTCCAGCCAAACTCGGTGTGGTATGCCTCAGGTTCTTTGAGTCTTTACTGTGACAAAGGCAAACCATGGATGTTTGATGTTTCACTTCCGGCTTCTATGGGAAAAGCCCTGTTGCCGGGTTTTGCTTTTGACCTGAGTTTCCGCTGTTGTGGAAAAACTTCTCACAAACTTAATACAATCTACACATATCCACACAGACTCAATTATTTTCAAAATTGTTTTGAAACAGTGAATGCTGCCCTGAGCGTTTTTCTATAATGGTCCTATTTCTGGCTTGCATCATAATTACAGAGAGCTTTGTTCAAAAAACTTGGAGGATATCAGAACGCTGGTTTGGGGAAAACTTACTTCTAATGTTAGCTAGTTGGCTCAGCCTCAGATGCAATCATTGTATCAATGGGGTTCTGATTGGGTATTTGCACATCCTTGTGTTCAGCGGGTTTCATCTGTCCAATGGGACAGAGATGCACTAACTGTGAGCTTCAGATCTTCAGATGTTGATGCCAGTACATAAATTTATCATATATCTAAATCTGGGAGTAAATCCACCTGGATTACCATCACCGAGGCGTATAACAAACATCAAAACAAGCTGTGTCCGGTTTGTATATTCTTCTTCTCCTTCTTCTCCTTCTTCTCCTTCTTCTCCTTCTTCTTCTTCTTCTTCTTCTTCTTCTTCCGGCTGCTCCCTTTAGGGGTCGCCACAGCGGATCATCTGCCTCCATCTTGCCCTATTCCGTCTTATCTCTACTGACCTTCGTTCCTCTCCTCTCCAGTGCAGACCTCCACCTCTCCAGATTCTCTTCCACGTGCTCCCTACTCTCACCACAGATTACAATGTCATCTGCAAACATCATGGTCCATGGAGCCTCCTGCCTGACCTCATCTGTCAACCTTTCCATCACCATTGCAAACAAGAAGGGGCTCAAACAGATCCCTGATGTAACCTTACCCTCACATTGAAACCATTTGTCACTCCAACTGCACACCTCACCACTGTCTCACTATCCTCATACATGTCCTGCACCACCCTAACATACTTTTCAGCTACACCTGACTTCCTCATACAGTACCACAGTTCCTCTCTTGGCACCATATACCTTCTCTAGATCCACAAAGATACAATGTAGCTCCTTCTGACCTTCTCTGTACTTCTCTACCAACACTCTCAATGCAAAAATTGCATCTGTGGCACTCTTTCTGGGCATGAAACCAAACTGCTGGTCACTGATCTGAACCTCTCGCCTTAGCCTTGCTTCAACAACTCTTTCCCATACCTTCATGGTGTGGCTCATCAACTTTATACCTCTGTAGTTACTGCAGCTCTGCACATCACCCTTGTTCTTAAAAATGGGGACCAGTACACTGCTTCTCCACTCATCAGGCATCCTCTCACTCTCCAGGATTTTGTTAAACAACCTGGTTAAAAAGTCCACTGCCTTCTCTCCTAAACATCTCCATACCTCCACAGGTATGTAATCTGGACCAACTGCCTTTCCATTCTTCATCCTATTTAAAGCTGCCCTCACTTCCACCTTACTAATTCTCTGCACTTCCTGATCCACTATCTCTCCCCGTTGTCCTCCTCTCTCTCTTCCTCATTCATTAGTTCTTCAAAGTACTCCTTCCATCTACTCAACACTCTGTTCACTCACTAGAACATTTCCCTCTCTATCCTTTATCAGACTAACCTGCTGTACATCCTTTCCAGCTCTATCTCTCTGTTTAGCCAAACGATACAAGTCCTTTACTCCTTTACTGTCCAGCCTCTCATACAGCTCATCATAGGCCTGAGCCTTTGCCTTTGCCACCATTCTTTTCGCTATGCGACTAGCCTCACAGTACTCCTGCCTACTTCCTTCATCTCTCTGATTATCCCACTTTTTCTTAGCTGACTTCTTCTTCTGAATACTTGGACTCTTGGACTTCCTCATTCCACCACCAACTTTCCTTGTCTTCTTTCCTCTGACCAGGCGAAACACCCAACACATTTTTGCCAGTTTCTCTCACCACCTTAGCTGTAGTTTCCCAGTCCTCAGGTAGTTCCTCACTGCCTCAAAGGGCCTGTTGCAATTTTCCCTGAACTGCCTGCAACCATCCTCCTCCTTCAGCTTCCACCATCTAATCTTTGGCTCTTTGGCTGTCTTCACTCTCTCTCCTTTAGGTGGCATCTCCTGCTAAGGATATAATCCACCTGTGTGCACCTGCCTCCACTCTTGTATGTCACCCTGTGTTCTTCCCTCTTCTGAAAATACGCGTTCACCACAGCCATTTCCATTCTCTTTGCAAAATCTACAACCATCTGACCTTCCGCATTTCTGTCTTTCACACCAGACATACCCAGCACCTCTTCATCCCCTCTGTTCCCTTCACCAACATGTCCATTGAAGTCTGCACCAATCACCAGTCTCTCCTCTTTAGGGACACCATCTACCACTTCATCCATCTTACTCCAAAATTCCTCTTTCTCCTCTAACTGACAACCAACCTGTGGTGCATATGAACTGACCACATTCAAAATCACACCATCAACCTCCAACTTAAGGCTCATGAACCTGTCCGACACTTTCTTTACATCCAGAACACTTTTCCCAAGCTGTTCCTTTAGGATTATCCCTACTCCATTTCTCTTCCTCTCTACACCATGATAGAACAGTTTGAATCCACCTCCAATGTTCCTGGCCTTGCTTCCTTTCCATCTGGTCTCCTGGACACACAGAATATCTACCTTCCTTCTCTCTATCATGTCTGCAAGCTCTCTGCCTTTACCGGTCATTGTCCCTATGTTCAGAGTCCCTACTGCCTTTCCTTCTCTCTCGCTGCCTTCTAACCCACCTTCCTCCTCTCCTCTTTGATGGTCTTCGACCTACAGTAGTCCAATTTCCACCGGCACCCTGCTGGTCAACAGCACCGGAGGCGGTCGTTGTTAACCCGGGCCTCAACTGATCCGGTATGGCAATCATATTTGTGATCTGCATGATAGTTTTGGCACAAGTTTTACGCCGGATGCCCTTCCTGACGCAACCCTCACCATTTATCTGGGCTTGGGACCGGCACCAGAAGTACACAAAGTACACCCCTAATGGCTGGTTTGGTTTGTATAATAATAGTAATAATAATAATAATAATAATAATAGAAAAAGTAATTTTTATTTACCATTTGGGATATACTCCTCTTCTGCAAGAAAATCTTCCACCAACTAAGCTTGCAATAAGCCTGCCTCAGCTAAAACAAAAATAATGGAGGAACTATTAACATTCTTTTAGTATGCAGTAGCAGTATTTTAGGAAGTTTGAGCTTATTAACTTTATTAATGCTGACTTATTAGCTTAATAAATGCTAACATATGCACTTCATTAATGCCTAACCGTCATCTGATGCAGTGAAAGTGTGGTATTTTTGGCCAGTATCATGATATTGACTTTAGTTTATATTGATTATTGCCCAATCCTGTGTACTAGGAAAAGGAACATATAAAGGCATCATCAAAGCTTTTGCCTATATTACGTCAGACGCACCCTCAGGTTTCTCCTTGACCTGAAGAGCCACCATTGCTGCGTCTTTCTTAATCCATTGCAAGTGTGTCGCCCATCAAAGACAGCAGAGCCAGTGATCCTCTCATTCATCCAGAGCTGAGTTCCCCCAGCTCAGGCACTGGAGGAATATCAATGAGAAACAGGTGGACTTCAAACAGACCCAGCTTCAGCGAGGTTTTCCACGCTCCACCAGAGCCTTTCCACACTTCAGCACAGGCTTTTGTCATGAGGAAGAGCAGACTGGGGGAGGGATGATGGGGGGGAGAAAAGAATAGATGCATACCGTACAGTTAAATAGTGCAAGGCCTTTTTGTGCCTACATTGCGTGGAAGATACTGAAATAATCATGTTAAGCACATTTTATATGGCAGGATATATTTTTCTATTCGTTTTTCCTTTGTAGTAATCCTTATTGTATATGTGTATACAGTAGGTGGTTCTCCAGCTGGTCTTTGTTTGGCCTGCTCTTGCCGATCCTTCAGTAAACATGCGCCCCTGTTCTAGAGAGACTGTTTGCTCTTTCAACTTTCCCTGTCTCTCTGTGCCTTCTACATATTGAGCTTTGGAGTCAGTCCTCAAATATGTTGTTCTAGCCATATAACGAATGTGTTTGATTTGTGCTCTGCTTGTAGTTGTAAATTATAGTGAAGATATGATAAAAAATCTCTTGGTTTCAATGTTTTTGTCTCATGACATTAGTTCCAAGTTGGGATTTTTCACGCTCCATATTTTTAACATGAAAAATAGCTCTCCTAACTTATGCTTGGTGTACCGTTTATTTAAATTTCAAACCTTTTTCTCTAATACCAGATTGAGGAACAGAAAAGTCCAGTTTTTGTTTTCTCTAAAATTTTAGAATTGTTTTATCACCCAGGCCTTGTCAGAATAGCTGAATCATTTTATTGAAAACTTCTCAAGCTTGCATCAATATTAAGAAAATAACATTTTATCGCTCTTGCCTAGTCAGAATGGCATAAACATGGCATTTAAAATACCACAGGGTGTATCATCAATATCAAAAAGTGTGTTTTAGATAATTATCATGTTATTGCTCAGACTTCGCCCCCACTGTATTTAGTGACCTATCTAGAACGTCTTATTGAATTAATCCAGCTCCTGAAGTCCTAACCAGTGGCGAAGCTCACTAGACTGTGTCTACTTTGATTTGTTATATGTATATGGAGGCATTTCAAAATTGTATCCCTTTTGTCTCCAACCAAACCTTAACAGTGAAATAAAAATTTAGAATGTTATAACTAAAAATGACTGACGTCAAGACATTAAATGTCATATTACATTAAAACATTTTTACATTATAATAATTTATAATGTATATTTATAATTTAGTTTTTTTTTTTTTTTTTTACAAAACTAAGTGGATTGGCTGGGCTAATTAACAAATGTGTGAAAATATAACCAATTGAAATAAATGTTTACATCGGCGTATTGAATACAGCACTATAGAAAAGTAAAACTAAAACTCACTACTACACAATTCTTCTTTAATTTACACCATTATTAAAGCATTATTAGAGGATAGCAGCCCCGACTTAGCAGGCAATTATAGTGGTAGAGGCATTATTATGCTGAAACAAGTCAATGAAGCTCAAATTTAGCTCCAATATGAGTCGGATTGGGTCCTACATCAACTCGCTGTTCAACTTCTGTGTTTGCTTCCCTCGAGGCAGCGTTTTATTATTGAGTAAAACACTCTGAGCAAATGTGCCTGGACAAGCAGGCTTTGAAAGCACTTCTCTAGGAAGTATTTTATATTATATGAACTCAAAACATTGAAGCGCTGCAGTGCTTGCAATAGCCCGGCTAAATTTAAGAAACTGGAGAAAGATATTTGCATGAGTTAAACTTTGTCGTGAGGTGGCGTTGAGTTTAAGAAAGGCACCCTATAAAATAAAATTCTCTGTACATGGTCATGGCTTAGTTAGATTAAGACTAATACGCAACTGTTGGTTTTCTTATATAAACGTAGTTCATGACTGGGAGACAGTAAAGTCTCAACAATATAAGTCGTTTTTTTTTTTTTTTGAGTTTATTGTAAGTGTTGCAGTATGACACATGAGTACAATATTATTTTTGACAAAAAAAATGATTAACTTCATGTTTGGATATTGGTGTCCAAGTGGGCTTAATACTCTTTAAAAATATGTGTAATAATTATAATTGAAACATTAATACAGTTAAACTATCACAATACTGATATTGTGCTCCATGCACCTCCACATTGAAACTGCTTTGTGGTAATTCGGTCTATATTAGGTGCATTTTCTGTATTACTTGAATAAAGCCAGTTTGCCAAAGCTAAACATCAGCTAAGCCAAA
The DNA here is from genome assembly GCF_015220715.1 of Pygocentrus nattereri. NCBI lineage: Eukaryota > Metazoa > Chordata > Actinopteri > Characiformes > Serrasalmidae > Pygocentrus > Pygocentrus nattereri. Next base: position 13,991,055 of record NC_051232.1, read on the forward strand.
GGCTGTGTCATAAGTACATGCCAATTACTGAAGCCAGCTCAGGCTTCAACCCTGAACGTTTGTGCTTTGGTGATAAATAAAACTGCTTTTCTGGTTGCTGTCTTCAGGATTACCTTATGGAGAAATAAAAACTGGGTAAGACTTAAAGATAGTCTGTCAGAAAACAAATTCTTGGAACTAAGTTCGAAGAACTGTAGCATAATATGAAGGTTGTCTAACAATTAAAGGTTTGTTCTAGAACTGTACATCCAAGCCAAGAACTTTTATTTTCTATTTCAAGTATGTTTCAAGTAAGGTCGACAAGTTCATATTTTAAAATGTAATGTTAAGTTTAATTGTAATTTTCAATCATTTTTTCTTCATCTGGAAGACAAAATTTGATAATAGAAAAAAAATAATAGATTTAAAAAAAATCTTTTGGTAGCAGGACAGCAGTGTAGACTAATGCTAAATAAATACATAACTGAATATTTCTTTTTACACATGAACCGATTTCATTGTTAAAGAACCTGCGCATAAGCTAAACTGCTATAAAACCTGCTATGGTTAGAGTTATTTGAGCTGCCTGCCTGATGTTGTACTTCTATTGTTCTAGAATAAGACATATTGCATTAGCAGAGTGGCTGGAGATGCATCTTCCATGTTTTCCATCACAACGTTAACAAAGGCCTAAATACGTCCTGATGTGATTAACCTGCCATCATTATCAACTTACCTCATTAGCTCTCCTATGTTTACATATGATTTCTTGGATGAATTATCGTTGTCAAGACTGGAAAGCCTCAGACACACAGCAAATCATGAGCCATCTAGTGCTACGCTCTTGAAAATAAAGATTTCTGCATGGGTCATGGATTGTACATATGGTTCTCAGGAAGGTTTAACTATTTAAGAACTCTTGCTTTACGTGGAGATTCTGATCATTTTAAGGCTATATACACTTGTTTACCAATGTGTTCATCGACTGAAAGGTTCTTTAGGGAAGCAAAAATGGTTCCTCCATGGCTTTATTCAGATAACCCTCTTTGGCATGTATATTTTTAAGAATATGCAGAGCTGAGAGCTCAAACTTGGACTAAAGTTAATTTCACATATCAATTTCAGTTTCTTTGCATTTCACAACGTACAAAACACAAATGATGTATCCATGTGATGTAGTTGATTTCCCGTGGTAGATGTTTTCAAAGTATGACAGTGTACAAAATACTAACTTTTTCCTGAGATAGTTGATGAACCAGGGTGTGGTGTCTAAAGTTTGCTTCTTTCATTTTAATACTAAAGCTAGAAAGCTAATGGACATAAAAACAGAAAAACTAGTAACCATCATTAAGCCTGATCTGTACTTTAGTCCATGTTTATAGATAACTGTGCAATACAGGGTCAGAAAAGCTTCCATTACGTATTAGCTATATTAGCCCTGTAGCTCCTGTGCTAAATCTAAAGTGTCTCGGCTATATTGACTATATTTTGAGCAAGGGGACAAGATGTGAACTCGCTATATTGCCCCCTTCATCATGGAAGCAGAATTCAGTCACTGCTCTGTGTATTTTGTAGAGTAGAGTTGAAAAGGTAGCTCGCTCAGCAGGCAGAGAATCTGGGGGAGCAGAGCTGAAGCCTCCTCAGGTTCCCCTGAGCTCAGATGCAGAATATGAAGGGAACGTGCTGGTGTTTTTGAGCTCTGCTAGTCTTCAGCTTCTGTTGGGTTTCTTTTGGTTTTTCCCACCATCCACCACATTTATTTATATTTTATTTGGGTGTGGTGTTACCCCTACTGGAACAGAACAAAATCCCAGTCTGTTAGCAGCTGCTGGGCCCAAACCTCAGTCGTGCACAGTGGGTATATAATAGTAATCAAAAGCACATTTCCCACATAAAGCAGCAAGAATGTATCAACATAAGAACTGTAAAACATAATGTGAGTAACAAAAAGTAAAAGGTGATAGGAATAATGGGTAAAAAAATTAAATCAGCAGTATGAAGTTTGTGTGTTGGGACTGTTAGTTGACGGACAAATAATGACATTAAGTATGCATATAAATGCAATAAGAGGTTTCTTTTCACCACATTATGTTACATTTACCAAATAAACAGTAACTGTGCACTAAAATGTGCAGAATTGTTTTCTCTATAAGGATATGTTAACTTTTCACATAGAAAATCAGCACAACCGTGCAATTTGACTCAAAACCTTACACGCTGTATACTTGTATTTATTTTTGTTAGTTTTTTATTACTTTTTATTTGTGTAGTTCTTTCTGTAGATCTTAGGTCTGTAAGCACACTTTAAAACTGAAGTCAAAAGAAGTATAGAAAGGTATACAAGAAAGAAATGTTAAAAAAATGTATAGATGACCCACTGTAAAAATTGCATATTTACTTGCAGAATTGTCAGGGAAGTACTGTATATTTACTGTAATAATTGAACACATTTTGCCATTTTTTTTGCTCACTCTGCTCCCAGTAAATTACTGTAAACTGCATTATTTGGTATGTTACTGTAAACTAATGCACTGCTCAGAATGCCCAAGCTTTCACCATATGATCCTGTAAAATAATAAACCAGTATTTTACTGTAAAATAAATACTACAAAACACAGCAATTTGTGTACAAATGTTTTGTAGCAGAATAACCAGCAATTTCAGCACTGGAACACTGTGCGTTTTGTGTGGAGGAGGGGGAGGATAGGCTTAGCTTTCATCTGATTGAGTGAACTCATGTCTTTTGCATCTTTCTGTAATGTTTTGTTGAACTGAAAGCTTAGCAAGACTCTTAAAATCGTCCCCACAGACCCTGATGAGGCACACTGACGCTAAACCCCTTTTTTAGTAGAACGTAGGCTCTTTGTTTTTGTCTTCGAGTTGTTGCAGAGGAGCCCTGGAACAGACCCTCTTCTCAGATACTAGATTTGACAGAGTAAACAGGAAGTACCTGCACACAGACAGGAAAAAAAAAAAACACATGCTCTCTCCTTCACACACACGAAACAAAAACAAACTCTCTGTGAAGTGTAAACAGACCTGGAGCGACATAATCTCGCAGATTCAAGCAGCAGAGAGGAGAATCCTCCAGAGGAGCAGGAGGTTTTGGAAGATGTGACTGCTTCCTAATGAGGCTCAGGTGAGATTTGCCAACATCAAGACACAGTTCATCTGTTAGCAATGAGCCAAATACAGCTCATTGTGGGCTTGAGGCTCTTAATGACAGAAATACAGAGTTACTGTTTTACTACAGGCACATGCACTCATTGGCCATGCTATTGGAAACTCCTACCACATGGAGTGCTTTTCAGAAGTCACAGTTTTCAACAACATAAACTTATTTGGTTGTCAATAAATGTACAAAATCATTCTGATAAACAAGTCCTTTAGGAGTCAATTAGGATTAGGAGTCAATGATATGACAAAAAAAAATCACAATACCCAATAACCACAAGACCTTTGCTTAACAATTTGATGCCCTAGTAGTGCCAAATTCGAGCGCTGCCATCAAATATATTGAGTCATTGAGTGCATTCATTTTTTTATGGTGCTAAAAAAAGAAATGCATAGTTACTGTATTTTTTATAACTTTATTCACTTTCAGAGAATTCTTAAATAATCTATTGAACCTTAAATAAAACATGCAAAAATGCAATATGAAAATACATTCTTTTATTTCCAATGAGTTGCATTTGTTTTACTCAAATTCTTGTTTCTTATGCCAAAAAAGAATAATATCTGTTTAAATCTTGTCTTGACTTGAAATATGAAATATATATAAAAAGGGTAATCTCTGTGCCGTATATTTGTAAAAGATCAAATATCGACCCTTGTTTCTTTTTCACTTTTGACTCTGATGGGATGTTACTAAATTGTCTTGAATTTTTTAAACTTTTCATTTATTGCTCTTCAAAATTGGTCTCCTTAATCCCATCCACATTGGTGGTTCTTCACGACCTTGAGTCCATCACTGGGAATTGTCTCTGATGTAGATCTTCGTTAGTCAGGAGTGCTGTGAAACTCCCACAGTTGCTGAAAGACAGACTAATTAATAAACACAGGACTTCTTAGAGAAGTTTGCCGCATGAAAGCTGTAGCCGGGGCTGTAAGATTACGGATGCGTTTTAATTAAACTGTGCTTTCTGTCTGGCCTCCAGAGGCACGTCCTTCTTTTAAAAACCAGCCTCATGATTGTTCTGGACTTCTGAGGATGTTCTGACAGGCTCCTTAAAGAGAAATTTGCCTTCTCCTCTCCTTCCTCCCTCTCCGAACCTCATTAGAAACCACAGTCCAGGCTAATGTTAGCTGTTAGCGTGGCGCCAAGCTGTTCCCCCTCTTTGAGTTTGTCCGCACAACTGTGTTTTTGATTGTCTCAGCGCTTTTTGCTGGAGTAGTGGCTGGAATAGCTGATGACACAAATGATGACCTGTCTTGGCTCCTTATCGATCTATCGATCTATAGATCAATCGATCTATCCAAATAAAACCTGTGCACCCATTGTGTACAGTATGGTAGATGTTGGTGCAGAAGTGTAAATCTCAGCATGCTTAGTTATATTGGGCAATTATCATCTATACTGGTCTGTAGTTTCCTTTGGCAGTGACATGAAAATAGGGGACTTTTTCAGTAAAGGTTTTCTGTTTTAAAATTCATAGTAAATCTAAATCTTTAATGGTACAGAGCTGCCCGTGAATTCACAGTGAATTTACAGAATAAGAATCTGTGTTCAGATCTGTTGACTTGTTATTTGAAGTTTTATAAACTCAGAAACTAACTTTGAGCTGAATCACCTTTTTTTAACAGTGTGGTTAGTGTTGGGATTTCAGAAGAAAGGCTGATCTTGGGACATTGTGTGGAGGCATTATGAATTCTAGAACCAGAGGTACTGTGGGTGAAGGTTTTGAGTGGAATCATAAAGCTAGCTGTAGCTGGTTCGCTCAGTTTTTGCAATACTACTTATTCACAAAGAAGCTCTTGTTCCTGGAGGAATCTCTAATAATGTAACCTGCTGTGAGGTCTACATTTTTGTCTTCATGAAGCTTCACTTTCATCCTAGATACATCAGTAACCTCCATGATGTATCAGAAGTGGCAGCCTTTTATTATCCAAGCCACTTCAAGCAAACATCGAGTTTTCCTTATGACATCAGTATATACAAGCAGTCTCCAGCTTGTAGCTTTGTCAGGATTAAACTGAGCAAACTCATAAACCTCCTTCATTTATCTAATTATTATTTTAGTTATTTTTTTCCAGCTTCAGGACAAAAAGCAGAATACACACATTCAAAGAACAGTGACTCCACTCTTTGCCTTCATTACAGCTTCCATTGTTTTCAGGAGACTCACTTTCAGTTTTTCAAAGAAATCTTCAGGGATATTTATCACATCTCCAAAGTTCAGTCTTTGACATTTTTGCAATTTCTGCATCTCGCTATACAAATAGTGATGTTGAGATCTGGACTGTAGTGTGGTCTGCTCATTGTTCTGAGAACAGCAGCAGCTTCTTTGTTTGATTTGTCTGTTTCCTTTTCTCAATAAGTGCTTCTTGGCAGCTACGCAACCTTTCAGACTCAGTGTTATTGTCTTCTCACAGTGAAAACACCTATGGATGTTTTCAGATCTGAAACAAGAGTGAAGCTTAATAAAAAAAAAATTTCCCCCTTAACTCTTTCTCAAAGATGAAAGTTTTAAGTATTGTTTGTGATGGAGACAGTTTTTTGTCTACCAGGTCTTGCAGGCCAGTTTCTCTATAGCTTGTAATACTTTTTTTAAAGCTACAGTCTTGGAATCTTGCTTATTTTGTCTTTGACTGCATGGAAAATGGATAATTTATACTGTAAGAATGCCTTTCTTGATCAGTGCCTTTTTGGGCCAGCTCACATGAATTTTTCTCCACTTTTTTTTTAGCTGGATGCTAGTCCAGTGCCAGTCGTAGCAACCTGCGTCATGCTCTGCTTCTTTTTAATTGTATTGTGTTAGCTTGTATCATCTTTTATTTGCTTTCAGAAAGAACAGGATATTAAAATGCATGCTATCTGACTGCATCATAAACTGGCCGGATGGCTGGAAATGGTGTGGCTGTTTGTGAACCCTACAGTTCCTGAATAGTAATTAACCCACATCAGCACAGGCTGAAGTCCAGACAGATGGTAGCCCTACACACACACACACACACACACACACACACACACACACACACACACACACACACACACAGAGAGACAGAGAGAGAGAGACAGACAGACAGACAGACAGAGAGAGAGAGACAGACAGACAGACAGAGTGTGTAAAGGGAGAAAAAAGAGAGTCAGAGTTTAAAAGCTTCATTTAAACTGATTGAGAGGCATTTCCACGTCAGCTGCTCAAGCAGTTTGCAGAGGATTCAGTTGGGATATGTGTGTGTGTCCAGGCCTATGACGTTGTTTTTCCATTAAAATAAAGGAGTTCTGATGAGCACGACACTTTTGCAGGGTTTTAACGTATACTCACCCAGTGGACGTTTCTGCAGCTTCACCCACTTAGCCATCTGTGATGATTCTCCTTTTTCTTGCCAGCTCTTCTCCTGCTCTTCTCACCACTTAGCCAAAATCATGTCACGTTGCAGAAAGCACTTGTATTCTAAGGATGGAGTACTGCAGAGCTAAGGATGCTTCATTAGTGACTCCTGGAACTGAAAATTGCTCAGAAACAAGATTCTGCTTCTCATTAGAGATTTGCCACAGGGTCCAACAAAACATTGCGTTTTGGGCCAGGTTCAGGCCAATGTTCCACTTACATCAAGTTCAGGTCTGTCTTCCGTCCTCCGTCTTGCATAGTCTGTTACAGTGCTATGCAAAAGTTTGAGGCATCTGAGACCGGATATAATTATGCAACACTTGGTTCTGACCTGAGAAATGTTCTAGCATTAGTTTTTAACAACAACTATCATTAAGCTGACTCCTTTGCATCTAACAGTACATTTCTACTGAACACATTGTGCTGCTGTTGTAGCTATTGTAGTGTAAGATATAAGGTATGCGATAGTCTTTAGATTTTGCCAGTTGAATAATTACATGTATTTATTTATTTATTTGCTTATATAATGCATGTCTTGTAATTAATTATTTTTATCTTATTTATTTTTACAAGTGGATTATAGGTAAGAATGTTGATGTTTCTATGAACTGATTAAATTGGGCAGCTTGCGAGATTCTGTTAAAAGTTTAAGAAACTTTGATGGGTCAACTTCTAGTTGAAAATCAGTCTGTTTGGTTGACCAAGAAAATCTAGAAAAGTCCCTTGAGATTTAGTAGGAGCCTCCCAGCATCAGGCCAGAGGCATAGCACTCTATCCCCCTGGACAGCTAGGCCTTTTGGTGTTGCTTGGCAACCATGTACCGATGGAAGGAGGTCGTGAGGGTCTCTGTTGCCGCCCCCGCCGTCATTGGGTTTAGATCCGGAGCCTCTCTCAGTAACCCATCCACAGCTTCTCTGGTCAATGGAATTTTTGCATGAGGTGATCCAAGGCGGAGGCGCTTGCTTCGACCAACCACGCATTGCAGTCTTCACTCTGTGATCAGTAAACTCTCGCTCCCACTGCAGCTTCTGTTACTACACCCACCATTACAGTACAACAGATGAGTGAATTAGTCACACAAGTATAAGAGTAGTGGGTGGTCGGATAGCTTTTGCTGTTGCCTGGCTGTGTACAGGGTTTTCTCTTTGGGCTACTGCTGTACAGGATTTGGGACAGTGTGTCCTGTGTTAACATTGACGCATCTTCACGGAGCACTTTGTCTGATCATTCACCAAACTGATAGCCATCATTACTTGTGTGGGATGGAAGGAGAGATGGACAGCAAGGTTGCTAACAGGGGGTTTTCACCCACACAGACAAAAGGGCTATAGAGAAAGCGATTCTGGTGCTCTCCAAGAAATCTCTTGTCTCTGGTTCATGGCTTTGGGTTGTTTTTTGTTCCTTTCTGGGGAGGGTGTCTGTGTTGGAGGCCTTATTTGTTTCCTGAATGGCTAATATGCCAAGCTCATGCCTGGAGCGAGGCTGCTGAGAGGGGGGCCTTGTTTCTGGACGCTGCCAGGGCGGGCCTTCTGACAGAGCAGCCTACCCTACCTCATTTCCATACAGCTGTCCCAGAGTAGGAATCCCTGCAGACACTGCAGGAAGCCTTTCTTTACTATCACTTCACTTCAGAATCTTTCCCAAGAATAGACTTTGACCAGTGGGCTGGAGAATGGACCAGTGGGCTGCTTGTGAGCGCAGGCTGTAGACCTGATGTTCTCCAGCTACCGCAGTCCAGCACTCCCAGCATTTTCCAGCTAACACAAAACATTCTCCAACTAAACAACATCCTCTATCAAAACTGCATTAATCATTGAACACCATCATTCTCCATCGAATTGCAAATGTTCTATATGTAGTGCTGATGTTCTCAACCCAACACTAATGTTCTCCACCAAACATGTTTATGAAGACATTGTCTACCATTTATCATTCAGGTTGACGGTTTGCTTTATAAAATTCCAGAAAAAAGATCCAAGTACCTGCCGCCACTTACTTAGGGATTTCATATGCATTTAAGAAGTGTTGAATTTTAAGCCATACATGAATATTTATGAAACGCTTATGCCACTTATTAAAACATAACACATTAAGTAGAGGGCATTTTAAAGGTCCCTTAAATGAAAATGGTGCCCATTTGTTTCACTTATAACACTGTTATTAAGCATCATTCCTAAGTTGTACTGAGGCTTCATTTATCGTCTCTAAGAAGGTTTTTGATGTCCTCGAATTGTTAGTTTTCATACAGATTTTCTTATGTTAATGAATATACATATTCCATAGTCATTACTAACTATGTTTTAGCCAGACAAAGTAAACATCTGTTTGGCTTCACTAAACTGTTTATTTCCTGTTGGTTTATTCATTTAATATAGTGAAAGTATTGAAAACTAAAATGAGGAGTAAAACTAAAGCAGAAGAGAATACAAGGTGAAAATCGAACTTAACCTGAATTTGATAAATGTTCAAACTAGACATGAGCAGTTGGGTCCACTGAGATTCAGACTAATATTTCATGTTCTAGCTCTAGGTCTAAAAGTCTTTTTGTGCACCTGTAGACTCAGTGGAAGATGTGTTAGCTTAGCCCGTAGTGTCCTGTGCTGATTCATTTCTGAGATAGGGAGGAGACTTAAAACCCAGCGTCCTTGCTGTGGTACAAATGTCAGCACTTTTTATTACTCTGTTCCTACTTGACTGTCTTCCATGCCTGAAGTCTTACGCATGTAAGGAGCTGTGTGAAGACAGCGTGGCTTTCGAGCGGGAAACCTCAAAATCCTCCACTGGAAAATTGACTGCTGTTGCAGCATGAGAGCACGACACACTGTCTGCCTAGGAATGTCTATTTTTGGGAAGCTATTCTGACCTCACTCACTGGCTTTCTGGCTCCTAGAGAAGGTCTGGTTCTCAGGGGAAGATGACCAGCTGGCTCTCTGGCTTCTGAGGTGTAGAGAAAGATAAGTGTCTCCCCCTCTGTGTCTCTCTTCTGTCCTATCTTCATGCTTAAAAGCCATAATTACAGAAAAAACAATACAGAAAAAAGAACTGCTTTGAAACACAAAGTAGCAAAGCTAAAAGTATAGTTTGAAATGTAAAATCCTGAAATTGCCATAATTCAAGCATTTTACCATGGTTGGCACTGAATTAATGCCACTTACTCTGCAAAGATTGATATCTTTGCAAATTAAATTTAGTGAAAATATCTCATTTGTAATTTTGAGGTCATTGTAAGGACATGCTAAGATTATTTCTAGATTCTTTTACGCATATTAAGTCATTATATTTATTATTTCTTGAAATATGCTAATTTATTTGTCAAAAGAATGTTACTTAGTCTAGAATTATACAAGGAAGTAAAATGACTAGAAATAATGTTATAAAATAAGATGTTACAAATTCTAAGTAGATTAAAGATTATACTTGCCAGAATACTGTTTTTGCAGCTTTGTTCAGTCTCATTATTTTAAAGTTATGTTGTTGCTGCACTGTAATTCAAATCGTTTTTGGACAGAATTTTGTTGGACTTATCAGTTTCGAAATTAAAACTTGGTATCGGGTGGGTCGAGTTGGGTGTGGAAAAATCTTTTGGAATAGTGTTCAGACTGAAAACATTGGGTTGAACTTGGACGTAAACTTCTCAGGCTGTATTCAGGTTCGAACCAAAGTCTCCGGCCTGATTAAGGCTCTAATGCTCAGGCGGCCCAGCAAGAACATGATCCATCCCTGAGCTTCCAATGTTGATTGATATATCATTTTATTTGATTTTCACCAAACATGGAATGTTTATCATTCTCTGGTATATTTTAGAAACACTGTGGGTGGCTGGTTTTTCTTGGTGTCTGAAAATGATGAGCTATCGGCCCTTGGTGTTGCCGCTTTAGAACCTTTTGAAGTCTATGTATTTGGGGTGGGCAATATGGCAAAAATATCATATCACAATACCTAAAGACATTTTCATGATATGCATTAGAATATTTTGACACAGAAACAATGTGCTAGTAGTGCCACATTTAAAAACTGCAATAAAACCATAAATACAATCATTTTTACTCAACATTTCAATTAGCGCACAGCTAAATCCAGTTAACCAAGACTAATTATGCTCTCTTTGTAATGAGAGAGGTGTTTTGGTGTCTTACTGAAGAGATCCACAATATACTCAGAAAAGCATATTGTCATGATAACAATAAAATATCGTCATATTGCCCACCCCTGTCACACATAAATCCTCTGTGCTCTACGGATAAGCATATTAGAGTGCCTGTTTCCTGTCGCTGTCTTTCCTTCTGACTGGAAACGTAGTGAATCTTTGGGAAGTATTGGAGAAGCAGCAGCGGCGGCCTAATAAGCCCTTTGGTATATTGCATGGATTTCAGTTTGCATTTCTCAGCCTGTATGTTAGAGCAGCCTTCTTTGGGGCAAGGTCGACTCCAATTCCTTAATCAGCATCTCTAATTCAGGCCTGCTGGCAGCTGCTGTGCGCCTGTAGTTCACGCCTCATGCCTCACTGTAAGTAACCCAGCTGTTTTTCTACTCTCACAGAAGAGTACAGGTGCACTCATGCCGTAGCTTACAGTGCTGCAAGGATGTGACATAAAATACAGTAATGTGCAAAATTCTAAAGCATTTGAGTGTTTTTCTGGACTGGAAGTGTTCATGTGTTCAAAAACATATTAATAAACAGATTGTCCATTGTGATTCTCTGTGTTAGCTTAACTGTTTCTAAAGCTCTCATTGAAGACCGGTATTTACCATCTAATACCTGCAGCGGGAAGTCAGGAGCCAAACCTGTGTTCTTATAACTGTATTCTTCTGTCCTACATATTAATCACATACGGCTAGTTTTTCAAACTGAGCTGTATTGCAGTTTGGAACTAAATCTTAAATTTATTCTAATGTTATATAGACTTTCACCGTCAACATACACTTACAGCCCAGATGAACAGTTTTAACATATTATATTTAGACTTTTCCACAGTATTGTTCCTCCTGTAACATGCAGATTATTTCTGTGTGCTAATGACTGGTTAGATTTGACTCTCATTGGCACTTTTTGTCTACCCTCTATAGAATGAAATTTCCCTGTAGTTGAAGGGTTTCAATGGTGGAGCGAGTTCTTATCTGGAGCTTATGAATGATTTCAATACTCCTTTTAGAAATTTTACACTTTGCCTGTTCCCTTAAAATTGTCTTGTCCGTATGATATCTTTCCTGTGAGTTCTTGATGTTGGTTGCTTTCTACAAAACTGCCAATCCAGGATTGTCCGTTGCTGTTGTTACAGAAGAAAAGGTAGATTTAAATCCACAGTTCAGGGGAAGCATTGTTTGGTACATTTTCATCTGAAAGAGAATGCTTATGCTGACAGTTTCGAGCCAGAAGCCTCGCCTTCCTACCACGCTAATATGCTTTGACATAAAGTATCATTAAACGCCCAAAGACTTTATATTTAGAACACTCTGGAGCAAGTTCAGAAAAGGCCTGGGCAGAAGTGGACAAAGTGACGGAAGATGTTCTTGAATAGGTCTTTTTCTGGCAATCGGTAAAGCTATGTTTTGACCATGGTCTGATATTTATACTCCAGATATAACAGATTCAAGCTGAGTGACATGGCTGTTTGATACAAGCAGAATCTGGGCTTGGCTGTAGATAGAAGCATAACTGCCTGACGTAGTCAACATGGTTGGTTTTTGCTAAATAATTTTTTAAAAGTTTGAGCAAGAGTAATAGATTTTTCATACTCACACTGCTTCAAATGAGCATTACACTACCCCATCAGGGCTTTAGCAGTAACATAGTTAGTATTATCAGTGGTGACAGTCTAGTACATGGTAAATCGATGCAAAAAAAATTAGCTTGATACAAATGTATGCTGCTTGAGCTAGATGAAGTTCTAAATATATAGAAGTGTCTGTCAGAATAAATACGATTAGTGTATGTATTCATCTCTCTCATCTGTAGGTATACTTGCTTTGAGTAAATTCGTGTAATTCATAATGAGCAATACAGAAATTGACTAGACTCCAGATGTCTTCACTTGCTAAACTAACTTTTTTAAAGAGTGGCAAAGACTAAAACTACATTGGAGTGGAAGTACAAGAGCAAACAACAGCTTGATACAAGTGAAATATATTTTATTTACATTAAATATATAGTACAATATTGATGAATTTATAAATGTCTAAAAATAAACTGTTGTCAATGTATGTAGGGGATGTGTAGTTGCCACGTTGTTTATGTTAGGGATCTTATTTGGAGCAGAGAGTTATACTAACCCTGCCGTGGGGAGGCTGTACTTTAGCCTGGCTGGCTCTCACTGTGAGTTGTTTGCTTTTTAATCATACTATGTTACAGCCACTGAGAGGGAGATTACAAGTATATTCACTAATCAAAACCACTTTAAAAAAAAAAAAAGGGAATATTAGAAGGTGACAAATTATGTTCTACCAAAAACTGTTTAACTATATGAAATGTGTTACATTGACCTCTCCCCGGATCAGCTGAAGAACATCTGAGGTTAGGAGGTCACCTTTCTCCAGGTGAATTTCAGCACAGCCTTAAGAAAACTAAGTGATAGAGTTACCTGCAGCCAGTAAAACCAACAAGTGGAAAACATTTGCAGCCTTGTCATGATTTTCAGCACAAGGATCACAACAAAGACCGTGAAACTACTTAATTTTTGCCTGTTTTTCAAAAGCAGCTGTCCTTGGTTTTTTGGTTAATTTTTTTTTGTTGTTTTGTTTTTTTTTTTGTTGTTTTTTTTTGTCATTTTTTTCCCCTCCTCTCATCTTTCTACGCCGGTGTGGAATACGTGGGCTACTGTGCCTGAACAACAGTTTTAATGGCTGCTGGCAGCCTGGAGAAAACTCAGACTTGCTTCAGTGTCCCTCTGTGGATTATGCCGTCACCACAGAGTAACTCTGAGAAACTGCGTGAGTGGATGATAAATACAGGATGAACAGTAATAATACTAAAACAACTGAAAATACCAACTCTGACCAATCTGGATGACTAAAATCCTCAGTTTCCATCATTTCTAAATGGAGATGTTAGGGCTGTGTGATGGCAATAAACCTTATCACGATCAATTTTCCGAGTGATTCAGTATCTGTAATTATTGATAATTGTATGTTCTCTAAAGCTCAGTTTTACCCTGAATACTATTTGATTATAAGATTGTTGTAGGATCATAAGATTAACTCATTTCTAGACATTTTAATCAAGTCACTGTAGCTAGTGTTTTCAATTGCATTGACAGATAATTCTACTTCTTTGTAGGCATTATTTCTTAAAATAAGGAAAACTATCCACATAAAATGGCAACAAGGACACGGTCAATAGATAACCAAGTAATAATCTATATAAACAGTTAAATAATTTTTAAAATTTTCTTACAACAGTCTTATAATGACATGTATTGACTAGATATATCATTTTCTGCTGTATGGGAATAAACTTTACATAACTTAATATAACACACCCAACTCTAAGAGCATAAACAACCCACTAACTAATCATTCCTATATGCATTTCATTTTCCAAAACACTCCACAGCACTCTTTTACTCTTTAAGTGTTATTTGCTGGCATTCACAAAGTTTCCCCTGCCAGTTATCATCGTCATTTTATCTTAAAAGCCTGCTTTGTGCATGTCTGTGGACAATTTGCAGATGTCCTGGATGAGAAAGTGTGCAGGCAGCTCAGGTGATGCATGCTAACAGGGCTAACATAACTGGCATTCCCTTCGGGCCAGTGTTTAGGACGTGCTCTGGGACCGTGTCCCTCTGCTCCCTCGGGCCTTTAAGTATGCATGAGCACTTAAACTCTCCATAGCCGCTGGCAGACATGTATTATTGATGATGGGCAGATTGGCCTTCTTAAATAATACACAGTGTGGTGTATGTCTGCAGTGCCCTGTAGGCCTCGTCCTTAAAGGTGTTGATGTGCAGCAAACCCTCGGGCCAGCTAACCCACTCGAGTCAACTTTAACTGCCAGCGTATGTGCAGGCTCACAGCTGTTGCATCATCTGCTGGAAGTTTTTAAGTTTAGCTCAACAAAGTTTCTCCAATTTGCTCCTTGTTTTGACTTTGCAAAAGTTTTTTTTTTTTTTTTTTAAATGCATAAACACAGTCAAAGTCAGGCTGAATGCTCCAGCGTCTCCTCTTTCCCAGCGTGACTCGAAGATAAAAGGGATAAAACAGTGGATGTTTTTCGTTTATTTAAGCTGCTGTTAAATATGGCCATCAGGGCTGTCTTCATTAGAGGTTTATCCCGCCTCTGGTCCAGACTTTATTCTGCAGTCTCTGGGATTCAGAGATTTTTTTTATTTTATTTTAATCTCATAGCTTAAGGAACCCCAGTGGAACCGGATTTGGAACAGCAATGTTCGTATCTTCTGTGCCCTTTAGTTTTCCCATGATACGCTGGAACCCCATTATTGGGACCACACGCCGACAGATACACGGCTCCAAGCCACGTCTGCTTATTATCTGACTGCTATTTGACCCTTTTTGGACTTGTTGCTGTTCTGCCTTTCACGTCTGATTGACAACTGCACTACTTGAAGGGGAATTCCACCAGTCTTTCTACATTTTTGCATAAAGATGTAAGCAGTCAGAGTGGTTAAATGGGAAATGGTTTGTCGTAGAGATTCAGATTCCTGCAGTGTCTACAACACAACAATACAGCCATTTTATTTAATATCCAAAACCACCAGTGAACATACACATGTCTTCTGAGTTTGTAATGTGGATGATGGTAAAATAATGGCAAATCGCATGTTTTCTGGGAGGAAGCTTTTAGATGTCGACTCAGCAAGTTTCTCTAGAACTGAACATTTCACCCTAAACCACTCTCAATGGCTTTGTTTACTTTAAATATTTAATTGGGCAAAAATTTGAAAAGCTGGTGCAATTTCCCTTTTAGCTTTATGCTCTCCTTATCTCTTCCCCTTTGTCTTATTCTGTCTCTTCTCTCTTTGTCTATTTCTTTTCCTCTCTGTCTTCTTCTTTGTCTCCCTCACTCTTCCTCCTTTTCTTTTCTTTACTTTCTGTCTTTTTGTCTGTCTCTTTAATCCCTTTTCACATTGTTTCTCACTTTTTCCCTGTGTCTCTTTTTGCTCTCCTTGTATCTCCATTTTCTCTCTCTCCCTCTGGCTTCTCTTTTCTCTCTCTGTTCATTCTCTCTATCTCTTTCTATCTTTTTTTTCACTCTATCTTGCCTTTCACTGGGTCTCTCTCCTCTGTTTCTCTCTCTTGTTTCTATATCTATTTTTTCCTCTGTCTCCATTCTGTTTGTGTCTCTCTCTAATTTCTGTGTATTATTCTCTATTCTCTGTCTCTCTCTCTCTCCCCGAATCTCACTCTGTTATTATCTCTCTATTTCTTTCTCTCTCTCTCTCTCTCTCTCGTTGATTTCTCGTGTGCTGACAGATGTGCCTGCTGGTCTGTCTTTATCCACACCCATCTGAGGAATGGGCTGTGAACTCTCTCTATTCTTCTCTTCACTTCTCTTCAGTTTTTCCTTACTGTTCAGCATGAGCTTTGCTCACTGTAAAGCTCCACTTTACAATTTTACTAATGTAATGTTGTTAAAAATCTTGTTAATTTTACTAATGTGATGTTGTTAAAAATATTGTAAGTGCTAAATAATATTCAGTAATAATAACGCTACATTTCTGGCCAAAATAAATAACATTCTTAGTTTTTTTTTTTTTCTTCAAATGTAAAAGTAAATTTTAAAATCTTGAATAGGTTTTATAGTCTACTTGCATGTACTGTGTACATAGTTTCTCCTCTTTCATGAATGTATTCAGTGTATTTCTATGCATAATTTTGAATTATATTAAAATAAATCAAATCATGATTCATGAAGTATGGAATCATTTCATAATCATATATTTTTGATACATAAAAATATACAAATATTCCAGGACTGTGTAAATACTTCCCACTATAATTTTTTCTGTAATTCAGTGTTATTAAAGGGCTTCTCTTTATCCCTTAGAATTAGACAATGTCTTTAAGACTCATCTGTAAAATAGTTCTTTTCTGATTGTCTAAGCCTCATTTAAAAGCAGAGTTGAAACCTTGCTCATAACCTCAGTGTGAATGGGCAGAGCTAAACTGCTGTAGGCTGAATAGGTGGATAAATGTAAATATGAATATGGTGAATAATTTTCAGAACTGAGCATTTCACACCAACTTTTTTCTTTGTTTACATCTTAACCATTTAATTATATAACAATTTTGAAAATAAAAAAGATGGAATTTTCTCAGGACTGTGGTACCACTTAAATTATGCAGTCTTCTGCAGAAGTTTCAATGCCTCTGTTTAAATTCCATGTTTTGTTGATTTTCTAAGTGGAGATAAGTTACGCATCCTCTACAGAGAACACGCTTCTGCATATTTTGAAGCACAATTACTGTTTATTTGCTGAATTTAACATGTACTCTGTACAAAATTGTATTTTTTTTTTGTATTTTGTTTTTAAGGTACAACTATGAAACTTTGTACAATTGTAGAGCCCATACAGGAATAGTGCGCCTGGGATACCATAGCGACGACAGCCTAGCGACACCTTAGCAACCATGTGGGATACCATTTGCAATGGCCTTGCAGCACACTAGCAAACACCTGGAATACTATATCAATGGCCTAGTAATACCATAACGGACACCTAGAATACCAGGGTAACAGCTTTTTCAAGCCAAGTTTTCCAAACTTTCCCTTCTTAGTTATATGTTAACATACTTTTACTTAGAAAATCAACAAAACATGGAATTAGACCACGGGTGTTCATACTTTTGCATACGACTGTAGCTGCCTGCTGTTTTGATTATGGATCTAATTGACACAGAGTAGAAAGAGTACTGAATTTTCTACTGTTTCTAGTAAGAAACTAATAGCATGACCTGTGTAACAAACATCAAAATACACCCAAAGCTCATTTTTGTGCCTCATGCCATACTGATGTTGGTGCCAGCAGGCAGAGATTAGCCGTCAGCAGAGTTATGTGTTTACATCAGCGCAAAACACTAGTGAAAAAATCACACTAATGTATGACAACCGAATTTACTCTGTTAGTAATAGCTGGAGCAGCTTCATGCTAGCTGCTGTTGTCTTTGGTTCTCCCTACACCCACCGTCAGGGCTCCGTTGCGGTTCTCTTACATCATCTTTTTTCACAGCCGCCAACCGCCAAACCAAAACAGAAATCACTGATCCTGACTCTTATCTCGCCCTTCTCTTTTCTCTGTCTGCTTTTATTTATTCATGTTTTCTCAGACATAGCAACCAGTGGCAACATTTTTCTCCACTGACTGTCAGTCTCACACTCTTATCACTGAAACCTGTTCATATACCAGCGCTTTTAAAACTAGTTGGAGATCAGCATTGTAGTCTTTATGTAGGGTTTTATCATATTTGAATCATGAAAAGTGAATGTTTATAGATATGGCCTTTTGGGCCCATGTATAAAAAAAATAAAAAATAAAAAACCTTCATTTTGTCTTGATATTGACACATCTCATTTCAGATTTAGTTTTGTCCTATGGCAATGATGGAAGAGTCTGGGAATGTAGGTTTTTAACAGAATATTTGACATATATTGTTGTTGTCCATTGTAAACCATGCATCTCCATTTTTGTTGATGTTTAGCTTTCTACATCATTTCAACACACCAGCTGTCCTTTGTGTAAAAATTTCATGATGATTGGACCAATAGAAATACTCTAAAAATCATTTGGAACAAAATCTCTTTACACTTACTTGCATTAAAATGTAAGTGTGTTTTTGCTCTCTCCTGTAAAGTTAATATTTTTTAGATACTTTTTTTCATTGGACAGCGACAATATGTTGGTGTTATTATTTTAGTGGGTTTGCTAACAGTAATAGTGGGCAGGAAAGCAGAAACTGATTCCAGATCAGAGTGAAAGTCTGCAGTGTTACAATTTTTACAACAGAAACTGACTGCTTCTGTCCACAAAAGTTTATCTGACAGGATCCAGTCAAGCTGAAGTGAACGGTTTGAATGGAAAAACCAGTGACGACAGTTGCATGCCTGAACATGCCCCTAATACCAAGAGCATGTTTTAACGCAATGAACACAGTCTCTTTCTCTCTCTGCTGTAGTTTTCACTTGACTCCTTCATCCAGACTAAAATATAACAGAACATTAGAAAAACCTCAGAGTGGTGAAAAAAATCTAATCGGAGTTTTCCTCTGACACACTGTTGTCTATAAACATGGACTGAAGTAAATCAGCAAAGCTGTTTTCCTAGGTAATTGTGTCATACCAGTATCTGAAGCCACATAAGTCTATTGGAGGTTACTGAACAATGGTACACAGATTGAGACAAGCATGGGATGATTTAGGCATGCAGTTAGCACCATGCTAATTGGTGGGATGTAAGCTTCCATCACTTATTAATTAATTAACCTTATATCTCCAGTGCTAAAACTAAAGAAGCAAACTTCAGTCCCTGAATGTGTCTTGGTGGATTGACTGCGTTTGGGGAAGTTGGGAGATTCAACGAATTAACGCTTTAAAAAAAAGTCTTCTGACCGTGACTCAGTTCCTTTGTGATTTCCACCTGGATATTTTCTTTTGTTCATTTCAGAACCTCCTGATGTTCTTGATAACTGTGTGTGAGTGAGAGAGATTTTTGATCAACTTTGATAAACTGTCTTTCTTTCTCTCTAATTTGAAAATAGCTGTTGCCCTTACAGTGTGTGTAAATTTTATGAATGGACTAAAAGAAATGACCCAAGATGTCTGGTTCCACTGACATAAATTAAGTCAAGTAGGTTTTTTCCATCTCCTGTATATGTATGTTGTCATATATATGGATCAGCTTGTTCAGTCATGGTGTCTTATCAGTTTTCCAGAAGATTGTATGTGTGTGTTCCTGGATTTGAACTGGTAAAAATATTTCACACATTAAACTTTTTCAGTATATGACTTTCTAGAAAAGCCACATTTAAAAACTTGAAGTAAAAACCATCATTAACGCTAATTACATCGCTTTTTACTAAATATTGTACATTAGTAAGAAATATATTGCTACTGTGTAGGAAAAGAAACACATGCGTCCCTCTGACTCTCTCTTTTTCTCTCTCTCTCTGAAACTCTGACACACTCACTCTCTCTCACTCTCTCTCTCTCTCTCTCTCTCTCTCTGAAACTCTGACTCTCTCTCTCTCTCTCTCTCTCTCTCTCTCTCTCTCTCTCTCTCTCTCTCTCTCTCTGAAACTCTGACACTCTTGACTCTCTTTCTCTCTCTCTGACACTCTGTGACACTCTGACTCTCACTCTCTCTCTCTCTCTCACTCTCTCTCTCTCTGAAACTCTGACACTCTTGACTCTCTTTCTCTCTCTCTGACACTCTGTGACACTCTGACTCTCTCTCTCTGACACACTCTCACTCTCTCTGACACTCTCTCTGACACACTCTCTGACTCTCTATCTCTCTCTTTCTCTCTGACACACTCTCTCTGACACACTCTCTCTCTGACACACTCTCTCTCTGATACATGCTCTCTCTCTCTCTCTGACACTCTCTCTCTCTCTCTCTCTCTCTCTCTCTCTCTCTCTCTCTCTCTCTCTCTCTCTCTCTCTCTCTCTGACACAATCTCTCTCTGACTCTGTCCCCCTCAGTCAGGAGAATGCATATTACTGCATTGTTCCCTGAACTAGAGGACTGTAATTTCAGCCTATTTTTATCAGTTAGTGGCACCGCACTGTTCTTCCTACAGTGTGTGGGTGGGTTAGTATGTGTGTGTGTGTCAGTAGGTTCTGAAGTGTGAGAGCAGCCTGAGTGTGCGTCAGTGAGGGGACGGTCAGTGCTGGAAAGTTCAGTATGTGAGGAGATGGACGTTGATAAGACAGAGGACAGGCGGACTGTAACTGAGATTCAGTGTGACTCACACCACACATGCAGTCAATGTGGAGGTGTTAATCTGTGGCCTTCGATTCAGTTACAGTTCTTTACTAACCATTAAGTGAATTGCGGTGTCAGTTTTCACCACTATTTAAGGCAATTCACCGCTCACTTAGATACTTTAGGAAACCATTCAGTTTGTCTTGAATTCTCAGATTTAATCACAGTTTCACTTGATTTGATTCTTTAGAAAATAGTTCAGTCTTAAATGAAATCTGAAATTTAAATGTGTCTCATGTTGATCTTTCAGGAAACAGTTTAGTGCATCATGAAATCTTACAATCCACCACCATTCAGTTTAGTTCAGATCTGATTTGATTATTTACGAAATGATTCAATGCATCATGAGGTATCAGAATCCACTGTTGAGTTCAGACTCCTAATGGTTTATAATCTCTGCTTACACCACAATTTACTATTGTTTAGTGTATAAAGCTTTGGGAATCAATCATAAAAGCTCAAATTTCACCAATTTGTTAGTTGCAATGCAACTTTCTTACTAGTTGATTACTAGAGAATTATAGCCTAACATTTGAATCTAATTATCCAGATATGCTTATTGTCCCTCTTTGTAACTGGAGGAACTGTTGACACAGCAGTGGAATGAAACCAATACACCAAGCTTTGTTTTTTGCAGGTCCTTGCGTTGTGACTTTTTGCATTCATTATTGAATGTTATCATGGGTTACAAACAATGTTTCTTCAACCATTTTTACACCACAGTACTGGAGAGTTTTTCTATGGGAATAAGTGGAACAGCACAGTTGAAGCATAAACATGTACATATACACATGCATATTTTTATGTGTGTGGTCTTTTCATGCAAGGACATTTTTACCCTCACATTAAGTTTCATTGCATTTTCAGTGCATTTGCATTTTAAGTCTTAGGCATATAATTTGAAACTTTCTGGACTTTTGTTACACTTTTTTGAAATTTATATTTTTAAAAAAAAATTTATTTCAGTGTAAAACAGAAATCAGGATTTAGGCACTTTTTTAAGCTAAAATATATTTCAATGCTCTTGTTCGTTTCTTTTACATGATCTTTATTTATTTATTTATTTATTTGCCACAAACTCCTGTTCGTTTATCTGAAAGCGGAGATGAAACTGGAGCGGGTTGGAGACTTTTCTGAGCGGGTTTGTGGAGCTGAAGGTCATTGTGGCTTTGAAGAAAGATGTCTTTTGCGCTCTGACAGAAGGTTTCAGAGTCAAGCTTTTAACGCTTGTTTCTCTTTGATGTTCTGCACATGTGCTGCTGCCCTCTTTCCAGGGTCCAGCGCCAATGGTCCAGTCCAGTCCGGTTAATTTAACATATCCGGTTCCTCTGGGCTGATTTATGTTGCTTTTCCTGGTTCACTTGCTCGCTTTCACACGTACTCTTTGAAGATTTTTGCACCTTTCCACATGTTCTGTACTCTGAGGTCACCAGGCCATGACCTGCTGTACAGTTTAGTGTTTTCGCTGCTCTAACAAGACTTTTATTCAGCTCATGAAAGGTCTGCTAATTAGCTCATCAAAAGTTTGGGTGCACCCAGCTTTTCAAAGTGTTTGATGCAAATGATCATGTCCTTGTCAGTTTGCTGTAATTTATCTTATTAAATAGGAATCTGTTCAGATGCTCCTTCATTACAAACTGAGAATCTTATCTCTGGCTTCATATATTTTCCCAGATATCAGACCATTATAACACAAAGCACCAAACTCAGATCAGCAAGTTCCCTTTAACCAGAAGGACGATATTTATTAACCTCCAGTCTCTGTAGTTTGTGCCTTATTTGCGTTGTAAGAATTAGGGTTGTCACTATTGAATGTCATGGTGTATATAATCTGCCAATTATTTTGAGAATAAATTACATAGTGTTTAAAGAGTGTTTAAAGAGACAAAAGAATAAAAAAATGAACTGAATTGTACAGTAACAAACCATGTAGAACCTTTTAATCATTCTAAAATGCTTTAGTATATGAACATAAATTAGCCAATTGTTAAAGCACAAGCAGCACAGCAATAAAAACAGCCTGTGTAATTCTAAAGATAGATTGCAAAATTGTCATGTAGAAATGAATTAATTCTTTGGTACTTGCACAATGTTATAAATGAATCTTAGGAGAAGAGAAATATGACAGATCTTTTTAACAAAAAAAACAAACAAGTACATAAGATTTTTTTTCATTGGATTGTCAATAAAAGGACATCTAAGTAATCCTTAAGAGAAATAAGAAAATCATAATAATAAAGTGAATAAAAAAAAGCTCTTTCATTGCATTTGTAAATTTGAATGAAATTTTTCTTTAACTGCAGAAGCCCTAAAGTAATATCTGCTTTCGGTCTTAACAGCCTCTTTAGTGGGACGGCTGGTGCCTGCTCCTGTGGATCCCAAAGAGCCTCCTGGTATTATCATAAAAATTGACCTTCCTCACTCTCACCGGGCAAATAAAAAGTCCTATTTAGATTTTGCCGCACGATAAACAGCACATAAAAGCTGGTATTAGTTTTGCAGAGATAAATTATGCCATTATTGCATCAGCCACTGTGCGCTGCATATGTATGTGTGTAGTCTGGTGGAGTTATTCTGAGTTTATGAAGGGTTTTACGTTTGTCTTTGAAGTGGCGTGTTGACATATAAAGGTCATAAAATTCAGCCTGTAGTCCTGACACCACTGATTTATTTTTGCTCATTTCTTTTTCTTTACTGCTCTGATTTATAGACTCATTACAGAAGCTACATTACCATTAGCAACAACAGAGCTTTTAATGTTAGCAGGTAAAGTAGCCTCGATTCCCCCCCCAAAAAACTGATATTTAACACATTTAATGTTCGTGTTGATGTGAAGTGTTACCCAAAGATTTCACATTCACCACAGTGAGTTTTACTCAATATTTTGATCACATGGGAATACACTGTAAACCATCACACATCAAGTTTTCTGAAAATTTTAAATATCAATCTATTTTTAAATAAGTAAACTGGCTTATCACTGTAGTATGCGTTTACAGTGCTTTTTTATTTTTAATAGAGAATCGTAGTTTTATTGTGAATAAAAGTATAAAAGTGCCATTGAATCAAAAATATTCATAGAACTCCTGATAGATGATCATCTGATGTATGTTTAGACAGAACTTCATCCCTTTAGACCAAACAGAACATGTTCTGTAGCATTTAGTTGAATGAATGTCATTCTGTCCTAATGTAGCAAGGCCTGAAGCAGCAGCGTTGCTTGGAAATACCTTATAAACTAAGTTTTTTTTTTTTTTTTTTTTTTTTTTTTTTTAAATCAGACTTAAATCTCTAAATAGTGGATCAATTAATGATGTTTAATGATATTTTTTTTAATCGTTTAGTGAAGTTAATGATGTATTATCACATCTGGTCTTAATTCACTCAATGTTGTTGTTTGTCCGCTATGCTAATTTCAACAGTGACCTGTAACAACGTGTTTCAGCCATCATCAAGTCGATTGAGACATAGTTTCTCAGCCCATCCTCTAAAAGTGGATTATATGACGATATGTTTCTGTTGTAATGATGAATGCATTGCAGTGCTCTTTTCTGTGTTTATGATGGGCATGATCAGCACTTCTAGAGCGCTGAAGAGCTGCATGGAATATAATTAAATCAGATTTAGATGAGTTTTACAGAGTCAAACACAAAATATCATGATACAGTCGCATCCTCTGTTGCCCCGGTTTGCTTCCTCAGTCCAAAACCCAGTCTAATATGATGGATAATATAATGGTTTGGTGTTGAGCTGGAGGCTAAGCGCTAGCCGCTAATCAAGTCAGGAGCAGGTGGTTACATTGTGTTCAGGGGGACGTGCTGATCAGTGGGTGAATTCATTAACCCCAGTGTCATCTGCTGGCTCAAATGTTCTCTTATCACTTCCTATAGACATTTCTGTAGTTTCATTGCAGTGATGCAGTTTAGAATGTGTTTAGAGACATTTTACTCATTTCTTCCTGCAATAAGTGTTTTGAGACTTTTTCTGTTTTACTTTCAGAATCTGGCTGTCTTTCTGACAGTTCAATTTCAGTGTCTTAATTTCTCAAATTGTTTTGTGATGGGCTTCACTGGCGCCCGTACAGGTCATTCAGAGTGGTTTAAAGTGATAAGAACCAGATAAATCTTTAAAAAAAATGTTTTCTTTGCCTCACAATGCTGTACGTGTGCACTACTTCATCATGTGTGGACTTCAAAAATATGTTTTAGATCAAAACCTTCTCAACTATTGTAAAACAATGCCTCACACATCAGGCATCGTATTCAGAACCATCTTTGAGTGAGCTGGTGGATGTTTGGTTCCTTCTCTCTCTCTCTCTCTCTCTCTCTCTCTCTATATATATATATATATAAAATGTATATGTGTGTGTGTGTGTGTGTGTGTGTATCATTCCTGTGCTAAAGCTGTTCTTTTAGTGGTAGTTTATTAAAGTGCAAAGAAACACCTGTTTAAGGGAGATCTGTCTGTATGTCTATGAC
Source organism: Pygocentrus nattereri (assembly GCF_015220715.1). NCBI lineage: Eukaryota > Metazoa > Chordata > Actinopteri > Characiformes > Serrasalmidae > Pygocentrus > Pygocentrus nattereri. The sequence goes on from NC_051232.1 coordinate 14,016,000, forward strand.
AGGGTTAATTCTCCAGTCTCTTCAAAGAGCTCAGGCTCTTTCTCACATACCACACATTCCAATCCGCTGTGTAAAGTTTAGCCAGGGTTTTGTCTGTAGAGGCGAGAGAAAGAGCGCTACACACAAAAACCTGTCCCTTGAGGCCTCCTAACATACACATATTTTAGGCTCAGGGTTGCCACGCCAATGTACGGATAGAAAAGAGTAACACAACGAGTTTGGGTCAAGGCCTTAGCCATTCTACCTACACTTTCCTTTCTTTTATATAATTTTTGACTTAGTTATAAAAAACAAAGTTTAGTTCCAGATTTCTTCTGGGTGCCTTCAGACATCACATGGATTTATTACGTTCTGTCGTCAGCATCTGATTTCTGTTAATGAAATATTAATTTGATAAACCAGGTATTGGAGGATAACTACAAATAATACTGGAGTTAATTGAGGAGAGGTTTGGAAATTGCTAAATAAACACAATGACACATCACTACTTACTGTTACTCTTAATAGTATTTATTGTAATAAAGGAGTTTCTTTAACAAATAAACACTTACCGACCGGATGAACAGCTTTGTTTTCGTCATATGCCAAAACTTTTGTACCTGTTCAGAGTGTTTTTTTGCTTTGTAAAGGTGATCATAACAATGTGGTTTATCAAAATATCTTCCTTGATATAAAGAGCAGGGTTTGTCTAAATATTTGTCTGGCAGCTTTTTTCCAAACTGTTGATAAAGGCACATATTGAAGCTCATTTGGCCCAAAGATGCTTTAAACACCTGAAAGTGCTGACATCACAAAGGCATAAAGGGCGTGTGACCTTTATTTCCTTAAGTGGACCATCTGGTAGGTACCCTATCTGGTAGGTACCCTATACCTGCACTATATGTAGCCTAGCTCAAAGCTGAAGTATATTAACATCTCTCAAGAAAACATTTCATAAGCAGTCTTACTGTTTGTTTTGACCCTGTGTGTTTCACAGCTAACTTCACTAGCTAGCATTTCGGAGGACCCAAAGTCCAGAGTCCAGCTCAGGCAGCAGTAAGAAATACTGCAAGTGATATTTGGAATTTAGTCAGTATTGTGGGAACTTAAACTGCCACCAGGTGAATGTATTTCAGCTCATGCTTTGCTGCATCCACCATTGGACACAGCAGTGTCTTTATGCAGTGTTTTTCCTCAAACATTGGGCAATGGACTTCAAATGGGTCGCAACAAACCCTTTGGTGGTCCTCAGGCCAATGCTACTCAGAAACTGTTGGACTGAATGACACTGTCATAAAAATCACTGAAAAATCTAGAAATAAGAAAATAAGTAGACATGGGGCAATATGATAATTCATCCTGATAACAAAGTATGTCACAATGCTTTTTTTTCTAATATACTTTTGTGTATACTACTAATATATTACTATGTTTCATTGCAACACATAATTAGGCATGTTTACCTGGATGTAGTTCAGTGCAGTTTTTTTTAAACAACTGTTGAATAAAAATACTAAGTTTAGTCACTTATATTCAAGTATCCTATGTAAACCATTCCATCACAAACATTCCACCTGATTTGTGATATAAAAAAAGCTTATTTTAGTCTAATTTGTTGGTTTTATGTTGAGTGATGAACAGTTTCCCAAAAATACAATATTTAAGCAAAAAAAGTTCAGTTTAGTTTTTCTGGGGGCCTTGGTTAATAGGTGGGCCTTGATCTGGAATAACTTGAACTCTTGCTTAGAGCACTATTGAAACATGATTCAGGAGCAAGACCTCCGCTTCAAAACCTTTCCCAGGTCTCAGCTCAGTTCAGTTCAGCCATGGCCCACAGTTCCTAGATGTAGACCTTGTGGCCAAGGCTGTGGGTTCTGTAGACCCTTATAGCGATTATTCCACCACCTTCAGCACACAGATTCACAGTTGATTCCAGAAGAGATGAAGAGGTGGAGCTACCCATTCATCAGCAGATTGCCTGGAAACTTGTGACAGGTGCAATTTTGTCTCTAATGCCGGGCTGCAGTAAGTCATTCTAGTGCTCACTTTCAGACCACCCTCAGATAGACCTCACCAACACAATGCCAGACCCCTGATAAGAACATGGCCTTTCATTTATCCAAAATAACCACTTTTCTTCCTGTTTTGAAAGGAGCCATTCACTTTTACAGATTGCAGGAAGCATACTAATCATTAAATATTTTGCTGAACTCAATACTGCTAATACTACTAATAATAACACTGTCTGTACTGCCTCTTTTAAGAATGTCTCAAAACGTTGGTAGAAATAATAGAAATAATAATTATTTTATTAACATATCTTGCTTTTCTGAACATCCGGTGGATATTGGTGTACTAAAGGAATACAGACCAACTGCGTGTTTCATTGCAAAGAGAACTTAATTAGTGCTGTTTGCATTTAATGCAGCACAGTATGCGAAACAGTATGTATTCAGAGTTTTTGGTGGCTGTTTTTAAATGTGGCAGTAAAAGTACGTGTCAGAATAACATGATACTTTTCATGTATTGTGAAAATGTTTGTGTCATGAAAAGTGTTGTCATGTTTTTGCCATATCACCCAGCCCAGACCAAATTATGATTTAAAGTTTTTAGGTTTTAAATTTATATATATTTTTATGGCATGGAAGAATGTACTAAACTAGATTCCAGTGTCTAGTCTTAGTTTAGTTTATTGCTAGACTTTACACACACAGCTGTGATAGTGAGCCCCATATTAAAGTATACATTTAAAATGAAGACCTTTTCTAATATGGCTCATTTTTGCAGATGGTGTTGCTATGGTAATACGAGAAGATGACTAAATTTAAAAGTGGGTGTACAATTTTATTCAGAGTATTGATTCCACTTTTTAGCTTTCATCTTAATTAGTAATGAGATTAGAATGAAATTATAACCATCTAAAGATTTTTCAGAGTGAAATTTGAATTTGGCGTGATTAGCCAAATGAAATGGTTACAGAATGTAAAAAAGTTGAAAATGGATGTTTCAAATTTAAAAGTAAAGGTAAAATCATTTATTTATTTGTGTTTTAAATTCACTTTTAATTTAAAGAGTGAAATTGAATGAGCATTATATTGCAACAAGTTTAGCTATTGTGTTCTTTTGTCCTGTATGTATGTATTCAGATAGTTTATTATATAGAGGAGTGCAGTAAACAGTCTGGGTTCTGTACTTTAAAATCCAGACTCTCAATCTAGTTGTAATCACGGCTGGGCCGTTTAACATGGCCTACCGCAGAGTAGAGCATTTACACGCAGCCCTTCACTCTCAGTAAAGCATGTTTGATGTTCAACAGTGATTATTCCACCTGTGAATAGCCTGTTTGACTCTCTGCGTTTGTGCTTGTTTGCGTCCTTTGTAATGAAAGCTGTTGAGCAAGTTGTACATATCACGTTTTCTAATGCTTAACTGATAGTTCACAGCTTTCATTTGATTTGATGTGGCCTTGATGAGCATTCTAACACCGCCGCTAACCTCAGATTTATTTATTCATTCTGCTTCAATCACAGACAATTTATTTCAGCCGCCGCTGTCACGCAAAAGAAAGTGAAAACGTAAATGAAACGCCACATCACAGATTTGCTTAAGAATGGTTATTCCAGTTGATTGACTAATCTAAATGAACTGTGAAACCAGTTTCAGGGAAATTGTGAAGTTTGTCACCTGAATCTGAGAATTAAAAAAAATAAAAAATACAAGCAGCCCCGCCTTTAAGCCTCTATTGTGACCGATTTTTGTATTTTTAACTGGTATGTGGTCTCAGTTTACTCAGACACATCTGTTTATGCTCTAATGAGTTTCCCACAAAAGCTCACCGATACCGCACACAGAAACCTGCTCATAGTTTTAGCTCCTTTATTTCTTCTTGTTTTAAACTTTGAGGTAAAATTCTAATTTAGATTTTTGGAGAGATTTCATTCCTTTCCTAAGATGCAGGGGAGTTAGCGTTTAGCGTAATTAGCACTAAATATTTAGCACTAAAAGATTCTTTTGAGTTTGTGAAGTAGAACTGTTTAATGTAGGAAGTAAAATTCAAATAGACATTGTAATTCAATTTTTAAATTAACAGTGAAATTAAAATTAATGATGGGTTTAGGTTCAGAAAAGTGAATAGTCAAATAGAGCTGTTTCAAACTTAATTATCTAGTTTTGAAAGTAGCTGTTTTAACATAATTTGCAAAGTTTTCTCAAAAAGAATTTTGGAAATAGAGCTGTTAACAGTAGAATTAAAATTCTAATTGATTTTTAATAGATTTAAGTGAGAGTGGATTTAACATATAGCAGATCAACACTGAATTAGCAGATAACACTAAAAGAAAATAGAAAACTGTCTATTGAAAGTAGAAACTGTTGACAGTAGAACTTTTTCAGACAGAAGAAAGTAAAATCTTCATCGTTATGTGCTCAAAAACCCCCTTTTAAGGATTGGAATAAAATTAGCATTTAGCATTTTCACTAAGAGATTGTGATAGACAGGAAACAGTGGAGATAGATGTGTTTTTAAGAGGATTTGGGTGGCGTTGAGAGCAGTGTGGAGTTGGTGAAGCTGCCTGGAGGGCTGCATGTCACCTGAGTTGAGCTGAGCTGAACTGAGCTGTCTGAACATGTTGAGGGAGCTGCCAGAATAAATGCAGCGCGCTCGCAGATGTCCCTTAAACGTGTTGCAGGGTCTCCTTGTCCTTTTTGTCTACACTGATAAGAACAAGCGAGCTCCTTTCATGTGTTGTCGTGGCGCAGCGGGGCTGCGTGTACACTTAGAAAAAGCAGTTACCTGTCACAGCCTTTCTCTTTTTGTTTGGTTTATTTTTTTTCTTTCCCCTCATGAAATCAATTGACGTTTTTCTGGACGTTGCCGGAGCGTATGAATACTAATCAGACCCGGCCTCAGATGTTCTTTGTCTGGGCCCTTAGTCTACTTCAGATCCACGCCTTATTTACAGATTGTATTCAGCCTCATTAGTGAACATTTGAGTGCTATAACAAGTCCGAATCAGTGCCGTTCCTCTTAACACCCATTTGCGTTGTACAAAGCTTGTTTCCATTTGGAAAAGCAAAGAATTTATCCGTCTAGCTAATATTTTTGTCAGTTCACTTTTTTCGATTGCTAATCAAAAGTACAGTTTATGTATTTAGCTCTGTTTGTGCAAATGTGAAAGGTAAAGTAAGGCTTTTTACCGATTCAGTTCAATATTTTGTTTACAGTATGTACAACACACACGTCCATGTTTTCCTGTTATGAAGATGTTTGTTCTGGCATTAGCAAAGAATTGAGCATTCTGGTCAACGTTTTAGTAAGTTAGCTAGTTTCATTGCTAGTCACAGCTACGTGTTGTGTATTCAGCCTCATTAGTGTACAGTTGAATGCTAAAGTAAGTCACTGTTTCAGAGTCTAGTTCACATTTGTCATACAGTTTTCTTTAGTTTTTTTAAGCTGGCTTTTTCTGAGACTAGAGAATTTAGCATTTTAGTTAACATTTTAGTGAGTTAGCTTTTTAAGGCCAGTAAAAGAAGCAAGTGCGTTCAGCCTCATTAGCACGCATTTGAATGTTAGCGCTTTTCACTTTTTCAAAGTCAGAAATCTTTCATGTTCAAGTATCTACTGCCAGTTACTTTTCTGTTGTATTATAAGCTTGTTTCTTTTTGGACAAAAAAATAGTTTGCTGCTTAACATCTTGCTGATTTGGCACTTATGAGTGCCAAAGTAAGTTTTTTCCAGATTTAGTGCTACTTTTATTGATCAGGAAGGAAACTGACAGGGTAAATGTTAAGCCGTTTCACAGCGTTAGTACAGGATTGTGTTTAAATCATGTACACTTATATACTTGTATTCTGAAGTTGTTTGTTCTATGATAAGCAAAGAATTTAGCATTCTTGTCAACAATTTAGTGAGTTAGCTGTTTCTGTGGCTACTTACAGCTAGACTACAAGTTATGTATGTAGCCTCATTAGTGCACATTCGATTGCTAATGAAAGTGTCTAACAACGTTAGTACTAGTACAGTATATACCCATAAAGTGTTCAATCTGGGATGTGCATAGAATTCGGCGTTCTGGTTCATATTGTAATGAATTAGGATTTTTTTAATCACTAGTTTTGGTTCTCCATCTGGGTGATCTGTAATTATGCAGCCCCAAACACAGCGTCCTGGGGTGAGAAATACCGCATGCTCAGCCATGGGGAAATAACGTGAAGAAGGGGTGCCCACAACAAGTGCAGAGCGCAATCTCCTCTCTACCATCTTTACTATATAAATGAGTGTTACAGACTGCACTGTGACCTGAACCTGCACCCTGCAGCCTCCACAGCGTTGGTGAATATGTAACTGGGGTTGACCACTGAATTGAAAACGGCCTCAAAATAATTCCTTTTTTTTTATTGTATCAAGATTTTGACTTCTTGAGATTTTGCTTCAAAACCTTGGCTTCTCTGATGATGTATCATCTGAAAACTTTCTCAAAATGTAACCCATTATACATTATTTGAACAGGCTATATTGAACATAAGTCAAAATACTGAGGTAATAAGTAAAAACTCTTTTTACTGAAAATAAGGCGTTGTTTAAACACAAGTCGAAATCTTGGCGGGGGGAAGCATTTTCACAAAACAAGGACAAAATCTCCAGATGTCGAAATCTGGGGTAGATAAGATGCTCTTTTTTGTCATTGCACAGTGTACGACGAAATTGAGCAGCAGTCCAAGGGCACTTCCTACATACAAAACAATTTAAACATAAGGCTAAAACATTTAAAGTGCAGATTTAAGGGGGAAATAAAGTATCAAAAATCTTAAATATAAAGAAAAAGGACTATAAAACTATATATTCTAAAACAGTCAATAGACAGGTGACGTAGCAGTTGTAGTTGCACATTCCTTGGACAGTTACATAATAGTGCACATCTAAGACTTATTGCAGATTGTAGATTAGTCATTTTGACATTATTTAGAAAATATTGATTTTTACATAACTCAAATGTGAGAAGTTACTGTTTCAACATAAGAGTCAAAATCTTGAGAAAGTGAGTCATTATTTCGCCGGAGTCAAAATCCTGAGCTTCCGTAGTCCGGTCCAGAGCTATGCTGGCTTTTCAATAGCAAACCTCCAGAAGGGGGCGTTCTCACGCGCTCCTACGCCCCGCCCCTCTCGCACCCGCCTTCTCCCTCTCCCTCTCCCTCTCCCCTCTTTCCTCTTCATTCTCCCTCTCTGTTCTGGACGGTGTGGATCCCACCTCTACCTCCCTCTCTCTCTCTCTCCTTCCCGTCGTCTGTGGGCTGAGTGGCGGTGGAGCTCGGCTCCTCTGAGCGCCGCCACCGCAGCAACCATGGGCTTCTACGGCACTCTCAAGATGATCTTCTATAAAGTGAGTAAGAACGGCGTTTTAAACCCTGGATGGACGTTGTCTTTTCGTGTTGTTCTTGCCTTTCTGGACCTTTTGGCACGCGGATATGTGACTAGCTGTGGACTAGAAGGATGACATTGGCTGCCGTTAAGTGCTGTGCGGGCTCCGCGGCTGCAGAGGGAGGCTTGATCACCTTGGACGAAGGGTGGAGGAAATTCATTTTCTCACACGGACTCGCGGTCGTTTCGCCTTTAACTACAAATATGCGCACGACTAAGCCGTCAAGGCTAAAATCGGCGTCCCATTCGCCAGCTTCTTTTTCGAATTTTACTGTTCCACCTCCATTTTTTCCGTTCCACCTTAAATGGTGCAGCAGTTATATTCTGGTGCTTCGGGCGCCACGGTGTAAGTGAAGCGGTTTAAGGTGGAACGGGAAAATTCGAGTAAGAAGCTTCAGCTTAGTGCTAAACTGTGGTTTAAGCGCTCACTCTGATGCCCTGCTCGGTTTTGGGGGGCTACCCTACGAACTTGTATCCCTGCATTTCCCAGTCGGCTCGTGCGTGCACGCGGCCGGTTTTAGCGGCGTAACGCGCGATGCTGTGAGCGCGCACCTTGGACGAGGGGGTTTTTTTCCTCATACCTTTTGCATTTTTTTTTCTTTTTTGGCGTTTCTGATGCGTCCTGCGCGTGCACGTCACCGATACCGTGTTCGTGTGCGCGTGCAAACCGGCTTTAACTCGCTAACTCGAGTGCAAAAGGAGCTGGAAAAGCACCCGCCTCGAAATAAACTGCAGTGCAATGCTGAAGAGCCTTAGTTTGCATTGCAGCCACGCACCTGCGCTGCCATCATCTCATAACGGGCTCCTCCAGCTCCTTATGCTTCGTTCTGTCCTAGAGAATCCTCAGCAGTGCTCTCAGCTCGTCTTCTCGCTATAGTGGTTGTATTTATAATATAAATATAGCGCGCGCTAGCAGAAAAGGGCGTTGTGAAGTGTAGTGCGGTACGTGTAAGTGCTCGAGCTCCGTCTCCGCAGTCCAGGAGTGTGTTTTCGCCCCTGCTGCAGTAAAGCACTTCATAACCCCCCCCCCCCCTACAATCTCAGGCTGATGAGACTGGGCTTATTCCTCCATTAGATCCAGTGACAGAACAGAGGAGGGATCAATAAACACACACAGACACTTGCTTATTTTCATTTATTCGCCATTAATGCCTTATTTTCCTCTAAGATGGGGCAGGTGGAGAGAAGTGGCTTGCAGAGTGATGGATCTGCTCGTTAGTTTACATGACTTGTTGATTGCGCAGTATTTTTCTGTATTTTTAAAGAAGTAGTCCAGCTTTTTTCAACCTATTCTCTCTGTATACCGTATCCATAACATACGGTCGATTACCACCGATGATGATTTCAACGCGTTTCCCGGTGCTAACAAAAGAGCTGAAAGCAAATTGACTTGAAATACATGCTGTAGAAGTCAGTGGGCAGATGCTTAAGGTTGAAAAGCACTGCAGTGTTGCTCTAAAACTGGATAATGAAGTGGAAAAGATTTATAAAAAATAAAAACCCTTAAAAATAAAACATGCACAGATTAGGTTGAAATGCTGGAGTATTCCTCCTAATCTACAGATATTTCACTGACTGTGGCAAGACAGTTTAGCCCTCTAATTCGCAGATTAATTCTGCTCATTTTGCCAAAATAGACGGTCTTCCTGAGCATTTCCTCTAACCATGGCGTAACGTGTCCTCCTTGTTAAGAAGCCTTGAAAGGAAATGATTGCACAGCTCGTTGTGAGATAAATAATAAAGTTAACCTGAGAAAAACCAAAGAGCATCTTAAGGAAATCTTGTTTTAATTGCTAAGTACTTAAAAGCAATCAGTGCTTATGCTATAATGTTATGTGGTATATTATACAGGTTGACATTGTGTGCAGTTATGAGGTACATATACAGTATTTTTGCTTAATTTCCAGTGTGTATATTACACTCATACTGTGGGTTAGTTAATATTAAAGTGTTATTGTTGGGATGTATTTGAATGCAAGTACTTTAAATAGTTATTAATAAATTAGGTAAACATGTAAACAAAGTGTAATATAAGCTGCTATCTTTGTGTATTAGTTGACCTTTCTGCTCATTATAAACTTGTTAAAAAGGCTCATTTTTGGCACAACATAACATGAGAAAGATGTTGCTGTTTGTCTGCTTTTGCTCACTCACCTTAAGTGGTTTGTATATCAGGGTTGAGGTCAGTTCCTTTCTATTCTGGATTATTTCATAAGTAATTGAATTCACGCTGTAAATTAAATATTTGAGAGATTTGTATAATAATGTATCAGTGGACATCAGATAAGTGTTACATTTCAACAGCACTGCTTGAACTGAAAGGAAACTGACTGACTGACTGACTAGAGATAAATAGATTGTTGAGATTGCAAAGTAAATGCTTCTGTTTGAAAAGCCTCTGCAATTTTAATAGTTTTGGATAATGTTACGTTTTAAACTGTGGTCATTTACTATAAATTAAGGTCCAGTCTTGCATTCTGGCCTATGAAGGCTAGCGTGTCCAGTTTTCTGCCTTGAGGCTTGAATGCTGAACACCAGACTGCCAGTTAGTTATGGTTGTGATGTCACAGCACATGGGTGTTTGGTTTCTCCTGGATAGGATAGGATAAATTTCTCCACTTGTAACTTGTTAAGGCAATGTTTTTGAACAGTGTAGGCAATAATAAGTCACTTTTCCACTGCATGGTCTGGTTCGATTTGACTCGTTTTGGTACCAGCTACTTCATTTTCCACTACAGATGTACTGCCCCCTCAATGTAGCTGGTCATCATAGCGACGCTGCATGAAACTGCAGAGATGTGAAGGAGAATTTTTGTACAGAAGAGGCTCATGGCGGCAAGAAAAAGTACTTCTTAAAAAAACTGAGGAGAGTTTGGGAAATACTACACCAAAGTTCAGACAACGAGATGGTTCTGGTTGTTCAAAGGCGACACAAGCAGGTACACCAACCTGGTCGCTAGTGTTAGCATATGTGTTTAGCAGTTCTCTCAGACCAGTTAGTAGTCTGTACCGGTTTTGCGTCACCTTTTGGTAATGGCTCGGCTCACTTGGAACCTCGACAGAGGTGGTATTAAAAAATAGTATGAAGGTACCAGGTACCAGATTTGGCTAGTGGAAAACCAAAAAAAAGTGAGTTGAACTGGTACCATGTAGTGGAAAAGCGCTAAATATTAAATTTCTTGTGATTTGAAAATGCACTTTGAAAAAGTGCTCTACCAGATGCAGTTTCATTATAAAAATGATTAAATCATTCAATCCTTGTGTGATTTTTGACACCTGTGCTCTGATTTTTTAGCTTTTGAGAGTGGATGGATGCATTAGACCATTAGTTACCTATTAATGAGTAGTATTCCTTTATGAATACATAAGAGTACATAGTCTTTTATGATGAGCTCTAAGTGAAGTGGATTTGACTCTGTAGCCTTTTGCATTTGCACTGTGCATTTTCAGCAGTTGTGAGACTCACACATTCACGCCCTCTTGATCCAACATGCCACCCTTTGACTATCTAATCTCAATTATATATATACACACCCAACCTTACCCTTCCTGAAGTGCCTTTCCTCTGAGATCACCGCTTGGAGAACAACTGTGGATTTGGTTTTCAGAGCCATCGTATTAAACAAAACCACTTCCTCACATTTGGAGAAATAAAAGAATGTTCTGAAAGGGGATTGAAGCTGCACACATTTTTCAGATGGATTGAAAACAGATTTTTGAGAGCTCTCCTCTGCTGAGGTTTGGTTACTGCAGAAATTATTCTGTTTATTTCAGTCCTCACTGGTCAACATCCATGCATTCCAATCAACACTCAAACATCCAAATATATATGTCATTGGTCCTCAGTGTTACTTTTTGATTGAGTTTTAAAAAAAATGTGATATTGATTTGTGTACTAAACAAAAGATGTGTCTTAAAAGGAACCATTTAGTGGATTTGTGTTGACATTGCAGAAGCTAAAGAATTGCCACATATTGTGTACGAAGGCCTTTTCAGTGTGTTAAAGCAAAGAACCGTTTAGGTACCTTTATTTTTCAAACTGTAGCTTGGTTTGTTCTCGGATGATTCACTCTGCTTCTCTTCTTGTGGCCTTCACAGCATGGGGTCCCTTAATAAGAACCCCAGGCTCTGCATCATACGTAAATAACCTTCATCTCAGTGGTCTGCTGGTTTCGGCAGACAGATGGAAATGAAGGAATTAAATCTGAGAGCACTGCTGTTTTGATGGCTGTATTGCATACTTAGCTTGTCAGCTCGAGTCTCATCACAGAAAATTATACCTCATCACAGTTTCGGCTTGTCCTTCTGTGTCTGAAAACATATTGTCTAACAGAGCTTCACGCTAAAATAAAATGCTAACATTGCAATTATATTGACACTAATTGTGTAACATATATCGTATCTTAATATCATATGACGGAGCACATCATATAGATTCAGAGTGATACAGGGAAACTCATTATATTGCATCATTGTATCTTAACTTCATGTTCTATTATGTATTGCATGTTAGCCTATTTACTTTAGCCTAGTTACTTTGTGCTTAACATATCCGTGCCTGGCTAGCGAGTTAGCTTGTTTTTAACCTCTTATCTCATGGCTAGAGCATTTGCTTGTGGTTAACATTTTACCTCTTCACTACAGCATTAACACATTATGTCGTGGATAGTGCACTGGTTAATATGTTTAGCTAATATGTTTTAAATTTGTAACTTGTACATTAGGGTTAATATATCATCTTGTAGCTTAAGATCAGCTCTTGGTTAGTCCATCGTATTGAGGTTAACATTTAAGCTCCTGGCTAGCAAGTTAGATTGTCTTAAAATTGTTGATCATAATTAGTTCATTAGCTCATGCTTAACATATTAACATGTGGCTATCCTGTTAGCTTGGGGTTTCCTTATTAGTTCATGGCCAGTGAGTTAACATACTAGTTTATGGCTAGCTTGTAAGCTTTGGGTAAACATATTAGCTCGTGGCTAGTGTTATCTCAGGGTTAGTATATTAGCTGATGGAGAACACACTACCCTGGAGTTAGCATATTAGCTGATACTTAACTCTGGAAAGAGAAATATTAATAATAATATTGTATTATTATTATTAATAATACAAATTAATTGGTTAGGGGTTTATTATTAAAACTTCTGCGATAGTGGTTTTGGAAAATATTGTGAAAATGACTAACGGACGATATTTTGTGCAGCCCCATTGTCTAGTGTTCTCATTTGACTAATTACTAATGAAAAACGTTGATGGAAACATCGCCTGTTTGCGAGAGCATTACTCACTCTCATTTAACAATATTCCTCTAAACATCCTTTGCGACTTTAAAACCCAGCATACAATGCACAAAGAGGTCCTATTGTGAGCGCCTGTTCCTGCACTGTTCCTGAAAAAAGCTGCTTCTAATTCGCCGAAAGCACAGATCCATTTTAAACACTGTACAAACCCCCTAAAAATAGTTTTATTCAAATGTGCTGTAGGATCTAGTTGTGCAAGGACACACTGAACCTTTGTTTTTTTTTTTTCTTCTTTTCGGGCTAGATGCTTGGTAGCCGGGCACCAACTATTCACCACAAAGAGGGGCATCTCGACCCGCCTGTGTGTCTGTTCATGTGTGTGGGGGGAGCGGTGTGATAGGGTGGTGAAGAAAGAGGCCAGTAAAGAATAGGGTCGCTCTATTTTTCTCCTGAAGCTGATATAAATCAACCTTCTCCATCTCATGCCAACATAGCAGCTGCTGCTTTTCATGCCCTTTACCCATTCTTTCAGACTGTATTTCCTGTGGGGCTGCGCGATAAATCACGTTTTTAGTTATGTGTTGCCTTGATAAGCAACTTATTATGGGCTGCAATTACAGATCAAGTGACCTCCTAGGAAAATTAAAGAGCTGCACGTTTTAAGCAAATTAAGCAAATTATTTTGTTGTCATACATATTTTTATACTTAATTGCTTATCTTACAAAATATGCTAAAGGCACATTTTGAATCATTTGCTTTTTTAAAATTAATTTTATGTTTGTTGGATTTCATGAGTAAATCACTTTATCAAAACGCCCACAGAAACTCATCTGGACCTTTGATTGGTCAGGATGCTCACATCAGGGACACTTTGACTGGTTAGCATAGGCTCGTTTGCATGTTGCAGTACTTGTCAGTATTTCTACACACAACCAGCCTTTAAAGATTTACCAACCTGACAGACCTACCTTTCAGAACTTCTTAAGGTGTAATTCATCCTTCTTATAGTTGTAGCTCCTCTTTTTGCTGTAAATCTGATTGAGAAAGAGAGAAGGGTACAGTGCCAAGAGTACACTGACTCAACATTCCCTAGTAAACACCAACAATAGCAAACACTGGGTTGTGTGCCTTACCTGTTCTTATTCAGTGTCCTCATTCACACTGGTTCATTTGGCTTAGTGCTTTCTCAGGAGTATTTTTTGCGTGAATGGCAGTGTTTAGGTGCAGAATGACAGAGTATGTTGGACCTTGTTGGAAAACATTAATGTTTTATTGGTGAATGTTTGTGTTTGGTGGACAGAGTTGCTGTTTTGAGGATGAATATTGGTGTTTTGGTGGGGAATGTCATTTTGATGGAGAGTATTGGTTGTTCGGCAGTGTTTGGATGAAGAATGTAATGGAGTGTGGTGGTGATTTAATTGAGAATGTGTTTGGTGGAGAAAGCTGGGAAAGCTGCGATAAACGGTGTTGTGTGGTGGTGAATGTAGGTGTTTTTGGGGAGAGTGTTAGCATTTGGGCAAGAGTGATGGAATTTGGGAGGAGAAAGTTTTGGTTAAAAACAGTGACACTAATAGAGAATGTTTGTGTTTTGGTGGAAAGGGGTTGCATTTGGTGAGTGTTGGTATTTATTGGAGAATGTGCTTTGGAGAAAATTGGTGTTTTATTAGAATTAATTCAATGTATTGTGGAGGTTTTTTGTGTTAGGTGATGGTGCGCAGCATGCAGTGTTGCCTTTACTGTCTCAGTAGGAAGATCAGAAAAATCTCCAAAAGCGGCTCAGCAGTCGCTCAGAGTTTACTAAAAACATCAGTGGTCCTGCCCTGGGGCTGTAATGTGAAGATGACAGTTTAGTTTTGTTATTTTAGCTTCATCAGGTCTCTGTAAAACGTCTCTAAGGTGAGCAGAGAGCTGTCTCAGAAATGTTCTATCCTCTTGGTTGCCAGGTGCATTTTCTTTTCTAAAAAGTAAGAAGAATGCTTCTGGCTGCTAAAGATAAGATATAAATTACTTTTACTATTAGAAGGTGGAGTGTAGTGACTAATCATCAACAGCCTGAATCACTTAAGCATTTTCAGCAAACTAAAGAATTTTTCAGAAATGCTTTAGAAACATGGAAGGTCTCTCATTTGTTTCAGATGGCTCCAAGGCAGGTTCCTTACCCTATTATTACTGATGCCGGTAATGACTGGGAACACTCACATGCTGCTGTTGGACTGTTTTTGCCTTGTTGTTGTTTTGCAGTTTATAAAACCTAAATTAACCATTGTCTCTCTCTGCTGCGTTCTTTTGTGTTGCAGATGAAGAGGAAGTTGGACCATGGCTCCGAGGTTCGACCTTTCCCTTCAGGCAAAAAGCCCTGTCCAAGGTAAAAACTCGCTCTGAACATGGAAAGCCATTCAAGTAAATAAGCTGATGTAAGAATGAGACATAAGTTACACAGTCATTAAGATGTAAACAGAGTGGAAATGCAGGATTTCAGTGTCACACATGGGAGCAGGTGCAATTGGTAAATAGCCTAAATAACATGCTTAGTAATTAAAAGAGATAAGTAAGTTTTAACAGCAAAATAAGTAGTTTTCATTGTGAGTAGTTGTGAAGCTACCAATCATGTGAACAGGACACGAGTTGCATTCACTTGGGCTACAGAAACAGAGTAGGCTACAGACTGTTAGAAGGCCACAGCTGTGGAAACTGCTCTTGACAAAGGCAAATACACGTCAATAAAGCTAAATAAAGTTAGATCTGACATGTGGCAGTCAGTTTAATTTGACTTCCACTTGACACAGCTATTTGGGTCTGCAAGCAGGAGCGGGACAAAACATTGTTTTGCAGGTTGCAGGTGGGAGCGGCACAAACGGTGTAGGTTTTCTGTGGAAGCAGGATGAAATCTTACGGGTGAGGGACTGAAAAAGCAGTGAAAGCAGTGCTAGTGTGGCTTTTTCAGTGACTAGCCTAACTCTGTCCCATGTTGTACATGTTAGCTGTAGTGTTAGCTTAAGAGTCTTCCTAAGAGGCAGCCTTCAATACTCATCCAACACAAAACCTTAGCACTGTCCCTCAGTTGTTTTTGAATAATATAACATTTCCAGTTGTATTACTGCAAAATTTTGATAACCAAATATCTGTTCACTAATTGTTATGAATACTTAAATATCAAAGGGAGTCCCAATGCATATCTGTAGTTTGAGTCAGTGATGCCACGATAGCCATAGGTACATTATCATCAGCAGTGTCTTTGCCATGGGTCATTGATAGTAGATAGTATATAAGGGTCTGTTTTTAGCTAGATTTTGTTTTGTAACTCAGCTGTTCCTCTCAGCTTCACCTACTGTAACTTTGGAGGCTGAACTCAGTTGTAATTAAATAGGGGTTCCACAGCAGCCCCCCCCCCTTTCTACACCACCTTCATTCCTTCAGTTCAATCCATTAATGATTCCTCTGCCTTCTGCCTTTGAAACAATATTTATTACATTCTCCCTAACAGTGCCTACTGGGATTTCGGAGGCAGCCTCCCCGAGGCCCGCCTGGCTAATGGAGTTTTAGTTTTTTGCCAGTGAGAGTTCTGGGGGCCAAATGAGTAATAGTTTTTGTTTGAAAATCTGACTTTGCTTTGGGGAAAAACAATTTAGATGATTCATAATATGATGCTTTTGGATGAATATTAGCATCTCAATAACTGTTTCTTATCATACAGTCACACAGGCTCAAATGATATGAGCATTGTGGCTCTACCCATTTTAATGAGCTAAGAATTCTAGCTGAATCAATTTCAAATAGGCAAAAGTCAAATAAACATAATGTAAATGTAGCACAGAAGGTGGAGCATGCTAGAGTATTTTAGCAGTTTTTTGTAATATCTGTTCGTTAACTCTTATTTTTCATAATGTTTATCAAATTTGTTGTTAAATCCCCCAAAACCCATGATTTTCCTCACAGCAGCGGTGTCTGTTATGATAAGTCGTTAATTGGTCTTGTTACAGCTACACACCTGTATTGCAGTTTGACCTAATCCCAGTCATTTAAGATGATCGCTGTAATTTTCTGTTTATGTCGCAACAGACACATTGACAATTTGGTGTATTTTCGTTTGTTGGATAGAAGAAAATGCATTTTTCTTCAACAAGTTGTGTCTTTTGAAAAGAAAAGTTCTTACATCTGACTTTCGCTCTAACGCCTTTAGAGAGAAGCGTAAGTGGAATGTTTCAGTAGGGAGCTGCGATATAGCGATAGATATTACTAAAGCCGACAGACCTCAGTATCAGCTGGTATTATCCGCTAAATAATATCAATCTTTGTCACCCATTCATCCATTTCTCTCTTTGTTTTCAGTCCGACGGGTTTGGTCCCGTACCCATCCACCCCTACTACGTTTGGCGACCTGCGGGCGGCTAATGGTCAGGGTCAGCAAAGACGCCGCATCACCTCCATACAGCCTCCCACCGGCCTGCAGGAGTGGCTCCGGACCTTCCAGGTAAGCAGTCCAAGTTGCAGGTGAAATCCTGTAATTTTGATTAATTTACTATTCTTTAGAAAACTAGTATCTAGGGATAAGATACTTACAGTAGTGGAATATAGATAATAAAACACTTATACACTCAGTTCAAAAATAGACTTTTATTTTGACCAAGAATGAGTACATATATTATTTAATACATGAACAAAAAAAATATATCTTAATATTCCAAGATCAGTTGAATCGCCACTTTCAGTGTGTCAGCTTGCTTTGTTTAAAGGTTTAGCAAGCTTCCCCATATATTAGCCTGTGGAAGTGTACCAGGGTGTCGGTGCTGTATCTTCATGCAGAGGAACCACTTCTGTAAATTCAACTCCTCAAACTGCTTCCACTGTGATAGAGGTGAAATGAAGGGTAGACCATATGGCAAAGTTATCACAATTCTGGAAGACATTTTCACAATACACAATATGCATCACAATGTTCAGCATTTCTGCAGTACAGCAATAGTGGCACATTTTAAAATTGCTCTAAATTTACCATCATCAAATATCAAATACCATCAAATATCAGTGCATATATATATATATATATATATATATATATATATATATATATATATATATATATATATATATATATAATCACTACTGCTAATTATCCTCTTATTTTACACCTGAAGAATAGTTTACCCTTTGTAAAGAAGTGTATATCATGACGTCATTTTAGCAGTAAAATTTATATCACTACGTAATTACCCATTTTTCCCTTATTTTACTTCTGCGAATGAGTCAATTTTAACAAAAGCGTATTTCAGAGGTAATTTATGTTCATGGCATTATTAAGCTACTGTAGTACTTCCAGTTATCCTGTAATTTTGAAAATGTGTCCACCGCCCGGAAACTATCGTGATGACTATATATTGCTACACTGCTACTGCCTGTTATCCTCTTTGAAAATTGCTTAAATAATAATTTTATATATATATATATGTATATATTGCCATCATTTATCATGACATAACATATTGTACACCTTTACTGGTTATGCTCTTATTCTACATCAGAGAAGGAGGTTTCACAGTCTGAAAGCACTGCCCTCCAGGCTGGCGTTTAAGCAGCCCCCATAAGTACAAGCTTGCAGCGCTGCACTTGTCATTCTAAAAGTGTCTTTTCAGAGTCTTTTCTTATTTTTTTCCATCCACCTCTAGCAGAGTGTCCTTCTCTCTAATCAGAAAACCTAACCCCCTGCTGACTCAGCCAGATCGTGCAGCTCCATCTGACCGCTGTTTGCTCTATGTTGTGAGTAATTGCGGGCTTGTTTAGTGCTCTCGGTGTAAGCGTAGCCAGCCTAGCGTGGAATAGCATGCACCTGCATAACCAGATAGGATGAGGAGAAATGTGGCTTTAAGATATGCTGAATAATGGTATGGATCATAATGCAGACCTATTTAGGCCTCATATAGAGCCTGTAAACAGCAGCCACTGTGCAAGTGTGTAAAATTCATATTAGCCTGTAGCTGATTGGATGGCTGCCCATTCTGACATCTTATTTTATTCATTTTGGTTTTTCTTTTTTCGTTTATAACCTGTTCCAACAAAAACAAAGTTTTGTGTCTTCAGGTATCGTGATGTTTTATTTTTGCTGAATCGCCCACCCCCCTCTGTTGCCCCTTTTCACTTTCTCTCTCTAAAATCCAGTCGAATGTGATGAATTGTTGCTTTGGTGTTCAGCTGTAGGCCGTTTTCAGCCTTTTTTTTTATTGTGATACTTCAGAAATACCGAAATCTATTTCATGTCCTGAAACTGTCCATCACCCAGTCCTTATTTCCCGCTCATCCTTTCGTGCCATTATCTCCTTGTAAAGGAGAAAGACCTGACTTCCTGTTTGCTAAACTAATCCGCTGAAGCCGCAAGTGTTGCTGAAATAGCTGCTAGTCGTTTGCCTGCAGGCGACATCAAATGGCATCGACATGAGTCATTAGTCAGCAGCCCAGACAGGAATCAATATTCCACAACAATCCTGTGTAGCCTGCTTGTTTATTTACTCCTCCCCCTCTTTTCAAACTAAAACAGCTTGTACCATTTTATTTATTTATTTAAGGGCCAGTAACATTGGAAATTTTTAAATTAGAGTTGATCTGGTGTTTCATTTTCATTCCAGTCCATACAGACCTTTCATAGAAACAAAGATGCAAAAACAGTCCATTTTGAATCCACTATTTGTGATATAGTATTCATTTTATTGATACCAACAAATGAACTTTATTAATGCCAAGTTGTTCCTTTTAGTAATGCTAACCTATTACCTTTAGTACTAAATTAAATAATAAAGCTCATTTAGCTTTATTATTGCTCAGTTATTAACTTAATTAATGCAAGCTTATTAACTCGACTGTATATCACCTGATACACATATTTTTGGAAATATTGCTTGAATTTCATCACAATAGCTCAGCCCTATGCATGCATCGGATCTTTTTAGGTCTTTTTAAATGTAGCTTAATTGATTTTTATAAACATGAATCATTGCTGTTGAACATTTCACAACTACCACAATTCATGTTCTCAGTTCTCAGTGGTATATGTTCTCCTCATTAGACCAGCCATTAAAAATCGTCTGTTTGTACAGTTTGAAACCACAGTGTCCTTCAGCCGCCTCAAGGCCATGGCCTTAAATCAGTTACATGATGAAGAATCTCAATCACGCTCTTCACATTCTTTCAGGCCAATTTAAACTATCGAGTGTAGGTCCCTCTCTCCATTTTCCTGAGTCCTGATAGAGCTGTTAAAAAGCAGGTGTGGTCCTGCAGACAGATCCTAATCTGAATTTCATGAGGGTCAGTTACTGACAGGCGGTGTTGGTGCAGTTTGAAATGGAATAATGGACAATACTGCATTATTTAAGAGATTCGATTATGAGTGCACATATTAATGCGAGCTTGGTGTTGAAATGAGGTTGATGAGTATTTTGAGCAGCAGTATCTTTTATTTACTACTTTATTTCATTTTTATATGTGCAGCATATAAACATCAGGTATTGGACATCAAAGCCATTAGATTTTTATGGGCCTATGTTCTAACATTTTTTTTTCCTTCTGAAATCTACTTTGAACATTTATGTGGCTTAAAGGTCGCATATCTTACCTTTCTTTTCTTTCATTCTTTTTCCCTGAGGTCAATTTATAACAGTTGTGGAGGTTTATGTACCATTTATTATTTTTCTGCTTCTCCTTATCTCTTAGAATTAAACCGGCTGTTTCTGTTACTGTTCCTTTAAGACCAATGTGTGTAGATGAACTCTGTTTTGGTTGGCTGTGCCTCATGATATTAGCAGGACTCAGAACATTTTTTATAAATTTGTTGTGAATGTATGGAGCTAAACTACTGTAGGCTGTTTTTTTTTATTTATAAATATGTTGCATTCAGAGCAGAGTGAAATCATTATTGATTATTGTTGATGTCAAATGATATGGACAAATATTGTGATAAGATTTTTGAACAAATGGTTGATCCCTTAGGTCAGTGTCTGTCTGATGGTCTGCTAACTGACAAACATAATTGGTCATGGTTTGAATAAAAGGACTCTGCTGTTAATGAGTGCACTTGAGGATTGTAGAGCTTTTTAAAGGTTCCTAAATGCATATCCAGCAATTAAAACAAACATGTCTTACTAATTAATGCTGACAGAGCGATACAGACCTTTATAAATGGAAAAATCTGACAAATGCGCACCTTCATATTAGGTTGCGTTTTTGATTTGCGTTTATATACATTTCACTGACTAATCTGTGTGTTTGTGCAGAGCTGGAGTGGGCCGGAGAAACTACTGGCGTTGGACGAGTTGATTGACAGCTGTGAGCCCACGCAGGTGAAGCACATGATGCAGGTGATCGAACCGCAATTCCAGCGAGATTTCATCTCCCTGCTGCCCAAAGAGGTGTGTACGCACTTGCATTTGGTTTTATATTTTGTCAGCACCAGGGCACCTTATACAGTCGGGGGAAAAAAAGTATTTAGTCAGTCACCAATTGTGACCGTTGCTGGTATGTTGGCCCATTCCTCCATGCAGATCTCCTCTAGAGTAGTGATGTTTTGGGGCTGTCGGCGGGCAACACAGACTTTCAATCCCTCCAAAGGTTTTCTATGGGGTTGAGATCTGGAGACTGGCTAGGCCACTCCAAGACCTTGAAATGCTTCTTACGAAGCCACTCCTTTGTTGCCCTGGCAGTGTGCTGGGGATCATTGTCATGCTGAAAGACCCAGCCACGTTTCATCTTCAGTGCCATTGCTGATGGAAGGAGGTTTGCACTCAAAATCTCACAATACATGGCCCCATTCATTCTTTCATGTACACGGAAAAGGCGTCCTGGTCCTTTTGCAGAGAAACAGCCCCAAAGCACGATGTTACCACCCCCATGCTTCACAGTTGGTATGGTGTTCTTTGGATGCAACTCAGCATTCACTCTCCTCCAAACATGACGAGTTGTGTTTGTACCAAACAGTTCTACTTTGGTTTCATCTGACCATATGACATTCTCCCAATACTCTTCCGGAACATCCAAATGCTCTCTAGCAAACTTCAGACGCGCCCGGATATGTACTGGCTTAAGCAGGGGGACACGTCTGGCACTGCAAGATCTGAGTCCCTGGCGGCGTAGTGTGTTACTGAGAGTAGCCTTTGTAACGTTGGTCCCAGCTTTCTGCAGGTCATTCACTAGGTCCCCCCGTGTGGTTCTGGGATTTCTGCTCATCATTTTGACCCCACGGGCTGAGATTCTTGCGTTGAGCCCTTGATCGAGGGAGATTAGCAGTGGTCTTGTAGGGCTTACATTTTCTGATTATTGCTCCCACCGTAGATTTCTTGACACCAAGCTGCTTGCCAATTGCAGATTCGGCTTCCCAGCCTGGTGCAGGTCTACAATCTTGTTTCTGGTGTCCTTCGACAGCTCTTTAGTCTTCACCATAGTGGAGTTTGGAGTGTGACTGTTTGAGGTTGTGGGCAGGTGTCATTTATACAGATGAGGTCAAACAGGTGCCATTAATACAGGTAATGAGTGGAGGACAGAGGAGCCTCTTAAAGAAGAAGTTACAGGTCTGTGACAGCCAGAAATCTTGCTTGTTTCTAGGTGACCAAATACTTATTTTCCACCATTATTTGCAAATAAATTCTCACAATGTGATTTTCTGAATTTTTTTTTCCTCATTTTGTCTCTCATAGTTGAGGTCTACCTATGATGTCAATTACAGGCCTCTCTCATCTTTTTTAAGTGGGAGAACTTGCACAATTGGTGACTGACTAAATCCTTTTTTTCCCCACTGTATGAATTATATGTATGTATATGTGTTATGTTATAAATAACACTGCTGTTACCTTGTATCTTCAAAGGGTTTTTTTAGTACCCTTTTCATTGGTCATTATAGAGAGAGAGAGAAAGAGAACCTATTGTATTTCGACAAGATATACATATGTATGGGTGTGTTATGTAAATAAGTATATATGTAATAATATATTCCATTTTAATAAGAACGTCAGAGAAAACTAGTCTGGAATTTTTTTTGCAGTGAAAATGTACAAACATGCATACAGGACTGCTTTAGGCTGTTCTGCAGCACTTAATACATCTTGTACTTTCTGTGGGTTTAGCCAGGTGTGGAAAATGATTGCATAACCGCGAGGAATTATGGGATTGCACAGGCATGCATAAGTCTCGTCTCCGCCGGCGTGTTTACATACATAATTATGTACAGAGAAAAGGTGTGGGGAGGGCATTATAATCAGATGATCAGTTTAATGTGAAAGGTATTTCTGTGAAATGGCCTAAAGCATAGGATTGTTACTGTCAACAAATGAAGAATGAATCCTCTCTCTCTCTCTCTCTCTCTCTCTCTCTCTCTCTCTCTCTCTCTCTCTCTTTCTCTTTCTCTCTTTCTCTCTCAGTTGGCCTTGTACGTGTTGTCGTTTCTGGAGCCGAAGGATTTGCTCCAGGCTGCACAAACGTGTCGATACTGGCGCATCCTTGCAGAAGATAACCTCCTCTGGAGAGAAAAGTGCAGAGAAGAAGGTGGGCCAATCGTAGTGCTCCAGACAGCACGTAACCTTCGACTGACTGCCCAGTTTAAGGAAATAACTACCCCTAGCCATAGGGCAGAGTTCTCTAACATATTGGCTATGTTTCAAAACGCATAGTTATGTAGCATATCTTAAAAATACTTGTAGTACTCACATTGGTCAAGATCAGATTTTTTTTTTAATATCTTAAAAATGCTCTTTATTTAGAGCTCTGATTCCTTAGTAGAATTTTGTCAGCCCCTCAACCGCCTAACAAAATAAACAGCAAAAATTACAAATAGAATTTATACTCATCAAAAAAACCCAGTCATTAGATTGTGTGGGTGTGTCCAAGACCCACCTACATGCCTAGTTTTGATCATTGATGTTGAAAGACGGATGAGAGAGAGTGAGGGGCTTATCAGGCAGACAATTTTACACTTTCATTCACTTTCAAGCACTGATTTTTTAAAAATAATGCTATACTGAAATCCACACCCTCTTAATAGTGTACTGTTAATACATGGATTGCGTTTTAAGTGCGAGTTAGATGTCTTTATCCATAAATAAATCTGTTTATATGCAGCATTCCCTGCATTTGGCTGTTTGTGATTTGCAGCTACTGTTAAGAGTTCCCTGGCGTTTAAAATAAGTTTGCATGCTGACATGAACTAACTGCAAGAATCAATGATGTGAGGTCGCTTCAGTGTGGTATCCCTGTTAGCAAAAATACTTTACAAGCATTTAACACATGATTCCACTCAAACCATGATATATGGTAGGGCAGGAAACAATAGAGGTTATTTAACACAATGCAGTTTAGTGTGTTTTGTATACCAGCACATATAATTCAGTAATTAATAAACCCATTTTAATTAGCGTAATGAGTTGAAATCGCAGAGTTGGAGCAGTTGAAATAGCTACAGTGTTTGTAATGAAGAGAACTGCTGATCTGCTCTAGTTAGTATGCAGTGGTGTAATGTAATGGACAAAGATTTTACTTTTACTTACATAACACGATTTACCATCCTGGGCAGCAGAGCCCAGATTTCTGCAGAGTCCTGCAGCAAATACAGAGACTATTATTGTCAAATCCACATAGGTTTTGCAAATAGAGCAAATAAGTGCTATTTCTAGTGCTGAAAGTCTCCTGAGGTCACAAAACAATTCAGTACATTTAGTTAGTTATTTTACCGTTGAAAATGGCCTGAGAGGTTGTGTCCAGTTGTTAAAATTTAAGCACCCGTGAATGAATTCCATGTTATAAAAGCAAGTTGACACAGCCTCTACAGAGAACACACTCAACACTTTGGAAGAAATAAGACATAAAATATAAAATAGGCCGTAACTTTTGCAGAGGCCGATTTTCCCTAGAAAATCAGTGCAACATGGAATTTTTTGGTTGGCCAAACTTTTGCATGCAGTTGTATATTATAAGGTTCCTAATAATGAGTTCAAATTGAATGTTATAATAATTCAATGTAATGGAACAACCACTTTGATCTTTACCCCTCTTTCAGTTAATGGGAATAGAATTAAGACAAAAATTAATCATGCTTTTAATATTTTAAGTTTTTATTTCATTGCATGTTATTGCATGTTAGATGTAGATCTAATATCAAATGAAGTTCACCCCCCCCCCGTTTGTTCAGGTATCGACGAGCCGTTGCATGGTAAGAAGAGGAAAGTGGTGAAGCCCGGATTCAGCCACAGTCCATGGAAGAGTGCCTACATCAGACAGCACAGAATAGACACCAACTGGAGGAGAGGAGACCTCAAATCGCCCAAGGTCAACATCTACATGCGCTTGATTTTAGGCCCACTCTCATTCCTTAAGTCTTATACTTGCATTCTTTCACAATTTGTCTTTTCTGTCTATTTTTCCTGTTCTCTTGAGTACAGAGAGTCATGTGAGCAGATAACTGGAAATTTAGGGCATTTATTTAGAGAGAAGGATCTGTAAAGACCACTTTCTCAACAATTTTTGCATGTTTCAGTGGTTGATATAAACAGTCATTCAGAGTGGTTTGACGTGAAGTGGTTCATTGTAGATGCTCGGATTTCTTCACAGTGGTGGTGATAGGAACCAGGGGTCACAATATCTACATGGTTTTCTTTGAGAACTGTTTTGCCTTACAACACGCTGCATATACGCCTCCACCATGAGTGGATGTCTGTTTTCTTTCATCTCCACTTTACAGTGGTTCACACACTGTTCACACCATTCTGACTCGGCAAGTTCCTCTAGAACAGAGCATTCTGCACCAAACCGCTCTGACTGACTTTGTTTACATCTTAAACATTTAAATGAGAGTTATTTTTGAAAAAAAGCATACAAAATGCACCAGCTTGAAAGCAATACTTTGACAAAAATTCCCACAAACTTGCCCCAAATGTAGTCAAGCAGCCCAAACACGTTTAGTGTCTGAAGTTTGCTTCTTTGATTTTTACCTCTAGAGCTCTGAGGCTAAAGTAGATAACAAATATTGAAAGCTTCTACCCTACCAATTATTGTCAGGTCTAAATCCCATACTTACCTCAAATAGTGTGGAGTTCTTCATTGATCCCTTACAGACTTGATTGTGTAGTTTCAACCTGCATAACACACATCTATAAACACAGACAAACTAAATTCAGTCTTCTAGATGGATATTATTTTTAGCTGTACTGATGTACTTCCACCCGTGTTACTGTTAAAAATTCTGAAAGTTTAAACAGCTGAGCTTAGATTGCTTTCCTGTTTTTGTCCCCATGAAGTTTGAACAGGTGTGTTTCTTCTTCTGTTTGAGACGGTTGGGGCTCAATTACGTAACCATGGCAATCGTATCTTTACAGTACCCAGTGTTTTGAAGATGCTGCGTCATTCGCTGTATCAGCAGATCACTGATACGCACATTTCCACCACCGCTGCTTTCCCACCCTCAACACAACACACCGTTTCAGTATTCAGACCCCATGCTGTCTCCTGCATGCATCCCTTATCTGTGTCTGTGGTTTTGTTTTATTCCTCTTTTTCTCCCTCCACTTTTCAGGATAGTGCAAGAATTAGGGATACATGAAAAGGAAATTGAGACCAGATCCACTTGCACTAGCATTGCAAAGAAATGTAATATGTATCTATATAAAATGAACAAAATGCTGATATTTTAGTCTGTCACCTAAATGTTCTGCTCTTCTGTGGTTCAATAAATACATTAGTTTCACATATCAGTTTTTAAATATCAGCCGATGCTGATATTTTTTAATTTCTGCAGATACCAATATGATTCTAATATTACTATGCAACCCTGTTGAGAAGCTTTAGGCATCTCACAATTTCAATCAGAATGACAAGTTTTACTATTCTAGTAAAAGTAATAAGAATATTTTAATATAAATACTTGAATTCATATTATACATTATGAAAGTCACATTTCCAGTACAGTAGTAGGCAATGTTATAATTTATAGTCACTGTTCTATAATTAATATATAATTCCTAAGTGAATAATACATTGCCTGTTTCAATAACACGAATCAAGTAAAGTGCTACAACTAAAGTAAGAGGACAGTGGCTATTTAACACATTAAGTCAAGTAGACATTTTGGTTTAGGTGTAGCAGCAGTATTTGAACACAGTACTCACCTGCCTCACCGATCAGACGCAATACAAGTAATAAACTTGACTGATTGTGTATCCCTATAAAGTACACCTCTATTTTAAACCCTACCTGCATTCTGTATCTATATATTGCTTTGTATTTTAGTCTCTCAGCCCACTAAACCAATTGGGCAGCATTAGGTGCTATGCATTATCACATATCGCATCTTCACAAATAGCCTTAGTTTAGTTGCATTTAAATTTGCAGTCATTACATGCTTTAAACTAAACTAAAACAAAATATTCATGCATTATACAAAATATTTTTATGGCATAAAAATGTCTGTTGATGGTGTTTTGTGTAACTATACTGAACATTTCACAAGAGAACTGTGATGCTTTTAAGAGTCTATTGTTTTTCCCCACCCCACTCATCCATCTAGATGTTTATTTTCTCTGTTCTTTATCTTAAACCTGTGGAAAGATGAAAAGATATCTTTCACACTGCAATAACTCGTCTCCCCCGCTCTGTTTTTTCATGTTCCTCATTTCGCAGGTGTTGAAAGGGCATGATGACCACGTCATCACCTGTCTACAGTTTTGTGGAAACCGCATCGTCAGCGGATCCGACGACAACACGCTGAAAGTCTGGTCTGCTTTTACGGGAAAGGTAAGCATTTCTTTGTGTTTAGTGTTTTGTTTTTTTTAATAATTATAATCTTTATTTACAGCACATTTTATTTTAGTTACTACAAAGAAAGGAAGCAAAACATTACAAAAACTAAAACTGTACCATTTATTGTAGGACGTATGATATCAGAATCATTAGCTTGATATTGATTGAACTTGGGGTGCTAGTAGAAATTAGTGAATAAACAGGCGCTACTCGCAAAGGACAGGTTCCCACATTAAACGCCGTTATATACCAATGTATGTGGCTGATGTATATTTGTGATTATATAATTAAGAACTTTAAAAGTTTAAGAAGACTGCTATATCTCATGATTTATGTTGGAACAGCTCACAATAAAAGGTTGTGGTGCTCTGTGCTGTGAGTTCTTGGCTCCAGTCCAAACTGCAGATAGTACTCTGTGATAGTTGTACACAGTGAGCATCAATGTGAGTTGAGCTTTTTTAGCTTTCTAATAATTTTATTTCTAATAATTATTTTATTGCACATATATTGCATATATTTTTCATGATTAGCTATCTACACAGTACCGCTATTTAACAAACTAGCTTTAAGAATTTAGCTTAACACCCCCCCCCCCCCCCCAAATAAATATTATGTTATGCCGTGATATAGTTACAGTTAACCATTAAGTAACCATTACTTATAGAAAAATTATATATAGCCCTATTAGGATGGTATTAAATGGAAATGGGGTGCTGGGGTACTTTCCTCTTTTACAGCTGCTCCTCTGTGAATTTTTTGCCATCCAGGTCAGCCATATCACTGTGCTTTTTTCCTTCTCTGAGAAAAAAACAGGCTGAAATACTGTTTTCTACTAAACTCTGTGCTGCTCTGACCATAATTGGTCACCTAGTGCATTTCACAGATCTTCCCCCAAATATTAAACACTTTCCGAATTGCGAAACAGAAAAATCTGATGATTTATTCAGTTTGGATGGTAAAACGTCAACTGCCTATGCCATGCTAGGGTATCATCAGGAGAAGAAAGTTAATAAAATCAATGAGAAAAGTGAGATCCTGCAGGTTTATTATAAGAGCAGTTATCACAGTGGTTATGTGCAATATGACAGTGTTTTATTGTTTTTATGATAAATTGTTATTTCTGAACATATTGTGGTTGTTGTCAGTACATGAACTCAACAATTGTATGAGTCATTACAAAGACAACATAATTAGTCCTGTTTGATTTAATGCAGTGTGAAATCACTGTATGATCATCAAATAGCCAAAGTTTTTGACAGTTTTTTTTGTGTCTGTTCTAACTATTAAATGTATCGGTTTCACTTAGCAAAAACCTAATATTGTGATATATAATTTAACATGGAAACATTCTCAAATATCATGATATTGTATTTTTGCCCCCTGACTTCATCATGATACTTTGACATTTTCGTAGTACACAATATTTAGTTTTTCTGGGATTGAATTAATTGGAATAGAACAAATAGAACCTATAGTGCCACATATAAAAATACTATGATAGTATATAATAACAATAGTAATAATAATAGTAATACTAGAATTACACCTACAATCAGTTGTATTCAGTATTTTGCACACTGCACTAAATCCTATTAAGCAGGACAAAATGATGCTCACTTGTAATGAAGCATATAGTCAGTGTTCCTTGAGTACTGATGATATCCACAATATGCTTAGAAAAGTATGTTGTGACATAATTTATCACAATATAGAATATTGTCCTGTTGCTCACCCCTACATTATATTCACATGCACAACATCAGTTTTGTTTTTTTTTTTCTTTTAGAAAAAAATATTGAGAAATAATGAACGGTTGTAATGCTAAAGATCTACAGCTATACTCTGCATTCTACAAACGTGCTCATCCGTGCTCATCCTGTGGTAGTTTTATTGTCATCCGGATGTCTGGAGTTTTATGAGTGAGGAGATGTGTAAAACATCCTCTCTCGCTCGCTCTCTTGCTCGCTCTCTCTTGCTCGCTCTCTCTTGCTCGCTCTCTCTCTTGCTCGCTCTCTCTCTTGCTCGCTCTCTCTCTTGCTCGCTCTCTCTCTTGCTCGCTCTCTCTTGCTCGCTCTCTTCCTCGCTCTCTCTCGCTCTCTCGGGAGTGGAGTGTCATGACACTGTTCTCCGTGTGCATGTTACTCTGTCTTACGCTCGTCTCACAGCAGATACATGGCTGTGAACTCGTCCGGGAAAACTCCATATTATTGTCCTCATCAATTATTTACTCTGGACACAAAGACAGACGAGTGATAGAGAACTCTCTCTCTCTCTCTCTCTCTCTCTCTCTCTCTCTCTCTCTCTCTCTCTCTCTCTCTCTCTCTCTCTCTCTCTCTCTCGCGCTCTCTCGCTCTCTCTCTCTCGCGCTCTCTCGCTCTCTCTCTCTCGCGCTCTCTCGCTCTCTCGCTCTCTCTCTCTTTCTCTCTCGCTCTCTCTCGCTCTCTCTCTCTCTTCTCAGATTTTTCATTACATTAAATGAGTAACTCACTCTAAATGTAGGTATTGTGATATAAACTAGATCCACAGTTTCTCATTAGGTTGAATGAATGAATGTGGGTGGAGCTTGGAGAGCGTAATTAATCTGAATATGTCTCCTGAAATTACAGTTCACCCAAAATCTCTTCATAAGTTAAATCATGTTCACAGTTAAATCTCACCCCCAGCTCTCAGATGTGTACATTAGCAGTTTAGCAGTGCGTGTTCTTGCAGGTTGGCTGTGTTCCTGCTGCAGCAGGGGCTGCGTAGGTGTATGTTTTCGTTCCGCAGTGTTGCCGCTGCTGTCTGACGGGATACGTCACTGTGGCAGATGGCTTCAGCTCCACTCGCTCTAGGATGACTAGGGTCGTCTCCGCCTTTCTGGCCAGGCGCCACTTTCATCCACTCGTCAGACAGGGTCGTGCGGTAAAGCTGCTCTTTCTCACTGATCAGGGAACAGCTTTCATTCTTCCTATTGCTGTAGTTTGGTGAAAAACCCCCTCCTTTACTCCGATCAGCCAAGTACACACAAAATTCATTCTTCAAAATGGCTGTTTACTGTGTAGCTATGCCACAGACTTTTGACTACTTTTATAGGCTTACAATTTGAAACAGGCATAACATTAAAAATAAAAACGCAGAGGGTAAAAAAAAAAAATAGCACATGCTATTTAGGGGTTGTTTAGAGGCTCTGTAATATGGCTGCTAATGTAATTATTGAGGATTTCCGTTTTTAAATATTCTATCAAGTATCTCAAATATTAAGTTCATCACTCTCAATACTAATGTAATTCATCGCAATAATGAACACACATCATCAAATCGGCTTCCTCTTAGCCACAAGGGTAGATGATGATACGAAAAAAGCTCACGGCTGCTGAGGAGCAGGTGGAATTAGCAGCTGTGGAGGAAAGCCTTTCACAGAGAGGAATAAATCAGGGCTAAAGCACAAACTGGGACAGCAGTGTGAAGCCGAAAGAGAGAAGAGGAAAGGAAAGACGTGTGCGTGCGATATGGTTCAAAGAAATCCATCCTGGCTTTCATTGACAGGCACTTGAAAAGGAAATGGTCTTTCTAGCCTAATTGGTGCTGAGGAATTCCCCATAGTGCACAGATCAGATTCAGCAAGGTGCAGACTTTAGCCACACGCTAGCCTTGATTAGCATGTAACAATTGTTTGGAGGGCTGCACTGTATGAACAGAATGAGTTTTGAGAATATATTGCTACATATTGTAATATTCTTCACAATATGTTCAAACACATTGGTGAATATTCCCTGTTGTGATTGGTCAGGATGCTCAGTGAACTGCACTGTGGTTGGATAGAGGGTCATTTGCATATTGCCATCTGTGATAACAGTATTGCAAAGGCTAATATCATGAAAAAAAATAAAAACATATATTGTGTATCTCTAAAATCTGATGGTTTTCCCATTAAAAGCCTTTTCTTTTAGCTGGTGATAATAGCACTGCCTGTGTTGGTTGCAACAGGTTATGGTGATCTGAGAACCACCCCTCCCACCACATTGATAGTGATAGTTCAGCCATAAAATCACATTAACCAAGTTTCCTTAGCACAGATGTAGTCAGATGACCAAGATCTTTCTGTTGTCTGAAGTTTATATGGTTATAAGTAATGGTTGCTTATACCCAGTCAATTACCAATGTGCTAACAGCATGAATAAATTATGAGAAACAGTGTGGAGTTGTTGAGTAATCTGTAATAGACTTAATTGTGTGGTTTCTCGCTCTGACACACATCTATAAACATGGACTAAAATCAAAACAGCTGCTACTGTTTTTAGCTTATTGGAGTCTATGATTTTTGTGGTCAGCACGTCTAGAATACTGAGCAGTTGCATAGATCATACAACGAACAGATTTAGATAAATTAAGAAGAGCTTTTGAATGACAACCAGTGTACAGTTGCTGCATGACTGTAAAGTAACCATGTAGCTGATTGGATGGCTGCCTATTATGGTGTCGTCTTATATTTTAATAACTGCAATATGGCTGGAGCGTGTTACTCGTTCAAGATTGTGTTTAAAATCAAAGTAGATACAGTAAAATGTCATGTTATTTTTGCCACATCATTCACCCTTTTTTGATGTGTCTGTATACTGACAATGGCCACCATTGAGGTTAAGTTATTTCATGTTAAATGTGGATTGTACTCCTTATCTGTGTAGGCCAAGGTGCCTCCTTCCCCTACTCTTTCCCAGCATCATTCATCCTAGCTTTCTATACACCATTCCCTGATGACCTTGGGTGGGTCTGTGTGCTCTCTCTCTCAATTCTCGTTACTCTTCAGTTCATCAGCTAAGTGCCATAAAATCCCATGGACGCAGGTTCTGCCCATATATTCTCTGACCAAGACCCAAACAATCTCAGATAGAGATCAATAAACACATCTGAAGAGACTTACTCCAGCTTTCAAATGCCTGTCCCTTGACTTCTAACTGTATCTCCATTGATATCAATCCTGTAGTTTGTGCCTATTTGTTTACGTACGTTTTCAGGGCTGAAACAGGCTTGACCTTGTAATGCCCGAAGAAAGCAAAAGCCTCCCAGTAATGTACTCCAAAAACTACTTTTACAAAGATCTATGTTTCTTTTTTTAAAGCAGAAAAATCAAAAAAAATTTTTTTTTGGGTCCTGAGATCAAGATTAGGGTTCATCTTTGGATTAGGTTTAGATATGCCTTACCTCAATATAGGTACTCAAGTATACAATACATATACATTTGTTTGTTTTGTTGTTCTACAGCTGCCCAAGGTTGTGTGTGTCTGCGTCTCTCTCTCTCTCTCTCTCTCTCTCTCTCTCTCTCTCTCTCTCTCTCTCTCTCTCTCTCTCTCTCTCTCTCTCTCTCTCTCTCTCTGATGTGGTCAGGGATTGTTTTGGAGATAAAGGCGAGCTGAAGAATGTCGCTGGAAGAGAATAGTTGAAATTCCTTTTTCACATAAGTGCACAGAGCTCATTAAGCACACGCTGCTGTAGACCCTCATTACTTTGGAGTGCTTCAGTTATAAATTGACTGGAGATCATGGATGATTAGGGAAAATTGGCCTGGTTGTGCTGCTCTGTTTTTGCTCGAGTTTTCCCCACAGATCCAAAGCTCCAGTGTAGCGTCTCTCTGTATCTCTCTGCTCTTGAGGAGGAGATTTTGCTGCATTTTGGAGCAGTGAAATTCCCCCTTTGTACTGTTTCTTCTCATCTGAGACTAGCTTGAAAGTAATGGTTGCTAATGGTTGAATTCTAAAGGACCAGTGTCCTCTTGAGGTCCACTTATAGTGCATGTGTGTTTCATATACCAAAAACAGTTCCTTTTTATGTCAACGTTCGTGCCTCTAATACTGATATATGCTCTGTTCTGATAGGCTGTGGATTAGTCAGAAAGCAAACCAGGCTGGAACACTTCTTGTAACTTAAGCATGAATGTGTGAAGCTAAACTGTTGTAGCAAGATATGTGACATCACAAAAATGTGAATATGTGACATCACAAAAATAATGAATTCACGACAAACTCTTTCTTCGCAGCTTAGATTTTGTAGATAAGCTGGTACATTTAGAAAGTTAAATATTTACATAATGCATTATAATCATTTATTTTTAAAAAGTGAGAAATTAAGTCTTTCATGTTATGGCCCTTTAATACAGCAGTCTGCCAGCACAACAGTTTTGATGAGAGAGCTTCTGGTCGATTGTAAAAGGATACTGTGTTTACTAGTCAAACACAGAGTCACAAACAAATATTTAAGCACATTAACATTTAACTAATTAGTTCCATCAATGTTTCTAATATATTTTGTAATATAGGTACCTATATTCTATCATCAGCATTATGTATAAGGTTCACTGGTTTTTTGGATAGTCAATAAAATGGCTGTGTTTGGGTTGTAGACATGGTGACCCCTGGTTCCCATCACCACCGCTGTAAAGACACCTGAGGCTCTACAATAAACCATTTCACTCCGAACTAACCACTGAATTATGCAGAAATTATGGAAAATCTGTGCAACTCCTCTTCAGCATAAAGCACCTTTTCTGGCACTTTATTATTGTTGCATCTAATAGAGACACCCCTGTATTGTATCAAATCAGTGAAGTTTGTGAGTCATTACAGCTGTGCTGAAATCAGCAGCCTGTATAATATAATAATATGATAACTTTCTGTGAGTGAGCTTTTAGATGTGGGTGTTCCCATCACCAATACTGTGAATATTTCAGAGTCAGTAAGTTTCTCTAGGGCAAAGCATTTCACACCAACCCACTCTGAATGACTTTGCTTACACCTTAACTCTTTAATTATGCAGAATTCCCCTTTAATTGTGATAAAGTTTTTTGAAACTGTTTTTGTCCTGTAGTGTTTTAGTATCAGGTAATTTCCAAGTGACAGGGTTTAGATAACAGCTTGTCTAAGACATTAACAGTTTTGTCAGAAATGCAGATCTGGTTGTCGTCTCTAGGTGTTTTTTGGGCTCTACTAACCTGCAGTTCATTTAAAGTGATGTTTAAATTGCAGGCTGTAGTGTTCAGTGGGCTGATCGTGTTCTCAGAGATGAATGGGGGAAGAGGAACGAGTGATTCTACGTTATCTGTGATGAGTTGAGATTAGAGTGGCTGAGTGTGATAGCAGCGTTACTGGCAGCGTCTCCATGCTGAATGAACAGAACTCACACTGTGAGAGATTATGAGAGCAGATTAGGCTGAAATGCAGAATCCTGTTCATTTGAATACACCGTGGATAAAAACGGGAGTGTCGCGATAACAGGATACGAGGAGGAAACAACTAAATGACAAAGGTGTGAACGCAGCCAGGCCTGCATAACAGCTCATCGTTATCTCTGTGTGCTTTTATTCCTGCTATTCCAAACTTCACCTGATTGAAATACAAACAGCTCGTAAACATAAACGTTCAGGACCTTGGAGTACATTCAGAATGTTCAGAGTTCACCCGTTTGTTCCACAGATAAAAAATCATATTTTTTCAACTTTTCAATGTCCCTCTTTTTCAAATTAATCTACTAATCTACTTCTAATTAATCTTTTTCTTTCTTTCCTTTTTTGTCTTTCTATTTCTTTTTTTTACCTTTTTGTTTTTGTCTTTACACTTTTTTCCTGCTTCTTTAGGTCTTGCTTTCTTTCTGTTCATCTTTTCCCCCTTTTTGTTTGTATTTTTCACTTTTTTTTCTTTCGTTTTTCTTTTAGTTTTGATTTCTTCTTTTTTCCTCTACTTATTGCTTGCTTATTTTTTTCCTTTTTCTTTTTTTCTTTTCTCATGCTTTCTTTCATTTACTTTTTTTTCCTTTCATTCTTTCACTCAGTTTCTTTTTGTCTTTGCCTGCTTATTTCCCCTCATTCTGTCTCAGTTGTGAGAGATGGGGGGGGAGGGATGGTGATTGTAGACTTATCAGAGTCAGAACAGCAGAGAATCAGCTTTATCATTGAGATCAACTGCAAACATCATTGATCATTAATAATACATATCTTTTGATCTCGATATATAATTAATTATACATTTTAACATGCGTATTCATATGTATTATACTTTCTATAAATATCATTCACTAGAGACCAAACATGACCAAACTAGAGACCACTTCAGTTATCAGAATTTTTAATTATTATTAAATAAATTATTTTAATTCATTATAATTTACAACTTCAGGTGAAGCTCCTGTACACCTCAAAAGTGTCTTTTTATTATTCTTTAATAATAAACATTTTGAATAGATGTCAACTCAGTGAGATTGTGAGAGCTGCTTATATCATACACCTTGTGGGCTGTGTGGGGAGGGACAGAAGTACAGTCATGCAAAAGTTTGGGCGCCCCGGTCAAATTCTATTTTAGATTTGCTTTTATAAGCGAAAAAGAGGCATCTTCTACAGAGAATACACTTCTGCACATTTTAAACCCCTTTTTTTAAAGTTTTTTACTGTTTATCTGCTGAATTTATCATGTTGGAAAAAAGAATGTGTGGCCTGTGCAAAGGTTGTAGACTTTTTCATATGACTGTATATGACCTTGTTGTGTTGAAGGTCAGTCTGAATGCTGAAGCCTGCCCAGACAAACCAGACCCACATCTCACATCACATTACGTATATGGGAATGTGAAGGTCAATAGGGGGTTGTGAAGTGCTCATGGGTCAGTGTTGAAAAGCTCTTTTCAAAACAGTCCTGCCTTAAGTCTTGCTAACTGTTAACTTTGCAGAGTAGTAGATCCTCCCTCTCTCTTCTTCTTTCTCTCACTTCTCTATATCCTTTCTCCTATCTGTTTCTCCCTCTCTTCGTCTTTGATTTTTCTCCCTGTCTTTCATTTCTCTCGTCTTCTGCTTGTCCTATCTCTGTCTCTCTGCCTTTCCATCCTATTGTTTCTCCTGTCTATCTATCTGTCTGTCTGTCTCTCTCATTTCTTTCTCTCTTTTTTCCTTCCTCTGTCTATTCTTTTTCCTTTCTCTCCTTCTCTTTCTCCTCAAGCTTTTCTTATCTCTTTCATTCTGCTTTATCTTTGTCCATCTTTTTCATCCTCCTCGATCTGTCCCCTCTCCCTCTCTCTCTGTCCATGACTCAGCCTGCACCTTTGGCTGACCACCAAGTTCTTTACATGCAGACTGCAGCACACGGAGGGAAGGGATGGGGGGGGAAGAGAAAAGCCTGCATTCATCCGCCCACTGCTGATTCCTGCGGCCAGTACCGTAATCACACACAAACACAGTGCTAGCATCTGCGTTTTTTTTTGCTGATCTGTTAACAGCTACTGCAGCACAAATGATAAATTTAGCCATTGAGAATAAATAGTGAAGCTGTTCCCAGATCAGTGCAGTAAAAACTCTCGGCTGGAAACATTCACCCTGCTTTTGTTTAATGATGTCTAATGATAGCTAAGTGAATTTAGAGACTCCACTCTCCACATTGTGCCGCTCTTTCCTGCCTTGTCATTTCCCTTCATCTAACCTTTTAGTCCAATTCAGTCGGGACTACATTTCCCATAAAACTGTACAGGTTTTGATTTGGATTTATGAAGTTATAGTGTGGAAAAACTGAAAGGTTTCCAGCCTGGGGCTTGGTCTGCAGGCCTGCAGCTGGATGCTACTGGACCCGACCTGGAACAAACAGAACTTACAGTTCCAGTTCTTTATATTCTACTTACTTGAATCATTATAATAACTATGATTAGCAATTTTATTTCACTCAAAAGCATCTAATTGCCTAACTAGTGAGCTTAACTTGCTAGTCAGTAATGATAATTTACTAATGATAGTGACACTGTTTCAAAGGTCATGGTCAAGCTTGCCGTTTTACTCAGCATTCTACCTGTTATTACTGTTAGTCATAGTAGTACAATTGTAAATATATACAAGCAAATATTTAAATGAATAAAAACACTGTTAGTTGACAGAATTTTAGTAGATCAAAAGTCTTACGACTCAATGGTCAGTTAATTGGCTCAAAATTAAACCACCTATGAGCCAACGAGAGCCTGGGATCGTGAAGATGTTCCAGCAGCAAGCCTGGTGAGAAAAACGAAGAATGACCAGCTGCTCCAGTCTGTCTGTTCAACAGCTGGCAGATCCTGGCTATGGGATAGAACCCGTTCACAAGCCTATAAAATACCACCCTCTAGAAAAATAGCACTTGAAACTTGAAACGTTGCTCTGTTTTTTCTGATCTCCTGAGTGTTGCCTAGATGTTTTAGAGAAAGCAGACCAAACATAATTGTTACTTACCAGACAGAACCTGTCCTTCTGTCCACCATTCACTAGTCAGGAGCGTAAAAATGGGCGGAATGCGAAAAGGAGAAGAAAAACAGTAGAAAGGTACTTCGAATTTGAAGCTCGATCTGTGGCATCAAATGTTCCTCGGCAGTGGGCTAATCTTTCCCTCTCATGGATGCCAGAGCCAAGCTTCTTTATGACGTCTCTAAAGGCAGATAAACACACGTCTGAGTCATCTTTCATTTTGTACGTTCCATCTTGCAGATGCTCTAATCAACACCAAACACGGGCAGAAACCTCTTACAGCCTCTTTAGCATTTTTTTTAAACCTTCAGGCTTTTCTCAGGAGAGATCCATCACCCTGGTAACACATGCTTGTTTTAAAATGGACCCCAGCATGCATAATGTAGTTAGAAATGTGTTCATATTCATGAAATAGTCATTCATTTCTTTTCAAATATGAGTTTGAATTCTTTTCACTGAGGGAGCTTTGAGGGGTGGACTTTTTTTTTTTTTCTTTAAAATTTTAAAGAAATTAAAAAGCATCAGTTAAATTTTCTTTTAAGGTGGTCATTTTAAAAGTAAACTGCTTAATCTTTCTACTACACTTGCTTATGCCAACAATGCGACACAGCTGGATTCCAATTAACTCTAATGTAAAAAAAATCGCTTACAACATAAATGTGCGTGAAAAGATTATTTAAAATAAAGCAACTGTGTTGCATTGTTCTTATGTTAACTTTTAGCTGTACGTAGCTACTTAGTAGTTACTACTAGATCATCTGATTTGCTTTAGCTTAAAAAGCATTTAAAGCTGTGACATGTTGAGTCCTCCAGTTTCTGCTGATATCACCAGACGATTTGTTTTACCCCGCCTGCTCTGTTTTATGGCCACGTCTGTGGAAGAGTTCTTATGGTTGTGCTTTGATCTCAGTGTTTTTTAAAATTGCATGTCATCTTTACATCTTAGTGGTATGGTCTCTCTCTTTCCCTCTCTGTCCCTTTGGTCAGTACAGTAATGGTTAGCTATTATTGTTAATTGAGTTGACTTGCTAATTAGTTGCTCTTTTGTTCAGACTAGTGAACAGCAACGGAACAAAGAGATGCTTAATGGAACACAAACGGTTTTGAGACGGAACAGGAAAAGAGTGGGGGGAGGGGGTAGCCACCACCTCCAGATTAATGATGCAGAACTGTTGATCATAATGGGGTGGGAGCAGAGAGAAAGAAAAGATGAGAGAAGAACAGAAAGACTGAGAAATTTGAGATGGAGATACAGATGGGGCAAGAGCTTGATGGTAGAAGATGAGACATAGGAGGAGAAGTAAGAGGAAAAATACACTGGATAAGAAAGGAGAGAGATTGGTTGAGAGAGCATGGAGAAGAGAAAAGAAGGGATGTGAGATGAGAAACGAGAAAGGAATTAGAGGCAGAATGATAGAAAAAACAGACATGAAAGTGGAAAAAAAAATAGAATGAGATGAGACTGATAGAGAGAAAGAAGAGAACAAGAAGAAGAAAGACGACATGAAAGGAAATATATATATAAAATATTGTTTTTGTTTTTTAAAAAATCATTCTTCATTTTATTGACTTTGATCCAGAGGTTCTTTACTCCAGATCATAACCTGCTGAATGACCACGGGAACTTTTTTGTTCTAGTTTCATCCTAAGTTAAATTGAATTCAGCTGTTTTAATTAAATCAGGCAAAAATGGTCTTTGGTCTCACAGATGAATCTGAGAGATTTCTGTTATTGCAGCAATCAATATCCAATCTATCATCTGTGAAGAAGAAGAATGTGTTTCCTGAGTCATTAGAGCCAGCCAAGCTTTCTTACAGAATCACTGTGAATATTAGCTGTTTGATTTACGCTCCGTGAGCAGCAGTAATTATTGTGTCTTAAAGGAAAAGTCAGAATGATGAATTAAATTGTGTTAGAAAGAAAATGAAATAGCTCCATTATTCATTTGGAGCTTCTTTGTTTGTCTTTTTACGTTTTAATTGCCAGAATGTTTGTTTTAGCATGTCTCAATTCATTTTGGGTTTCTTTTTCTGTTTCTGTCTCTTCAGTGTTTGCGGACGTTAGTTGGTCACACTGGAGGCGTCTGGTCGTCTCAGATGAGGGACAATATCATCATCAGTGGCTCCACAGATCGAACTCTGAAGGTGTGGAACGCAGACACCGGAGACTGTATCCACACGCTGTACGGACATACCTCAACTGTGCGCTGCATGCACCTCCATGAGAAAAGGTACACTAACAATGACACCGCAGCTAGTTCTACATGGGACACAAGTCTTCTTCTACTTGTGAGTGAAACTCTGTAGTAGGCAGGGTCTCAGAGCTGAGTGTTCTCTCCATGATAGTGGTGGGAGGAGGGGATGAAAAATTATATTCTTAAATGATTCCATGTTTTGGTCATATAAATGTTTTCTTGTGACAAACTAATTGTTTTACAGAATGCACCGTCTTTGAGTGGATGCTCATTATAATATGTATATCATGTGATTTCACTGTAGATCTCCTTTTTGCTCCAAATAAAACCCTGAGCACAGAGCAGTAAAAGGCGGGTTATAGCGCTGGTGTGTTAGTATACACACATTACAGCAACACACATTGTGTGTGCGTGTGTGTGTGTGTGTTTTTTTTATTGCCATCTTTTATTCTCTGTAGACACAGAACACAAACGCCTCGGTGATTCTGTTCAGGCCCTCTTGCCTGCAGGCCATTGTGGGGGTCTGGTGACTGCTCATTCTGTTGAATGACCTGAAGCCCAGCTCACTTCACTGGTCACGGAGTCATTTTCATTTTCAGTCCCTCCAGTGACCATTTTTCACATGAAGAGCATGTCACACCATTAAATAAATAAATTAATGAATGACTAAATAATTAAAATAAAAAAGTGGGCCGTCAAATGAATATTAAAATTGTAATGTAATCATGATAAATTGCATAAGTTTGTGTAGTTAATCATAGTTAATCTTTAAAAGCTGTATTTGAGCAAGTGCAATACTATCAGGAAAATGCTACAAAAGTGTTTTTTAGCTGTGTTAGTGGAGTTAATAATGTATAACCCCTTAATAATTTAACCCCTTAATATAATTTTATACACTAAGGATTTTTTTTTTGTCAAAATAATGCTGAAGTTTAAAGGGGAATTCCACCAGTTTTACTAATTTTTTTATTATTATTACTGAAATGTTTGAGATGTCAACAAAGTCATTGAGAGTTTTTGTTCGTAACGATGATGGTTATACAGTGGTTAATCTCAAGAAATAAGTGAACAGTTCTGATGAGGTAAGTTTCTCTAGAATGGAGCAATTCATACAGAACCACTCAATGACTCTGGTTACATCTTATCCATTTAACAAAGTGGAAATTTGGAGAAATCATTGCAATTTTCCATTAACCTTTACATTGTATTACATTTAAGTTATATTGCTGATATACAGCAAGATCATGCTGGGGTCTTTTGTTCATATCATGTAGCTTTAATGGAAATGTGTATTATTTATTTCTCTCTCTCTCTCTCTCTCTCTCTCTCTCTCTCTCTCTCTCTCTCTCTCTCTCTCTCTCTCTCTCTCTCTCTCTCTCTCTCTCTCTCTCTGTCTCTCTCTCAGGGTGGTTAGTGGGTCTCGTGATGCGACGCTGCGCGTGTGGGATATAGAGACGGGTCAGTGTTTGCACGTTCTGATGGGTCATGTGGCAGCAGTGCGGTGTGTCCAATATGATGGCCGGAGAGTGGTCAGCGGAGCATACGACTTTATGGTCAAAGTATGGGACCCTGAGACCGAAACTTGCTTACATACACTCCAGGGACACACCAACAGAGTCTACTCATTACAGGTGAGATGCTGGCACTATTACAATCTATTAACCATGAGGATCACATGATGGAGCACCCTTGAAAATAATGTCATATCTCCCCTTACACTTCACCTAATGTACTACAATCTGTCAGAATGACTGTGTGGATCACATGAACATTTTTGCAGTCCTATCTCAGTCTGTTTCCTGGAGACTTCATGCAGTGCTTATGGTCTGTTAATACACCAACTCATGAAGGGCTTGAATCAACAGAGAAAACACTAAAATGTTCAGTGTCCATGCTTATAAGTAGGTTCCACTGCCACATCCTCCAGTTAAGCTGTTTATCAAAACAATAGCATTATCCTGCCTGCCCTCTGATGTGGAAACGCAACTTCCCGCATGCAGTGACTCTGCAGTTTTTTTTTTTTGCGAGGGCATCACCTTCACGGCCTCAGCAGGCGTTTTCCTGCAATGCAGATTAAAGGACAGATGGGCCTTCTGCTCATACCTTCAGCACTTTTGCAGTATTTGGTCAGGTTAAGAAGAGCTTTCCAGCCTTTCACACGCTCTTCTTTAAGCGCAATACCATATTATTATTATATTATTATTATTATATTACTGTGTACTACACTGGTGATATATGCCTTTTTTTTAAGTTGCTGTTAAGTAACTAGATATACGTTGAGATCTAATATTGCTTCTTTGAAATTTTTGTTTCATTTTATTTGGAAAGCACACTATGGGTACTCTACAGATGTTTAAAATTACTAACAAAACTCAGAGTTTGGACTAGGACCACAGTTAAAGAATTAGGCTTTGTGGCAAAGTCTAATAGATGTAAATACAGAACACTGTTGTATGTGCACAGTATACAAAATCAAATACAATCAAAAATAGTGTTTAGTACTGTGCAATGGTAGCTTTTTATTCAGTCGCACAATTAAATATTCTTAAAATATTCATATAAATTTGTCTATTCCATTTCTCAACCCATTTGGTCCACATTTTTACTCCATCCCGTATCACAGCATATGGGGATGAACCACTATCATACACAGTGACAGTTTACATATTTTTCACATAGAAAACCTTGATTCACCTCTGTGGTTGGTCAGGATGCTCACAGCACGCAATTAAACCACTGTGATTAGTTAGAAGACAGTTGCATATTTCAGCCCTAAAACTAAATGGAAAAATACAATTAATAAGAAAAATTTAAAAGATTACATAATACAATAACATGCTGTGCAGCCCTAGTTTCTATTTTGAATGCAAGTACAGCAGATGGGGTTTTGTTTCAAATCCAGCTATGTTCTCTGATGTTCCCGTCTGTTAGCATGGAGGTTCATGTGGAGGGCTCAGTCATGCCAGCGTACTTGAAGGTGTAAAATGTTGAGCACACTTCTGACATTTCCTGCACAGAGTTTGATGTCAGGGGGGGGTTGTTTATTTGCTTTCAACCGTTTCGTAACGCCCTGAATCGGCGATTTCGACATTCATCCTGAAGGACGCAGTGGATAAGTGGCATTGGCTCATTTGGGTTTCGGGCCGTCTTCCAGATTTCAGCCCCAGCATCCTGCTCTGATCATTTGGGTCTGGGTTGTTAAGAGCTTTAGAGCAATTACAGAAGAAAAGTTTAATCAAATAAAGTAGCATTTAATACAATAAGAAAGGGAGTGAGCGGATCTGGGCTTTAGGCCATTGAGTCTCGTTGTGAAATGAATGCACCCCAGTCCGCCCACTGCTCCTCAGAACTGCTCGTTAGGTCCTTTCACAGCACAAATACTGACACAAGACACCTCACTGTGAATACATACTCAATAATGAGTTTTTACTGCATGTATTGTAATAATAAGCCTCATAACAATAACCTACATTAATCTGCACTTGAGTAAAGCTTCTGTATTGAAAGAATGGCTTAATGCGGACAAAGACAGATAGTCTGGAAAATTGGTACAAAAACATTCATACATACATACATAGCCTTTGTTTGTCTGGTGCACCTGGCATGGAGTTTAAGGATGTAAAAAGTCATTGATCTCAAGGTGGCAAAATTGTTTATAATTTAATGCATTCATTAAAGTCTCAGCCTATTTAT
The DNA here is from genome assembly GCF_015220715.1 of Pygocentrus nattereri. Classification (NCBI taxonomy): domain Eukaryota; kingdom Metazoa; phylum Chordata; class Actinopteri; order Characiformes; family Serrasalmidae; genus Pygocentrus; species Pygocentrus nattereri. Next base: position 14,059,500 of record NC_051232.1, read on the forward strand.
AAACATAAAAATGCATAGAAACACATTATTTTTATTATTATTATCATTGGCTCAAATAGCATTTTTTAAATTTTGAAAAATTATCCATATTATTAGCACCTTATATTGTGTGTGTGTGTGTGTGTGTGTATGTGTGTGTGTATATATATATAAAGATCTTTGTTGTATAAATGTATTATTACACTTAAGATTAGCTTTTTTGTTATTATCATTATTATTATAGTGTGAAACTGATCTAAGAGTGATGGTTCAACTGCATTGATTTTGGAATGTTGGAGTTAACATTCTAAAAGTCAATTAAATATGCACTTTTAAATATGCACAAATATGCAGGTTTTATGGCCTTAATAATTTTTTTGTTGTATGTATTTCAATTACTGTGTAAATAGTTCCTTCATTTACATTTGTTTATTCTGTGCTTTTGAGAAATGACTCTGATTCAGACCAAAGGTTCAATCATACTGAAATGGGAGATATCATGATTCACTGAATCGACTCCTAAAGAGTCATAATAGAAATTAATCTTTGAGGCTCTAATATGAATGATCATTAGGCCGTGTTGTCTGTGTTTGTGTTGTTACCATTAGGTCATATGTATTTAAGATGTTCATTGAGAGTCATGATGTTTCTTTGCAGTTTGACGGTATTCACGTGGTGAGTGGGTCTCTGGATACATCAATCCGGGTTTGGGACGTGGAGACAGGGAACTGCATCCACACGCTGACAGGTCATCAGTCTCTGACCAGTGGGATGGAGCTGAAGGACAACATCCTGGTCTCGGGGAACGCCGACTCCACTGTCAAAATCTGGGACATCAAAACAGGCCAGTGTCTGCAGACCCTACAAGGTGAGAACCCAATCTCTCTCTCTCTATCTCTCTCTCTCTCTCTCTCTCTCTCTCACCCCCTCTCTCTCACCATCCCTCATGCTTCCTTTTTCTCAATTTCTTTTCTCGTTCTCTCTCACTTCCTCCATTTCTATTCTCATTTTCTTGTTTTTTTTCTGCCTTGCTTTCTTCTTGTTCACTCTTGCTCTAACTTGATTGGTTTCTTTTCCTTGCCCCACTGCCTCTCTCTGTCTTCTTCTATTTTCTCCCTTCCTCATTTTCTTTTTTCTCTCACTTTCTGTCCTGCCTTTCTCTGTTTCTCTCTCTCTCTCTCTCTCTCTCTCTCTCTCTCTCTCTCTCTCTCTCTCTCTCTCTCTCTCTCTCTCTCTCTCTCTCTCTCTCTCTCTCTCTGTCTATTTTAAAATAATTTTTTTAGTTGTTCTTTCTAAACATCTGTGATGTCTCATTTGAGCTGTATTATTATTTTCTTTTATTTCTGATGGAGCAAAAGAACAGAACACAAGACATTTTTATTACTTTTTCTCCCTATTTCTCTTGCATTTGGGAGTGGGGTTCATATTTTCATCATCTGTCCTTGTGCATGTTTGTCTGTGCCAGTGTGTCTACAGCATATATTTTGTGTATGTCACACACACACTCACTCCTGTATGAACAAAGGCGTGCGCACTAACGAGCAGCACAGAATGACAGAGACTGGAGGATGTGTGGAAAGCGGGGTGAGAGGAGGGGGAGGGGTGGAGATCCCCAGAGGGAGAGAAAAGAAGGAATTTTCTCCTTCATCATTTGTAGGTCATGTATTTGGGTCATTGGGCATTTCATCCTTTCACCTTTATTTAAACAGCTCTCATTGAAAACAGCACAATTTAAACTGTGATAAATACAGAACACTTAACTTTCATTAGCTCTCAGTTACTATTAGATCAGTGGCTCTGAAGTTTCATATGTTTAATTACATTTAATATAATGTGTAAATAAGACCATTGCCTATATAAATATTTTAAATAACTGAATAAAATAAAAAATTAGCACATGTAGAATTTTATGTAAGTAATTTTGTTTGATAATTTACAAAGTGAAACAATAATAAAGAAATACAAGTAATAGTTTTTTTTATGTGTGTATGTGTATATTTTTCCCCTTTGTTTCATTACTTAATGCTACATTTTATTCTGTTTTTATTTCATGTTTTTTTTCCCTTTTGCATATGTTGTTTGCATGTCAACCTATTTCTTTTAATCTTTTGGTAAAACACTCAGTAGATTAGTTTTATTACATAGAATTATAAAATATATAAGTTGCACTCTCTCTCACACTGTGTGTGTGTAATATATATATATATATAATAGACATGCACAGCATGCACAGCCTCTTATTATTATACTACTACAATGAGCTATATTACATGGGCACCCCCTGCCACACACAGTCCTCCTGAGGGAACACTGAAGTGATAGACAGAACAGATGATAAAGACAGAGTGAAGTATTTGGTTGTTTTTTTTTAAAGGGGGTGGGGGGGGGGGGTGGGGGGGGGTGGGGGGGGGGGCGGGCGCTCCTGTTGTGTGTTAAGAAGTGTGTGATGATGTAAAAGGGCTGATTAGAGTCAGCCGTCTTCTCGTTCACTCACTCAGCGCTCCAGTCAATGCTCTAATGCTTCATTAGTAGTTTTAGTCTCTTTGAAATGGAAATCTTGATTTTAATCTTTCGTAGACTCCAGCAACACTAAATCACTGTATTTAAATATTCATAATCTCATTTGCATAATGGCTTTCTCTGTTTTCATTTATTTCTGTTGATCAGAATTGGGTGTTTGCAGATGCCTTGAGCTTTGGGTTTTTTATAGGGATCAATATGATGAACAGAGGCTTGAAACAGGTTGGGATGATGCATGGGTTTGGAATGTCGATAAATGGGGTCAGATTTATTGTTAAATAGAGGTACTTTGGACTTGATGTGAAGTTTTCAGTGCGACAAAATCACATCACCTGTTTACATCCATTAAAAACAACTCCAATAAAAACAAGTGTGAAAAGTCTGGACTGGAATTAGAGATCACAGGCTGGTACACAGAGAGCTCATTCATACAGAGGAAGATAAAAAAACAGATCCACTTCCAGTCATTATTAGTAAATGGAGAAGTGATCTGAGCTCTGATTGAAACACATACAGAGGGATATATGAGCTGGGTTGACACTGCTGTCAGTTACGGCAGCAGGACATGCCCACTTTATTCTCCACACTGACAGGACAATACATTCACACGTACTCCTCCCTCCCTAGTCTCTCCTTTCTATTTCTGCTCTCTTCTCCTTCCTTCTCTCTCTCAATATCTCATCTTTTTTTCTTTTTGTCTCACTGTCTATCTTTCCCCTTTGTCACTTTCTTTTTCTCATCTCTTCTCTAACTTCTGTTTCTTCTCTCACTCTCTCCTCCTCTTTTTCGCTCTCCCTCTTCACTTTTCCTTTTCTCTCTCCTCCTTCCTTCTCCTCTTTCTCTCCTTTACTCTCTCTTCTGTCCCCTGCTTCTCTCATTCTCTCTTTTCCCCGTCTTTCACTGACACTCTCTTTCTCTCTTTCTTCCCTCAATTTTTCTCCTTCTTCTGGTCTTATTTCTTTCTTCCAGTGTTCCTCTTGCTGTCTCAGTAAAACCGTCTCGATTCAATGCCTCAAGGGCACTAAAGCCATTCTGTGCCACAGTATTTTCTGTAACCATGGTTACGCATTTACTCTGAGTTGATGTTTTAATGTTTTAATGTCAGTGCTGTAGCCAGTAGGTCTGTTTAGCTCATCCATCCGTCATATCACTGAAAAGTCTCTGTCTCTCTCTCTCTCTCTCTCGCTCTCTCTCTGTCTCTCGGTCTGTCTGTCTGTCTCTGCAGGTCCCCATAAGCACCAGAGCGCGGTGACGTGTCTGCAGTTCAACAAGAACTTTGTGATCACCAGTTCTGACGACGGTACGGTGAAGCTGTGGGATCTGCGGACGGGCGAGTTCATCCGGAACCTGGTGACGCTGGAGAGCGGTGGGAGCGGCGGAGTGGTCTGGAGGATCCGTGCCTCTAACACCAAGCTGGTGTGCGCCGTGGGCAGCCGAAACGGCACGGAGGAGACCAAGCTACTGGTGCTGGACTTCGACGTGGACATGAAATGAGAACATTTATGGATTATCCATCACCATGCTGGCGAAGAGAGAAAAAAAAATATATAGATGAACCGGGAGGGGGAGGAGTCCAAAAAAACCTGAACTGGGCCTCCTTGCGCAGCTCTGCGGCAGGACCCATCTCTCGCTCGCTCGCTGTATCTCATCCTCCTCCTCCACCTGCCGTGTCATCGCTCGTGGGATGCCCCCTTAGCAACCGTCGCCATGGAGCGAGGTACGGTAGGGGGGTGGGGCCTCTGCAGCAGCACAGCATTCTGGGAAAGGAAGGGCACAGACAAGGAGGATGCTGGGTAAAACGGGGCGGAGCTGCAGCGGCCTTGCACAGAGACTTGGTGAAATTCAAGCCTGATGATGTACAAACATACAGCTTTTTTTTTTTCTTTCCTCTTTTTTGTTTTCTTGTTTTTTTGTTTTTTTTATCTGAACAAACAGTCAACACTGTATGCATGGTGAGAGAGTGGAGCCTCAGTGGTGAATGGGTGCAGTTTTAACAGGAAAAAAAAGCAGAACTGATGAAAGAAGGGGTGATTTAAATGTGGGGATTCAAACAAACAAAGGAAGCCAATCTTATCAGTCCTCATCAATAAGCAGGAGCCCACTCTTTTTGTTTTTTTGTTTTTTTACACTGTGTTATTATTGTTGGTAATTTTTTTTCCCCACATTTGTTTTTTGTTTTTCTTTTTTCATGAGTTTGACACAACTGTGAATTCAAAAATTACTATATTTTTTTCCATTTTCACATTTTTTCAGTCCACTGTTGCCACTAGCAACAAGGCTCAGTATTAAGCTAGATCACATTTTTTCTGTTGATGCTGTTTTCTCTGGTTTTGTTTTTTTTTTTTTTGTTTTGTTTTTCTCTCTGTCATGTTTTTTCCTCCTTTGCAGAAAGATGATGTGCCCTGCTGTCCTCATGTGTCAAACCAGGCTGCTCACGTTGGCTCTCCTCAGTACTAGTGCTTCATGGGAGATGGGGACATTTGTTAATTTTTTTGTTTTCACCCATTATCCCCATGGTTACCCCCCCCAAAAAAAATCCTCCACCCCCCAGTGGCCAAACTGAACTTAATGCTGCTAGACACATAAATGATGAGGTGGAACTGTTGTGTTTTTTTGTTTTTTGTTTTTTTTTTTTTTGTGTTTTTTTTTTTTTTTTTTTTTTTGTTTTTTTTTTTTTGTTTTTTTGTATTTTGCTGGCTGTGACGTTTTAGTCCCAGACTAGATGCTAAAATAAATTTACTTCTAAAGTTTGGACTTCTAAATAAAAAAAAATGACACAGACATGCATATAAAAAAATGAGATATGTAAACAACAAACTTTTTTTTTTGCTTTTGTTTTTTGCCACTGAAACTTGAGCCAAATGTGCCTCTACGAGGCTGAAAAGAGGGAGAATGTCAGACGAGACGATAAAATAACCTGAACTATTTTGACAGTGTGCGTTTGCTAGCAAGACTGTGCGTGTGTATTCGTGTGAGAGAGCGTATGTTGTTCGCACCACATTCCTTGGGACAAAAGCTCTTCAGCCTGTTCTGTGAGGAATTCTTTAATTTGACAGATAATACAGCATTTAAAAGTAGACATCATCTGTCCACGTAAATTTTGCCAGTTGCTCCAAGGGTCTCTCAGAGATGGAGTAAGAGAATGTGGAGAACATGCCACCCGAACCTTCATCAGAGATGTTCCTGCCGTCTACGCAGAAGAAAAAAAAAAGAACGCCAAAAAACCACAATTCGTCTCATTCTCCGACAAACACAACTCAAGCTGAACTGTGAAAGTGGTTTAAACACTGTATATTACAATTCAAAAGAAAACGTGTTCTTTCTCCTCTCTTTTCTTTTATTTATGATCTGGTTTGAGAAATCAGATGATGTTGGAGGTGTTTTTCTTTTTTTTTCTTTTTCTTTTTTTTTTTTTTTTTTCTTTTTTTTTTCCCCTTCCTCAGTTCATGTAAAACTGCCTGATGTTCACAGACAGACAAAAAAGAAAACCTTAAAGGGATTGTCTATTTGTTTGATTCACTTAGAATTTTTATTTTCTTATAACTTAAGTGCAATAAAAAATGTGGGGTTTATTTTCTTTCCTTTTTTTCATTTCAAGCTTTTTTGGTTGTCTTTGTTTGTCACTGTGTGAAAGTGTCATATGTGCCCAATAAAGCTTCTATGGTTTATTGTACTTGTGAATGGATTATTTTACAAAAACGGCAACATGGTCGGGTTCATATTAAGCATAAAAGCTTCCCTTAAGGGCTTCGTTGTAGAGACTACAGTAGTGGTGATGGGAACCAGGGGTTGTGTTGAGAAATAGAGGCATTTTATTTGCAGTCTAAAACCATCAGTGAAACCTATATGAGCCTTCTGAATTTTTCCATGTAACGTTGAGCTTTTGGAGGTGGTCACCCAGTGTTTCACACCAAGCGGTTCTGAATGACTTTGTTTATATCAGACATTTAATCATGCGAAAAAAGCGAAACTCCCATTTAAAGCGATACTCCAGCCGAAAATGGAGAGGAAGTACAAGGTCAGTGTTTCTGTTAAAGTGGCCAGTAATGGTACAATGTAATGAAAATGTGAAAATAACCTGTTTGGCTTTGATCCTCAACAAGAAAGCCGTTTGTGCTGTTTGGAGACACGAGGCCATTCATTAATTTATTAATCCATTCATCCGTCTATCCTTCCATCAGCTGTGTGCTGCGTCACGCTCGCCCTGAAACCAGTGAAGCAGCGGCGCCTGAGCGTTTGCGTTCTGCTGTTGCTTAGCAACGCAGTCGAGTTTCGTTTCTGTGGCAACTACAATGACGGAATATTTTTAACTTTTTCACAAGTACAAAAAAGTACAGTAATAAGAATAAATGTGATTAAAACAATACTAGAAAAAAAAACTCAAATGCGTTTTGTTTACAGGATGTAGAAGTTTCCCTGTCTTTTCTACGGTTTTCGGTTTTAATAATAACCCGTGTGTTCTAAAATGAACCGTTTCTTTATTGTTAATCGATTCGCTGGAGAAACATTCATTTTTCAGTGTTGTCATTAGATGTTATTCCAACCAGTATATTTAGTTTAAAATGAACTAAGTCGATTATCCTTAGCATGAAGTTATTTAGGTCAGTCCGGGTGTTGGAGGATGAATATTCCCGAAGGGAGATCAAGTTTCACTGCTTAATTTTTATTGATACATTTCAGTAATACTCCTCTTTCTCTCAATCTCTCCTCTTTCTCTGTTTTCTTCCGTCCTAAGTTCCTCTTCACTCTTTCTCCTCATTTTCTCTCCTTCCTCCCTCTCTCCTCCTCTTCTCAACCCCCCCCCTTTTTTCACACTCTTTCCTTTTTCTTTCACTCCTCTCCTCCTCTTTCTCATTCTCTCCCCCTCTTTCTCTCTCTTCTCTCTGTTTTCCATCTCGTTCCTCTCGCGCTCTCCCTTTTTCTACTTTTTGAATATAAAACTGAACATAATGATTTTCCTAAGACTTTTATCTTGGAAGTGGTGGGTCATATCACAACCTTGGGAAACTTCTATGTTTATTTACTCTTTTTCCTATTGTTATGGGTAAATGTTATTAATATTAAGTGTTAATTAATATAAATGATATTTATTAATTCATATAAATTATTGTTATTAATAATAGTGAATATTTTATATTTTAAGCTGTCATTTTTTTTGGGGGGGGGGTGTTTTGGGCCAAAACGTCATCTCAAACCTGCAGTAAAACAGTGTCGCAGACATAAGGCAGTATATTCATAACCATTTTTTGTAATAACCTTCCGTGAGGGAGCTTTTAGAGGTATATGTCTGGTTCCTGTCACCACTGCTGTAAATAATGCTCGGCAAGTTTCTCTAGAACCGAGTATTTCGCACCAAACCACTCTGAATGACTTTCTTCATAACCGCTGTGTAGAAATTTTGAAAAATTCGTGGAGTTGCCCTTTTTGGCTGCTGATGGAGCGGTTTTGTGGGTCACGTATCAACGTTACAGATATAAAAAAAGGTTAGTTAACGTTACAGCTGAAACACAAACAATACTTCATAAAATATGAAATATACTGAGGGTCTGTACTGCGGTCACCATCAACCTGCCTAGCACAAACGGTTCAGTGTTGCTATGGAGACCAGCCTGCAGGCTAACGGTTGGTGCTAACACTTGCCGTTATGATACGTTAATAATAAAAAACGAAATAAATTCGTAAATTGTAATTTTTCGTTTCAGTTGTCCACTTTCCAAATGTATATGTCGTTACCATCAAAAGTTCTCCCTGTAACCATGTTAAAAGTCATTGCGGAGGTGATTTAACGGCAGGTTATATTTACTAGATTATGTCGCGCGTGTAACATTTAGTTAGCAAGAAAATTTGGGTAAATCCCAAATGACTCCGTACTCCCTATGTAGTTCACTTTGTAGGTCATGAAAGAACAGTTTCTACACTCAAACTGCACTGTTTGTGTAACGTAATATGAAGCCATTTATCTTCAGCCATAAACTGCGTGATCACCCTATTTAACATAGCTAGGTAGTGCACTATGTGGCTGTAAAAGGCATTGTTTTATGATCTTAGTGCACTACATATGGATGAGGGAGCCATTTGAGATTCAGCCATTGGGACGAGTTTGTGACGAGCAGTTTGAAGTTGTGAATTTAGCTAGAGTAGTTCGACACAGGCCTGCTGCCCTTATAGTTTTACTGAAGAGAATGCTGTTCATGGTGCTTTATTCAGTGGGGCAGTGCAGACTGTGACCCGCCAGGAGTTAGAATTTTTAGAAAGTACCACTGGATAACAATATTTCCAATATAAAACTGCAAGCAGGAGAGCAGCCCAGTCGCAGCAGCAGAAGAATGCTAAAAGGTAGCTAATGCTAACATGATCATTCCGTTCACTTAGCCAGCATTAAAGTTCAGTTATAAGGCAGTAAAATGTATTGTTTATAACGTCTATGGTAAAGTAAATTACACACGTTAATACAGAGTAAAGTTAGTTACAGATGTATTTAGTATTTATAGGAGCATTTTGCATTTAACTCAGAGCAAGTAACGCTAGCTAACTTTTAAGCTAGCTAGCATAATTTAGCCTGAGTGGTTCAGTTGTGTTGCATGTTTCTGTAAATGTGCCTAAAATCTTTAGGTTTATATCCTCTGGAACTCGGCTGGTTTATACTTCATCCACTGTGTATAAAAACCTTGAGTAATGTTTGGTAAGATTTGTAAATTTGCTGCACAGAGTCACTGCACTAATTTCAAATTCATTTCTGCCTATGCCATGTGTTTGTATAGGGGGCTTCATCTGACCAAACCTCTCAGACCTGCATCTCCACACCTGCAGATTACAGGCAATAAGACAGTGAGTAAAGTACTGTCCTCTAATTTCAGCCACTTTATCATATTACAATTACTGTAAGGAAAAATGTAAGCTCCCGATTTAGTAGGCAATTTAAACCTTATTACTGAAAAAAAGCCGATAGGTGGTATCTTTACACTACTTGTACAGAGGAATCTAATAACTGCAGGAAAACACCTCTTAATCATTGAATTCAGGTGTTTCATTCAGTCCTATTACCATAGGTTTATGAAATGAAGCACCCAGCCATGCAGTCTGCCTTTACACACGGGTGAAAGAACAAGTTGTTCTAAAGAGCTCACTGAATTTGAATGTGGTACAACAAGCAAGTCTGAGAAATGTCTTCCTTACTAGATATTGCACGATCAACTGTGAATAGTATTATTGAAAAATGGAAGAGTTTAGGAACCACAGCAGCTCAGCTACGAAGTATCAGTCTACGTAAAGTTTCAGAGTGGGAACGCTGAGTGCTGAGGCGCATAGAGCATAAAAGTCACAAACATTCTGCCGACTGTATAACTGCAGACTTCCAAACCTCCTCTGGCATTACATCAGCACAAAAACTGTGGCAGGAGCTTCATGGTGTGAGTTTCCATGGCGGAGCAGCTGCATGCAAGCCTTATATCACCAATCACAGTGGCAAGCATTGGATGGAGTTGTGTAAAGCACGCTGCCACTGGAGTCTGGAGCAGTGAAAATGTATTCTGTGGGGTCCAGAATAATGCTTCACTATCTGCTAGTCTGATGGATGAATCTAGGTTTGGCGAATACCAGGAAAACATTACCTGCCTGACTGCATAGTGGCAACTGTAGTTCGGTGGAGGAGGGATAATGATATGACGTTGTTTTTCAGAGGTTGGCCTAGGACCCTTTGTTCCAGTGAAGGGAAATTTTAATGCTTCAGCAGACCAAGACATTTTGGACAATTTTATGCTTCCAACTTTGTGAGAACCGTTTGGGGAAGACCCTTTTCTGTTCCTTTGGGATGAACTAGAACGGATATTGCAATCCAGGACCTCTCGTCAAACCTCAGTGTCTGACCTCACAAATGTGCTTCTGGATGAATGGACAAAAACTCCCATAAACACACTACAAAATCCTGTAGAAAGCTTCCCAGAAGAGTGTAAGCTGTTATAGCTGCGAATGGCCGCATTATTGCCTATGGATTTAGATTGGTATGGTATACGACGCTGAACACGTGGACTCAACTTCTTTGGTGGACCCTGGCAAGGCCTGTTCTGAGTGGAACCTGTCCTGGAAAACCACTGTATGACCTTGGCCACCATGCTCTAGCTCAGTTTCAGGGTGTTAGTAGTCTTCCTATAGCCTAGGGCATCTTTCTGGAGAGCAACAATTCTGTTTCTCACATCCTCAGAGAGCTTGAGGTGACATGTTGAATATCCAGTGGCCAGTATGATAGAATTGTAACCAAAACACCAAATTTAACAGCCCTGTTCCCCATTCACACTTGGAACCTTGTAACTCTAATGAGTCACATGACAACAGGGAGGGACTATGACACAATTGCGCACAATTTGGACATGTTCACCGTGAGGTGTACTCACTTGTGCTGCCGCTATTTAGACATTAGTGGCTGTGTGTTGAGTTATTTTCAGAGGACAGTAAATGTATACTGCTATACAAGCCGTACGCTGACTACTTTAAGTTACATCCAAGTTTCATTTCTATAGTGTTGTCCTATCAAAAGATATAATAAAATATTTACAGAAATGTGAGGGGTGTACTCACTATTGTGAGATACTGTACATACATGTGAAAATGCACAAAAGAAGTGTAATGTTATATTTTTGCCATATCACTTCAGGCCTTAGCAGGAGCTCTACTGTTTGCATTAGATGAATTCTCCTGTATAAATCAGAGCCTTTTTTGTTGTTGGACAATAAGCACAGTGACTCATGTTTCATACACATTTCTGCAGATTTCTTGTGTATTTTGTGCCCCACATAATTTCACCCAAACTCTGTGCTTTTGCAGCAGTTGTGCATTTTCTCCCATTATTCCTCGAGTCCTTAAAAAGACTGCCAGGCAGCTCAGCCACATCTGGGATTATGTGCTTTCGCTGCCATTTCTAATGTTACGCCTCTTTTATTCACTTCTGAGGGAAAATAAGGCCTTAAGCTAGCAGTAAATAGCAGCTCTAGTAGTTAAAAACATTAACGCATCAGCAGAAGTGTTCCTTAACTCTGGGAGTGTGCCAGTCGCCTATGAGCAGAGCCGTTTGGAAACCGTTTGGTAAAATCATTCAGTGACTCATTACAGTCATAGTAATTGGACAGGGTATGTTTCCTGGACATATAGAACTGAGCAAAAGTCTTAGGCTGTATGAGAAAATTCTGTGCAAAGTTGTCTATCTGGACAGTAAATATTGTTTGTTAAAAACATTAAATTCAAAACAAAAAAACAATCCATTGTAATTTTATGTTTGTTAGTTTATTATGGAGTTAATTTTGTGCCAAAATGTTTGCGAGAAGATCATGATGTTTGAGAGAGGAATGTTACAGTTTGAAGTACAGCGGCGCTCTGAACACGCAGCTAATGAACTTGAATGGACTTGTCAGCATCAAATGTGCAGGTAAACACCTTCAGATTTGCTCAACAAAACACTCTGGTTTCATTCAGAACTTGCAGAGCTCGCACATGCAAAACACTGGTTTTCACTAAAAACTGTAAAAACTTGCTCAATCACGCTCTTCACTTTCACAAATTGTACATGCGCAGAGATCATTACGGCTCTCAGCTAAACGGTGCACGCTCAACTTTCACATCTGCTTGCTGTAAAATGTCTGAATGTTTGTGTCAAAACTCCAGCCAATCAGAGCTGTAGAGGGGCCGTTCCTGTCAGCGCACCAATCATGGCATCTTTTCTTAGCAGCTTTATGCCATTTGGTCAAGGTACATTCCTGGCTATGGTATTGAGTCGGCTAGTGTGCTTATAGCCTTGACATTAGCTAGATGGCTTATAGCTTTCTAGTATCAAATTAATAGAAATGATTTATCAGTAAAACTCTGTCATAAATAATAATGTATATAGCGATAACACACAACCTTGAGTGTTCTATTGCTTTTATACAACAGTTAAATAAACAAAGTTAAAAAAATGAATGAATTGTTTTAATGTCAGCCATTCCTTCCATCAAATTATAGTTTCTTAACAAGCAGCTTGTTGCTACGTCACAGTAACGAACTCCTCTCACTCGCTGCACAGCCGACAATTTGGTCACACTCTGAAGAGGACACTATACATTTGGCAAATGGTATTGGGTTCATTTCTGGCAAATTCGTGGTTAATGATTTAATGTGCAGAAAATATTGTCTGTACCATTGTATAAACATGTGAGCTATTTCAGCTGCTGTTTTGTATCTGTGCTGTATTTAGAGCTACGCTGTGTTCTGGGAAACTCTGTATTGTCTCCTCAAGTGTATTCATTAATTAGCTTGCAATTTCATTAATTAGCTTTAGCTTCTTTAATCATTCATTTACACTCTCATTTCTGGAGTTGGTTCATACTGTACATTTCCATACGGCTGTTGAGTTAATGCTTATTTCAACTTCTAGAAATTCTCCGACTGGGTGAGTATAATGAAAGCCTGGCTTTCAACCTGACTGCTCTCTGTTCTCTTCTAATGAAGAGGTTTGTTCATTCTTCTCAGATCATTTTAATGATCAGAAACTGTATGAAAATGGCTCATTGAAGCACGGCTCTCTTGGTGGGAGTCCATGGTTTTGAATGTAGTTTTAAGACGGCAATTGAGTATTTATTTCCATATTAATATGGATCATTAAGTCCAGGCTTTAACGAGGTTCAGCCCTTTTTTACAGAAGTCAGAGACTTTGGCTTTGTCTGCTTTAACCATGGCTCAACTTCATGCTGAAAAAATTCCTCTGTAATTCTGTGCTTGAGATAAAAAACAGCCATTCAGAGTGGTTTGGTGTGAAATGTTTCATTGTAGAGAGTCAAATTTCTGGTGGTGGTGATAGGTCAAATTGATCAAATAGATTTGATGTCTACGATGCAAATAAAGCCACTTTATTTACTCTCCAAAATGACCAGTGGACATGTTTTTAGACATATTGCTGGTAATGGTAAAAAAGTAATAACCTTTTTTTTTTTTTTTTTTAGATATTTCTTTGCCTCACAACACTGTGCATGTACAATCCCATTTCCAAAAAGGTTGGGGTGCTATGAAAAATGTAAATGAAAACAAAGTGCAATTATATGCTCAATTCAACTGTATATTTCATTGGAAGTGCTTTGAAGACAACATATCAAATGTTGAAACTGAGAAGTTTTATTGTTTTTTTGAAAAATATATGACTTTTTCATTTAGATGCCAACACCACATTCCAAAAAGGACAGTAGCAACAAAAGGCTGATAAAGTTGTGTAATGCTAAAAAAGCACCTGGTGGTTGATTTACAACAGGTCAGTAACGTGATTCAGTATAAAAAAGCATCTCTGGGAGGCTGAGTCTTTCAGAAGTAAAGATGAGCACTCTGTGAAAGACTGCATTTTTTCTTCAAAATAGTGCAACACTTCAATAATGTTTCTCAACATAAAATAGCAAAGAACATTTTCATCTACAATGTATAATATCGTTAAAAGATTCCAAGCATCTGGAGAAATCTCTGTACGCAAGGGACAAGGCCAAAAACCATTATCTTTGGGCCCTCAAGCAGCACTGCATTAAAACGCATGATTCTGTAGTGAAAAATCATTGTATGAGCTCAGAAAAACTGTCTGTGAAAGTACTTTAGCGCTGTAGCCACATATGCTAATAAAAACTCAAACGCAAAGAAGAAATCATATAGAAACAAGATCTAGGAATCCTGCCACCTTCTCTGGTCCTGAGAGTGCAGTCCAGACCCATCACCTCTGAAAACATTTGGCACATTACAAAATGAAAAATACGACAAAGGAGACACTGAACTGTTGAGCAGCTGAAATCCGATGTTAAAGAGGAATGGGAAAACATTTAACTTTCAAAACTAGAGCAGTTTGTCTCCTAGCTTCCCAAACGCTTACAGAGTTTGTTAAAGAGGTGAAGAAACATAGTGGTAAACATGCCCCCGTCCCAAATTTTTTAGAACATTGTTGGCATCAAATTCAAAATGGGCATTTTTTTTTTCAAAACAATAACATTTTTCAGTTTAAACATTTGATTTGTTGTCTTTGTAATATTTACAATTAAATATAGCATTTAAATGATTTGCACATTATTTAATTTTGTTTTTATTTACATTTTGCACAACATCCCAATTTTATGGGAAATGGGGTTGTATTTCACCACCATGAATGGATTCTAAAAATATGTTTTAGATCAAAACCTTCTCAAACCATCATAAAACAATGTCTCATTAAGCAATGTATTCATAACTATTTCATGTAGTAATATTCTATGAGGGAACTTTTAGAGGTGGACATCTGGTTCCTATCACCACCACTGTCAACAATTCTGACCCCCTAACTTTCAAAAACAGTGCATTTCACACCAAACCACTCTGAATGGCTTTGTTTACATCTTAACCTTTTAATTATGCAAATATTTTGGGTAGAATTCTCGTGTAACTTTGAGATGGCTAGTGAGCCGTTGAGGGAGCATGGGTAGGGAGTGTAGAGGGATGTTTCAGAGAGAGATTTTGGCAGTGAAGATGAGAGGTTTTATATAAAGGGTGAAGGATGAATCCTCTTTGTTCTTTAAATCTGCCCTTAGGGCCACATTCACACAGAAGCACATTCACACCAGTACTGTCACTTTATAAACACCACAGAGCCGCTCTGAGATCAGACTCACCTCCTCTTTCACTGAGGCTGCATTCACAAGAGCATTTCGGTATACATAAGGAAAAAGCATGCATTTGCCACTGAATACAATGAGAATAATGTGTGGACGACCAACAGACACTAACGTGGCAGTGTACAATTTCAAATTGCTATTACAATATCTTACTACTGAGGGTGCATCAGAAACAAATGGGTGTATATGCTAGGAAAATCCATGGATATTATACAATGTAAAATTAAATATGTGGCTGCCATTAAAGTTTGTGAATTTACTGAACAGTGTTATACTTTATTTGCTAATCTTTGGAGATAAACAAAATACATCCTCTACAGAGAGCACACTTCTGCACATTTTAATGCACAATTCCATTTTATTTGGTGAATTTAACATATCAGCACAAAAATAAAATGTAAAATGGTGCTTGTGCAAAAGTCATGGCACATTTTTCCCCCAATATGGTAAAGTCAGCAAATAAATAGAAGTTGTGCACTAATATTTGCAGTGAAATGCCATATTGAGTCCCCCCTCCCATCGACCCACCACCGATGGGAGGGGCAGTAGTAGGGGTGCGGTGCATTGTGGATCGGGCAGTGTCCGAAGGCGTGGGCCTTGGCGTTCTGATCCTCGGTTGCTGAAACTGGCTTTTGGAACTTGGAACGTTACCTCACTGGCGGGAAAGGAGCCTGAGTTGGCGCACGAGGTTGAGAGATACCGGCTAGATATAGTCGGGCTCACCTCAACACACAGCTTGGGCTCTGGGTCCAATCTCCTTGAGAGGGGCTGGACTTTTTTCTTTTCTGGAGTTGCCCATGGTGAGAGGCCCCTCGACTCAGCGCCTGTATGTTGGGGTTTTCCCCGGTGGACGAGAGGGTAGCTTCCCTACGCCTTCGGGTTGGGGAAGGGGTCCTGACTGTTGTCTGTGCTTATGCACCGAACAGCAGTTCAGAGTACCCAGCCTTCCTAGAGTCCTTGGGAGGGGTGCTTGAAAGTGCTCTATTGTCCTACTGGGGGACTTCAACGCTCACGTGGGCAACGACAGTAAGACCTGGAGGGGTGTGATTGGGAGGAATGGCCTCTCTGATCTGAACCCGAGTGGTGTTCAGTTTTTGGACTTCTGTGCAAACCACAGTTTGTCCATAACGAACACCATGTTTGAACACAAGGATGTCCATAAGTGCACATGACGCCAGGACACCCTAGGCCGCAGTTCAATGATTGACTTTGTAGTCGTGTCGTCGGACTTGCGGCCATGTGTATTGGACACTCGGGTAAAGAGAGGAGCTGAGCTGTCAACTGATCACCACCTGGTGATGAGTTGGATCAGGTGGTGGGGGAAGATGCCGGTCAGACCAGGCAAACCCAAACGTATCGTGAGGGTTTGCTGGGAACGTCTGGCAGAAGAACCTGTCAGATTGATCTTCAACTCACACCTCCGTCAGAACTTTGACCAGATATCGGGGGAGGTGAGGGACATTGACTCAGAATGGGCCATGTTCCGCTCCTCCATTGTTGAAGCGGCTGACTGTAGCTGTGGTCGCAAGGTAGTTGGTGCCTGCCGTGGCGGTAATCCTCGAACCCGGTGGTGGACACCCCAGATGAGAGATGCCGTCAAGCTGAAGAAGGAGTCCTACTGGGCATGGTTGGCCTGTAGGACACCAGAGGCAGCTGGCAGGTATCGACAGGCCAAGCGATCTGCGGCTTCAGTTGTTGCCAAGGCAAAAACCCGGGTGTGGGAAGAGTTCGGTGAGGCCTTGGAAAGTGACTTTAAGTTGGCTCCGAAAAGATTCTGGCAAACCGTCAGGCGACTCAGAAGGGGAAAGCAGTGTGCCACTAGCACTGTATATAGTGGAGATGGTGTGCTGCTGACTTTGACTGAAGACGTCATTGGGCGGTGGAAGGAATCGTTTGAGGACCTTCTCAATCCCACCAACACGTTCTCCAGTGAGGAGGCAGAGTCTGGGGACACGGGAATAGGCTTGTCCATTACTGAGGCCGAAGTCGCTAAGGTAGTTAAAAAGCTCCTTGGCGGCAGGGCTCCAGGGGTGGATGAGATCCGTCCCGAGTTCCTCAATGCTCTGGATGTTGTGGGGCTGTCTTGGCTGACACGCCTTGGCTGACACGGTGCCACTGGATTGGCAGACTGGGGTGGTGGTGCCTCTTTTTAAAAAGGGGACCGGAGGGTGTGTTCCAACTACAGGGGAATCACACTCCTCAGCCTCCCTGGTAAGGTCTATGCAGGGGTACTGGAGAAGAGAGTCTGGCTTATAGTCGAACCTCGGATCCAGGTGGAGCAGTGCGGGTTCCGCCCTGGTCGTGGAACACTGGACCAACTCTTTACCCTCTCCAGGATTCTAGAGGGTTCATGGGAGTTTGCCCAACCAGTCCACATGTGCTTTGTGGATTTGGAGAAGGCATTCGACTGTGTTCCCCGGGGTATTCTGTGGGAGGTGCTTCGGGAGTACGGGGTACATGGCTCTTTGCTACGAGCCATTCAGGCCCTGTACAAACAAAGCAGGAATTTGGTTCGCATGGCCGGCAGTAAGTCAGACTTTTTCCCAGTGAGAGTTGGACTCCGTCAGGGCTGCCCTTTGTCACCGATTCTATTCATAATTTTTATGGATAGAATTTCTAGGCGCAGTCAGGGGATGGAGGGTGTCCGGTTTGGTGACCTCAGGGTCACATCGCTGCTGTTTGCAGATGATGTGGTCCTATTGGGGACATCAAGCCGTGAACTTCAGCTTTCACTGGATTGGTTCCCAGTCGAGTGTGAAGCGGCCAGGATGAGGATCAGTACCTCCAAATCCGAGGCCATGGTTCTCACGCGGGAGGGTGGAGAGCCCTCTCTGGGTCGGGGATGAGCTCTTGCCTCAAGTGCAAGTGGCTGGGGAATGGGAGGTCTGGGCCTCATTGCTCAGGATGCTGCCCCCGCGACCCGAACCCCGGAGAAGCGGAAGAGGATGTGTTAACACATATTCTCTTCAAAAATAGAGTATATCATGTGACCAAACTTGTGTTCAAACTTGAGACTGTTTAGCCCTGATTTCTGCGAACATCCAGTATGCTATCGACAGAAGGAGCTACATTTCAGGCTACATTTCCAACTTTCAAGCCACTGCACTACCAGAGCCGCTCTGTGTACAAAAATGATCTTGTCTTAGCAAGGGGTTAGATTGCATTTGGTTGTCTAAATGCTTTTCCTCCAAAGTTCAACTGAGGGTGCAGTGTGCGCTCAATAGATATAAGAAATGTTCAATAATTTTTTTTCATTGACATCTCCGTGCCATTCAAAAAGGGCATCACCAGTACAGCAACTGAGACCCCAACATGTAATGGCATCCCCCGCACAGTTAGCCCACTTTATCCTCAAACTATTAAGATTTTTTTTGTCAAAGTAGTACAACTTTTTTCTCAAAAAAAAAGGACTTTATTCTCAGTGTCACGATTGGCTCCTCCTGCTCTTCCAGGTGCTTTTCTGTTTACTTTCTGGTCGTCCACGTGCCCCTTTGTTTTGATTCTTTGATGTCCTGCCCCCTTGTTTCGCTACTCCACCCCTGATTGTTTCCACCTGTCTCCCGCCTGTCCCTCATCATCCCTCTGATATATAAGCCCCATGTTTATCCGGGTCTGTGTTGGTCTTTGTTTGATTGTTTTGTATGTACTGTTTGGGCTGTTTGGAATTCGGTGTTTTGTTTCGTTATGTCTGTCCGTCCTGCTCTTCGTGTTGGCTATTTGAACCTGGACTGTTTTGACCATGACCCTGGATTTTCCCAGAATAAATCTTGCTTTTCTCAGAACATGCGTCCGCCTCATCGCTCCACGTCACACTCGAAATATTATGACTCTATTCTCAAAATATTACGACTTTATTCTCGAAATATTACGACTTTATTCTTGAATTCTACTATTTTTATTATTTATTAACTGGCCCTAAAATGCTGTTGTAAGCTACATCCCTGATTTAGACAAAAGTAAACTGAAGATGCTGTGTGTGGGGCATTGGAGAATGAGAGAATGCTATCTTCCCATGCTAACTTTTTTAGCAGCAGGCTAACTTGAAGCAGTGCTTCGTCACTCACACAGCACAGCAAGTTGATGTTACTGTAGATCAAACAATGTAAAAAAAAAAAGTGCTGATTTCAGTTTAAATGCACCTAAAAGGAGGACAGTGTTTATCTAGTGTCAGAGAATCACGCTGCATTTAATGCTTTTACACAGCTAGCATCAGATATGTTGTGGTCCTTTCACCCCTCAACCTACTATGATAGAATAGAGCAATCTGCAATCTGGTGTTTGAATACTGTTATATGCTCTGACATGTATGTGGTAGGAGTGACGGCAGTAAGGCAGTGTGACCCATCATTGACCTGTGGAGCCATCTAATGTTTTCCGTTCATATTAAGCCAACATTGTTTAGAAACTAAACAGTTTGGCACTTGTAACCAGATAGCCTAGCACTCATCACTAGGAGCCAGTGCCAGCCAGTAGCAGAACACAAATATTTTTGACCAAACAAATTTAATATAAACAAAAAAACATTTTGGCTAAACTAAACAAAAATTGCTAAATTTCCTTCGGGATCAATAAAGCATCCATCCATCCATCCATCTATGTGTCCTCTCTAAAGCTTATTTATTTACTTCGCATCTGTGTTTTCACAACCATGTGCCTTGTGGACATCAGGACGAAATTTTGTCAACAGGTTTGGTTGACTCCAGCATGCCAGACTAAAAGGCAGTGAAAGTGATGAAGAATAAAGTACGGAGGAAAACTAAAGGAGGGGGTGAAATTGAGGAAAATTCTATTAAAAACCCCTGTTTGAAATTTGATTTGCTTGTTTTCAAACATAGCTGTTAAGCCAAGAGAGCACTGCAGTACAACAAACCAGCAGTATGCATCACAGTGTTTGTTGACGAATACCAGAATGTCCTTGTGAATGCAGCACACAGCAAGCGTTTGGCATTCGGATGCTCTGAATGCAGCTCACTGCTCGTCCTAATTGGATTATTCTGCTTAGAACCCATTGAAGTCTGTGGCGCAGGAGGTGAGGCTGATTATTGTTTGTTTAATTGACGAGTTTACAAACAGCTCGAGCGTGAAGTCAGCGACTATTCAGATGTGTTTCAAAGCGCAGTTCACACACACACACTTCACAGGTCACCTTGAATGAGTGGAAGCAAAGATGAAAACATGCATAACTCTGTTTTCCTTCCATTAAACTCAAGACGATTCTTTTTCTGCCAGAATATAAACCAACCTACCACTTTATTACAAACATCCGCCTTGTATGTCCACTCACTTGCCACTTTATTAGAAACAACCATCTTTTGCATCCTCTCACTGGCCACTTTATTAGAAACACCTGCCTTGTACTTCTACTCACTGGCCGCTTTATTAGAAACACCCACCTTGTGCTTCCACTCGCTGACCACTTTATTAGACACACCCACCTTGTACTTCCACTTACTAGCCACTTTATTAGAAACACCCGCCTTTTGCTTCCACTTACTAGCCACTTTATTAGAAACACCCACCTTGTACTTCTACTCACAGGCCACTTTATTAGAAACACCTGCCTTTTGCTTCCACTCACTAGCCACTTTATTAGAAACACCCACCTTTTGCTTCCACTCACTGGCCACTTTATTAGAAACACCCACCTTGTACTTCCACTTACTGGACACTTTATTAGAAACACCCACCTTGTACTTCCACTCACAGGCCACTTTATTAGAAACACCCACCTTGTACTTCCACTCACAGGCCACTTTATTAGAAACACCCACCTTGTACTTCCACTTACTGGCCACTTTATTAGAAACACCCACCTTGTACTTTCACCTACTTTCACTTACTGGCCACTTTACTAGAAACACCCACCTTGTACTTTCACTTACTGGCCACTTTACTAGAAACACCCACCTTGTACTTTCACTTACTGGCCACTTTACTAGAAACACCCACCTTGTACTTCCACTCACTGGCCACTTTATTAGAAACACCCACCTAGTACTTCCACTTACTGGCCACTTTATTAGAAACACCCACCTAGTACTTCCACTCACAGGCCACTTTATTAGAAACACCCACCTAGTACTTTCACTCACTGGCAGTTTATTAGAAACACCCACCTTGTACTTTCACTTACTGGCCACTTTACTAGAAACACCTGCCTTGTACTTCCACTCACTGGCCACTTTATTAGAAACACCCACCTAGTACTTCCACTTACTGGCCAGTTTATTAGAAACACCCACCTTGTACTTCCACTCACAGGCCACTTTATTAGAAACACCCACCTTGTACTTCCACTTACTGGCCACTTTATTAGAAACACCCACCTAGTACTTCCACTCACTGGCCACTTTATTAGAAACACCCACCTTGTACTTTCACCTACTTTCACTTACTGGCCACTTTACTAGAAACACCCACCTTGTACTTTCACTTACTGGCCACTTTACTAGAAACACCCACCTTGTACTTTCACTTACTGGCCACTTTACTAGAAACACCCACCTTGTACTTCCACTCACTGGCCACTTTATTAGAAACACCCACCTAGTACTTCCACTTACTGGCCACTTTATTAGAAACACCCACCTAGTACTTCCACTCACAGGCCACTTTATTAGAAACACCCACCTAGTACTTTCACTCACTGGCAGTTTATTAGAAACACCCACCTTGTACTTTCACTTACTGGCCACTTTACTAGAAACACCTGCCTTGTACTTCCACTCACTGGCCACTTTATTAGAAACACCCACCTAGTACTTCCACTTACTGGCCAGTTTATTAGAAACACCCACCTAGTACTTTCACTCACTGGCCAGTTTATTAGAAACACCCACCTTGCACTTCCACTCACTGACCACTTTGTTAGAAACAGACACCTTTTGCTTCCACTCACTGGCCACTTTATTAGAAACACCCACCTAGTACTTCCACTTACTAGCCACTTTATTAGAAACACCCACCTTGTACTTCCACTCACTAGCCACTTTATTAGAAACACCTACCTTGTACTTCCACTCACTGGCCACTTTATTAGAAACACTAACCTTGTATATTTCTTTAGTGGCCACTTTATTAGAAGCACCTACCTTGTACTTTTCTCGACACATAAGTTACAGTCTCTGACAATAGCAAGAGAGAAGTTTCTAATAAAGTGCCCAGGGAGCACATTCATCAAATCTGCAGGCGTTTTTTTTCATCCACCTCCTGTAGCCTCACACTGAGAGTGCTGATAAAAGAGCTTTTAACCACACAAATCCATTCATTAAGACATAAAAAGTAAATCCTGATTCTGCTCCAACAGTCCAACCCTGAGAGGTGATTCATACTGGCTCCGTATTAACACAAAATCACATGCACTACAGGCATATTGCATTATGATAAACTTGTTCATCAGAAAATACATTTGTTTAGGATAGCATATGCCTAGAGCAGTACTTCTTAAACTCGTGGGTGCTTGGGGGGCGCTAAAGCGGCTGCATAAAAATCTCAGAAATGTTCATAACTAAAAACATTAGACTTGTTCAAAGGTGCTGGATGTTATTAAGCAATATTAAAATACAGTCAAATGCTCTTGTCCCATGACCAAATTATATATTATGTTGTGAAAAGTTAACCATCCTCTACAGAGAACATACTTAAATATGGTATTTTTCTATTTATTTGCTGGTATTTTTCTATTTATTTGCTGTAATGTGTTACAAAAGTGAAACATATATAACAATATAGAATGTGCCATAACTTTTGCACAGGTAGCATTTTATGCATGGTTTTGTTTCCTAGCAGTGGCACGTACTATCCATCAAAGGGGGCCATTAGACTAAAACAAAAACTGCTGGTGTTCATAGCCTGTAGTTGTGTTTGTAATCTTTATAATAGTTTGTAATAGTTTTTAAGTGTTTTATCGCATGTTTTTATATAAAGTGTTATATAAAACCAAAACATAGCTCTCTACCCCCTGGAATTTAAAGAAAGTGGCATTGTAAGTTTAGCTGGAGGTATTTAGCAGGCTTGAGGCAGTCCATGGTGCTGCATTCAGGCTTACCATCCATATTGATAATGAATGTTTTACTACCAGGCTCCAGAACATGGGAAGGGCCATATGGGGGTTTTAGCAGGCGGTAGCGTACATCATGACACACAAACAGAAAACTTTGCCTTCTGCAAGTCAGCTGGAGCCCAAGATGTTTGGGAGCCATGTTCAGAGGTGGGTACAGGGGCAAAGCTGTTTGGCCTCCTCAGTAATGTAGAATGTTGAGGTAGTGGCATTCAGAAATAAATCTCCAGGCACATGAAGTGTTTGCATATACGCCGGCTTCGTTGATAAGCTCTGCAGATCCTCCTTTGGGGCCAAACTGGTATTTAGCAGGGTTAATTATGATGCCACTCCGGCTGAGGTTTTCGGAAGAAGGTTGGAAAGGTGTTGTGTCTTGGAGGCTCTGGCGACAAGTATATAATTCAAGTAGACAAAGATGAAATTAAGATGCTTTAGGACAAAGTCCATAAATCACTGAAAAGTCTGGGCACCATTTTTGAAGTCCAAGGGCATATGGAGAAATGCAAATAGGCCAAAAGGAGTTAAGACCACCATTTTGGGGGAAATCCTATGGGCAGACTAGCAACTGGTGATATTCCACAGACAAGTTCTACTAAAATCACAGTTCTAGCCAGTCGGGCTGAAACGTCTTGTATGTGTGGGACTGGGAGATATCAAGAGTTGTGGCGTCGTTGACATCAAATTCAACCTCTATTTTATTCCTTCTGTGTTTGCAAATTCAGCTCTTACAAGCTTCTCCATATCAAGCTGACTGCCTGTGCACGCACTGCTGGGCCTTTTGTTGTAATATAATGTTCCATCCAGAGTCCAGAGGTGGAGAAAGTTGGCTTGGTGAGATTGGGGAATTCCCCCAGTAAACGAGAAAACTCGCAAGCATCAGTGAGTGTGCTGGCCAGGGATGATGTCGGGAAATTGCTCTGTGTGCAAGGGAAATAGTTGACTTCTTGGCCAGGGTCCGGTGGTGGGCCTAAAGTTTTATTACACACTTCCATAACCTAAGAATAGCTCAACCAGTTTGCATTGAAGTTCCTGTAGTTGCTAAATAATAAGCCTTAGAATGTAACAATCCTGGGATTTTAAGGGGTTAGAGTTCCTCTTGTTAGAAGGTTGTGGTTCTTAATGTCTACCAAAAGGCCACTGGCACACAGACGATCTGCACCCAGCAGGTGCCTAGACAAAATCTCAGGTAAAAAATAGTATACACATCACTTTCCATATGTCTGAATTTTGTTTCCATATGCAGCCTCTAACACACGGCACTCTTGTCCTGCATGAACATCACCTGTGTGCCAGTGTCACAGAGGAATCATTTTCCCGACAGGGCATCTGTAACAAACAGTAAATTAGATGAGCACTTTTTGGCATTTACATCAAAGGAAGCAAAAAACACAACCCCATGGTTTTATGACTCTGACAGGCACTGACCATAGAATAGCTTTGCTGACTGGGCTAATAGAGTCATCAAAGGGAGCTGGGGTGCACTACTCACAGTGACTGAGTATAGCCTATCTGCCACTTTACCAAACGCTCTGAAATATTTGATCGTCTTATTGCCTAATGTAGCATGAATTTGCTCAGGCATTTGCTGCAAAAACAACTGACTGAAAACTTAAGTAGGGTTGGTGGTTCCGTAAGAGTATCAGCATATGATCCATCACCTTGAACGGATTTGGATTGAGGCTGGGCAAGTGAGCAGCTGATGAGCTCGTTCAGATTCAGACAGCCCAAAATCTCTAACAAATAAGTCTCTGGAGTGCTGTATTTATTGGTATCCGGCAAATTCTGAAGCAAATGCACTGCTCTAGCTGCTATCCAGAGGCTAAGTGAGGCAACAATGTGCCATTGTACTTTGTGTCATCCATGCTGCTCTCTCGCAGGGTGGGAACCAAACTGCTGCTTGTTTCTCCCAAAACTGGCAATTTTGAAGCAACTCCGTTAGTCAACATAAAAATAAATAAATAAATAAATACATAAAACTCTCTGTGTTTAGGTACGCAAAAGAACTGAGTGGCTTTCGTTTCTCTCACAACTGCTAACAGTGCAACACTTTTTTGTTGTCCCACAGGTAACACAGCATAAATTTAAAGGATGGTGGGTGAATTATCACAATATTTCAACAAAAAATTGTCACGATATTTAGTGTTTTTGACATCTGCTAAGTTGGATAATGGAGTATAAGGATTTTTATTTAATGTTTCACATACTGTGCACAAAATCCAGACAAACAGGACTAATTATACACTCCTTTTTTACATTACAGAGTGGCAGTTTAAGAAAGATACTGTTGAAAATTACACTATTTCAAGAATATTGTACTCAGAAAGTGGGATATGATTATATAACAGGGAACGCAGCGATCTGCGCTCATGTTTGTGTGATGCATATTGTTTGTGTGTATTGTTTATGTGTAGATAAGGCCATGTGGTTAGTGATGCACTTAGAACCTGTTGATGTGATTGGTTTTCCTCTGGTTTTACATTAAGCTTATTTTATTTACTAATCTATTCATGAGATCTTAACTTTATGTAGTAGTTCTTTGTTTACAGTGATGGTTAATGCTTTATATCTAGGCTACAGCATTCCTTAAGCCATCTAGATGTTCATAACAGATTAATGTTAGCACCTTCTTATACAAACCTGAAGTTAGTGTCTTATTTCCCAGCTTCTTGCTCGAATTTTCCCATTCCACCTCAAATGGTTGCTTCAGGCTTCAGAAAGTGACTGTACCATTTAAGGTGGAACGGGAAAGCTCGAAACAAGAAGATGGCAAATAGGAAGCTAACTTCAGCCATGTCCTTCTTACTGTGTTTTGGGGAGGTTATTTTATTTTTATGTGTATTAAGATTAGAAGTAATTCATACACTGGTGGATTTGCTGATGTGTGTTTGATTATGTTTCGCTAAACTTTAACTTCAGGTACAGACTGAATATTTTTCTGCCAGTCAGGATGGCTAATTAACATCATAAAAGCTACCAGGAGCCATCAGTGCAATCTAGACTAATCTATGTCTGAGGATTACAACATAACAAAATTGTTGAAAATCGGTTGAGTGATAATGAAGTTGTGGCTGTTTTAATCCTGAGAACTCATCGTCTCTCTATACATGTGAATTTGTTCACAAGCAGATCTTGACCGCTCCAACATGGCAGACACACAGACATATCGCCTCAGATGGAGAGCAACAGACAACGTGGCATCTAGTGATATATACATATATCCATCCCATCCATCCATCCATTTTCTAAGCCACTTCTCCGTCAGGGTCGCGGGGGGGTGCTGGAGCCTAGCCCAGCAGTCTTCGTTGGAAGGCAGGATACACCCTGGACAGGTAGCCAGTCCATCGCAGGGCAGACAGACAGACAGTCAGTCATACCTAGGGGCAATTTAGCATGTCCAATTGGCCTGACTGTATATCTTTGGACTGTGGGAGGAAACCGGAGAACCTTGAGGAAACCCACGCAGACACAGGGAGAACATGCAAACTCCACACAGAGAGGACCCCGGTCACCCCGGGGAATCGAACTCAGGCCCTCCTTGCTGTGAGGCGACAGCGCTACCCACCACGCCACCGTGCCACCCCATATATATCAGGATCATTCATTGTTGTCCGCACTCATATCATTGAGTATTTACCCCATAACAGAAAAAACAAACCTGGTGCTGGGTGCTCTTTTAACAGTACAAGGAATGGTCTAAGATGACAAGGAGGAATGGAGAGCAGACGAATAGGGAGTGGAGGAGACATAGCGAATACTTCTGAGAAGATGATGAGAAAGAGACGGGGAAAGGGGGAATTGGGTATAAATTTCAAGAAACTGTCCCCGTTTCATTTCAAGGTTATACTTTCTAGTGCACAGCTAGTGCAGAAGTATCTCATACGCTGCAGTAATACAGCATTTAAAATGTTTATTTTAGTAATCACACTAAACAATTGCAGTCATGTTTGCTTGATCTATCAGTTACTTGCTGGAAAAAACACATAGTGTTTCAGTGTCTAAGACTGAACTTTGGAAGTGTAGAAAAATATCTAGATTTCTTTTGAAAATTTTCTCCTGTAGCGTTTTACAGTCTGTCAGAATGACTGTGTGGATATTATGAACATTATATATCATCAGAGTGCTTTTTAAATGAAACAATAGAAGTCATATCACCCGCTACAAATCATGTAGTGCATTAGAGTCTTCTAGACTTAGAATTCTTTTTTAAATTAAACACCGTATCCACAATTAAAACCTTCATTGTCATTAGTTCATAATTGACTTTGTGAACTTTCTGAACTTATCTTTGCAGCAGACTCTTTGATTTTCAGGTCTGTGGTACAAAGTACTGAATACTGAGGTCAAAGCTTATTGTTCTCTGCACCTTATCGAGCGCCGCAGAGGTGAAACCTGCTCTTTTTTTTCTTTGTACTTTGTCTTTGTCCTTCAGTTGATAGCTATTCAGCTGTCCTCGTGCTTTTTCCCCCATCCCTTCATCAAAAGGAACACAATCACTATCTCGCTGATCTCCAGACACCTATTAAGATGCAGACTTTTGAGCGTCTGTAATTGAGCTTTGGCAAATTGCTGGAGAATGAGCCGTTGTCGTCGCCATGGAAACGGACGCTCAGGGCCAGGCTGATTGATGTCCCAAGAATGAGAGGTGTCGTGGTGGTCATCTTGAGGCCGATTGCATGCGAAGTGTCCTCATTCCCCTCCCCCACTGGGCCGCCTCCGTGGACCCTAATGCCAGGCATGACTAATCAACCCCAGAGACGTGCCATCATCCTCTCTCCTGCTCCACTAAGCTGTCTAATCCAATGTCCCTGCAGCAGATAATAACAACAAGAACTGGAGAGAACTGACCTGTAGCGGTACCATCAGACTCATTGGACTGCAGCTTCCACAGGATTTAACTCTTAAACATACCAGAATTTTGGCTTTAATATCAGCACCAAGTGAAATGTGATTGTATACAGCACGAAGAAATTAGACCTTCAATATCATGGAAAAACTAATTTTGCACAGAATTTGATGACATATATAAATATTGTTTGTTTTAAATCTTTTCCTCCTGTCCACATAGTCTGTATAAAGAAATGTATAGCCTTTTTGAATCTATTGTTGAATCTATTATTAAAAAACAGCACATTTAGGCAGCCAGTCATGGTTAAGATGTTTAACAAAGTCATTTAGAGTGGTTTGGTGTGAAATGCTGTGTTCTAGAGAAACCAAGTCAGAATTGTTCACAGTGTTGGCGATAGGAACCAGATGTCTGCCTCTAAAAGCTCTAAAAAAATGTAGAATTTAATTAAATGCTAAAGCAAGGAGATGTTTTCTAATGTGTCTTCAAAGTGTGAACTGAGCTTGACTGTCTAATAAAAGGTGAAATTGAGTTCTGCAGTTTAGAAGTGTAGTAGCCTCTCTTCATCTCTGTATTTCACAGAAGGTGTTTGCAGAAGGAAGATCACATGCTGGAACATAAACAGAGAGACATTCTGTGAGAAAAGTGAATGCTAGGTCATCTAGAGCCTTAGAGTAAAGAAATCTCTCTTTCACAGTGAACCATTTTACATCAAACCACTCTGAACGACTTTGCTTACATTTCAACCACTGAATTCTGCAGATGTTTTGAACTTCAGCTTTAACTAACATCTTTCAGCTTTTTGAATTTTGAATTCAGTCCTAAAGGTTCATTAAATTCAAATAATAAAATATTCCCTCTTGTACTTACGAACACAAATGCGTTATGGATTGAAAGTTTAGAATCTGCACTTTCCACTTAATTTCTCCACGTTTCAGTGAGCTGCGGGTCAGAAATGACTCGTATAAAAGAACAGCATTACTTTGTTATTTTTTATAACTTTGGTATCTGTATTTAAAGCCAGATGTGTCTTAGATCGAGGCGTAAAGAGTACAACTGCAGAAGAGCATCTGCAAATGAGTGACATTTTCCTTCCGTCACTCTGTTCTTGAGGGACGTAGCATTTGGAACATGGCGCTTGGAGCCAGCGTGACCTGCTTTAGAATGATCCTGCAACAGCACAGTGCCAGCTGGCCCAGTCGTGCCCAGAAAAATGCCCACTGCCTGGCTTCCTACTTGGCCTCTATTGTGTTTCACACATCCAGCAGTGCTCAGCCATTGCTAACAAAGCCAGCATAGCGACCTGAGGGAGAGTCCGGCCTCCGGTTCTCAGAGCCTGCAGGGTTGTGGCTAATGTGTGGAGCTGCTACTCTGTGGTGATTTGAAACAATGCGTGCCGTTCAGCAGTCATTTCTGCTCTGATTGCTGATTTTATAGAGCTACGTAATATGAAAGCTATTTGGCAGCGCCACTCAGCTAGCTGTAAGCCAGCGTCTGTGCACTCCGCTAATTGAGTGGTTGGGTAATTAGTAGGCTAATTGACTTTTTGCTGCTTATTGATTCTGCTGCGACTAGTGGCCACGTGCTGACCCACTGGCTCAAAACAAAACAAGTATTAAATTTGATTTAAATGGTGTTATTATTCCAGCCAAGATGTCTACTGATGTTTTTCCTAATATTCTCTCTCTATCTGTCTCTATCTCTTTGTGTCTGTCTACATTGAGGTACTTGTGGCACAATAATAATAATAATAACAACATTACATATTATTTTTCATTTATTTTCAGCTCAGAGTGCTTTACAGGAAGCTGATGAAGCTTAACAGTAATAGAAGTATTTAATTAAAAAAGAGTATTATGTTAAAATCGTATGAAGCAATGATCAAATAAAAAAAAATAAGTACCAAAAAAAGACATGAAATGTTTCATAAAAATGTGAACCACGCTTGACTGTCTAATAAAAGGTGGAACTGAGAAGCAGAATAACAGAAAGAGATGTTTTTTGGAATTTGCAGAAGGTCAGAATCTACAGAGCTAAGATCAGAAACGGACAGCCCCTCAGGTGCTTTAAGGCAGTTTAGATCTTTTAAAATTAGTAACAGAGCTTTTAAAAAAACTTTTATATGAGTTGTATAGGGTGTGGTGATTTCTCCAGTAAAAAGAGCATTACAGTAATCAACTCTGCTTGTAACAAATGCATGAACAAGTTTGCATCATTGTGAGATAGAAAAGGTTTAGCATAATACGACTCAGATGTAGTATGTAAACAATCAAAAATGCAAACTCCTCACGTTTTGGTGAAATTCACTGTTTTGAGATCATAATAGGTCTCCTGCAAAATTAGTGCAGATTCGAGGAGAATTTTTCTGGGGTGAAGGGCAGGTCTGATCTGTGTAATCAGAGGGGAGTTGGTGGGTCTGGTAACCAACAACAGTAGAAGTTCTTAAAGACTTGTTTACCTTCACTGGACCCCCCCCTTTGCATTCTGTAAAGACCCCCTTGCTTTGTCTTTAATAAGATGTCTGACCCTAATATTCTTCCTCTAACCTGAGTCTAAGTCTGCTCACTTGGCGACCATCCCTGCAACGCCGCAGGGCAGTTATTTCCAGCCATAAAAGACCAGGAACCTATGACTTTGAATGAGGATAGACTAAAATACTTGAACCTTGGGTCAAATTACCACACTCATACAATCTGACAAAAAATTCATAAATAGTTTGCAGTGTTTGTCTCAGTAACGCACAAACCTTTTTTTTTTGAGCGTTGGGGCAGCTTCCTCGCTTATGACATAACCAGCAAACCAGCAGGCTGTTT
The DNA here is from genome assembly GCF_015220715.1 of Pygocentrus nattereri. Taxonomy (NCBI): domain Eukaryota; kingdom Metazoa; phylum Chordata; class Actinopteri; order Characiformes; family Serrasalmidae; genus Pygocentrus; species Pygocentrus nattereri. The sequence goes on from NC_051232.1 coordinate 14,090,355, forward strand.
TTGCTGGAGGGCGGAGCATTCTCCATAAACACTCGCAATGTTGAGCATTACAAGCTTTCCTCTTTATATTTTAACCAGTGATCGGTCTCCTCATTTATAACACCATGGCTCAGCTCACACCTAACAAAGGCAACAAGTACTAGCTAATCAGAAGCAGAGTAGGGTGGGTCTTTATGGAATGCCAGCCATCTGACAGCTGTTCTGTCTGGTCTACTTATTCTTAGACTGACAGATGAAGCAAACTGTTTTAAAGGTGGGAAGACTGTAGTGGGAGCACTGGGGTGTCAGGTGGGACTGTGTGGCTGTAGCAAATGGTTTCCATGGCTCACAGGTAGGAGAGCCCCTAAAGTTTGCTTAGGGCCCCAGGGAGGTCAGGACCGGCTGTGATATGCGATTTGGGACGGAGCGTAATTTACCTAGATGAATCTACTTCACCCAGTGAGCCAGGTTTCCTTTTCACATACTCCAGCATGGAGGATATGCTCCCGTGCCAGCTAAGGTTGGCATTACAAACAGCACTACAACCTTTTTGTCAGAGTTTAGCCCTCTCACTTTTGAGGGTTCTGTTCTTGAGACTGCCTTTGCACTGGTGTTAACTCTCCTGTGAGTGGTAATGTCAAAACGTTCCAAGTGAGCGCGAGAAAGACGTGTAATGACTTCACCAACTAATTGACTACTAAATTAGTTGCCAACTAATTTGGTCGATGATTTTAGTGGACTAATTCGAATAATCGTTGCACTGCTGCTCCTATATATTCCAGAGGCAACCATCAGTGGTATTATAACAAAGTGGAAGCGATTGGGAATGACAGCAACTCAGCTACGAAGCGGTACGCAACATAAAATGACAGAAGCGGAAGCTGAGGCGCATAGTGCGCAGAGTTCGCCAACTTTCTGCAGAGTCAATCGCTACAGACCTCCAAACTTCATGTGGCCTTCAGATGAGCTCAACAGCGTAGAGAGCTTCATGGAATGGGTTTCCATGGCTGAGCAGCTTCATCAAAGCCTTATATCACCAAGCACAATGCAAAGCATGGAATGCAGTGGTGTAAAGCAATGCCAGTGGACTATAGAGCAGTAGTGATGTGTTCTCTGGAGTGAAGAATTACGCTTCTCCATTTGGCAATCCGATGCATGAGTCTTGGTTTGGCGGTTGCCAGGAGAACGGTACTTGTCTGACTGCAGTGTGCCAAGTGTAAAGTTTGGTGGAGGGGGGATTATGGTGCAGGGTTGTTTTTCAGGAGTTGGGCTCGGCCCCTTAGTTCCTGTGAAAGGAACTCTTAATGCTTCAGCACCAAGAAATTTTGTACAATTTCGTGCTCCCAACTTTGTGGGAACAGTTTGGGGACGGCCCCTTCCTGTTCCAACATGACTGCGCACCAGTGCGCAAAGCAAGGTCCATAAAGACATGGATGAGCAGGTTTGGTGTGGAAGAACTTGACTGGCCTGCACAGAGTCCTGACCTCAACCCGACAGAACACCTTTGAGATGAATTGGAGCAAAGACTGCAAGCCAGGCCTTCTTGTCCAATGTCACTGTCTGACCTCACAAATATGCTCCTGGAAGAATGGTCAAAAACTCCCATAAACACACTCCTAAACCTGGCAGAAAGCCTTCTCAGAAGAATTGAAACTGTTATAGCTGCAAAAGGTGGACCGACATCATATTAAACCCTATGGATTAAGAGTGGGATGTCACTCAAGTTCATATGCGTGTGAAGGCAGATGAGCGAATACTTTTGGCAATATAGTGTGTAGAGTATGGGCTCCCTAAGCATTTTAAAAACCAAATAGATTGTCATGAATAAAAAGGAAAATACATGTTTTCCAAACATACTACGCTTCATCCTTTACCATTAATCAAATAGTTTATTTTTTTGTGCTCATCCCTAACTTTACATAGTTTAAGAGCTCTCTTCTTCTAGAGGCAGTCGTGGGCTGGAGGTTAGGGAACTGGCCCTGTGACCGCAAGGTTGCCGGTTCGATCCCCAGCGCTGACAGTCCATGGTGAGGTGTCTTAACCCCAATTGCTCCCCGGGTGCCGTGGATAGGGCTGCCCACCTCTCTGGGCAAGTGTGCTCACTGCCCCCTGGTGTGTGTGTATTCACTAGTGCGGATGTGGTGTTTCACTTCATGGATGGGTTAAATGCGGAGGTGGAATTCCCCTGGTTGTGAGATTTTAAAAAGTATCAATTAACTATACCTTTTATCATCCAGTGTGTTCTGACATCGAAACAAATGTGAAAAAGTCTGAAGTGCTGACTTAAACCTGTTCATACAGAACATAGATGTAACTCATTTACATAACTAGCCATGTCATTAATTATGTAAATATACAGCAAAATTACATGAACTCTAAGACTCTTAGAAGTTAAGCTGTTTAAGAAAAGAGGATTTGTTATGGAGATGATTTCTCTGCATCTGCATGCAGTACTGTGCAAAAGTCAAAGACCGCCTTCATTTATTTAGTTTCCCATCAAAAAAACCTTTAAGTACAAGTTATACATTTTTCAACCTGAGAAAAAACCTCAACAACTACATTTAATATAACATTTTTGTGTGTTTAGTTTATCCACTCTTTTCACCACTCTTTATTACAGCTTCCTATATTTCAGGAGACTCACTTTCAACTTTTCAAAGAAATTTGCTGGAATATTTTTGCATACCTCCAAAGTACAGTCTTAGAAGTTGGATTAGATCTGCTTCTCATGATTTCTCATGAGTAATTTCACACTTAGTGATGTTGAGGATTTAACTCTGAGGTGGTCATTCTGTTTTTTTGAGAACAGCAGCAGCTTCTTTATGTGATCTGTCCGTTTCCTTTTCTCAGTAAGAGCTTCTTGTCAGCTACACATCCTTTCAGAATGATATTGTTGAGTTGTCCTCCAGTAATGGAAGGATCTGCGGATTTTTTTCAGATATTCTCCTCTCTTAAAGACGAAAGCTTTTAGTACTGTTTGTCAGTGTCCCATTTTCTTTGTAATAATTATTTTTGAAATTCCTGATTTTTTAAAAATGTATTTTCTTTGACTTTCTCCTTTCTTTTGCAAGTGAATTATCTTATATCTCATTTTCTCGGAAATGTCTCCTGAAAAATTAATAACTTACAGCCTTTTGACTGGAAATTAAGTAAATGAAAGTTAGTCTCTGGCTTTTGCACAGTACTGTTCATGCCTATGGCTGTTGTTGGTGGCAATATCCGAACATGGGAGAGTTTGGAGGGAAGTTTGTGGTAACAGTCACTGACCCATAGTCTAGCTACACCCTGAATTCAGTGCAGAGCAGATTTGATATTAAGACTGTTTTTACACCTAGTCCAAACCAAAGTTTTAATGATTTTTGAACTTTTTCATTTGGTTTGGTTGCTTTCACACTGCAGCTGCTAAAGTGTTTGGTTATTGGTCTGAAATTTTGCATGAATAGAAGCACTGTGTTTCTCACATTTGCCACTATTAGAGCCAAAAACTCCAACTTTTCATGAAATTAGCGGTACTTAACATCTACTTCCATCACAATCAGAACTATTCATTAATTTATTTGATATGAAAAAAAAAAAATAGGACAAGAATCACATGAAATAGTAGCAAAAATAGTGTTTTGGAGTTGAGCTGTAAAGAAAATGAAGAGGAAAAATAATAAATAGAAATTGAAATAGATACACAAAGTTTAAAAACAGGGCAGTTTTGATATCTTTGTGTGTGTGTGTGTGTGTGTGTGTGTGTGTGTGTGTGTGTAACGGGTGGTGGACGCATATGCGGAGATAAGCAAGATTTGTTAAGGGCAAATCCAGATTCGTGGTTAAGACGGTCCAGGTTCAAAAAGCCTACACGGAGAGATTGGGGTTCAGACATGACAAACAGCACAATGCAACAGAACCAACAACACTGCATATAACAAACAAAGCAAACAACAGAGACCAATACAATCAAACAAAGACCAGAAAAGATAAGGGGCAGACACAGAGCTTAAATACACATGGAAAGTGAGGGACAGGTGGAAAATAGGTGGAGACAATAAGGGGCGGAGTCATGAAACGAGGGGGCTAAACCAAAACATGAACACATGGACAGGACTGGGAGGGGCCAATCGTGACAGTGTGTGTGTGTGTGTGTGTGTGGTGACACTCACAGTCCCTCATATTGTGGCAGGCAGATATGTATTGTGCTGCTAAGGCGCTGCTCTCTCCTAGCAGGATGGGCAGCTTCTCATTATTACTGAGGTGGCTAAATTGGAAGTGAATCTTTTCAAGTTTATTAGTAAAGTAAATTTCCCGTAGTTTGTATTTATCACACTCAGTGCAGCTCTGTCTCAGTGTTACTGTTGCACTGCTGGCAGAGTCTCAGCTCTTTAGGCAGCCAGGATCTCTGAGTCTGTACTTTGTCAGGGTGGTTCTGTGTTTAGTGTCAGTCACTGTAGTGGTAGGAGTGGGGGTCACTGTGTTTTAGCTGTTGCCAGTGGTTCTTTTTTGGATTTTTTGTGCAGCAGTGGAAATTGGCCTAATTCAGCTCTGCGTGTGTTATTCGTTGTTCTTCTGTGAACTTTCAGGATATTTTTGCAAACTTCCGTGTGCATGATTTCTACTGGGTGTTTGTCCCAGGAGTCAAAATTTAGATTTGAGAGTGACCCGCATACCTCACTGCCATACAGAATTGGTTCTATAACTGATCAGAATATTTTGAGCCAGATTTGAATTGGTATTTGAAAATGAATTTGTCATTTTATTGCGTAAAATGCCCTGCACGCTTTCCCTCTCAGCTCATTCACTGCTGGATTGACTCTTCAATTCTAAATAACTGAACTCTTTGCTAATCTGTGTGTCCCTAGTGTGAAGCAGGGTGTGTTTCCCTGAGATCTGGATCTTTTTTGGAAAATGATTGTTTTGGTCCTTTCCAGGTTTACTGCCAGGGCCCAGATCTGGCAGTACTGCTCCAGCAGGTCCAGGTTCTGCTGTAGGCCCTTCTCTGTGGGGGACTGCAGAACCTGGGCATCTGCATGGAGCAGAAACTTGATTTCTGAGTCATGCAGAGTGAGACCAGGTGCTGCAGAGTGCTCTAAAGCTGTGGCCAATTTATTGATATAAATGTTGAATATAGTTGGGCTTAAGCAGCAGCAGCCTTGTCTCACTCTGCACTCCTGAGAAAAGAAAACCGTCCTTTTGTTGCCAATCTTTATACCGCATTTGTTTTTTGTGTACATAGATTTAATGATGTCAAATTTAATGATTTACCCCTACACCACTTTCAAGAACTTTGTAAAATAGTCTGTTGTGCCAAATAGTATCAAATGCTTTTTTGAAATCAATGAAACATGCAAAAATTTTGTCTCTATTTTGATTTACATGTAAATCAATTAGGGGTGTGTAGGATGTAAATATGATCAGATGTGTGGTGATTTGGTATGAATCCAATCTGACTCCTACGCAAGACACTGTGCTTCATAAGGAAGCACAAGTCTAGAATATAAGTCTGGAATTGATAATGCTGCAGAGCACCTTCCCCAGATTACTGTTCACACAAGTGCCTCAGTAGTTATTAGGGATGAATTTATCTTCACTTTTGTAAATAGGCATAATAAGACCTCGACTCCAGATGTCAGGAAAATAACTTACACTCAGAATCATGTTGAGAAAGGCCAATTGGAATTTTTGTTTGTGTTCTTGGTCATTTCATTTAATATGACGTCGGGCCCACTTGATTTTTTGGGCTTTAGATTTGATATTTTATCTCTAAGTTCCTGCTCAGTAATGGGGGGTCCAGGGGATTCTGTAACTCTTTTATCTTTTAGTTTTTCACTTATGTTGTTTTGTTCAGGTATGATGTTGCTGGGTACTTTATTGTATAATGATTTGAAATGTGTAACCCTGTAACAGGGAGCGAGGAGGCGGACGCATGTGCTGAGGTAAGCGAGATTTATTAAATGCAAAACCAGGGTCATAATCTAAGCGGTCCCGGTTCAAATAGCCAATATGGAGAGCAGGAGACAGACATGACAAAATGAACACAGGCATAAACAACCAAACATCACAGACAGAGATTTAAACAAAGACTGGTAACCAGACAGGGGAAAACACAGGGCTTAAATACATAAGGGTAACGAGGGACAGCTGCAAACACACGTGGAGACAATCAGGGGTGGAGTCATGAAACGAGGGGGCTGGACTAGAAAACCAAAACCAATGCACATGGAAGATCAAAACAAAGGGGCACATGGAGTAGTGGGAGGAGCCAACCGTGACGAATCTCCATTTTGAATTTGGTTTATTTAGGGACTTCCAGTGTTCCCAAATTTGTATTTATGGACTCTTCAATTAGTGTCAGCTGTGCATGTGTGTGTTGTGCTTTTTTGATTTTCTGAGTGTACGTTTGTAAAGTCTTAACGTCTCACAGTACTGAAGCCGTAAATCTGCGTTATTTGGGTCTCTGTGTTTTTCATTTGATAATTTCCTTAATTCTTTCCTAATTTTCTGACATTCAGTATCAAACCATTTATCATGACTTGTTTTTTTGGGTTTGTTCCTGGGTTGTTTTAATTTATTTATTTGAACAGTAATTTGTAGTAAAACTGTGATTAATATTTCTTACTGCAAGATTGATGCTTTCATTACTGTGAGTGTTTGTGGTGTACAGAAAGGTGTCTAAAAGTGTTTGAATTTTGGGGTCTTTGATTGCTGGAACTTTGTGCTGCTTTGGGCCCGTCTGTATGGTCTCCTGATGTTGTACAGCTTACTGGGCTGAGTGTGTGCAGTCCGGTTAGTCTCTATCCTTTTAATGAACGCAGAAATTAGGCTGTGGTCAGACAAAGGGGTTAGAGCTTTAACAGTGAAGGCACTGAGAGAGAAAGGGTCTAAATCTGTTATTATATAATCTACTGTACGTTTTCCAAGAGGTGAGCAGAAGGTCAGTCTCCCCAAAGAGTCCCCTCGTAACCTACCTTTGACAATGTACAGGCCTAGACTCTGACAGAGCTGCAGGAGGTCCTTTCTGTTTCTGTTCACCTGTGAATCAGAGTTGTATCGGGGGAGGTTAATGATATTTCTTGGGTATATATAATTGTTACATTGCTCTGTATTGAAGTCAGGTAGAGATCCAGTGCGAGCATTCAGGTCCCCACAGATCGGCAGCTTCCAGGCCCAGGGAAGTGTCATACAGACTGGGGAAAATGTCTTCATTATAGTAAGGGGATTCACTGGGAGGGATGTGGACTGTACATAGGAAAATATCTTTGGATGTGTTTATGATTTCTTTCTTAATTTTAAGCCAATTATGTGATTTTTCTAATTTTAGAGGGGCTACGAATTCCACTAACTCCAAATTACCAAATTATAATTCCACCTGAATCTCTACCTTTTTTTAATATGAGGGTGTTTAACAGAGGGGATGATCATTTCTTTATAGTGTGTGGGACAGTGTGTGATGGGAGTAAGATTTACACCAGGTTTCCTGGAGAATTATAATGTCAATGTCCATTGTGTTGTTTGTGAATTCTTTGTTTTTACTTTTGTATCCAAATAGTGATGACTTTATGGCCTTAATAGCTCAGCAGTCTGTTGTATATGAGGCTGAGTAGCTGTTTGATCTCTCCCAGATCTGTAGTGCCGGTGGGGGCTGGAGTTTTTACTGCAGAGGCGTAGGTCTGCCGCAGGAGCTGCCTGCTGGGACTGGGCAATGGTGGTTGGTGCTCTGGGCTGGGCACTGGTGGTGGACGCAGTTTGCTGGTGGCTAGTGGACGTAGTGCTGGGTTGAGTCTGGGGTATCTGTGCAGTGGGGTGGTCCGGTGTGTTGCTCTGGGTGTAGAGTAGTTATGCTGCTGGGGCTGAGATAGGAGGTGGTAGTGATGAGTGACTCAGTGTGTGCTGATCTCCCTAGGTGGTGGTGGGTACAGTAGTCGAGCTGTATGTAGGCTGCGTGGTCTGCTTCTCCTTGGGGGCAGTTTGGACTGTGTCCAAGAGCTACACCCTTCAGATTTTTAGCAAAGGTGTTCACAGAGTCCTTCTGTAGGTTGACATGGTCATGGAGGCTGTGGATGCTGAGGTTGGGATGGTGTGCCAGATGCACATTAGCCATTAATGCACATCCACAGGAGATTTCTGCATTAATCTTTCGGATGGTAGCAGGGTAGATGTCTCTCCAGGGTAGGATGGTGGAGATGGTGATCTTGGTAGAGGGGAAGGCCTGAGTGTGCTACTCTCCTTACACAGTCTGCCACTCTTTCCTGCTGTGCCCTTAAGTCACTAGTGTCAGTGTGAATGATTATATGCTTGGCATGTGTAAGAAGGTGAAGAGCGTCGCATGTTCGGGGACACCAAACTTTGGCTGTTCTGCATTTAAGAATTTTCCGTTTGAGTCAGAATCAGAATAATGATGTCAGCATCATCATGGATATTTGATGAGTGTGTTTGTTTTTCTTCTGTTCTGGACATTTTTGTTGTTGGCTGTGTGTTGGTGTGGTCAGGAAGGGGCTTAGAAAAAGCAGAGCTGCAAAAAAGAGCTACTCAAACAAGCTGAGTAGTATGGTGTCCACAAACAAGCCATCAACCGTCTGGCAGTGCCTGCAGAACATTACCAGCTATAAAAGGATACCCCTCCCCAGACAACGGGCAACCGTCAGCTGGCTGATGAGCTTAACACCTTTTACTGCAGGTTTGAAAAGCCCAGCTCCACATACCCATTCAGCACAAATTCACACCCTCCTGTCATTCAGCCATCTATTGAGCCTGCCCTGAAGATCTGCGAGAAGGATGTGCATTGACGGTTCAGGAGACAGAAAGTGAGGAATGCACCAGGACCAGATGGTGCATCACCATCCTGTCTGAGAGTCTGCGCGGACCAGCTCGCACCAGTCTTTACAGCGCTCTTTAATAAATCACTGGAGCTGTGTACCTTTCTGCATCAAACATTACCCCATAGTACCAGTTCCCAAGAAAGCAACTATCACAGGATTGAATAACTATAGACCCATTTCATTGATCTCTGTAGTCATGAAATCCTTTGAGAGACTGGTGCTCTCGCATCAGAAGAACATCACAGATCCTCTGCTAGACCCCCTGCAGTTTGCATACTGGGCAAACAGGTCGGAGGATGATGCAGTGAACATGGGACTCCAGTTTATTCTTCAACAGCTTGAACACTCAGGAACATATCGCTACTGTCGGAAGAAAACCTTGTATCTCCAAAATAGTACCTTTACAGGAGAAGGAAAAAACTTACTTCACTTTCAATGTAAGTCAATGGAACCAGAATCTTTCCCATGTCATTTTGGGTAATTTATTTTAGGCCATTCATCATAAAACAATGTAAAGAGTAACAGGTACTTTCAAACTATGTAAAAAACTGAAAAATGCATACAAGGTTTTCTTCCGACAGCAACGATATGCCAGAATTATGTTCTTGGACTTCAGCTCAGCATTTAATACGATCATCCCAGTGTAGTGTGTAGACAGCTACACAACAAACTACTCCAACTAAGCGTGCGTCAGCTGAGTAAGTTCAAACTGTCCCAGGAGCTGATGGTGCAGTTCTACACAGCCATCATAGAGTCTGTCATCACCACATCCATCACAGTGTGGGGCAGCTCAGCCAACAAGCATGACCTCCACAGACTGCAGCGCATCATCAGATCTGCAGAGAGGACAGTTGGGGTTAAGTTGCCTACACTGTTGGAACTGCATGCCTGTAGAACCAGGAGGTGTGCAGAGAAGATCTCCCCAGACCCCTCTCAACCTGGACACCACCTGTTCCAGCTCCTTCCCTCAGGCCGGCACTTTAGCCAGATGAGGCTCAGGACATTCAGGCTACAAAGGAGCTTCTTCCCAAAAGCCATCACTCTCTTGAACAGTTAAAATATTACACATAAACATAATTCCAGCTTCAAACTGCACTTCTACGTATACTCCTATATAGTATCAAGTTCAACTCCATCCTCTGGAACTGCTGCTCAAACCAGTGTTGGTTCTAGCATCTTACCCATCTTATCCCTTTCTCTGCCACTATACACCCTTTTAACTGCTGCTGCACTCAGCACTTTAACTTTAGACTCATACTTTGCACAATGTAAGGTTTACAGGTATGACTGTGTGTGTGTCTGTCTGAGAGTGATGGTAGGAATGCATGTTTTATTTTATTTTGTTATATTTTATATTTATTTTATTCTCTACATATGAATGTCTGTCTGAAACTGTGCACTCTGAGCTTCTGTAACCAAAACTAAATTCCTTGTATGCGTAGAATACCTGGCCAATAAAGCTTGATTCTCATTCTGATTCAGACGGAGTGGGGTGGGGCTCAGACTGATCAAAGTGTGGCTTAGAAAGGGCAGGGTGGGATTCAGCCTGGTCAGGGTGTGGCTGTGACTGACCAGGCTGTGGCTCAGGCTGGTCAGTGTGTGACTTTCTGCAAGCAGAATGTGGCTTATGAAGGTCAGCGCATGGCTCTAGGTGATCAGGGTGTGGCTTGGTGCAATCACTGCATGGCTCAACCTGGACGGCATGTAACTCAAGCTGGTCACTGATTCTGTGTAGGCAAGGAGCTTAGGGCGTGGCTCAGGCTGGTCAGGGTGTGACTCATTGCAGGAAGGGCATGACTCAGATATTGCAGGACAGGGCTCAGCTATTCATAATAAAACTTACTTTATTTCTACTTTTTTACGATTGATTTGTCAAGTTGAATCTAACCAATCAGGTTGCTGATGCAGTGTTCCACAGTCCATGTGCCAAAATCAAACACATTTTTTTGTTAATGTATTGCACTCTTATTAGTATAGTGTATATTGCTTAAGCTCACTGCTGGTGTGAGTGCTTTTTTTATGATGGACTGAAACTAATTAAGGAATTCATCATCAGGACACCCATGATTCTTTACAGAGGCCCATATCGTTCTCACAGAAGCTGTTGCTAATAATGGCAGACAATAATTTTTTTATTTTTTTAATGTTTTTGTGGGTTGCAGTACATGCGTACATTAAAGGTCTTAATTAATGCAATAAATAAATAATAATAATAATAAATTTGGGTTTTATGCCATGATGGACTAGTGAAAGCTAAAAATAGGTTGTTCAATTGATCATTTTTCAAGGGATGCCATTTTTTGTGAGTGTTTTGGTGCCGCACGTGCTCCCATACTCAAGTGGTTTTTGTTTTGTTTTTTTTTTTTTTTGAAGACTTTATAAATTGAAGAGCAGGGATTCCTATCGTGTCTGCAGAAGGTTAATGTGGCTGTAGGTTTTTATTCCAATCAAGCGGACTGTTTAATCAGTTAGACTTCAAAAAACTGATCATGTGAGCTTCTGCTTTGTTGGAATGAAGCAAAATTGCAGATTAGATTGGAACACCTGCAGCCACACCAGCACATTGCAGTTAAGACTGTTCTAGAGGTTGTGCTTTTTGGGGTTTGTGTTGGAGTGTGGTGCTGAAAAAGTTTTACTGGAGAACTTTTGTTTATCTGAGTCATACCAACCTGTGTAAAACATTATAAGAAAAGGACATTTTCAAAATAAATTATCAGAACAGTCACATCTTGACCTCACAATTGAAAATAATGTCAAACCTGAAAATATGTGGATTGTTGCACTCGTCTTTGTTACCGAAAGGCAACTGACATTTGACAGACACTATAAGCACAGCTTATAAATAAATGATGGTAAAACACCAGCATCTGTGCTGAGCTGAACTGGGTCAACAACCAAGTGATTGCTGTCGTGGTTATTGATTGAGTTTGTGGTGATGTCAGTCAGCTAATGAACAACAAGTTCTTCACCCACTTTCATCATCTCACTTTTTTGTAATTTGTCTACATTTCTTTACTTACCTTGTTACCACTTTATAAGAACGTTGTGCTTCCACTCACTGGCCACTTCATTAGAAATGCTTACCTTGTGCTTCCACTCACTGGCCACTTCATTAGAAATGCTTACCTTGTGCTTCCACTCACCCGACGCTTTAGTAGAAACATACATTGTGTGCTTGTGCTCACTGGTGACTTTATTAGAAACACCTTGTGCTTCCTCTCGCTGGCCATTTTTTTAGAAACATCTACACTGTACTTCTCCTCACTGGCTACAACTGTGATAATAAGGTATCATGGGTGCCTGTAGTGACTCCCAAAGTGAGCTGAACTGGGTCAACAGTGGAATAATTTGTTGAAGTAGGTATTGATTGAGTGTCTGGACATTTCAGTCAACAGTCATCAACAGATGAACAGTGAGAGTTCTTCACCCTATTTCATCATCTCCCACTTGTGGATCTAAAACATGCAAATTTAGCACAACAGTCATTAAACCACAAAAGAACAAGATCTTTGAAGTCTTCCTCTTTCGTCGGCTCTCTGAAAGCGAAGAAGGAGCTGCTCTGACTGGTCACATTAAAGACGCAGTGAGCTGCGGACGATGGGCGATAACATGATCGCCTCTGGTCATGGAAAATGCTTTGCATGATAAGATGCTCTGCACAGAGCTGATCAAAGCGGAGGACATGCCAACATGGCATTTGAAATATTAGGGCAGTGAGAAAATCAGCTGACTTTGCTTATCAGATGATGGCTAACGTGTTTACTTCATTTAGACCAATTACATGGACAGGACATAGTAGTACACTGCATACACTCCTGATCAAATTCTTAAGACCAGTTAAAAAAAATTGCAAGAATTTGCATTTTGCGTTCTAAGTAGAGCTTCACAATGCTAAAAGAAGAAATGGGAGTAAGAGACAAAAGATTTTGAGCAGGCAATTTAACTGAAATAGGCTGTTCATTAGCTGATCAAAAATTTAAGACCATAGCTCAAAAAGACCCGAAATCCCCCTCAAAACAGAAATCAAAGTGTCTGATGGTTATTGAGCTGCAGTCAGCACCAGTAATGGCCTTGATTTGGGTTGAGGATTGTGTCTTGACCGTGTCTTGATGGACAGCCAGTTGGATCCTACGGCTCAGCGCCGGTGAAAGTTTTTGGGTCTACCACTTGACTTTTTTGTTCCATAACCCTCAGGATCTTTCAATAAATGCAAAATGACTGTCTTACTGCGTCCATCCTCAGCAGCGTTGTCATGCTGTGAGAGGCCTTGCTTATGCAGATCAACAATCCTACCACGTTCAAGGTCCGTGAGCTTTTTTGCTTTTGCCATCAGGAGGTCTTGACAGTGCGAATACTTGACAGAAAATGACATGGAAATCCATATTTTTGTGCCGGTTTTGGCTTTAAAAGGCTGTGGTCTTAAACCTTTGATCAGCTAACGATCAGCCTATTTCAGTTAAATTGTTGTTTTCAATAAATTGCCTGCTCAAAATCTTTTGTCTCTTGCTCCCATTTCTTCTTTTAGCATTATGAAGCTCTACTTAGAACCTTCTTAAGATCCAATAGTGCAAAATGCAAATTCTTGCAATTTTTTAACTGGTCTTAAGATTTTGATCAGGAGTGTATTAGTGCTGAACTGTGGGGATGAAATTCAGTATCCCATAACATTTTCCCAAAATATCATGATATTTGGTTATATTTGTTAGCTTTACTGAGGAAATGTTCCCATACATGCTACGCTGAATTGCCACTTTATTAGAACTCTCCTGTTTGTGCTTGTACTCACTAGTGACTTCATTAGAAACACCTACCTTGTGCTTCCACTTACCAGCCACTTTTTTGGAAACATCTACCTAAAACCTCTTCTCACTGGCCAATTTATTAGAAACACCTATCTTGTATCTCCGCTTACTGGCCGCTTAATCAGAACCACCTACCTCCTGCTTCCACTCACTGATTATGTTCAAGCTCATTCATGACATACAAAAACAAGCTGCAGTGTAGCTCCCCTTAAATCGCTTTCTTTCACAGATGTACTGAGTAAAGCTGTTTCCAATGGCGAAATGTGAACTCTATTTCTCTGCTATGATAATTGATTTGATACAAAAATCATTCTGTGTAATCAAAATAAACCAAACAAAACAAGTTAACCATTTTAAAAAACCATGAAACTGACAGATCCAAGTAAGTTTGTACGACCTCCTAACCAGCCTGAAATTACCTTAACGCTATCAGATGCAAATTGAATAAAAGGCTTTTGCTCTCCTGCATGTGCAATTAGTCACCATCCAACCCATATTGCTGAAGTAATAAGAACAAAGCAATAAAAAAACACATTAATATTGCATTAGTCAGCCAGACCTCTGTTATCACCTTGTTTATCAAAGCTCAACAGGCTGAAAAATGTTTGTCACGACTATAATTCCTCCAGCGAGCTGAATTGTTGAAACATGCCGGATGAACAGATTGAGATGGCAAGGAGCTTTCAAATATTTAGAGCATTTAAAATATTATTTAAAATAACATTTTATTTTATTTATTATTATTTATTATATTATTATTTGGTTTTATTATGTATTATTTTATTATATGTTTATTTATTTGGATATAACTTTGCACATAGGCAGAAAGTTCAAAGATAAGGGTGGAGGTCACACCAGCTCATCTAGTGCCTGGCATGAACTTCAACATAAAGATTGAAGTTAAAACTGTTTAATTAAAATTCTATTAAGTTCATGCTACCTTGCAAAATGTAGAAGCTGTACTCTAAATGCGTTTTTCGCTGGCGAGCCCCTCCCCCAGGCCTGGCTCAAGGGCGGGGCCCCGGAAACCCTGTTCCGGGCAGGGTACACAATTCACAGTACACAGTTTTCGTCTTTTCATAGCGGTTATTATGGATCACACTAAGTAATTCAGTAATTCATTTTTAAAATGGACTCCATCAGATTATACATTACATCTTAAATATTGAGTTGAACAATGAGTTTTTGAAGACTTAGTCAGCTGATACATATGATTAATTCACTAAATGGTATTTCCTTTCATAAATTTCATTTCACTGTGTCTATAGTGAGTGAAAAGATATTGAGTTTTGTGTCTGGTAGGAGTTTCTCATCTGGTGTGTGGTAGTGTTTAGCTGGCTACAGTAGCCTGTGTAGAGTTCTTTCTTTAGATAATAAGCAGTTTAGAAATACTGAGCAAAAGTCAAGATGCAGCTCTACCCTACTTTCTGGTGGAGGATAGAGTTCAGATAGCACATGGTTCTTAAATACACTACTCAAAAAAATAAAGGGAACACTTAAACAACACAATATAACTCCAAGTAAATCAAACTTCTGTGAAATCAAACTGTCCACTTAGGAAGCAACACTGATTGACAATCAATTTCACATGCTGTTGTGCAAATGGAATAGACAACAGGTGGAAATTATTGGCAATTAGCAAGACACACTCAATAAAGGAGTGGTTCTGCAGGTGGGGACCACAGACCACTTCTCAGTAACTTTCTGCTTTCTGGCTAATGTTTTGGTCAATTTTGAATGTTGGTGGTGCTTTCACACTCGTGGTAGCATGAGACGGACGCTACAACCCACACAAGTGGCTCAGGTAGTGCAGCTCATCCAGGATGGCACATCAATGCGAGCTGTGGCAAGATGGTTTGCTGTGTCTGTCAGCGTAGTGTCCAGAGGCTGGAGGCGCTACCAGGAGACAGGCCAGTACACCAGGACACGTGGAGGAGGCCGTAGGACGGCAACAACCCAGCAGCAGGACTGCTACCTCTGCCTTTGTGCAAGGAGGAACAGAGCCCTGCAAAATGACCTCCAGCAGGCCACAAATGTACTTGTGTCTGCACAAATGCTTAGAAACCGACTCCATGAGGATGGTATGAGGGCCCGACGTCCACAGATGGGGGTTGTGCTCACAGCCCAACACCATGCAGGACGCTTGGCATTTGCCAGAGAACACCAGGATTGGCAAATTCGCCACTGGCGCCCTGTGCTCTTCACAGATGAAAGCAGGTTCACACTGAGTACGTGACAGACATGACAGAGTCTGGAGACGCCGTGGAGAGCGATCTGCTGCCTGCAACATCCTTCAGCATGACCGGTTTGGCAGTGGGTCAGTAATGGTGTGGGGTGGCATTTCTTTGGAGGGCCACACAGCTCTCCATGTGCTCGCCAGAGGTAGCCTGACTACCATTAGGTACCGAGATGAGATCCTCAGACCCCTTGTGAGATCATATGCTTTTGCGGTTGGCCCTGGGTTCCTCCTAATGCAGGACAATGCTAGACCTCACGTGGCTGGAGTGTGTCAGCAGTTCCTGCAAGATGAAGGCATTGAAGCTATGGACTCGCCCGCCCGTTCCCCAGACCTGAATCCGATTGAGCACATCTGGGACATCATGTCTCGCTCATCCACCAAAGCCACGTTGCACCACAGACTGTCCAGGAGTTGGCGGATGCTTTAGTCCAGGTCTTGGAGGAGATCCCTCAGGAGACCATCTGCCACCTCATCAGGAGCATGCCCAGGCGTTGTAGAGAGGTCATACAGGCACGTGGAGGCCACACACAATACTGAGCCTCTTTGACTTGTTTTAAGGACATTACATCAAAGTTGGATCAGCCTGTAGTTTTTCCACTTTGATTTTGTGTGTGACTCCAAATCCAGGCCTCCATTGGTTAATAAATTTGATTTCCATTCATGATTTTTGTCTGATTTTGTTGTCGGCACATTCAACTCAGAAAAAAGTATTCAATGAGAATATTTCATTCACCTCTCCATGGATTACCACCTTATCGTGGTGGAGGGATTTGCGTGCTTGAATTATCCTAGGAGCTATGATGTCTGGAGCAAAAGCTCCTGGTAGGGTCTCCCATGGCAAACTGGTCCTAGGTGACAGGTCAGACAAAGTGTGATCCATAATAACCCCTATGAAAAGACGAAAACAGGAATTGTGTATCCTGCCCGGAACAGGGTTACCGGGGCCCCGCCCTTGAGCCAGGCCTGGGGGAGGGGCTCGCCAGCGAAAAACACATTTAGAGTACAGCTTCTACATTTTGCAAGGTAGCATGAACTTAATAGAATTTTAATTAAACAGTTTTAACTTCAATCTTTATGTCCCCCTGGAGCCAGGCCTGGGGGAGGGGCTCGCCAGCGAGCGTCTGGTGGCTGGGCATTTACTCATGGTTCCTGACAGGGCCCAGCCCGAAGGAGTTACATGAGTTACATTACCCTCTCCCATCGACCCACCACCAATGGGAGAGGCAGTAGTAGGGGTTCGGTGCTTTGTGGATCGGGCAGTGTCTGAAGGCGTGGGCCTTGGCGTTCTGATCCTTGGTTGCTGAAACTGGCTTTTGGAACTTGGAACGTTACCTCACTGGTGGGGAAGGAGACTGAGTTGGTGAGCGAGGTTGAGAGATGCTGGCTAGATATAGTCGGGCTCACCTCAACACACAGCTTGGCTCTGGGTCCAACCTCAACACACAGCTTGGGCTCTGGGTCCAATCTCCTTGATAGGGGCTGGACTTTATTCTTTTCTGGAGTTGCCCATGGTGAGAGGCGGTGGGCAGGAGTGGTCTTTCTCATAGCCCCTCGACTCGGCGCCTGTATGTGGGTTTTCTCTGGTGGACGAGAGGGTAGCTTCCCTACACCTTCGGTTTAGGGAACGGGTCCTGACTGCTGTCTGTGCTTATGCACCAAACAGCAGTTCAGAGTACCCAGCCTTCTTAGAGTCCTTAGGAAGGGTGCTTGAAAGTGCTCCTCCTAGAGACTCTATTGTCCTACTGGGGGACTTTAACGTTCACGTGGGCAATGACAGTGAGACCTGGAGCGGTGTGATTGGGAGGAATGGCCTCTCTGATCTGAACCCGAGTGATGTTCAGTTTTTGGACTTCTGTGCAAACCACAGTTTGTCCGTCAATAACACCATGTTTGAACACAAGGATGTCCATAAGTGCACATGGCACCAGGACACCCTAGGCCGAAGTTCAATGATTGACTTTGTACTCGTGTCATCGGTCTTGCGGCCATGTGTATTGGACACTCGGGTAAAGAGACGAGCTGAGCTGTCAACTGATCACCACCTGGTGGTGAGTTGGATCAGGTGGTGGGGGAAGATGCCGGTCAGACCAGGCAAGCCCAAACGTACAGTGAGAGTTTGCTGGGAATGTCTGGCAGAAGAACCTGTCAGATTGATCTGGGAGCTTGGTGAGGCCTTGGAAAGTGACTTTAAGTCGGCTCCGAAAAGATTCTGGCAAACCGCCAGGTAACTCAGAAGGGGAAATCAGTGTGCCACTAACACTGTATATAGTGGAGATGGTGTGCTGCTGACTTCAACTTAAGACGTCATTGGGCGGTGGAAGGAATACTTTGAGGACCTTCTCAATCCCACCGACACGTTCTCCAGTGAGGAGGCAGAGTCTGGGGACATGGGAATAGGCTTGTCCATTACTGAGGCAGAAGTCGCTAAGGTAGTTAAAAAGCTCCTTGTCGGCAGGGCTCCAGGGGTGGATGAGATCCGTCCCGAGTTCCTCAAGACTCTGGATGTTGTGGGGCTGTCTTGGCTGACACGCCTTTTCAACATTGCGTGGACATCAGGGGCGGTGCCACTGGATTGGCAGACCGGGGTGGTGGTGCCTCTTTTTAGAAAAGGGGACCGGAGGGTGTGTTCCAACTACAGGGGAATCACATTCCTCAGCCTCCCTGGTAAGGTCTATGCAGGGGTACTGGATAAGAGAATCCGGCTTATAGTCGAACCTCGGATCCAGGAGGAGCAGTGCGGGTTCTGCCCTGGTCGTGGAACACTGGACCAACTCTTCACCCTCTCCAGGATTCTGGAGGGTTCATGGGAGTTTGCCCAACCAGTCCACATGTGCTTTTTGGATCTGGAGAAGGCATTCGACTGTGTTCCCCAGGGTATTCTGTGGGAGGTACTTCAGGAGTACGGGATACATGGCTCTTTGCTACAAGCCATTCAGGCCCTGTACAAACAAAGCTAGAGTTTGGTTCGCATAGCCGGCAGTAAGTCAGACTCGTTCCCAGTGAGAGTTGGACTCCGTCAGGCCTGCCCTTTTTTCACCGATTCTATTCATAATTTTTATGGATAGAATTTCTAGGCGCAGTCAGGGGATGGAGGGTGTCCGGTTTGGTGACCTCAGGGTCACATTGCTGCTGTTTGCAGATGATGTGGTCCTATTGGGGACATCAGGCCACAAACTTCAGCTTTCGCTGGATCGGTTTGCAGCCGAGTGTGAAGCGGCTGGGATGAGAATCAGTACCTCTAAATCCGAGACCATGGTTCTCAGGCGAAAAGGGTCAGAGAGCCCTCTCTGGGTCGGGGATAGGCTCTTGCCTCAAGTGGACGAGTTCAAGTATCTCGGGGTCTTGTTCACGAGTGATGGTACAAGGGAGCGGGAGATTGACAGGCGGATTGGTGCTGGCTCAGCAGTGATGCGGGCTCTTTACCAATCTGTTGTGGTAAAGAAAGAGCTGAGCCATAAGGCAAGTCTCTCCATTTACCGGTCGATCTACGCTCCCACCCTCACCTATGGTCATGAGCTTTGGGTAATGACCGAAAGAATAAGATCGCGAATACAAGCAGCCAAAATGAGTTTCCTCCGCAGGGTGTCTGGACTCTCCCTTAGAGATAGGGTGAGAAGTTCAGTCATCCGGGAGGGACTCGGAGTAGAGCTGCTGCTTCTTCACGTCGAGAGGCATCTGGTTAGGATGCGTCCTGGACGCCTCCCTCGGAAGGTGTCACAGGCAAGTCCACCTGGGAGGAGACCCCGGGGAAGACCCAGGACACGCTGGCGTGACTATATATCGCCCAGCTGGCCTGGGAGCACCTCGGAATCCCCCTTGGAGAGCTAGTGGAAGTGGCTGGGGAAAGGGAGGTCTGGGCCTCATTGCTTAGGATGCTGCCCCTGCGACCCGAACCCCGGAGAAGCGGAAGATAATGGATGGATGTATGGATGGATTGGATATTTCATTCATTCAGATCCAGGATGTGTTATTTGAGTGTTGCCTTTATTTTTTTGAGTAGTGTATAAGAATGTGTGTAGCATTACAGAGGAGCTCATTTGTCAATCAAAAATCGTAATACATTTTTGGAATATTTGAAAATTCTTGAATGATCAAGGGCTCCAAGACTTTTTCCTGTCATCCCAGGGACTATAAGAAAAGTGTAATGTTTACTCCATTTTTGGACACTTCATTGACGATTAACTCTCATACGATGAGTCATAAAATCATGCCCCCCCCACTCAGCCTACAGCCGATTGACCTCGCCCATTCAGTCTAAAGCCTTTTAGGTACAATCATTCGGCCTATAGCCGTTTAGCTGCAGCCCATGCATACTGAAGTTATATAGAGTGTTTCAGTCAAGACTGCTTAATTAGGGGAGCCAGTCGGAACAGACCTCATTTACATATAGTGGTGTTGAAGGCACAGTAAAAAAATCTGTCTGTTTAATTCTAAGTGAGGAAGAAAGTTTGGAAAATGGTCTTGTAAACATAAATTAGGGTTTTTTTTTTTTGGTACATAAACCCATAAAACATGCATGATTTGGGTCCTTTAATTGCAAGCACACTGCAGTAACCAAGCATTAATTATCTGTTTCTTGCTTAGTAAGGTGTTGTTGTTTTATTTTGCTACATTCATTATTTACAATGTTATTAATATTACATTGTGTTGTGCTGCAGGAGGCAATCATGGATTCCTGTGTGTATGTGTGTGTAGCTGTCATCATTTCTAACACCAAGAAGGTAGGTGTGTGTGTGTGTCCGTGTCCTGTGTGTGTGTGTGTGTCCGTGTCCTGTGTGTGTGTGTGTGTGTGTGTGCGTGTGTGTTTGTTGGGGGTTGTGGTGGGGTAACCCTGTAGGCAGGAAATCTTTTATGCGAGCAAGAAACTGCACAGCAGCACAGCAGTCTCCATAGCACAGCTGGAACTACAGTGACTGTTTTACACCTGCAGAACACGCATAGAGGAGTACACTGAGTTATGTGTGCGCTAGAGGTAAACTCACATGACCTGTAATACACATGTTCCAGAAAAAACAAATACTGTATGCGACCAAGCAAGCATTTTGTCTTTTTTGTAGTTGTCACAAATGTCACAGGGACATGATTTAATACTCAGTTGACTAATACTCATTTTATGTGTTTTTTTTTCCATACATAGTACTGCTCAAAAATATGAGACCATACTTTTGTCAATTTTCAGTCAAGAACAGCCATTAAATAGAAGTTATTCATTTTTCAGCGTCAGGAAAAAGAGATAACGTATCTTTAGCTCAAACACAAGCAATATTCAGTTAGTTCCAGTCTTTAATTTTGTGCACCTGCTGCCACTTTAGGGTGTGTCTCAGTCACGCAGCCATTACTGAGAAAAGGAGAAGAAAATTTGGATTGACTCTTAATATATATAAAAATATGATTGGGATTTCTTTGAGAAGCAGAACTTCTAAACCTGACAGTGAGCCTCCTGGAAAGAATAGAAGCTAAAATAAATGTAGAGAGGGGACACACTAAGTACTAATCAATTAAAAATTATATTTAGTTGTAGAGGCTTCTTTGCTGTTTAATTTTCTGTTAAATATATGTTTCCTGCTTTGATTAACTTGGACTTACTGGATGTTTGGACTGGAAATTAACTTAGTGACAGGTGGTCTCTTACATCTACACTGTACAGTATACAAGTTGGCTGATTCAGAGGCCAATTCTAGGAGTGTAAATTTATTTGATTATGATTCTTTAGTAAACAATTCATTTAATCTTGGATCTCACATTTCATCACAGTTCAGTTTGAGTTCATTCTTTTGAGCTGATTCAGATTTATGTTAAAAATACACTGAAAACATAAATGTAACTGGAGGAACTATTTACACCAATAGTGGAAGAAGCTTTTTATAAATGTATTTATTATTTGAAATGCATTTATTGAGGACAGTTGATGTTTTTATTGAGGTAAGCTGATGTTGGCTTCATATTCACCAACCTTTGAAATGTATAAGACACCGCAGTGTAACTGCAGCACCATTTAAGATGGAGCAGAATATTCAGATTAGAATCTGGCAAATAAGCCAGCTTGAGCTTGACTTTATTGTTTAAGAGCTTTGGCAGTTTTGGTAGCCACTTTTAGCAGTTTCTACAAAGTATCATGCATTGGGACATTTTGAGCTGTGGAGAAATGCAGGTTATATGGGTCAATTAATTTAACTTAATATGACCATGACACAGCTTAGTCACACAAATCTTCCTCGAATTACAACTTTTACATTATTATAAGGATATTTAGGGTTCAAGAACGCAGTGTGCTATTGAACCGTATTGTAATTGTCAAGATTTTTCTCATTTTTCTGCCCTGAAAAAGAATGCACAGACCAAACCATAAGTCCTAGAGACACGAAACTTGGTCAATAGGTAGTAGTCCCTGCCGCTACTCAGGTGCACAAATTCAGCCCAATTGGCAATAAGGGGGCACTATAGCACAGAAAAATCAGTTTTGCCTAATTACTCCTAAAGCAAATTTTTTTTTTCATGATTCCCTGGGTCCAAACAAACAACTTTGCAATTAATGACCATTTAGCTCTGCCTCCAAAGTTTTTTGCTAATTTGCATAATATGCAAAACCTACTTGTAGCCACTTCCTGACAGTCAGTGAAGTTTCAAAATATTTGACCGCTGTCGGGCGTTATTCATAAAAATAAACCTATTATTACGTTATTATTACATTATTACAATTTTGATGCAAACTTCATATGAATCCATTGTAGTATGTTATGACAAACACGCAAATGCGTGTTTATTACAAAACTGCAGTTTTTTTTTTATCATTAACGGTTTGAAAACCATGCTTCTCTGGATTTTGTTTGAAACTTTTCGAAATTGGTCTAGAAAAATTCTGTGCCATCTCTAGATAAATAATTATCAAAAACATGTTGACTTTTTTTACTCAGTGTCGTGTGGATCAATCAATGAATTACTGTGACCATGGCATTGTAGCTTTGATTTGCTATAACTCAAAGGTCATTGGTCAGGTCATCTCCAAACTTAAAGGATTTTTACATATTTAGACTCTAATGGTATATGCCACTTTTGGTCCAGATTGGCCTTTAGGGGTGCATTAACACTCAAAAACACCTAAAAACCAACTTAAAAATTCTATTACAATGTTATTACAAGGTTGCCAGATGGCGCCATATGACTCAGCTCAATCACTTGAATAACTTTGGAATTACATGTTGTGTCAGAAGTTATACTGTTTGTCTGGTATTTTGGCTTATTCATTTATAGATTACATTATACAAAGGCTTATTATACAAAGGTCATAAGGTCATTCTGACCAAAACTTGGTAAATGCATTTAGATATGGTTCCTGATCAATAGTCATACCTTATTGAGGTTTGTTGACAAATTCTGACCCACTTTCACTGAGCTCCTCACACCAAAAGAGACCCTTATGAGTGCACTAGGCCTCACTATGGCCTACATCAAATCAACGGGTTAAACATAGAACCAATCCTCTGTGCAAGTGCTACTATGTGAAAAATGCTGCCATTAGTCATGTAGTTTTTACATACATGTTGAAACCTCTTGGATGTTCTACAAACCAATGTAGCTCAGTACACATGAAAGTAAACTTACATAGTGTAAAGACCTCTGCTCATTGTTTATGGCAACTGAAGACCTTTTGATGGACTGACATCCTTTCAGTTCTATTCACTCTGCCTATAAATAAGTTCCAAACTGCCTGAGGCCTTTTTAGGCCGAACGGACTAAACCTGCAGAAGGGCACGTACTGCTGTTGTGTCCTTGAAGCCGCTCACTGACACTCACTTGCGGCTATATTTTACATTTTACGTTGTTTATCAGACATTTTTATATTTATACACAACAAGTGAACGTTGAACAGGGAAGGTATTGTGATATAAACTGAGTTGTGCGCTACAATTTTTCATTATGTTGAATGGGAATTTTACTGTTCTGTCCAGCCTTGACTTCTGTATTACATTTGCTAGCAGGGGCTGGATTGGTCATTTAAATGTAACGTTATTACTATCATAATAATGTAATGTTAGTATAATGTATATTCCCCATATTATGTCATGCACTCTCACTTATATCCATATCAGGTACAAAAAAATGCCATGTAAAAATAAATAAAAAATTAACATGTCATAAATAAATAAGATGCACACCTGTAATATATATTAACATTGATTCCCTGACTAAAGCAGCACAGCATGCAGTATTAAAACCCACGCTTAATATTGAATGTGGTAAAATTACTTTGCTGAGATAGAACAGGTCATTAGGAAAGTGGGCAGTAACACACACTCGCAAATTCTGTGCTCTATCTGCTGATCTCTTCTAAGCTCACCTTATAAGTCACTGGAGAATTTTTGCTCTTTAACAGCCGCTTTTTGTTCTTCGCTTGGTCAGTAAGGTGCCAACTTTGAAATAACTTAGAGTCTTATCCGTCTTAAACTGGGATTTTGGCAAAACTGCTATAGATGGAACGGGTGGGGCTAAACTGCTGTAGACTGAATAGGTGGGGCTAAACTGCTGTAGCCTGAATGGCTAGGGCTAAACTGCTGTAAACTGGATGGGTAGTGCTAAGCTGCTGTAGACTGAATGGTTGGGGCTAAACTGCTGGATACTGAATGGGTGGGGTTAAACTGCTGGATACTGAATGGGTGGAGCAAAACTGCTATAGGCGGAATGGGTGGGGCTAAGCTACTGTAGACTGAATAGGTGAGGCTGTTCTGCTGTAGATGGAATGGGTGGGGCTGAACTGCTGGATACTGAATAGGTGAGCAAAACTGCTATAGATGGAATGGGTGGGGCTAAACTTCAGTAGACTGAATGGGTGGAGCAAAACTGCTGCACACTGAATGGGTAGGTCTAAATTGCTGTAGACTGGATTGGTAGGGCTAAGCTGCTGTAGACTGTCTAGGTGTGGCTAAACCGCTGCAGACTATATGCTGAATGGGTGGGGCTAAACTGCTGTAGACTGCATGGCTGGGGCTAAACTACTGTAGACTGAATTGGTGGGGCTAAACTGCTGTACACTGAATGGGTGGGGCTAAACTGCTGTAGATTAGATGGGTGAGGTTAAACTGCTGTAGGCTGAATATGTGGGGCTAAACTGCTTTAGACTGCATGGCTGGGGCTAAAGTACTGTAGACTGAATGGGTGGGGCTAAATTGCTGTACACTAGATGGGTGGGGCTAAACTGCTATAGACTGACTATGTGGAGCTAAGCTGCTGTAGACTGCATGGGTGGGGCT
This sequence comes from Pygocentrus nattereri, assembly GCF_015220715.1. Taxonomy (NCBI): domain Eukaryota; kingdom Metazoa; phylum Chordata; class Actinopteri; order Characiformes; family Serrasalmidae; genus Pygocentrus; species Pygocentrus nattereri. The sequence continues at coordinate 14,115,424 of NC_051232.1, forward strand.
AAACTGCTGTAGACTGACTATGTGGAGCTAAGCTGCTGTACACTGAATGGTTGGGGCTAAGCTGCTGTAGACTGAATGGGTGTGGCTAAACGATGTTTAGTGTAGGGGCGCTACACTAATGCTGCATCATTTATAGATTTGTTCATTTTTCACAAGAACAGTGTTCCTTTTAACAGTAATGGAATCCTATCCAGTACTGTAGAGATCCATTTTTAAAGGGCTCTTTAAAGACCTGTATACAAAAGGTTCTCAGTCATGGAGATGCCAATAACAACAACCACAACATTTATTTAGTTGTTATTGATCTATTTAAAATCCTTTCCCATACTAAAGAACTCCTTTTTAAAGCTAAGGTCCAGATGATGTCGACAGTGCTGTGTTGTTGAGTGGTTCATTAAAGCTAGTTGTAGGTTATGAGGCACATTTGTTCTTTTTTCTTTGGTGTCACTGACCTCTTTCTAGCTGATTGGCGGTAGGAAGGAACCGTTAGACTTTAATTTGTGTAACTCGCATTTCAAAGGAGTGAAAAATAAATCTTAACCTGCCGTTAACCTTTACACTTGAGGGCATTTGTGAGGAGTTTATTTACCTGATCAGTTCAAGAGCTTCACGTTAATTCCATCCCTAGACAAGGTAGAGAGGTTATCAATTTATTTCTCCCTCAAGCCCACTTAAAACGTTGAAAGCAGTCGTATTCCATTTTCCAACCTCTCTTTATTCCTTAGAAATGAACTGTTTTACTTACTGTACCTTTAACACTGGTATATGTAAATGTTCTGTTTGGCCGTGCTGTATCACAACTCGTCCAAAAAGCAGTCCGGGCTGAAATGTGTAACACACTGTTAAGAAAAAAATTGATTGAAACTTCAGCCCATTTCGGATGTGTGGATCTGCTGTAGCCTGTGCAAAGTGTTTCTTCAGTTTAACCTACAAAAAAATTACTTCATATGGTATAATAAGTAAATGAACTGGCTTGATTCAGTCTAAATAAATACTTAGAATGAATGATTCTATAAATCAGATTCATTTATTGTGTTGTTCAATTTAATGTCCATCCATCCATCCATCCATCCATCCATTATCTTCCGCTTCTCCGGGGTTCGGGTCGCGGGGGCAGCATCCTAAGCAATGAAGCCCAGACCTCCCTTTCCCCAGCCACTTCCACAAGCTCTCCAAGGGGGATTCCAAGGCGCTCCCAGGCCAGCTGGGCGATATAGTCGCGCCAGCGTGTCCTGGGTCTTCCCCGGGGTCTCCTCCCGGGTGGACTCGCCTGTGACACCTCCCGAGGGAGGCGTCCAGGAGGCATCCTAACCAGATGCCCGAACCACCTCAGCTGGCTCCTCTCGACGTGAAGAAGCAGCGGCTCTACTCCGAGTCCCTCCCGGATGACTGAACTTCTCACCCTATCTCTCAGGGAGAGTCCAGACACCCTGCGGAGGAAACTCATTTCGGCCGCTTGTATTCGCGATCTTATTCTTTCGGTCATTACCCAAAGCTCATGACCATAGGTGAGGGTGGGAACGTAGATCGACCGGTAAATCGAGAGCCTTGCCTTATGGCTCAGCTCTTTCTTTACCACAACAGACCGGTAAAGAGCACGCATCACTGCTGACCCAGCACCAATCCGCCTGTCAATCTCCCGCTCCCTTGTACCATCACTCGTGAACAAGACCCCGAGATACTTGAACTCCTCCACTTGAGGCAAGAGCCTATCCCCGACCCAGAGAGGGCTCTCCACCCTTTTCCGCCTGAGAACCATGGTCTCGGATTTAGAGGTACTGATTCTCATCCCAGCCGCTTCACACTCGGCTGCAAACCGATCCAGCGAAAGCTGAAGTTCGCGGCCTGATGTCCCCAATAGGACCACATCATCTGCAAACAGCAGCGATGTGACCCTGAGGTCACCAAACCGGACACCCTCCATCCCTTGACTGCGCCTAGAAATTCTATCCATAAAAATTATGAATAGAATCGGTGACAAAGGGCAGCCCTGACGGAGTCCAACTCTCACTGGGAACGAGTCTGACTTACTGCCGGCCATGCGAACCAAACTCCTGCTTTGTTTGTACAGGGCCTGAATGGCTCGTAGCAAAGAGCCATGTACCCAGTACTCCCGAAGCACCTCCCACAGAATACCCCGGGGAACACAGTCGAATGCCTTCTCCAGATCCACAAAGCACATGTGGACTGGTTGGGCAAACTCCCATGAACCCTCCAGAATCCTGGAGAGGGTGAAGAGTTGGTCCAGTGTTCCACGACCAGGGCGGAACCCGCACTGTTCCTCCTGGATCCGAGGTTCGACTATAAGCCGGACTCTCTTCTCCAGTACCCCTGCATAGACCTTGCCAGGGAGGCTGAGGAGTGTGATTCCCCTGTAGTTGGAACACACCCTCCGGTCCCCTTTTTTAAAAAGAGGCACCACCACCCCAGTCTGCCAATCCAGTGGCACCGCCCCCGATGTCCACGCAATGTTGAAAAGGCGTGTCAGCCAAGACAGCCCCACAACATCCAGAGCCTTGAGGAACTCAGGGCGGATCTCATCCACCCCTGGAGCCTTGCCACCAAGGAGCTTCTTAACTACCTTAGCGACTTCGGCCTCAGTAATGGACAAGCCTATTCCCATGTCCCCAGACTCAGCCTCCTCACTGGAGGACGTGTCGGTGGGATTGAGAAGGTCCTCAAAGTACTCCTTCCACCGCCCAATGACGTCTTCAGTCGAAGTCAGCAGCACACCATCTCCACTATATACAGTGCTAGTGGCACACTGCTTTCCCCTTCTGAGTCGCTTGACGGTTTGCCAGAATCTTTTCGGAGCCGACTTAAAGTCACTTTCCAAGGCCTCACCAAACTCCTCCCATACACGGGTTTTTGCCTTGGCGACAACTGAAGCCGCAGATCGCTTGGCCTGTCGATACCTGCCAGCTGCCTCTGGTGTCCCACAGGCCAACCATGCCCGGTAGGACTCCTTCTTCAGCTTGATGGCATCTCTCACCTGGGGTGTCCACCACCGGGTTCGAGGATTACCGCCCCGACAGGCACCAACTACCTTACGGCCACAGCTACAGTCAGCCGCTTCAGCAATGGAGGAACGGAACATGGCCCATTCTGAGTCAATGTCCCCCACCTCCCCCGATATCTGGTCAAAGTTCTGACGGAGGTGTGAGTTGAAGATCAATCTGACAGGTTCTTCTGCTAGACGTTCCCAGCAAACCCTCACTATACGTTTGGGCTTGCCTGGTCTGACCGGCATCTTCCCCCACCACCTGATCCAACTCACCACCAGGTGGTGATCAGTTGACAGCTCAGCTCCTCTCTTTACCCGAGTGTCCAAAACACATGGCCGCAAGTCCGATGACACGACTACAAAGTCAATCATTGAACTGCGGCCTAGGGTGTCCTGGTGCCATGTGCACTTATGGACATCCTTGTGTTCAAACATGGTGTTCGTGATGGACAAACTGTGGTTTGCGCAGAAGTCCAAAAACTGAACACCACTCGGGTTCAGATCAGAGAGGCCATTCCTCCCAATCACACCCCTCCAGGTCTCACTGTCATTGCCCACGTGAGCATTGAAGTCCCCCAGTAGGACAATAGAGTCTCCAGGAGGAGCACCTTCAAGCACCCTTCCCAAGGACTCTAAGAAGGCTGGGTACTCTGAACTGCTGTTCGGTGCATAAGCACAGACAACAGTCAGGACCCGTTCCCCAACCCGAAGGCGTAGGGAAGCTACCCTCTCGTCCACCGGAGAAAACCCCAACATACAGGCACCGAGTCGAGGGGCTATGAGAAAGCCCACACCTGCCCGCCGCCTCTCACCATGGGCAACTCCAGAAAAGAATAAAGTCCAGCCCCTCTCAAGGAGATTGGACCCAGATCCCAAGCTGTGTGTTGAGGTGAGCCCGACTATATCTAGCCGGTATCTCTCAACCTCGCGCACCAACTCAGGCTCTTTCCCCGCCAGTGAGGTAACGTTCCAAGTTCTCAATTTAATGTTCCCACATAAAATGATTTTTTGAAGTTGAGCTGTAAAACACTTTTACAGTATAGGCTGAATGGGTGGAGCTAAACTGCTGTAAATTGGGCATGGCTAAACTGCTATATAAATGCTATATAACCTACTGTATGCTGAATGGGTGGGACTAAACTGTTTTAGACTGAACGGACTGTGGCCTGAATGGACAAGGTTTAACTGATGTATGCTGTCTGGCTGGGGCTAAACTGCTGTAGGCTGAATAAGTAGCCTTTAGAAATTGTTAATACCTGTGACATGACAACCATGATGAATTTAATATGAGCTGAGTTTTCCATAGGCTATATGGACTATAGAGGCTGGAAAGTGAAAAGCAAGAATATGAAGCTTAGTTACTTTAAGAAAGCTAGGAAGCTTTTCATCAGATGGCCCCTTTATCTCCTCAAGCCAGTCTTGGGTGCCCTAATTTTTTGCCAGTTGAACTGCAGTAAGTTGTTATATTTGTGTAATTTATTATTGTTTCTGTGGTCTTAAGGTTCTCTAGTCTCTTAATTAGGACTGCAGTATCCCTCATCAAAACTGACCTCAGCCGACCCATTTTAAGCTACATTCACAGTCTATGCCTAATTAGCCAGTTCAAACCCAGTCTTTTTCTTGGTCACACATTCAATACGTATCTTATATGCAGCAGAGCAGCCTCTTGAAAAGTTAGATGTGACTCATGCGACTCAACATTCATCATAATTCCATGCAGACAGGAACAGCAACGTCATTAAAATGCCTGTTGCTATGGTTACATTTTGCATCTTTTGTGGGCTGTGTAAACATAAAAACATCACATTTAATTGTGTAACAGAAGAAATCAAACAAGCAGCTATTCAAATTCAAGATGTATGTTAAAGAAACAAAGGGGTCGAAGCTTATGTAAAGGTAGAGAAAAGCTGAGCTTGTGTTTGTTGGATGATCTATTGCAAATTGATCTGCTTACCATGCAAATAGATCCACTCAGTACATAAAGGGATCCAGTCAGCATGCAGCATGGATTCGGCCTGGTGTGCAAATGGATTTGACCAGCGTGCGACGTGATCTGCCCAGCACACAATTAGATCCATCAGACATGCAAATGCAAATTTCGGTATGCAAATTTTTCATGATTGCGTATCTTATGTATTTTTCTTTAGAAATGAGATACCATAGCCCCTCTCTTGTTTTCTATCATCTTTCACTTACCTGCAAAGTTTACCTGGATGAACTTGACATGAAATAAAATGAACTGCTACTGGAAGCAAATACATTTTTCGCATTCCCACATTCCTCTACCATTCAGGTGAATTGGCTTCTTTGCCCAGCAAATTATACTTGTGTTCAGTTTACCCCCTTCTGTTTGTCTCTCTCTTGGATTGACTGCATTGTTAGTTAGTGAGGCAGCAATAGATCAGTAGATTAGTTATCTCACAGGTCTAATCACTGGTATGGCAATGTGAAGGTCACAGTGTACCGTAGCATTCATCTGATAATATAACCAACCAACACATACACACAGCTACAAATACTAGTGTTTATCTAATCCACTGTTGCAGTACTTCAGTTTAACCTGCTCTAGTACACCTGATTCAGCTTACGTCATTATAAAGCCCCTCATGATGCTCCATCAGGTCTGTATGCTCCACAGCTCAGAAGCAGGATAAAAAATAGTTTGGTTCCCTTCAAGCAGAACCAGTATATAGACCGTACTACTGAAATAGTTCAAACTGCTATCCTGCAGTAAAACAAAAGTTTAAAACAATTAAATATTCAGACTTTATGTATTTACAAGGACTATGTTAAGATATATCAAAGATCAAGGCATTATTTGAGATAAAAAGCTAAGTATAAACAAAATCATTATTTATAGGGTACTTTCTTTTGGGGGTGGCTCTCAAACCCTAACCCCCCAATTTGCAACTCTCTTAAAACTTTATTTAAACATACTGTCTCATGTCATCACTGGGTTTTCATGTCATCACTGAAGTGCAAAAAGTTTTGGTCCATGGGTGGAGCCTTATTTTAGCCACACCCCTGTATTTTAGAGTACAAGATGCATCCCTGTCCCTCATGGCCACATGTTAAGCAATTAGAATGCAATGTTTTGGAGTAAATGTGGCCCAAAGTCTGAAAAGCAGTGTGTAACATTAGGACATTTTCCCCTCTCCAAATGCATATTTTCTGCAGTTAAGTTTTCTTGTTTTTTTTAACTGAAAATTATTATGTTTTATGTGTCTACAGCTGTTCAACGTTATGTTTGCTAGTCATGTATTGGTTTTGCTCAAAATTAGCTAAAATTGTCACTACCAAAACAGTCACTACTGAAACATTTGGCAAGTTTTCAGTAGTGTTATGATTGTTTTGTTACTGACAGAATGGAATGTTATATTTTTTGTAATAAAATAAACACAATGAAGGTGTAGGTTCACTCAAAGAATAAGGATTTTAAGTCCAAGTCAGTTAAAGTCTAAAATCCAATTTGAACACTGACTAATTCAGTAGAATGATCCTTATGACCAGGACCACACACACACACACACACACACACACACACACACACCATCTAAGTCGCTTATCCCCCTGGGTCACGAGGGGTGCTGGAGCCTATCTGAAGGTCATAAGTCCATTTACAATTAACATTTCTGATGGTTTTGGTATCACAGTATATATTTCAAATATGAGTAAGACCACTTTAGAGGTGTAACACTTTACTTGAACATGGTTCAAGTGCTGTCTTGAAACAACAAAACAAAAATAGGAAAACTAAAATTAAATAGGCTGTTTTTGCTACTGTGCTTTTAAGACTATTATGTGTAAATGAGCTCTAAAACAGCAGTCAAGGCTGAAACATTTAAAATAACTTTCTCATGAATGGGCGGGCCTAAACTTGTGTAGGCAGAATAGGTGGATGATTTAGAGTTTTCATGACAAAAAATTTTGATTTTAAAATGAGCTGTTTTTGCAGTTTAGTTTCCATATATAGATTGTATGGACTGTGGAGTGAATGGTACATTAATAGTGTTTAACAGTGAATAATCTGCATATTATTCGATGACTAATATATTTTATAGTGACGGCCTTAATAATTCATTTTCATGTATTATTAATGCCGTCATTATCAAATATATTAGTCATCGAATAATAAAACCTACTGAGTCAGAAATGTTCACATTGGTGGTGACAGGACCCAGATGTCTGAAGTAATTCATGCCTCTAAAAGCTCTCTCACAGAAAGTTACTACATTTTATGGTGATGAATATGCTGCCTCTTGTCTGAGACATTGTTTTACTAATGTTTTGAAGTAAGCATTTGGCCTAAAACCTAGAGCCTTTAATGACAGAGGGATACATGTAGGGCATTGTGAGGCAAAATAGTCCCCAAAAAATGCCTTTTTGTAGATTTACCACTATTTTACAATATTTACCATCACATATAAAAGACGAGAAGACGTATAGGTATACTGGTCGTTTTGGATATTAAATACAATGGCAATTTTTGAGTTGTAGACCGTGTGACCCCTGGTTCATGTCATCAGTACTATAAGGAAATCTGATTTGTCAGGTTTCTCTACTGTGAATCATTTCACATCAGTCCACTCTGAATGACTTTGTTTACATCTCAGTGACTGAATTAAACAAGCATTTTAAAAAATTGGTGGAATTCCCCTTTAGGTAAATGCAAGCGTACAATACCAGACAATTACTCAAGTAAAGTGTGCAGTCAGATTGCATTATCCTTAAACAAGGACACATCACTGATGTGAAGCACCAACATGTAGTACAGCATTTTTGTTTTTTGTTTGTTTTTCTGGTGTGTTTGTTGCCATTGGACATTGTTCTTCTTGCCCAACTGACCTATGTAGGTTGGGTTAGAGTAATTTGAGAAAGCGAAACTCCTAAGCTAAAATCATTCTTGTAATGTCAGATTATGTATATTGCATTTTTGAAAAAGATAATAAAAATAAATGAAATGAAAATAAACAGAACTAATGAAGCACTGTAAGGACAGTGAGAACGTTTATCCTAAAATAAAAAAAAGTTTATCCTAAAATAAAAGATTTTTACATTCTCTTCTTTACTTCTAAAACAAGACAACTGTGTCCTGTCGTTTTAGCTGTGGGTTTCGTAGGATTAGATGAGCGGACATCCACAACAACATGCTCTAATGTGCCATTACTACATCAGTGCTGAGAACAATTCACCACCCAAATAATACCTGTTTTGTGGTGGTCCTATGGGGGTCCTGAACATTGAAGAACAGGATAAAGGGGGCCTAACAAAGCATGTGGAGAAACAGATGGACTACATTCTGTAACGATAGAACTACAAAGTGCACCTATTTGGTAAGTGGAGCTGATAAGTTGGACAGTGAATGTAGAAACGGTGAGATGTATTTAATGAAATGGCTGGTCGGACATTCAGTATATAGCGGATTATGCCAATGTATTTTATCCTCATCTCATCCCTTTCCATCATTCCCCAAGATACCTTTAAAAACATGTACATTGTAGTGTTACATCAACTCCTTCTTTGAACGGATTTAGAAGTAGCTTAGCCCTTGTCAAACAAACGGGCAAATTCCTTACCATCGGTAACTAAGTGTCCGAAAATGGAGTATGTTGATGTGGAGATGCTCTGGGAGAAATTGAAGTTTTAGCAGTAACTTGAGGACTAAGTAAAGTTCTATAAATTACTCTAATGTAAGCTATAAAGCAGTGCTGGATGGGAACTAAATGCAGCTCTGATTTTTGTCTAGATCAGCCAACTAACCATAGTGACCTCCACCCCCAAAAAAGTGCCCGCTATAATAGCAACAGTACTGGAGAACTGGAGTGACTGCTAGTAAGTTGATTAACCAGTGTATGATAGTACATTAACATGGCTACTTATGCCTTCTGCACTTTGAACCTGCAGTTCCTTGCTCTGAAATCCAAACAAAGCGTGCACTTCCATTCGTCCATTTTATTGTGTAGAAAATGTTCTTTTTTATCATGCATATAGAAAGTTACTAGACAGTCTTGTTAAATGTGAGTGAGTTACAAGCCAGGTCTATGAGGCATTTCACATAAAAAAAACACTGAATACACAACCGTTTTTTTTTTTTTATATATATATACATTGTAACTACTCAAGTGATGTAACTGAGCATTTCTACTTAGTATCTATGTGCAAGTACAGTGATGTATTTGTACTATATAGTTACTTAAATCCTGTAATTTAGTATTTCTATACTTATTTACAGTGATGTAGTATTTACACTTTGTAGCTACTGGAGTACAATAATGTAGTAGTTATACTTTGTAACTATTTAAGTACATTAATGTAGTATTTGTACTATGTAACTACTTAAATACCTCAATTTTTTCTTTGAAACTACAAAGTACAGAAACAGTATTTTTGCTTTGTCATTATGTAAGGATAGTAACATGTTTCTGTTTCATAACTACTTAAGTACAGCGGCAAAGTGTTTTGTAAAGCTCTTTGTAACTCCAATTCAGTTGAAGTATTTCTGCTTTATAACCACTTAAGTATGGTAAAGTGTATCTGCTTCATAGCAGCATAACTACAATAACAAAGTAGAAACATTTAGTGTATTAAGAAAGCATTTTTGCTTCATAATTTCTTAAGTACATCATGAACTTCATCTACTTCATAACTAGCAGAGTACAGTATCAATGTATTTTTACTTCATAACTACCGAAGTACAGTATCAGTGTATTTCTACTTCATAACTACCAAACTATAGTATCAGTCATAACTACAAAGATACAGTATCAAAGTATTTCTGCTTCATAACTACCGAAGTACAGTATCAAAGTTATAACAACAGAAGTATTTCTATGTTGTAACTACTGAAGTAAAGTATCAAAGTATTTCCACTTCATAACTACATAAGTATTTCATGACTTACAGCTGTAGAGTTCAGTGAATCAGTGAGTGTGTTTTTCACAGTAAATCTGGTTCCCTGCTGACATGTAATGTCAATGGTTATAAGTATATATCTGTATGTTTATTTATTTATTTCTGTAGCAGAAGCCTTTCATTTGTGGTGGATTGTAAACGCCATCGGGTTGAGCGATGACGCACACAGACAGAAATACAGCACTGAGGTCAGTTTAGAGATGCACCGCCTCACTGACCACAACACACACACACACACACACACACACACACACACACCAAATATCCCAGCATGCCCCTGCAGTGCACAGTGAGTCATTAGGATGGGGGCAGGACTCACAGCCAGACCACTCTGACCCAATCTCATTCTCTCTCTCTCTCTCTCTCTCTCTCTCTCTCTCTCTCTCTCTCTCTCTCTCTCTCTCTCTCTCTCTGTACAATCTCTCACTGTGCTGTGTCTCTGTTTTTGTTCAGCAGTTAATATGAAATAAAATGTATGAGTGCTGTATACATAATATATAATTATACAGTAAACAAATTTGAGAAAGGAGTATAAATAGAACAATGGAAAATTTATTATTTACAGGACTGTTAGTCATCAACAAAGACAGATCAAGTAACATAAACAAACCACACTGAGTAATGAGCTGTTTCTCTCCCCTCTCTCTCTCTCTCTCTCTCTCTCTCTCTCTCTCTCTCTCTCTCTCTCTCTCTCTCTCTCAGAATTATTTTTGGTAAAATCATATGTAACGTTATAGTGGAAACTCTGTTTTATTTATCAGTGATTTTTGTCCCTTTTATATTCTCTTTGTTGTTGATTCATTTTGTTTAGCTAGTACTGGGATGACCAGCTGGGCTGATAACTAATGGCTAGCGGTTAATATTCAGAATTAAGCTTCAGTTTTGAATATTTATGAAGCCTTAACTATAAAACTGTAAGGTGCCATGACATACACAGTGCTTTTATTTAAAATATTTTATTTCATATTACCAACAGGCTTTGTGTATATTTTAAGCAGTTTTCATGGTGCTGACAAAATGGCTTCCGTTGGCACAGTCACAGTCCCTTGGGTCTAATAAGGGTAGATGGTTTAAATGTCTAAATTTCTTCTTTGTTTGTTTCGGCTTTTACTGATGTTCCTGATTTTGTAACTAGCAAAAAATACCTGTGTCATTTGAACTTCTGTCACACTGTGTTGAGTTTTGACACCAAGAAAATCACTTTTAAATATTTAGCGGTTTTATGTCGTTTTAATGTCGTGTAACAGCCTTTACTTTTTATGTAGTTTGTTTGCTTAAGTTGGAAGAACTGAATGTAAAGCTGATTCTGATGGTTGATGCCTTGTTTGCTAGAGATTCCTCACTGAAGAATATGCTGATGGAGTGTCTGATGGGTGTGGTTTTGATGGATGTTCTCCACAGAGACATTTCTGAAACAGCTGGTGTCTCGGATGCTGTAATGTTGATGCACTTCTCCACACTGGACTTTTTGTCTATACCAGGGTGGAGTTTGGAGGTTGGAGGAGCAGAGGAACCACAGCAGACAGTGATGGAAGATATGATGATGCTGTAAAAATGTTTTTGTGGAACCGTAGCAGGGTGGGATGATTGCTGAAAAGTCTTCACCTGGTACAAAATATCAGACTATTCATGCATCATCAGGAGTGAAAATCTTACTTAAAAGGATGGAACTGTAAATATTTCTAATGTTGTGCTATTAGAGGAGAGAGGGAAACAGCCTAGCACAGCCTTTTTTTAGTTTTAAATAATTTGAAAAAGATTTTTCATTTTCTCTTGCCGTTAATGAACAGTGCAGTTGAAAACGACACCTCCTATAAGCAGGGTGAATTGCAACCGGACTAAGGGGCACAAATTAATTAAATATGTTTCTAAGTTGTTTTTACCAGACAAGCTTTCAAACCTAAATAGACCTTAATAGAATATATCCATCAAAATAAATATGATTAGTGAAAGTAGCTGTGTTAAACATGGTAAATATATAAAATATAGAGCAAATATGAGCACAATAACTAAAATATGTGTTATTTACATGACATTTGTATTACTTTGATGAGTTTGATGAATCTGTGAATAAAAATCTGTTGTGAATGTATGTCGGGGTGGGGATATGAAGTTCTCTGCCTGTTTACTTTGGGGGTCTTTGCTGTAGCAGTGTGTTATGCTAATTGGTGCTACAATCCCATTTCCAAAAAACCTGGGACGCTGTGCAGAATGTAAATAAAAATAGAATGCAGTAATATGCAAATCAAGTAAGCCATGTTTTTAAAGAAAAATACTACAAAGACAGTATTTCAAATGTTAAAAGTTTTATTGTTTTATTGTGAAAAATACATGTCCATTTTCAATTTGATGCCAACAACACATTCCAAAAAAGTTGAGACGGGTGCATGTTTACTACTGTGGTTTCACCGCCTCTTCTTTTTACACTCTGTGTTTGGGAACTGAGGAGACCAAGTGCTTTATTTTGGAAAGTGAAATGTTTTTTCAAAGTATTTTTCAAAGTAATATTTTTCAAATAGGATTTCAGCTGCTCTTGAGTTCGGGGTTTCCTTTGCCGTATTTTTCATTTCATAATGCGCCAAATATTATCAGTGGTGACAGATCTGGAGTGCATGCAGGTAAGTTTAGTATCTGGACTCTTTTAATTTGCAGCTGTTGTAATGCATGCAGAATGTGGTTTGGCATCGTCTTACTGAAATAATCAAGGCCTTCCCTGAAAAAGACATCTGGATGCCAGCATATATTGCCAAAACATGTATATATCATTCAGCATTAATGGTGCCTTCACAGATGTGCATGTCACCCGTACCATGTGCACTAATGCTCCCCTATACCATCATGAATACTGGCTTTTGAACTGTGCACTGTTAAAAAGCTGAGTGGTCTTAAGTTCAGAGGAACCAGTGTCCATTATTTCCAGAAATATTTTGAAGTGTTGATTTTTCGGACCGCAGGACACTTTTCCACTTCACCTCAGTCTATTTTAAATGAGCTTGGGCCCAGAGAAGGTGTCAATATTTTTGGATCCTGTTTATGTACAGTTTCTTCTTTGTGTTTTAGAGTTTCAGCTTGCATTTGTGGAGGGAGCGACAAACTATTTTCACAGACAGTGGTTTTCAGAAGTGTTCCTGAGCCCATGCATGATTTCTGCTAGAGAATCATGTCTGTTTTTAATGCAGTGCCATCTGAGGACCCAAAGATCATGGCCAGTAAATACTGTTTTTTGGCCTTGTGCCTTGCATAGAGATTACCTTCAGATTCTTTCAATATTCTAATGTTATTATGTACCATAGATGATAATAAAGCAAAAGTTCAAATCAAGTCAAATTTATTTGTATAGTGCTTTTTACAACTGATGTTGTCACAAAGCTGCTTCACAGAATTCCAGAGAAGAAAATGTTTTAACATGAATAAAAAAAAAACTAGGTGAGCAAGCCAGGGGGGAGAGTGGCAAGGAAAAGCTCCCTCAGAACCAAGGCTCACAAGGGGGGGAGGACCATCCTCCTCTCGTCAAACTACCTACAAATGGTTATACTACTAATATTAATAGCAGTAGTATTAGTAGTAGTAATAGCTAGGAATGAATGAAAACTTCAGTGTAGGGTGGGCAGCTAGTCCAAGGCAAGTGGGGGTAGTTGGGGCGTGGGCAGGTGGTCTAAAACAGGTAGCAGGAGAGCTCAAAAGCCAGTCGTCCATCAGTGTCCGGCCAGGCAGGTGGGTGGTTATTTACTCAGAAAAAGGTAGAAAGATGGAATTAGTTTTGTTCTGTTTGGGTGTATGTAAAACAAAGAATGTGAACATTTCCAGAGTGTGGCTGGCAGATCTGACTATGACAGCTTAACTAAAAGGAGAGAACAGGAAGGACACAGACACGAGAGCACTCTGAAGCAGTTTGGGATCCCTCCGCTCCACCGTCCACAAACCTGAGTGAGTAGCGGGACGACAGCACCAGCGTCTCAGTTTACTATAATTCCATGGACCCCTGGATCAGACACCTTTATCTAAGGGCGGAATGTTAACTACCAAAAGCTAAACTGAACAGGTGAGTTTTTAGCCTAGATTTGAAGATTGCAATTGTGTCTGAGTCCCGAATATTTTTTGGAAGATCATTCCAGAGTTTGGGGGCTTTATACGAAAAGGCTCTTCCCCCAGCTGCAGCCTTATGAATTCTAGGAACTATTAATAAGGCACTGTGATCGTAGTCGTGATGGCTCATAATAGGAAATAAGGTCTTGCAGGTACTGAGGAGCAAGCCCATGTAGGGCTTTATATGTCAATAAAAGAATTTTGTAATCAATACAGAATTTAACAGGCAGTCAATGAAGCAATGAAGTGGTGATAGCGCTGGACTGATATGATCAAATTTTCTAGTTTTAGTGAGGACCCTGGCTGCAGCATTTTGAACTAGTTGAAGTTTGCTTAAATTCCTGCTAGTGCATCCTGACAGTAGTGCATTACAATAGTTTAGCCTAGAAGTAATAAAGGCATGTACTAATGTTTCTGTGTCACGCAGGGATAAGGCATTTCTTATCTTGGCAATGTTGCGAAGATGTAAAAAAGCTGTTCTAGTGATGCTGCCTATGTGTTGATCGAATGATAAATCTGAATCAATTATGATGCCAAGTTTTTTGCTGCTGAGCCAGGTGTAACTGGAAAGTCAGTGAGATTTAAAATTAACATTAATGTACAATTGCGTATCGTCTGTGTAATGATGAAAGTTAATGCCATGGTTACTTATAACTGTACCTAACGGTAACATATATAATGTAAAAAATAATGGTCCTAAAATAGAGCCTTGTGGAATTCCATATCTCTTTTTTTAATAATTGGAAGACAAATCGTTTACATTTACGAACTGATAATGTTCTGTTAAGTAAGATTTGAACCAAGATAGGGCTGTCCCTGTGATTCCAACTGTGATTCCAACAGATTTTCTAACCTTTCTAGGAGAATATTGTGGTCTATCCTGTCGAAAGCTGCGCTGAAATCAAGTAGCATTAACAAGGATACATAGCCTTGATCAGAGGCAAGAAGAAAATCATTAGTTATCTTAACTGGACCTGTCTCAGTGCTGTGATGTGGCCTGAATCCAGATTGGAATTTTTCCTATATGTGGTTCTTATGTAGATATGAACTAAATCGTTGGGCCACAGCTTTTTCTAAGATCTTAGATATAAATGGTAAGTTAGAAATATGCCTGTAATTAGACAATACGCTAGCATCAAGATTTGGTTTCTTGATCAGAGGTTTGATAACTGCTAGTTTAAAAGCTTTGGGGAACATGGCCCAGACTAAGGGACGAGTTTACTATAGTTAAAAGAGGATTGATAATAACTGGTAATACATCTTTGAGTAGTTTTGAGGGAATTGCATCAAGTGTGCAGGTTGTACAATTTGCAGAGGAGATAATCTTCTCGAGTTCTAGCTGTGGGAGTGGGTAAAAAGTTTCCAGCCTTTCTTCTACAACTACGTTGTTTTATATCAGCCACACCCAAGTTGGATTTAATACTGTGGGTTGAATTTGTTGTCTAATATTTTTGATTTTATTATTTAAGAAGTCCATAAAAACTTCACTGGTGACAGTCACCAGAATTAGTGGTTCAGTACCTGCCTGACTTTTTGTAATTCTGGAAATCACACTAAACAGCGAGGCCAGATATGCTGAGCGAGCTTTAGTGAGAGCATTTCTATACTCTATAAGGCTGTCCTTCCAGGCAGAGTGGAACACTTACAGCTTGGTTTGTCACCACTTCCGCTCTAGTGTCAAGATTAAATCTAAAGTGTGACGACAGTAGTGTGTAGGCCCTGTTACATTTTGCGTAATACCAACAGAGTCTAGAATTGAAGTAAATGCCTTTTTTAGTCGGTCATCTGGCTTCTCAAAATGGATATTAAAATCTACAATTATTTCTTTATTGTTGCACACAGCTAGGTTTGCAGCGAACTCACTCAATTCTTTTCAAAATTCTGAGTAGGGCCCTGGTGGTCTGTAAATGTTGAAATTCTTTGCTATTTTATGTTAAGAAAATGTTGCACTATTTGCTCGTGCAGTCTTTCACAGAGTGGTGAACCCCTCCACCACTTAACTTCTGAAAGACTCAGCCTCTCTGGGATCTTTTATACCTCTATACCGCTCTTTTATACCAAACCAAGTTACTGACCTGTTGTCAATCAACCACCAGGTGATTTTCTTTCAGCATTACACAACTTTACCAGCCTTTGTTGCTCCGTTCCAACTTTTTTGGAACCTGTTGTTGAAATCAAATTCAAAATGGGCATATATTTTCAAAAAACAATTCAATTTCTCAGTTTCAACATTTGATATGTTGTCTTTGTACTGTTTCCAATTTAATATAGGGTTCAAATTATTTGCACATCATTGCATTTTGTTTTTATTTACATTTTGCACAGTGTCCCAAGTTTTTTGGAAACGGGCTTGTACATTACTGCCACCAAGAAGAAGCTGAAACTTATGTAGAAGTTATTTCTGTGAACTAATCAAAACGAGCAATCAAAAACACTTATAATGAAAAAAGTTACATTTATGAAATACCAGTCTTGTCTTTCTAACCTACATCAATAATTTTATTGAAAATAATAATTATTTTTACTGTATCTTTTTGCTTTATTTATTTATTCTAGTGTTATGTAGTGTTTTAGAGGCAGAAACACACTTACAGCCCAGATGAACATTATTTAAACATGTTTCTTGGCTGCCTGACACTTTTTCACAGTTCTGTATGTGTAAAAATGAAGCTATTCGCATGTCTCTCTGAAGGTAATCCAAAGTTATGAATTTGTTAGCATGCAACTGCAAACAGTTTTTATTATCAGACTCAAATTTGGAGGAATTATCAATGTTGAAATAGCCTTATTTACGCAGTGATGTGTGTTTTAGTTCTGTTTGCATGATCACAATTTAATTATGCATAATTAATTAAATTAAATCTCAGAGGAACCAAAACACACCAAAACATAAACACCTTGTTCAGGATTGGTCGGTTTGGAAATGTTCGTAGGACAGTTTTGTTTTATGGCATGTTCTATGGCACTGTTCCTTTGTGAAATAAGTGTCGGAAAGGTCTATGGATAGTATATTGGCAAAATGCTAGGAGGCTTAGCTGCAGCTGGCTGTAGGTTTGACACAAATTACACAGTTTAACAATCATGAAAAGCCATATCCCACTACTGAATCAGTTGAAGAATTCAGAGGCCAAGCAACCTGAAAAACCATCATGGCCTCCACAACCCCAGCTGCTGCTGCAAAGCTAACTTAACAGTTGCTGCAGAAGAGGAGATGCAAGAGATGCTGATAGTGACAGCAGCTCGCCCTTCTTCCAGCGCAGTTGATGAACAGATGTGGGCACATTAGGCACGGAATCGTGTCAGAACATCAACATAAACACCAGAAGATGGACTTCTCTAAAACGCTCATATAAATGAAACTGACAACTGGTGAGTATGTATAAAAAGAATGGCAACTGTTTTTATTGTGAATAGTGTTTCATTCGTTCTTAGACTGTTTGTTGCTTTGCTGGGGACCAACATGAGTGGTAAACACTCTTTTTCAAAACTGCCTCTGGTTCAAAAAATAATAAACTGAGGTCAGCAATGGATCAGAGCAGGCTGTTTATTAGGCCTCTTAACAATGTCTTTGCAATGAATACAAGAAATAAAAATTCTAAGGTAGGAAGTTTATTCATTCATGTGCATTATGAGTTTGTGCTGTTTTTAAGTGAAGTTCTCACCCAAGGATGTGAATCTCATCTGTGACTTTATGTAGTGTAAGATAGGTCTCAGAGCTTCTTGTTTAATGAGCTTGCAGATTTGCTGTGTACAGATTGTACTTTCCAAGCTTTAGTGTGTATGTGTACATCAATAGCCTGGCAGTATTTGTATTGTTTTTCTGGTAGTGGATAGTTACGATGTTTGTGTGTTGGGGGTTGTGTTGGTGTGTGTGTGTGGGAGGGTTGAGGAGCCCTTTCAAAGTGTAGCTTAGGGGTCCCTGATCACCAGCTGCTGATGTGAAATGGTTCATTGGAACCAGGGGTCACAGTGTCTACAACACAAATATAGCCACTTTATTCACTATTTAAAATGTAGCGAAACAGACAGCATATTCATGACCATTTCATGTAACGGTTTTCTGTGAGGGAGCTTTTAGAGTTGGACATCTGGTTCCTGTCACCGCCAATGTGAATTATTCAGATCCTGTAAGTTTCTCTAGAACAGAGCATTTTACATCTTAACCATTTAATTATGCAGAAATTCTGAAAAATCAGCGGGATTTCCCTTCTATAGATATAGTGAGACTGAATATCAATTAGAACGTAAGTTTCAAAATGTAGGAATAAGGATTCAACATGTTGTCACTGTAGTAACATATCTCTGACAGGGTAAAATATGCAGAAAATTATCATCTGCCTCTCACAACTTACATGTTCTCTTGTTACTAAGAGATGCAAATAAAGAACATGAAGTAAGAATAAACAAATGTAAAGATGTGATTAGTGTGGTCATTTTTAGCGTTTTAAATGCACTTGTACTCTAGTGTGTTTGTGCCTTAAATTCAGTTTATTAAAAAGCTTTGCTACACTCGTCTTTTCTCTGTTTTCTCTGTTTTACTTTTTTGTTATTTGTTGTATTTCTACTTTGTACTCACATTGCCTTTTCTCACATTTTCACATTGCCTGTTGGAGGACTTATTATATACTCATACTGGTCTGAACTGCAATCAGGAGGCAAAAAATCTGAGTTTGTGCAGCTCACACGCTACTTGATTAACTCTTCCAACTCAACTCAGACAAAATCTGCACACTACAGTCAATCAGTGCAGAATCAGCCAGATGGAGAAATGGGGCGAAAGCTGGGTAAAAGGTGTGTAGTGTAACACCAGCTTAACACATTTAGAGGGCAGCAGTGAGAAAACTTTCAAATGTATAAAATATTTTAGTGTAAATCCTGCGACTGTATCCAAAAGTCTTTTTATAAATGGCCCAATCCAGACTTTTTTTCTAGCTTCCAGATCCTCTGTAGTTTCAGTGAATTAGTTGATGGGGTGAAGATAAATCCCAGTGGTGGCTATTGGCCCTCAGGCTATCCTCCTCAGTGTACTGCCCCGGCTGGCCAGGTAAGTGTCCAGCATACCAACTCACATGCTTCTGACCTCTAATGACCACATAGGTTAATGTAGCCATTCTATTATACTTTCAGTGGGGTAACAGACTAAGTGAAAGTTTCTGTTCTTTCATTATTTTGTTCTTTAGGTGGAAAGAGGTCCAGGATCCCTCCAGCTCTGCACAGTTTGGTGTTCTCCCTGCTTTGTGAGTTACGTGCTAATTACATTTCCATGCTCTGCACACTGTTATGTTTGTCTTCTCATTACAACACAAATACGTTTTTTGTGAGGTTGGACAAGCTTTACAGAATGCTGGTAAAAGTCTCATTCACCCTAAAGAGAAACTGCAGAACATGATTTAGCTTGTATCACAATACTCTCTTCTAGGGATGCACCAATCCCAATAATAACATCGGGTACTCATACTGTGCTCATTCGCTTACTTCTAAAAAGGCACTGATACTAGCACTCGTTACCATCTGATACCACCCAACGTAAGCCTAGTTAGTGTATGCTGCCATGTTAATGATCAAGTGTCTCAAGCTAGCAGTAAATGAGGTTGTTCTTTAGCCTGTTCTTAAACCCAAACAAACACAATCACAACCTCTTCCCCAATATGCGTTGAGACATGTAGGCTAGCAAAACAGAGGCAAAAAAGTCATTTGGTACCGATGTCAGACTTTAGATGAGGAGCAGGGATCAAAACTATGAAACATACTTAATTTACAACT
Organism: Pygocentrus nattereri; assembly: GCF_015220715.1. Lineage (NCBI taxonomy): Eukaryota > Metazoa > Chordata > Actinopteri > Characiformes > Serrasalmidae > Pygocentrus > Pygocentrus nattereri. The sequence goes on from NC_051232.1 coordinate 14,135,189, forward strand.
GTACAAAAGTGCTTTGCTGATGTAGAACAAAGACCAGTCTTCTCAGGCGCTACTCAATTCACGGGAACTAATGTAACAGTGCAACTAATGCATAAATCAACTGGATTTAAATGAATTAACTGTTATGGTACATTGTATCAGATTCAGTATAAATGGGTTAGTACTTGGTATGAAACAATGGTATTAATCTATCCCTACTCTTTTCTTTTTCTCCCCTTAAATCCTCTTCTCTCTTCGTTCGTTCTTACCTCTCTCTCTGTCATTTCTGTGTGTGAATACAGATCTTGTTCCTCTGCTGTGTATCTGTGATGTTCTCTGTAGGAGTGGTTTAAATGTCTTTAAACTGCAGTGTGGCTGTGATCTTCATATCTCTTCTGCTGTCTTATTTCTTTAATGTGTTTCGACACAAAGTGTTTTTACAACTTTAACCAGCTGTGAATTTAAGCAGGATTTGAGAGCTTCTTTACTCCTGTGAGAGACTCTGTTTCTAACATGTAGGGCAGTTTCATCCACAATTATGTAATATTTTGAGATGGAATTCAGTGTAACTTTGGATTAAAATGTGCTTTGCTTTCAGGAGTTGCAGCAACTGCAGATTACCACAGAGCAGACAAGAGGAAATTTATTTATTTTGCAAAGATAACAAGAAACTAATGGGATAACTAGGAAACACTTGATTAAAACTAATTCGATTTTATTGTCATATGCACAGCAGAACAGGGAGTTACACTGTACAATGAAATTCTTACTTTGCTATTCCTCCATTCACCAATATAATTGTAATATAATCTTAGAAGAAAATAGAAATATAGGAATAACACTAAAAACAATAGTAAAAAGTACAGTTTTATGTGCAAAGTTGAAAGAAAAATTAAAGATACATGTGCATGTGTGCAAGTATGTAGAGCAGCTGTTCATAAAGTGCATGTTGCAAGTAACAGATGTAAACAGTAATGTTCTGTGCAGTAACAGATGTAAACGAGTGTTGTGTGCAAGTAACAGATGTAAACAGCAGTGTTCTGTTCAAGTAATAGATGTAAACAATAGTGTTCTGTTCAAGTAATAGATATAAACAATAGTTTTCTGTTCAAGTAATATATGTAAACAGTAGTGTTCTGTGCAAATAACAGATGTAAACAGCTACCTGCTGTTAAAATAAACTACATTCTTACCCAGGGTATGCTTAATATTGTGGCGATGGCCGCGGGTCACACTGCCAACCAGCTGGCCTAGCAGAGAGCTGCATGAAGAGGCTCAGGGATGCACGCTCCCCTGGTAAAAAAGAAAAAAAAAGGTATTGTTTTTGTTTATGTTTGTTTTTGAAATGTGTGATGTGTAGGTTGTGATGTTCTGTGTGTCAGGGAGTGGGGTTTAGAGCAGGGTCATATTACTTGTTAGCTACATTAGCTCAGGCCCATTTCCTCTCATCCCAACCTAATTCTGATAATTCTGTGAACCTGGTTAGCATTTCAGCTCTAAAGCTGTCACTCTAACAGTGGAGTTATATTACACTGCATGTAACGGAGCAGGGTGCACAGTGACAGCTTTACGAACCACGCACCCAATCCTGCTTCTCAGCAGCCTAATCATCAGAACAATAAAACACTTGCTTAATTAAAGTTCATTAATCTCAGACATTATGCATTAATGGATCTAATTAATTATGCAAGGAGCTCACTAACAGTAAATAATGACTGGATGCATCGTGCTGAAACAGCTGCTCAGCTGCGTGTCCCAATTTTAATACCAAACTGAGGTCACATTTAAAGAACTTCTTGAAGGAAAGGATCTGGGAGTGAGGAAATGGTCCTGAGGTAAAAAAGTAAATACCTAGTCCTGAAGGGTAGGTCTGCTGAATTTCTTTATCATTTTACAGAATTTCTTTGTAATTTAATTGTTGAGATGTACACAGTCATTCAGTGGTTTGATGTGAAATTCTTTATAGAAGTGAAACTTGACAACTCAGGGGTCATGATGTCCACAATGCAAATGTAGTAATTTTATTTACTATCCAAAACCACCAGTGATCCTAGACATGTTGATGTGTAAAGCTAGTAATGGTAAAATACTGATGAATCTCTAAAAATAAGTTTTGTTTGGGGAACATTTTGCCTCAATGCCCTACATGTACCCTTGCAACATGAATGGATTTAAAAATATGTACATTTTAGGCAAAAATATTCTCAATATTATCATAAAACATAAAAATCTCAGACATCAGGTACTGTATTATTAACCATTTCATGCCATAAGTTTCTGTAAGGGAGCTTCTAAAGTGGACGTCTGGTTGCTATCACCACCACTGTCAACAGTTCTGATTCTGTATGTTTCTCTAGAACAGAACATTTCACATCAAACCACTCTAAATGACTCATTTATACTTTTGTTTATATCGTAAGCATTTAATTATGCAGGGATTTTGAAAAACGGGGAATTCCACTTTAATAGAGTGTATGCACAAAATGAGAAACAGTGAAACAGTATATAGTCCGTATATACCTAGTTTGTTAATCATGATGGTGGCCTTTGCATCACTGAAGGCTGTGATATGAAAAAAAGATCACTGAAGGCTGTGATATGAAAAAGAGTCCTCTAACCAATCACTATGGTGTCTACTGTGTACTGTGAGCATGACCAGTCACAGCCTCAGATGAATTTCTGTGGATGTTTTGATGAATCGGTATATTCGTATAATCTAGCAAAATAAATTATATTAATCCCAGTTACATTCTTGATTCAACTATGGATTTTTAATATAACATCAGATGAAATTACAGTATATTGCAATGTAATTGCAATACTGGTATTATATTTATATTGTGACGCCTTAATATAAAGATGAAAAAACCTGAAAGTTGGAGCGAATAAAGTTTTAATGTGTTTTTAAGCTGTCAGCAGAAGGAACCTGACAGATCTTATCAGATAATGAATAAACAAAAAACTGCTTCAACACTTTTCTTATGTTTTGTTGCAGGAATATTCAGCAACAGGTGAGTTTAAGATCAGATTTGGAATAGTCTGTCAGACACTCAGAACAATAGTACAGGTGAACATTAGGTACAACACTTTTAAAGCATTAAAACTTTGAAGAACTTTGAAATTAGAAAAAGAAAAAAGATGTTCAATCAATAACATTCGATCCACTATAGAACTGTAAGAGAACTTGTTATTCTGTCCAATATGTATCAGCATAAGAGCTGAAGCTTGAAACCAGCCATTAGGGGTGTACTTTGTGTACTTCTGGTGACGGTCCCAAGCCTGGATAAATGGTGAGGGTTGCGTCAGGAAGGGCATCCGGCGTAAAACTTGTGCCAAAACTATCATGCGGATCACAAATGTGATTGCCATACCGGATCGGTCGAGGCCCGGGTTAACAACGACCGCCTCCAGTGCTGTTGACCAGCAGGGTGCCGGTGGAAATTGGACTACTGTACGTCGAAGACCATCAAAGAGGAGAGGAGGAAGGCGGGTTAGAAGGCAGCAAGAGAGAAGGAAAGGCAGGAGTGTGGAGGTTAGAGTAGGGACTCTGAACATAGGGACAATGACTGGTAAAGGCAGAGAGCTTGCAGACATGATGGAGAGAAGGAAGGTAGATATTCTGTGTGTCCAGGAGACCAGATGGAAAGGAAGCAAGGCCAGGAACATTGGAGGTGGATTCAAACTGTTCTGTCATGGTGTAGAGAGGAAGAGAAATGGAGTAGGGATAATCCTAAAGGAACAGCTTGTGAAAAGTGTTCTGGATGTAAAGAGAGTGTCAGACAGGATCATGAGCCTGAAGTTAGAGGTTGATGGTGTGATTTTGAATGTGGTCAGTTCATATGCACCACAGGTTGGTTGTCAGTTAGAGGAGAAAGAGGAATTTTGGAGTAAGATGGATGAAGTGGTAGATGGTGTCCCTAGAGAGGAGAGATTGGTGATTGGTGCAGACTTCAATGGACATGTTGGTGAAGGGAACAGAGGGGATGAAGAGGTGCTGGGTATGTATGGTGTGAAAGATAGAAATGCGGAAGGTCAGATGGTTGTAGATTTTGCAAAGAGAATGGAAATGGCTGTGGTGAACACGTATTTTCAGAAGAGGGAAGAACACAGGGTGACATACAAGAGTGGAGGGAGGTGCACACAGGTGGATTATATCCTTAGCAGGAGATGCCACCTAAAGGAGATTGGAGAATGTAAAGTGGTACCAGGGGAAAGTGTAGCAAGGCAGCATAGGGTGGTTCAGGGTAAAATTGCAACAGGCCCTTGGGGGCAGTGAGGAGCTACCTGAGGACTGGGAAACTACAGCTAAGGTGGTGAGAGAAATTGGCAAGAATGTGTTGGGTGTTTCGTCTGGTCAGAGGAAAGAATACAAGGAAAGTTGGTGGTGGAATGAGGAAGTCCAGGAGAGTATTCAGAAGAAGAAGGCAGCTAAGAAAAAGTGGGATAACCAGAGAGATGAAGGAAGTAGGCAGGAGTACTGTGAGGCTAGTCGCATAGCAAAAGGGACTTGTATCGCTTGGCTAAACAGAGAGATAGAGCTGGAAAGGATGTACAGCAGGTTAGGCTGATAAAGGATAGAGAGGGAAATGTACTAGTGAGTGAACAGAGAGTGTTGAGTAGATTTTTTGAAGAACTAATGAATGAGGAAAATGAGAGAGAGAGGAGGACAACGAGGGGAGAGATAATGGATTAGGAAGTGCAGAGAATTAGTAAGGTGGAAGTGAGGGCAGCTTTTAAAAGGATGAAGAATGGAAAGGCAGTTGGTCCAGATGACATACCTGTGGAGGTATGGAGATGTTTAGGAGAGAAGGCAGTGGACTTTTTAACCAGGTTGTTTAACAAAATCCTGGAGAGTGAGACGATGCCTGATGAGTGGAGAAGCAGTGTCTACAGAGGTATAAAGTTGATGAGCCACACCATGAAGGTATGGGAAAGAGTTGTTGAAGCAAGGCTAAGGCGAGAGGTCCAGATCAGTGAGCAGCAGTTTGGTTTCATGCCCAGAAAGAGTACCACAGATGCAATTTTTGCATTGAGAGTGTTGGTAGAGAAGTACAGAGAAGGTCAGAAGGAGCTACATTGTGTCTTTGTGGATCTAGAGAAGGCATATGATAAGGTGCTAAGACAGGAACTGTGGTACTGTATGAGGAAGTCAGGTGTAGCTGAAAAGTATGTTAGTGGTGGTGCAGGACATGTGTGAGGATAGTGAGACAGTGGTCAGGTGTGCAGTTGGAGTGACAAATGGTTTCAAGGTGAAGGTAGGGTTACATCAGGGATCAGCTTTGAGCCCCTTCTTGTTTGCAATGGTGATGGACAGGTTGACAGATGAGGTCAGACAGGAGGCTCCATGGACCATGATGTTTGCAGATGACATTGTAACCTGTGGTGAGAGTAGAGAGCAGGTGGAAGAGAATCTGGAGAGGTGGAGGTTTGCACTGGAGAGGAGAGGAATGAAGGTCAGTAGAGACAAGACGGAATACATGTGTGTGAATGAGAGGGAGGCAGGTGGAAAGGTGAAGATGCAAGGAGTAGAGGTTGTAAAGGTGGATGACTTCAAATATCTTGGGTCAACCATCCAGAGCAATGGACAGTGTAGAAAAGAGGTGAAGAAGAGGGTGCAGGCAGGATGGAGTGGGTGGAGACGGATGTCAGGGCTGATGTGTGACAGAAGGATAGCAGCAAGAGTGAAAGGGAAGGTTTACAAGACAGTAGTGCGTCCTGCTATGATGTATGGGTTGGAGACTGTGGCTCTGTCTAAAAGACAGGAGGCTGAGCTGGAGGTGGCGGAGATGAAGATGCTGAGATTTTCGTTGGGAGTGACAAGGCTGGACAAGATTAGAAATGAGCAGATCAGAGGGACAGTGAAGGTGGAGCAGTTTGGAGATAAAGCCAGAGAGGCCAGGTTGAGATGGTTTGGACATGTGTTGAGGAGGAATAGTGGATATATTGGGCAAAGAATGTTGGAGATGGAGCTGCCGGGTAGAAGGAGAAGAGGTAGACCTCAGAGAAGGTTTATGGATGTAGTGAAGGTGGACATGGAGATGTTTGGTGTTAAAGTAGAAGAGGCAATGGATAGGGCAAGATGGAGGCAGATGATCCGCTGTGGCGACCCCTAAAGGGAGCAGCCGAAAGAAGAAGAAGAAGAAGATAAGAGCTGAAGCTTGGATGGGTCTGTTCATCTCTTTTTGAATCCTTTTGGTCTAAAATAAAATGATCAAGCTAAAATAGTGAGACATGTGAACAACAGTAAAGCAGGAGCTGAAACAACAAAAAAAAAAGAATTAGGAATCTTTCTGACAATTAATTGAAATACAGTTAGCTCATTGTTGAAAATGTATATTTGAAACTTGATTTACATGTTAATAAAGGGCATCAAGGCACTATATTTTGAATAAACCAACTGAGGGATGAGTAACCATGGCCAAATCACAGCTGTGATCTAGAAACTTCTGCTGCACCTGAGCATGAGTAACCATTCCCAATGCCAAGCGTATGCAAGAGGAGTTTAAAGCGCCCCAGCACTGAGCTGTGGAACAGTGGAAGAGTGTTGTCTGGAGTGATGAAGCTCCGTCTACTACCTTTAGAATTAGTTGTAGTGGCGTTTATGATTCAGAATCATATGTGACCTCACAAATGCTCCTGTGGCTGAATACAATCAAATCCACACAATTTTCCAATATCTTGTGTAAACCCTTCCCAGAGTAGAGACTGTTACCTCAGGAAAGGGGGACAAGCTCCCTATTAAAGGAGTGTTCAGGTATAAGGTACATCTCTAAATGTTTACAGCATGACAGATATTTAATCAGATTCCCCCTGAATACGTTTTTATACATTTTTGATTATTGATTTCACAAAATTCACTCCTATATAATTTTAAATCTCCATTTTGCTGGCTGTAATGTAACATTGTTTTGAACAGGCATGTCAAACTAAGGAAAGTCTGGGCAAAAGTGCTGCAGAGATTAGCGTTTATTAACTGATCTAGCTAATTAGCTGGTGAGCTAAGTTTTTAAGTGTTTAATGAGGCAGCGTCCTGAGTCTACAGTGTTTTGATCCGTAAGGACTGGAGCCTCACACATGGTTTAGAAGCAGATAACCAACTTACAGTTAACGCTAGCCAGGCTAAAGTACAGCCTCCAAAAGGCAAGGTTAGTTCAACACACTGTTACAACTAGTAAACAATCAGAGAACTCTGTGTACCCCAGATACATTTAAAACAGCATTTTTGTGCATTGTATAGAACTGTACTCACTCTGCTTCCAGCTGAATACTTACAAAATACAAATTTTGGTTAAACTGTTAAATCAAAATATTGCTTCATATTGCAGATTGTGTCCTGCTCTAACCTAAATCTGGGGTAATTTTATTTATTTATTTTTTGTTATGACTTGCGATTCCTATAATACCCTTTATTTCGTAAGTTTTCAGAACTGCTGTATCAGCAAGTGTTTGCCAACATATGGGAATTTAGAATATCCACCACAGCACATAACCTCCAGTGTTCTACTGTATAAACAGAAATAAAATGATTAGCATTTGATTATCTTTTCAGTCTACACACACACCACTGAAGAAGTCCACAGAGACCAAACGGCTGCTGAGCCTTTCCAAAAAAGTCAGAAGGAAAAGGCGACAAAGCGAAGAGTAGGCACTGTTGCGAGTGTGGATCACTGCACTCGGGGCAAAGCAGCTCATTCTCAGCCTGCTCAATTTCAACAAGCAAATGAGTTCTGTACTCCCTCAGCATCGCTGCCTGGGCTTTTCTGCTCTTCTGATGCTTAGAGTGAATATGAAATGAATAAAGCTTTAACAAAATAATGAGTACTTCCCCATCCCTTCCTCCCTCTGCTTTTTCTCATTCCCTTTCACTGCAAAGCAAGAAAAAAAAATACAAGCATCTCTACATCTAGGCACCATTCCAAGACAGAAAGTTTCATTGCCTTTGATTTATCTCTAGAAATCTCCAAAACAGTTCTTTCAGATACCTTTTATTGTTGTATGATGTGGTATCTGCATAACAACTGTAAAAGCATGAACTGTTCGTGGATCAGTGGTACTCCCAACTTGGTATGTTTCCCTCCAAAAAATGTTGGGCTTGCATTTTCAGATCTGAGTCATATCGTCTGCTTGTCACTGTCAGGCACTCTCCTCGTCAATTTCACTTTCAAAGCGTGGGCTTTCAAAGCAGTTGATGCGGAACAAATCGAATTAGTTTTCAATTCATCACTCGCTCACAGCTGCAGAAGTTAAAATAAAAAAATAAAAGGAGCTGCATTTACTGATTCAGTGCCGCTCCTCCAGAGATGGCCTACAGGTCTGAAACTGCTGGCCTTTTACCGAAGCAGGTAGATTCAAATACATTTTATATAAGCCAAGGCTAAGATGAATTCCACAGTAAATGATATACTGGATGTGGTAGAGTATCAAGAAGACCTGTTTTGCTTGGCACACAGATAAACTGGCAAGGATGTTGCAATAATGTATATTTTCAAGTGATGTATGGTACAGAACTGGGTAGTTTGACCTCGTATTCAATTTTGAAAAGGAGCAAATATACTAGAAAGTGAGTAATGGCATATAATCAGTTCATAGGTTATATGTTATTGTAAAAAGGGGCCAATTTTAGTCCCCCAAAGAACAAACAATGTAAATGTACTTTCAAGTGTCCATAACCCACATGTTTATTGCATTTTCTGTTGAAAGACATTGTAATGTGTAATGATTAGTTCTGGATGACAAACGCCACTCCACAGACTTTATACCCCTCTAGGACACACTTGGCAGTGGGCCTGAATTCCCTAACTAGAAGGGCTCGTTGGATTCTTTTGAATATATGATGTGTATTTTTGCCAAGCTAGGACAGCCATGAATATGATGGCCTATCTTAAAATATACAAACCCTTCAGTTTCTACTCAGCTGGAAAGCCATACTGCTTTTCTTGCTCCAACATGAAACATTCTCTCATTATTATGTTACTCTTACCCATATGGAGAAGCTGTAAGTCTGGACTTCAAAGTCAGTGGTGGACGGTAACTAAGTAAATGTAATTTGCTACTGTACTTGAGTAGTTTTTTTCGTGTATCTGTACTTAACTGAAGTATTTCCATTTTGGACAACTTTTTACTTTCACTCCACTACATTTCAGAGTCAAGAATTTTACTTTTTACTACACTACATTATGCAAAATCTGTCGTTCCTTTTGGTTTGTGTGTGTATAAAAATGTAACACGTCAAAATGAAAGTAGCACGAAGCAAGAACACCAATCAGGGCACAGTGCGCACTTTGTTTCGAGCTTGTTTTGACCTGTTGGACATACCGATCCAGTGCAAGCACACGGTTCAACGTCAGTGCAGCAGCGTAAAATTTTGGGAGAGTCTATTCAACATAAATGATGGAACTAAGCCAACTTTGTGTAAATAGGTCAAAATATAGAAATATGTACACGTATGCATTGTGACTGATGGTTTTTTCTGAATTTATAAAAACACTTTCACTTTATAGTAAAGTAGTTTTGGCTAGTTTATGTTTATGAACAGAGACCTACAGATGAAATACAGTAAAGGAAAACTCATTTATGAACCTGTGTTTAAAGCTTTTTATTAAACTTGTAACTTAGTTGCAAATAAATCTTAAACTGAAACTTTGCTTGTTTGCAAAAGGTTATTTCAGATGCCACTCAGTTCTACCCAATGGAAAATGTTTGCCTTCAGTGTTTTGTGCTTATGATAATTTTAATAGATATTAGTGACTGACTAATGACATTCTATTAAAAGACTGGTTTACCAAGAGATACTAGACTATTCTCACCTAAAATGAATTAATGAAGCAAGAGTCTTGTTATAAAAATGATAACAGGACATTAGAGCCATAATGAATCTTTTAGTCATTTTACTTTCGATACTTCAGTGCATTTGAAGGCAAATACTTTTGTACTTTTACTCAAGAGGAGGTCTAAAGGGAGGACTTCTACTTTTACTGGAGTAGTATTTTACCTTGGCTATCTCTACTTTAACTCAAGTACATGATGTGTACTTCGTGCACCACTGTTCAAAGTGTGAAGAACATAATGAGGGCTTTCCTTGTATTCACAGGCTCTGCGAAAACAGAAAGAGGTTTGAAAGTGTAGTTATTAAGTACTTAAATTCAAGGCATCAAACAGATTTGTGAAAACTGCTGACCTTTCCTGCAGCAACCAATGGGGCGAGGCTTCAGTGAATCCTCTCTTTATTAAACAAAACGGAGAAGTAACTAATCACTGCAGTCAACTCTATCTCTGCCTCCAAACACACCCACATGCACAACTAGCAACTAACACAAACTAGCAACGTGTATCAGCATGTTTTTTTTTGGATTTAAAAATATCTTGTGAAAATGGCAAAACATTAAAACAAAAAAAGAGTCATAATTCATTTTTTACATAATTGTTTCCATTCAATTTAAATACTTTAGTGCAGGGGGTAACAAAGACTGGGGTTCATTCCCATCTCTGCTATAATGTCATGCTTTACCAGTAAGAATTCTTGGGCAAAACTCCTAATGCTACATTTAAACAATAGGTTTCTTTGAATATGCACTTCATTCAAAAACAGTCTAGGCTGAAGTACTAATTATGATTTCAGCCTGAATGGGCAGGTATGTGTAAATGAACTGGTTCGCATGACATGTGTGGGTTTTTTTTTTTTGGGTTTTTTTTCTTGGAAGTGAGAGCAAAGTCATCAAACACTGACACCACACTACGGCAATAAGAGACCTTTGGACCTAAATGGTATATTCCCTTACATCTGTAATATAATTAAACTATATGTTTCTCTGGATAAGAGCATCTACCTAAAACAGTCCCTATAACTTCATCATGTGTGGGTGGGGCTAAACTGCAGTAGGCTTTATAGGCAGTTAGTTTCATATACTATAGACTGGAGAGTTAGTGTTATATCTGAAACTTTTAACACCATATTTTTCATTAAGTAAAAATCTCAAACTGGATGACATGCCATGTCCTAAAATGTTTCCATAGCACATAAGGAATTTATCTTTAGTTTGTCTTTTTGGGTGCAGTGGACTAACAGTGAAGAGTGGGGCTAAACTGCTGTAGGCTATACAGGCATGTATTATAATGCACTGATTTTCGTGCCATCACAAAAACAGCTAATATAAAACAGGCCGTTTGCTTCGTTTCCATATGTGGACTGTAAGGACTGAGAAGTGAACAGCATGCTTTAAAACTTTATCACTATTTATATTCTACATCTAAAGTGAGGAGATTTCAGTTTTCCATTATTACAGCCATTTAAAATGATGGCTTATATGATGCACAACATTCCAGGAGTCATGTAATTCAAGAGATTTTACCATAAACGTGAAACCTACTTAGAAAACATATGGCAATAAAATGGTAACACGTGATATTTTAATTGGTCCAAATTTATGTTTTTATTGTTCACTCAAAGCTACACAGTGTTGCTGAACTTTATAAACATGCAAATGGTTCTGTTCAAATTTATAGATGTTATATGGGTGAAACTTATCATACATTGATTCTAGAGCTGCTGCTTAAACAAACAAGAATCGTTTTGCATATCGTGATTTTAGATACATAGACATGTTGCACGTAAATATTGTAACCACCATGGTCACGTTTTCATTTTGGGTGAAGAAGGTGCCATTTTCTGCATGGCATTACCACCTCCAGCCTCAGGGGTGCCGTTTTGACTCCTTGAGGCAGGAATAGGTATACATGTTAGAGAGACAGGAAGTAGGGAAAAGGTTGTTTGGATTCCAACACTTTATGCTGTGTTAAATCGTCTCCCTTTCCAGGAAACTTGTGTTTCTTACGCTGGTGACGAGACTTTATACCACCCATCAGTTTGCTGCTGTGCAAGGCAATACCCCAAGATTCACATTTCTGGGCAACAGCTTTCATCTTCCTGTGGATTATACATTTCTCCAGACATTCCTACTCATCTTCCTCTCTCTCGCTTTCCTCCATCATTGGATCATAACTGGTGAGACTGTGTATTAAGCTAATCTGTACAGTTGTAAATCTGGACTCAAGGATTGAAGAAAAAAGGATTTGGGACAATTTTTGTATTTGATGGTTGTTTGTGTGTCTGCTAAATCACATTTAATACACTTTGGGTTTTTTTGAACACATGGGTATAATTGAATACTAAATTTATGTCTTGTTGCTGTGGAATGTAGTAATGTTGATTATTCCCTGTCTGGTTCTTTAGGCATACAAAGTTCACCATAGGCCAGTAGGCGCAGGTCTCTCTCTCTCTCTCTGACTCTGGCACTCTCTCTCTGTCTCTGTGTCTGTATCTCTCTCTTTCTCTTTCTCTTTCTCTTACTCTGTCTCTCTCTCTCTCTCTCTCTCTCTTCCTCTTTCTCTTTCTCTTTCTCTCTCTCTCTCTCTCTCTCTCTCTGTCTCTCTCTTTCTCTCTCTCTCTCTCTCTCTCTCTCTCTAAAAGCAGAGGCAAAACTCTTTGTAGCAAAGGTGGACGAAGTTTCTTCTCCATTTTGTTTAATAAAGATAGGATTCACTGAAGCCTCGCCCCATTGGTTGCTGCAGGAAAGGTCAGCAGTTTTCACAAATCTGTTTGATGCCTTGGATTTAAGTGCTTAATAACTACACTTTCAAACCTCTTTCTGTTTTCGCAGAGCGTGAATACAAGGAAAGCCCTCATTATGTTCTTCACACTTTGAACAGTGGTGCACGAAGTACACAAGTCATGTACTTGAGTTAAAGTAGAGATAGCCAAGGTAAAATTCTACTCCAGTAAAAGTAGAAGTCCTTACTCTAAACCTCAACTTGAGTAAAAGTACAAAAGTATTTGCCTTCAAATGTACTTAAGTATCGAAAGTAAAACGACTAAAAGATTCATTATGGCTCTAATGTCCTGTTATCATTTTTATAACAAGACTCTTGCTTCATTAATTCATTTTAGGTGAGAATAGTCTAGTATCTCTTGGTAAACCAGTCTTTTAATAGAATGTCATTAGTCAGTCAGAACATCATTAATTAGTGACGCTGACGTCTATTAAAATGATCATAAGCACAAAACACTGAAGGCAAATAGTTTCCATCAGGGAGAACCGAGTGGGTCTGAAATCACTTTTACAAACAAGCAAAGTTTCAGTTTAAGATTACTTTGTAAATTAGTTACAAGTTGAATAAACCAACAGGTCAAAACAAGCTCAGAACAAAGTGACTGCTGTGCCCTGATTGGTGTTCTTGCTTTGCACTTCTTTTGTTTTGACCTATTATGTTTTTATACACACAAAAACCAAAAGGAACGACAGATTTCTCAAAGTGTAATGGAGTAAAAAGTAAGATATTTGACTCTGAAATGTAGTGGAGTGAAAGTAAAAAGTCACCCAAAATGGAAAATGGAATGGAAAATGTAGACAGGCCTACAAAATTTATATTAAATTATACTTTAAACCAGTCTTCTACACTGGACTATTTGATGCAGATGGAGAACCAGGATAATCAGGTTTCTTAACATCAGAAAAGGGTTAAAAGCAACATGTACATCAAAGAAAATGGAAAAAAAACATCAATTCACCATGATGTTTGAAAAGAGCTTTGAGCTATGACCATTTAAGAGACCTTACTAAATCTATTTCAACAGTTCCATTACTTAACACAGACATTATTCACCTCACAGGTTGGTAAGCTAAAGGAGCTGCAAAGTAGTCTTCCAGTTTCTCTTAAAACAATCTAATAGTCTACATTACAGTCTGTTAAATTATGTTTCTCCCCATTATCTCCAGGTTATTCTTACCAAATACAGCTAAAAAAAATTAATGACTACAACAATGTCTATATTTTTTAGATTGAGTATTTTGGTTAAGAAATTGAAAAAAAAACACAAACAGCTGTGAGACTAAACATTATAAATATTATACATATTATACTAACAGCAGATTTCCCAATTAAATATGCACACGCGCACACACACACACACACACACACACACACGTAACCCCCAGCTTCTCAGTTTCAAATTTTTTTGATGGGCTTCTGTGAGGAAACAAGGCTTTCAGAATCATCACATCTGATGGTAGTAGAAGTAGAGTTGTTATTTAAAACTAGCTCACAGGACATCAGCTGCTATATTTATTACTATATTACTATAGCTACTATTACTATATTGATGTTCATTTGCATCTATTCTAATGCCTGTATAATGCTTCTAAAAGAATAGTTCAGCAAGAAATCAAATGAACACGACTGATCACTTACTGTAGAGGCAGTCGATCAGCCAGGATATGTTTGTCTATTTCTCTAAGATGCTAGGCTAACATTATTATTATTGTTATTATAACTATTCCTTAAAGCCCAAACACACATCACCAATATAAATGCTTCTATGCACAGTACTGTAAGTAAAAATAAGGAATAAAAAAGCAGCTGCATGCGGTGCAGCATTATGCAAATCAGGAATAATATGCAGAGAAAATATGCCAGTCTGACAGACACATTACCTCCTATAGTGTTACATCTGTACATGAACATTTCATCACACATAATTAGATTTATGGATGTGTTTATCTAATAATGAAGATTCGTCCATTACGCTAACCATAGTGGAAGATAAACATTTCCAGCTTAGGTGCTTTGCTATTTGGGCTGTGGTTCTTTCTAATCTTGTTCATTTCACTTTGGCTACTAGGGGGCGCATTGCTATTCACATATGTCGAAACTATTACAAACAACAGGTGAAACTGATTACAAATTACTGTCTTTTAGACGCAACAGACGCTAGTGAGTTTAAGATCTCCTTTGAGGACAGTGACTCAGCTTAGCTTATACAGGCCTCAGGTTTGGCCAGCTGAACTCGAGTAACACGAACACGAGTGCAGCAGTATTTAAAAGGTATTTGTTAAGTACAGTAGATACAACAAACAGACGAAAATTGAAAATTGATTGTCCAGAAACAGCCATGAACTATTCATCAGAATAGCACCAGAAGCGTTTTTGTTGCTATTTTAGAGATTCACAGAGGTGACCATAGCTGGCTGCGAGGCTAAAGCTAACATCATTAGCATGTATGCTAGCAGCTAACGATCAAGCATTGTTTTTGCTCGATTTCCATTTAAAACATTAACTGTTTCGTTCTTCTGAGGTTTGTAAACAGAGCTCTAAGCGCTTTTGGTGCTGCTGCTGTTTTGGTTCACTTCTTATTCAAATGTTTTGTTCCACTTTAAATGGTGCAGCTGTTACATCCTGGCCCTGCACAAGAATCAGAATGTAATTGCTGTGCCCTTTAATGTGGAAAATTTGAATAAGAAGGCAAATTCAGCCTTGTTACTTAAAATAACGGTACAATTTACATCATCTGATCAGCCTGTTCTTATTTCCTCCTTTTAGATTTGCCATCCTTCAAACACAATTGGCTAACATTTCACTGGCTGACTGGCCAATTATTCTTCTAATATGTAGGCTAGATTATTGCCGTGGTGTTTAGATCAAGCCAAGAGCAGGTTTTAAGCAGGATCTAAAACAGATAAAATACTGGATTTATACAGTGTCTGGTTTTCTTAATTGAATGCAAACAAGAAGCCTGGATTTAATTTATTTGATTGATTAATGAAACAAAGCTGGCGAAGCGGAGGCAATTTCTTGGTGATTTTGCTGATTTATTTGACACTATATTCTACGTTTATACACATAAACCTTTGTATGAGCATCTTTATGGGTACTCCTTTGGGTGGTGGTGGAAAAGGCAATACAAAAAGAATATACATAACCATGAATATGAAGACCTGTCATAAGACACACCAACCATTCAGTTTAAGAACTTTTCTTGTGACTCAGATGAAATATTCTCTCTATTATATTTTACATGAATGAGTTTCTTGCATGTATGCAAAGACCAAATAAATTAATTTCCTTGTAATATTGGGCTCTGCTGAAAAACAACAAAAAGCAAGGTTTTAGCACCACAGAAACTGTGTTGTATTAAGTAGATGGTCATGATCTGCGTCATGTTCTTCATGATGCATCAGAAGCTGTAATAAATGTGAAGATCACTCTCAAAAAGTTTTGAAACAAAAAAACTTATAAACGAGTATCACACCGATTTCCTTGTTAGTTCAGACAAAAGTAGCTTGCTGCTCCAGGCTTCTCACTCAGGAAATTAGCATATTACCCTATGATTAACTTACCGAAATTTACCTTCCATTTGAGAAGCATTCCTGAAATAGTTATTATTACAGCTTCTGGCCAGGCTGCTTTGCCATGTTCTCGTACAATTTTTTTGTTGTTGTTGTTGTTTGTTTATTTTAGCCATGCAAAATGCAGCACAGCTGCTTTTAGGCATGGTGCCACTAATATTTTTAATTTGGCACCAGCACTCTAACTGGGTTTTTCACTCAAAAGGGGGCGTGGTTGTTTGAGCAACAGGGAAGTGACGCATGCCTGCTTTCATCTATGAAAACAGCTGGCTCCCTTGTTATCTGTAGTTTATCTGTGTAGTCTGGTTCAGTGTACACAGCGCTCAGGGGGACATCCGGCTTCTGTTTAACATCATTCTGATTGTAATTTTTAAGATTTTAAGAGAACTGCTACTCAGTAATGTCTTCCAGGAAGGTTCTCTTGAGAGAATCCAAAATGAAAGGGGTCCTATGGAGCTTTTGAGGAGACATAGAACAGTATGAAATCAACACTGCTGTCATATTTTTAATGTTTTCCAGCTCCACTTGTAGAACTGTAACAGTTTTTGTACAGTTATGATCAGCTTATCAACCAATCAGAAATCAGTAGCAGCAATGTTTGCATCATACTACCCTGTTTGCTGTAGAGAAATTAAGACACCAAAATGTCTTGGTTGATTTTTTTTAAATACTTTATTGCACTTTATAAAAATTTTTTAAAAGCCTGAAAAATAGAAAATAATATTTAATTAACATTTTAGCCAGGATTTGAGGATTTGCTTGCAGGTATTTGTTGCATAATGTGAGAACAGTGCAGTTGTAAAGCATGTTGGTGCTCCAGTGCCTCAGAGTCAAGGTCAACATCATTACATTAAACTGTGTTGTCCTCTGGGTCGATGTTGGATGGCATACACAAGAGAATATAAAACAAACACTGGCACATTTACGCAAGATTATAGTTTGCAAATGGATAATCCTTTAGTACAGACAAATGTACTTATTTTCTCAACAGCATATAGTATAAAATATTTTATCTCCAGTCATATTGATCATATCAGCCAATCAGCAATCAACATTTAGCTGTCCAGCTACATTGACTCCTATTCAGTTGAGGACTGTACACTCTTTAGCACTCTGGCGCTTTGAAATCATGTTGGAAAGATGCCCTTTAAACTATCAATTAAATTAACAAGTATTGCTCCTTAGGACTGCCTGTTAACATGGTCCTAACTGCATGCTTAAATCACTACCACTTGAACCTTCACACCAAGTTGCCCTTCCCTTTCTTTCATTTATGTGAAATAGAAACTGTTGGTGATTTAAAAGCATGTGGAAATGAAAGTTTAATTGCATTTGTACAGAGGTGATATAATTCTTTAGTTTTATACTGTAGCTAAGGCTAATGTAGCTAACAAAGGTAGCAATTATTTAACTATTAGAGCATGCTGCTAATAATTCCACCTTCTACCTCACACTCATCTGAGTGTTACACCAGCAGCTCAGGCGGTAGGATACAGGCTATGCTATGCTATCTGTGTAGTTTTAATTAAAAGATAAACATAACAAGTGTTGCCTTGAACCTTACAAGGGCTTAGCGTCCTCTCAGCTCCATCTCCTGCTTCAGTGTGATTGACAAGCGATTAATTTCAGATTGCATAACTCCCCTGTGATCTTGAAGCCTTGGATTAAACGTATCAGAATTACACTACACTTTCTGCTCTCTCAGCAGCACAGCCATGCTAGTTTTAGCCAAGCAAATCCTAATGCCTCTGTACACTGTGAGTAAATGGATTTCCCCTGGTGCCAGCGCATTTTATGCTATGTAGCTCTGCGGTATTTTCTGATGTAAACCTAGATAGTGTAGGAAAATATTAGCTAGCTCTGTACAAAACCCATATGACTAAAAGAAAACTGCATGCTAGTATACACTACAGGCTGCTTTACCAGAAACGGCTGTCTCGTGCTTCCACACACTGATCGCTTTACCAGAAACGGACGCCTCCTGCTTCCACACACTGGCCGCTTTACCAGAAACGGACGCCTCCTGCTTCCACACACTGGCCGCTTTACCAGAAACGGACGCCTCCTGCTTCCACACACTGGCCGCTTTACCAGAAACGGCCGCCTCCTGCTTCCACACACTGGCCGCTTTACCAGAAACGGACGCCTCCTGCTTCCACACACTGGCCGCTTTACCAGAAATGGACGCCTCCTGCTTCCACACACTGGCTGCTTTACCAGAAACGGACGCCTCCTGCTTCCACACACTGGCCGCTTTACCAGAAACGGACGCCTCCTGCTTCCACACACTGGCTGCTTTACCAGAAACGGACGCCTCCTGCTTCCACACACTGGCCGCTTTACCAGAAACGGACGCCTCCTGCTTCCACACACTGGCTGCTTTACCAGAAACGGACGCCTCCTGCTTCCACACACTGGCCGCTTTACCAGAAACGGACGCCTCCTGCTTCCACACACTGGCCGCTTTACCAGAAACGGACGCCTCCTGCTTCCACACACTGGCCGCTTTACCAGAAACGGACGCCTCCTGCTTCCACACACTGGCCGCTTTACCAGAAACGGACGCCTCCTGCTTCCACACACTGGCCACTTTATCAGAAACGGACGCCTCCTGCTTCCACACACTGGCCGCTTTACCAGAAACGGACGCCTCCTGCTTCCACACACTGGCCGCTTTACCAGAAACGGACGCCTCCTGCTTCCACACACTGGCCGCTTTACCAGAAACGGACGCCTCCTGCTTCCACACACTGGCCGCTTTACCAGAAACGGACGCCTCCTGCTTCCACACACTGGCCGCTTTACCAGAAACGGACGCCTCCTGCTTCCACACACTGGCCGCTTTACCAGAAACGGCCGCCTCGTGCTTCCACACACTGGCCGCTTTACCAGAAACGGCCGCCTCGTGCTTCCACACACTGGCCGCTTTACCAGAAACGGCCGCCTCGTGCTTCCACACACTGGCTGCTTTACCAGAAACGGCCGCCTTGTGCTTCCACACACTGGCTGCTTTACCAGAAACGGCCGCCTTGTGCTTCCACACACTGGCATGTTTCTGTGAATATTTTATTCATTCTTTTTTTCATTCAACAGAAACAGCAATAGGAATCACTTTTCCTCAGTAATGCACTAGAGGTTCGGAGTCTGTGAGGTTTCCATGGCAATGCTGGATGCTGCACTCTGACCAATGGATCAAAAACCTGTACTGCATCTGAAGAGTGCTGCAGCTTTTGTACTTCTTCCTCTCCTTAAATGTTGTTTTTGTTGTTGTGGTCACTGCTACTTGTTAGCCAGTCTATTTCAGAAAATGCTAACACAGATTATATTTAAACTTGTTTTTCCATTCTTACATTTCCTCTTTTGTGCAAGATGGAAATTGTTGGTGACTCTAAATGCGCATGAAAGAAATAAGAACTGTGTTTGGAGGAATATTTTATGCGTAATGCATAAGTTCTAAGCTTTGTAAGTTAATCACCATGGCCTTTGTGCTGATTAGTGTCTTGGGTCAGTTGGATCAGCTTTAAGGAAGTTCAAACATGGGCTAGTTATAGCATAAGTGTTTATGCGTGTGAGGCATATGTGTGGAATGCAGTTGTTACCATGCTAACCTTGTAATTCCAGTGCTAAAAGTAAAGAAACAAATTTCAGACAGGGGGATAAATGGATAAATATTTACTGATTTATTACTAATTTCTTCTTTTCCTGCTTAAGTACTTTATCAGACTTTGCCCCTAGGTAGCTAGACAGTATTGCAAATAGCTTATTAAGTACTGTATTTTATATTATTTTGTAGAAAATAATTATACCTTCACATGATTAGAGCCCTCCGGTGAATTTATTTTGGGTTGAATGTTGTGTTCCTTTTTCATCTCTCTTTGGCTAATGAGGCTGCTTTGATAGTAAACAAGATTATCATTTGGTTTTTTTTTTTTCATTTATTTATTGTTTGTGGACCATGTGTTCTGCATTTTGAAGAGTCTGGCATCAGAGTGAGGGTTTCTGTAGAAGATTTTGTTCTGAGATGTGAAGTTAAAAGCTAAATGACAGAGGAATTGTGTCAAGGTAAGGTCAATTTGGCTCTAAATTCTTGGTCCTTTTACAGAAAGTGGGTGGCCTTACAGGTTTAAATGTGGAAAGCGAAGCTTGACGGCGTATCTAATTACCTTCCTGCCATTCAGCAGCATGCCAAGCCCAAGTGACCTTGGGTCCCACTATACTTTTGAATAATTGCGTATAAAAAGCTAGAACCACCAGACTTCTAAGACTGGGCTAACATTTTAAATGTGAGAAATTCAAAAGCAAGTTATTTGTGTGACTTTGAAGCTGCAGTGTCTACAGTAACAACTCTAACAGCCCCTTATGCAGTAGTCCTTCATCAGTATTCATCACAATTCTTTTTATAATTTCAGCTCTGTTCCATTTGAAATACACCTGGTATAACAGTTAACCTGGCATGCACCATTTTGGATAGCCAGGCACTGCGCTCATAAAAAGTTGTGTCTTTCACTCCAGAAAGCAAAAGAAAAGCCCCAAAATCTGCCAGTTAATGTTGGAAATTCAGATATTATAATTATTTAATATTCAGGCCAAAAACGGTTGATTTTTTTTCTGCCATGTTTTGCAATGATCATGCATGCAATCTTAATTGTTATATTTCTTAGTGATTTATCTTAAGTTGTATGTATTATATGCCATTAGCAGTGGTTAACTTGTTTCTTTAGCTTGAGTGAACATTTCATGATAAAAAGCCAAAATCCATTTTTTTCTTTCTTCTATACTGTTTCAGACATATGACATTATTATTGTTCTCATATTCTTACCTTTACGTTAACAGCATTTAGCAGACACTCTTATCCAGAGCGACTTACAAGAAGAGCTTTGTCTATCTAGAGAAAGTATCTTTGCTAGTTACCAATAGGTTATAGAGAAAGCAAGTCCTGAGCTCAGTTACTGCTAGAAACAAAAGTGCATGTTGATACCCAGAGAAAAGGAACAGAGTTGAACACCGAACTCTGTGCAATGCAATACAATACAATACAAAACAGTACAATACAATAAACTACAATACACAGTGCAATACATTAAAATACAATATAATATATTGCAATCAATACTTAATTATAAAGAGATGTGTCTTCAGTCTGTGTTTGAAGACAGCAAGAGACTCTGCTGTACAGACAGCCAGTGGAAGTTCGTTCCACCACTTGGGTGCCAGTACGGAGAACATTCCCGACGCTTGTCTTCCACGCCTCTTCTTCTGTCTGTTGATTTCACATTGTTTGTTTACTCTTTTATATAAAGCTGCTTTGTAACAGTTTCAAAATGCTAAAGGCATTACATAAATAAAGATGAGCTGAGTTAGTTGCAGTAAGGTTTGATTAATGTGGGGGAACTGACCCTGGATCAGTTCACAGAGCAGTGTAATGAGGATTTAACACCTTCATTATAGACTAACTGCTCTCACTTCTCTGTATACCAGATTTTATTGTAAGTTCAATGCTACAGATGTGCTGGAGTCTGAAACAAGAACAAAACCCAATATAATTCCTCAGTGAACAACCTTTCATGCAGTTCACTGAGCTTTGCAGTCTCTTTTCCTCTAGTCACTAACAGGCCTTTGTTACAGTTAGACAAGTACAACCCCATTTTCAAAAAAATGTTGTGATGCTGTGCAAAATATCACTGAAAAAAACAATGCAATGATGTGCAAATCATTAAACCCTACATTTAATTGGAAACAGTATAAAGACAACATATCAAATTTTAAAAGTGAGAAATGTTATTGTTTTTGAAATTCAAAATGGTAAATATTTTAAAAATGAAATTTCTCTGTTTCAACATTTGATGTCTTTGAACTATTTCCAGTTAAATATAGGATTTAAATGATTTGCACATTATTGTATTCTGTTCATATTTGTTTTGTACAGCGTGCCAGTTTTTTGTAAATAGGGCTGTATGTTTATCTCTGTCTACTGTATAGTGGGCTCTGAAGAATATAAACTACTCACAAGTCCCCGGCTGGCGACCATGCAGTTGGAGTTTGTCCTGGTGGACGAGAGGGTCGCCTCAATGCGAATTAAAATCACAGAGAGGAAAACTTTGACTGTTGTCTGTGCTTATGCACCAAACAACAGGTCAGAGTATTCGGCCTTCTTGGAGCGAGTGGGCGGGGTTCTGGAAAGGGTCCCACCTACAGACTCCATAGTCCTACTGGGAGACTTCACTGCTCACGTTGGCAATGACTGGGAGACCTGGAGAGGCGTGATTGGGAAGAACGGCCGGCCCGATCTAAACCCGAATAGTGAATTGTTATTGGACTTCTGTGCATGGATTGTCCATAACGAACACAAAGTTCGAACACAAGGATGTTCATAAGTGTACATGGTACCAGAGCTCCTTGGGTCAAAGGTCAATGATCGACTTTGTTGTCGTTTCATCTGACTTGGGACCATATGTTCTGGACACTAGAGTGAAGAGAGGTGCTGAGCTCTCAACTGATCACCATCTGGTGGTGAGTTGGATCAGATGGCAGGGAGGACTGATGGTCAGATCCGGTAGGCCCAAGCGAATAGTGAGGGTGTGCTGGGAACGACTTTCAGAGGTCCCTATTCGGAATGATTTCAACTCCCACCTCCGGGAGAGCTTTTCTCATGTCCCAGAGGAGGTATTGGACATGGAATCTGAATGGACCCTGTTCAAAACATCCATTGTGGAAGCTGGCAGGCGTAGCTGTGGCCAAAAGCTTGTGGGTGCCTGTCGGGGCGGTAACCCAAGAACCTCCTGGTGGACACCAGTGGTGAGGGAGGCCGTCAAGCTGAAGAAAGAGGCCTTTAGGGACTGGTTGGCCCGAAGGACTCCCAATTCAGCAGATAGGTACCGACAGGCAAAAAAGGTGGCAGCTGCAACGGTGGCAGAAGCAAAAGGGAGGAGTTTGGTGAGGCCTTGGAAAAAGACTTTCGTGCGGCCTCAAAGAGGTTCTGGACAACTGTCTGGCGAATCAGGAGGGCTGCGCCCAAGCTGTATTCGGCAAGGGTGGAGAAACTCTGACTTTGAATGAGGATATTGTCGGTCGGTGGAAGGAGCACTTTGAGAAACTTAATCCGGGAGACGTGCCTCCCTCATGGGAGTCAGGGCCAGAGGCTTCTGGGGTGTCAAGTTTCATTTCCCTGGTGGAGGTCACTGAGGTAGTTGGTAAGCTCCTCAGTGGCAAGGCACTGGGGGTGGATGAGATTCGTCCAGAAATGCTTAAGGCTCTGGATATTGGGGGGCTGTCATGGCTAACACGCCTCTGCAATATTGCATGGACCTCGGGAACAGTACCCTTGGACTGGCAGACTGGGGTGGTGGTTCCTATTTTTAAAAATGGGACCGGAGGGTGTGTGCCAATTATCGGGGTATCACACTGCTCAGCTTCCCTGGGAAAGTCTATGCAAAGGTGCTGGAAAGGAGATTCCGGCTGATAGTTGAACCTCAGATTGAGGAGGAACGATGTGGATTCCGTCCCGGCCGTGGAACAATGGATCAGCTTTTCACCCTCTCACAGATTATTGAGGGGGCATGGGAGTTTGCCAACCCAGTCTACGTGTGTTTTGTGGACTTGGAGAAGGCTTATGACTGTGTTCCTCAAGATATCTTGTGGGAGGTCCTCTGGGAGTATGGGGTGCCGAGGCTACTACTCCGGGCTATCCAGTCTCTGTACTCCCGGAGTGAGAGCTGTGTCCGTATACTCGGCATTAAGTCAGACTCTTTCAGTGTTAGCGTTGGACTCCGCCAGGGTTGTGCTCTGTCTCCACTCTTGTTCGTGATATTCATGGGAACAGGGAGGGCATTATGTGTGGAGGTCGGAGGGTGGCGTCTCTGCTATTTGCAGATGATGATGTTCTTTTGGTGGAATCACATGGATGCCTCCAGCACTCGCTGGAGCGGTTTGCAGCTGAGTGTGAAGCGGTTGGTATGCGGATCAGCACCTCCAAGTCTGAGTCCATGGTCTTCCTCCTGCCCCAGGTGGAGGAGTTTAAGTATCTTGGGGTCTTGTTCACAAGTAACCGGAAGAGGGATCGTGAGATCGGCAGTAGGCTGGGACAGGTGGTAGCAGTAATGCGGTCACTGTACTGGACTGTAGTGGTGAAGAGGGAGTTGAGCCAAAAGGCGAAGCTCTCTGTTTACCGGTCGATCTACATCCCAACCCTCACCTATGGTCATGAGCTGTGGGTAATGACCGAAAGAACGAGATCGCGAATACAAGCGGCGGAAATGAGCTTTCTTTGTCGGGTGGCGGGCTACACGCTATGCCATAGAGTGAGGAGCTCGGTCATCCGGAAGGAGCTCAGAGTAGAGCCGCTACTCCTCCAAATTGAGAGGAGCCAGCTGAGGTGGTTCGGGCATGTGATCCGGATGCCCCTGGACGTCTCCCGGTGGGGGTGTTCCAGGCATGGCCTACAAGACCCTGGGGTCGTCCTAGGATCCACTGGAAGGATTATGTCTCCAAGTTGGCCTGGGAGCGGCTTGGGGTCCCCGGGAATGAGCTGGAGGAAGTTGCAGGGGACAGGGTCATCTGGGATTCTCTGCTCTCCCAACTGCTACCGCAACCCTGTCTGGACTAGCGGTCAACAATGATGGATGGATGGATGGATCATTCTCTTCCCCCTCCCATCGACCCACCACAGATGGGAGGGGCAGTAGTAGGGGTTCGGTGCTTTGTGGATCGGGCAGTGTCTGAAGGCATGGGCCTTGGCGTTCTGATCCTCGGTTGCTGAAACTGGCTTGGAATGTTACCTCACTGGCGGGGAAGGAGCCTGAGTTGGTGCGCGAGGTTGAGAGATACCGGCTAGATATAGTCAGGCTCACCTCAACACACAGCATGGGCTCTCCCATTCTCTTTGAGAGGGGCTGGACTTTATTCTTTTCTGGAGTTGCCCATGGTGAGAGGTGGCGAGCAGGTGTGGGCTTTCACATAGCCCCTCAACTCGGCGCCTGTATGTTGAGGTTTGGTGGATGAGAGGGTGGCTCCCCTATGCCTTTGGGTTGGGGAATGGGCTGACAACTGACTGTTGTCTGTGCTTATGCACCGAACAGTAGTTCAGAGTACCCAGCCTTCTAAGAGTCCTTGGAAGGGGTGCTTGAAAGTGCTCCTCCTGGAGACTCTGTTGTCCTACTGGGGGACTTCAGTGCTCACGTGGGCAATGACAGTGAGACCTGAAGGGGTGTGATTGGGAAGAATGGCCTCTCTGATCTGAACCCGAGTGGTGTTCAGTTTTTGGACTTCTGTGCAAACCACAGTTTGCCCATCACGCACACCATGTTTGAACACAAGGATGTCCATAAGTGCACATGGCACCAGGACACCCTAGGCCACAGTTCAATGATTGACTTTGTAGTCGTTTCATCGGAGTTGCGGCCATGTGTTTTGTACACTTGAGTAAAGAGAGGAGCTGAGCTGTCAACTGATCACCACCTGGTGGTGAGTTGGATCAGGTGGTGGGGGAAGATGCCGGTCAGACCAGGCAAACCCAAACGTATAGTGACGACGAACCTATATATATATATATATATATAGAGAGAGAGAGAGAGAGAAGAACCTGTCAGATTGATCTTCAACTCACACCGCCGTCAGAACTTTGACCAGATGAGGGAGGTGAGGGACATTGACTCAGAATGGGCCATGTTCTGCTCCTCCATTGTTGAAGCGGCTGACTGTAGCTGTGGCCACAAGGTAGTTGGTGCCTGTCGGGGCGGTAATCCTCGAACCCGGTGGTGGACACCCAGGTGAGAGACGCCGTCAAGCTGAAGGAGTCCTATTAGGCATGGTTGGTCTGTGGGACACCAGAGGCAGCTGGCATGTATCGATAGGCCAAGCGATCTGCGGCTTCAGTCATTGCCAAGGCAAAAACCTGGGCGTGGGACGAGTTTGGTGAGGCCTTGCAAAGTGAATTCGAAAGTCGGCTCCGAAAAGATTCTGGCAAACCGTCAGGTGACTCGGAAGGGGAAAGCAGTGTGCCACTAGCACTGTATATACAGTGGGTTGCAAAAGTATTCAGCCCCCTTGAACTTTTCAACCTTTTGCCACATTTCAGGCTTCAAACATAAAGATATGAAATTGACATTTTTTGTGAAGAGTCAACAACAAGTGGGACACAATCGTGAAGTGGAACGAAATTTGTTGGATATTTTAAACTTTTTTTAGAAATAAAAAACTGAAAAGTGGGGCGTGCAATATTATTCAGCCCCCTTGCTTTAATACTTTGTAGCGCCACCTTTTGCTGTGATTACAGCTGCAAGTGGCTTGGGGTACGTCTCTGTCAGTCTTGCACATCGAGAGACTGAAATTTTTGCCCATTCTTCCTTGCAAAACAGCTCGAGCTCAGTGAAGTTGGATGGAGAGCGTTTGTGAACAGCAGTTTTCAGCTCTTTCCACAGATTCTCGATTGGATTCAGGTCTGGACTTTGACTTGGCCATTCTAACACCTGGATACGTTTATTTGTGAACCATTCCATTGTAGATGTTGCTTTATGTTTTGGATCATTGTCTTGTTGGAAGATAAATCTCCGTCCCAGTCTCAGGTCTTTTGCAGACTCCAACAGGTTTTCTTCCAGAATGGTCCTGTATTTGGCTCCATCCATCTTCCCATCAATATTAACCATCTTCCCTGTCCCTGCTGAAGAAAAGCAGGCCCAAACCATGATGCTGCCACCACCATGTTTGACAGTGGGGATGGTGTGTTCAGGGTGATGAGCTGTATTGCTTTTACGCCAAACATAAGTTCGATTTTGGTTTCATCTGACCAGAGCACCTTCTTCCACATGTTTGGTGTGTCTCCCAGGTGGCTTGTGGCAAACATTAAATGAGACTTTTTATGGATATCTTTGAGAAATGGCTTTTTCTTGCCACTCTTCCATAAAGCCCAGATTTGTGCAGTGTACCACTGATCGTTGTCCTATGGACAAAGTCTCCCACCTCAGCTGTAGATCTCTGCAGTTCATCCAGAGTGATCATGGGCCTCTTGGCTGCATCTATGATCAGTCTTCTCCTTGTTTGAGCTGAAAGTTTAGAGGGACGGCCGGGTCTTGGTAGATTTGCAGTGGTCTGATGCTCCTTCCATTTCAATATGATCGCTTGCACAGTGCTCCTTGAGATGTTTAAAGCTTGGGAAATCTTTTTCTATCCAAATCCGGCTTTAAACCTCTCCACAACAGTATCTCGGACCTGCCTGGTGTGTTCCTTGGTCTTCATGATGCTCTCTGCGCTTTAAACAGAACTCTGAGACTATCACAGAGCAGGTGCATTTATACGGAGACTTGATTACACACAGGTGGATTCTATTTATCATCATCAGTCATTTAGGTCAACATTGGATCATTCAGAGATCCTCACTGAACTTCTGGAGTGAGTTTGCTGCACTGAAAGTAAAGGGGCTGAATAATATTGCACGCCCCACTTTTCAGTTTTTTATTTCTAAAAAAAGTTTAAAATATCCAATAAATTTCGTTCCACTTCACAATTGTGTCCCACTTGTTGTTGATTCTTCACAAAAAATTACAATTTCATATCTTTATGTTTGAAGCCTGAAATGTGGCAAAAGGTTGAAAAGTTCAAGGGGGCTGAATACTTTTGCAACCCACTGTAGTGTAGATGGTGTGCTGCTGACCTCTACTGAAGACGTCATTGCGCGGTGGAAGGAATACTTTGAGGAGCTTCTCAATCCCACCGACACGTTCTCCAGTGAGGAAGCAGAGTCTGGGGACATGGGAATAGGCTTGTCCATTACTGAGCCAGAAGTCGCTACGGTAGTTAAAAAGCTCCTTGGTGGCTCCAGGGGTGGATGAGATCTGTCCCGAGTTCCTCAAGGCTTTGAATGTTGTGGGGCTGTCTTGGCTGACACGCCTTTCAACATTGTGTGGACATCGGGGGTGGTGCCACTTGATTGGCTGGGGTGGTGATGCCTCTTTTTAAAGGGGGGACCGGAGGGTGTGTCCCAACTACAGGGGAATCACACTCCTCAGCCTCCCTGGTAAGGTCCATGCAGGGGTACTGGAGAAGACAGTCTGACTTATAGTCGAACCTCGGATTCAGGAGGAGCACTGTGGGTTTCGCCCTGGTCGTGGAACACTGGACCAACTCTTCACCCTCTCCAGGATTCTGGAGGGCGCATGGGAGTTTGCACAACCAGTCCACATGTGCTTTGTGGACTTGGAGAAGGCATTCGACTGTGTTCCCCGGGGTATTCTGTGGGAGGTGCTTCGGGAGTACAGGGTACATGGCTCTTTGCTACGAGCCATTCAGGCCCTGTACAAACAAAGCAGGAGTTTGGTTCGCCTGGCCAGCAGTAAGTCAGACTCATTCCCAGTGAAATTTGGACCCCGACAGTACTGCCCTTTGTCACCAATTTTATTCATAATTTTTATGGATAGAATTTCTAGGCGCAGTCATGAGATGGAGGGTGTCCAGTTTGGTGACCTCAAGGTCACATCGCTGCTGTTTGCAGATGATGTGGTCCTATTGGGGACATCAGGCCATGATTTCGCTGGATCGGTTTGCAGCCGAGTGTGAAGCGGCCGGGATGAGAATCAGTACCTCCAAATCCGAGGTCATGGTTCTCAGGCGGAAAAGGGTGGAGAGCCCTCTCTGGGTCGAGGATAAGCTCTTGCCTCAAATGGAGGAGTTTAAGTATCTCGAGGTCTTGTTCACGAGTGATGGTGAAAGGGAGCGCGAGATTGACAGGCGGATTGGTGCTGGGTCAGCAGTGATGTGGGCTCTTTACCGGTCTGTTGTGGTAAAGAAAGAGCTGAGCCATAAGGCATGGCTCTCAATTTACCTGTCGATCTACGTTCCCACCCTCAAATATGGTCATGAGCTTTGGGTAATGACCGAAAGAACGAGATTGCGAATACAAGCGGCCAAAATGAGTTTCCTCCGCAGGGTGTCTGGACTCTCCCTTAGAGATGGGGTGAGAAGTTCAGTCATCCGGGAGGGACTCAGAGTAGAGCCGCTGCTTCTCCACGTCGAGAGGAGCCAGCTGTGGTGGTTTGGGCATCTGGTTAGGTGACACCCGGGAGGAGACCCCGGGGAAGTCCCAAGACACGCTGGCATGACTATATTGCCAAGCTTGCCTGGGAGTGCCTCAGAACCCCCCCCCCAGGGAGCTAGTGGAAGTGGCTGGGGAAAGGGAGGTCTGGGCCTCATTGCTTAGGATGCTGCCTCCGTGACCCGAACCCCGGAGAAGCAGAAGATAGATGGATGGATGGATGGATCATTCTCAGCACTGACGTGGTGGTGGTGTGTTAGTGTATGTTGTGCTGGTCTGAGTGGATCAGACACAGCAGCAAATCCACTCTGTTTCCATTCAACATTCAGTCCATACAAGGTTTGTGTTTTTACAAGCTTCAGGCACACATGACACATCTTGCTGAGACAGCTGAGATGCTAATTTTTAATCCCTTTGAGAGAACTTGTGTTTAAAAAAACCTAAAGTGGCTTTGTGTGTATGTATAGTCATGTATGTAGTTCATAAGTGTTTTAAAATGAAAGAACACTTTATACATACACATTTTGTTGCA
This sequence comes from Pygocentrus nattereri, assembly GCF_015220715.1. NCBI lineage: Eukaryota > Metazoa > Chordata > Actinopteri > Characiformes > Serrasalmidae > Pygocentrus > Pygocentrus nattereri. The sequence goes on from NC_051232.1 coordinate 14,164,900, forward strand.
TGGTTTTTCTGCTCAGCTGAAGGAACTGGTTCAGACTTTTGTGTGTGTGTGTTCTGCCTCACATGAATCTTTCATTGCTGCCACACACATGCATTTATGAGAAAATATTGTTGCCATGGGGAGAGATACAGAGTGGGCACACAAGAAATCAATCGGGGGGGTGGGGGGAGTAGAGAGGGGCAGAGAAAGAGGGAGAAAGGAGAGGGTGTAGCAAGAGAACGATAGAGATACAGAAGAGAGGCAAAGAAGGAAAAAGGGAAAACTGGGAGAAGGAGAGAAAAGAATATGCGGCTGAAATAGAATGAGACAAACAGCAAAAATAAGCAAGAGGGGGAGAGATGGAGAACTAATAAAAAGAAATAAAAGATACAAGAGAGAGGAAAAGAAAGAGAGAGACAGACGGAGTCCCCTTGGTTTTTCCTCAGTCTGTTGCTATGCTGTTGTTGGAAGATTTATATGGTGTTCCTGGTGGTATTCTGGGTGGGCTTTTTATTATCAGGATTTTGTACCACACTGAACGCTATGAACAAGCAAACACTCTTAAAAAGAAAGTTCACAAAAATCTTTAAAAATAAACACTGCTGAAAAAAATAAAGGGAACACTTAAACAACACAATATAACTCCAAGTAAATCAAACTTCTGTGAAATCAAACTGTCCACTTAGGAAGCAACACTGATTGACAATCAATTTCACAGCTGTTGTGCAAATGTGAACAGGTGGAAATTATTGGCAATTAGCAAGACACACTCAATAAAGGAGTGGTTCTGCAGGTCAGGACCACAGACCACTTCTCAGTACCTTTCTGCTTTCTGGCTGATGTTTTGGTCACTTTTGAATGTTGGTGGTGCTTTCACACTTAGCATGTGGTAGCATGAGACGGACTCTACAACCCACGCAAGTGGCTCAGGTAGTGCAGCTCATCCAGGATGGCACATCAATGCTAGCTGTGGCAAGAAGGTTTGCTGTGTCTGTCAGCGTAGTGTCCAGAGGCTGGAGGTGCTGGACAGGCCAGTTCACCAGGAGATGTCTAGGACGCCGTAGGAGGGGAACAACCCAGCAGCAGGACCGCTACCTCCGCCTTTGTGCAAGGAGGAACAGGAGGAGCACTGCCAGAGCCCTGCAAAATGACCTCCAGCAGGCCACAAATGTGCATGTGTTTGCACAAACGGTTAGAAACCGACTCCATGAGGATAGAATGAGGGACCGACGTCCACAGATGGGGGATGTGCTCACAGCCCAACACCGTGCAGTACGCTTGGCATTTGCCAGAGAACACCAGGATTGGCGATTCGCCACTGGCGCCCTGTGCTTTTCACAGATGAAAGCAGGTTCACACTGAGCACATGTGACAGACGTGACAGAGTCTGGAGACGCCGTGGAGCGTGATCTGCTGCCTGCAACATCCTTCAGCATGACTGGTTTGGCAGTGGGTCAGTAATGGTGTGGGGTGGCATTTCTTTGGAGGGCCACACAGCCCTCCATGTGCTCGCCAGAGGTAGCCAGACTGCCATTAGGTACCGAGATGAGATCCTCAGACCCCTTGTGAGACCATATGCTGGTGCGGTTGGCCCTGGGTTCCTCCTAATGCAGGACAATGCTAGACCTCATGTGGCTGGAGTGTGTCAGCAGTTCCTGCAAGATGAAGGCATTGAAGCTATGGACTGGCCCGCCCGTTCCCCAGACCTGAATCTGATTGAGAACATCTGGGACATCATGTCTCGCTCCATCCACCAAAGCCACGTTGCACCACAGACTGTCCAGGAGTCGGTGGATGCTTTAGTCCAGGTCTGGGAGGAGATCCCTCAGGAGACCATCCGCCACATCATCAGGAGCATGCCCAGGTGTTGTAGGGAGGTCATACAGGCACGTGGAGGCCACACACAATACTGAGCCTCATTTGACTTGTTTTAAGGACATTACATCAAAGTTGGATCAGCCTGTAGTGTGTTTTTCCACTTTAATTTTGTGTGCGACTCCAAATCCAGGCCTCCATTGGTTAAATTTGATTTCCATTGATGATTTTTGTGTGATTTTTTTTTTTTTTGTCAGCACATTCAACTTTGTACAGAACAAAGTATTCAATGAGAATATTTCATTCATTCAGATCTAGGATGTTATTTGAGTGTTCCCTTTATTTTTTTGAGCAGTGTACATAGACTGTATGTCTAAATGTCTGTACACACTTTGTGGTTCAGTGTTTCTCCTGAAATCAAGACTGTTAGCAGGGAGTTTGTCCCTCTTTGGTGCAGTAACAGCCTCTACTCATTACTGTGTAGATTTGACTGCATTCAGCCACAGGAGCATTGATAAAGTCAAGTTTAAATGATTTGTCATCACTCCAATTCATCCCAAAGCAGTTCAATGGAGCTTCATCACTCCATCTCATCCCAAAGCAGTTCAGTGGAGCTCCGACACTCCAACTCATCCTAAATCAGTTCAGTGGAGCTTCAACACTCCAATTCATCTTCACTGGGGCTCCATCATTCAAGCTCCTCCTTCTCACTCCAACTCCTCCCAAAAGTCTTCATCCTGAAGGAGTTAAGAGGACCTTCATCCTTCCAATTGATCCCAAAGGTATTCAGTCGAACACGATCAATATAACTCCTCCCAAAGGTGTTTAGTGGAACACCATTACTTCACCTCATGCCAAATGTGTTTGATAGTGCTTAATCAGTCCAACTCATCCAAAAAATGTTCAGTGGAGCTTCATCAGTCCTAATCATCCCACAAATGTTCAACAGAGCTTAATTACTCCACTGTGATCTAAAGGAGTTTCATCACTGCAATTTCCAAAAGTGTTCAGTGGAGTCCAATGGAGCGTGACCCCCCCCCCCCCGCCCCCCCCCATGTTATTCAGAGGGGATTTATCACTCCAGCATATCTGTTATTCAGCTGAGCTGAATCACTCCAACTCTTTCCAAAGTTGTTCAGTGGAGCTTAATCTCTCAAAGTCACCCCAAAGGTATTCAGCAGGGCTTCACACATATAAAGCTTTTAGGAGATTTTAATAAAGTGACCTAAGGAGTCTTATCAAAACTTACTTCAAGCACCATAATGTTGTAATTCTGCCACTATAATACAGTCTATTTGAGATTACTGAATTCCATAGCTCCAGTTCTGGAAAAAAAAAAATCATACTGTAAGCTGCCGACATAACTTTCTTGACTGACTACTGATTATTGGTTAGCTTTGAATTTCTCAGATTTTTAAAATTTTTACTCATGTTTACTGTACGTAAATGTGTGTAAATGCTACAACAATAAAACTCAAACTACAAAAAACTATAAAACAACAAGAAAGGAACAAGTGAGGGTCTTGAAATGAAATTCATAAATGAAAGTTTATAATTCACAGTTACATTTAGCCAGCTAACTGATATAAGCAGGACCATGCAGCATAATAATAATCAGTTTTTTTTTACTACTACAACCCCAATTCCAATGAAGTCGGACGTTGAGTAAAACATAAATAAAAACAGAATACGATGATTTGCAAATCCTTTTCAACCTATGTTCAATTGAATACACTACAAAGACAAGATATTTAATGTTCAAACGGATAAGCTTTATTGTTTTTTGCAAATATTCACTCATTTTGAATTTGATGCCTACAACACGTTCCAAAGAAGTTGGGACAGGGACCACAAAAGACTGGGAAAGTTGAAGAATGCTCAAAAAACACCTGTTTGGAACATTCCACAGGTGAACAGGTTAATTGGAAACAGGTGAGTGTCATGATTGGGTATAAAGGGAGCATCCCTGAAAGGCTCAGTCGTTCACAAGCAGAGATGGGGTGAGGTTCACCACTTTGTGAACAACTGCGTGAATAAATAGTCCAACAGTTTAAGAATAACATTTCTCAACGTGCAGTTGCAAGGAATTTAGGGATTTCATCATCTACAGTCCATAATATCAAAAGATTCAGAGAATCTGGAGAAATCTCTGCAAGTAAGCGGCAAGGCAGAAAACCAACACTGAATGCCCGTGACCTTCGATCCCTCAGGTAGCACTGCATTAAAAACCCACATCATTCTGTAACGGATATTACCACATGGGCTCAGGAACACTTCAGAAAACCACTGTCAGTGAACACAGTTCGTCGCTCCATCTACAAGTGCGAGTTAAAACTCTGCCATGCAAAGCGAAAGCCATATATGAACAACACGCAGAAACGCCGCCGGCTTCTCTGGGCCCGAGCTCATCTGAGATGGACTGACGCAAAGTGGAAAAGTGTCCTGTGGTCTGACGAGTCCACATTTCAAGTTGTGAGTTATTGCCCATGGTATGGGTAACTTGCACATCTGTGAAGGCAACATTAATGCTGAAAGGTACATACAAGTTTTGGAGCAACATGCGCTGCCATCTTTTTCAGGGACGTCCCATCTTATTTCAGCAAGATGCCAAGCCACATTCTGCACGTGTTGCAACAGTGTGGCTTAATAGTAAAAGAGTGCAGGTACTAGACTGGCCTGCCTGCAGTCCAGACCTGTCTCCCATTGAAAATGTGTTGCGCAGTATGAAGTGCAAAATACAACAATGGAGACCCCGGACTGTTGAGCAGCTGAAGTTGTCCATCAAACAAGAATGGGAAAGAATTCCACCTACAAAGCTTCAACAATTAGTGTCCTCAGTTCCCAAACAGTTATTGAGTGTTGTTAAAAGGAAAGGTGATGTAACACAGTGGTAAATATGCCCCTGTCCCAACTTCTTTGGAATGTGTTGCAGGCAACAAACTCAAAATGAGTGAATATTTGCAAAAAATAAAAAATGATCCGTTTGAAGATTAAATATCTTGTCTTTGTAGTGTATTCAGTTGAATATAGGTTGAAAAGGATTTGCAAATCATTGTATTTGTTACATTCCCCTCAGATGTAGCTAGGGGGAGGAGAGGAGGAGTAACAAAATAACATGGCATGGCATATAAAGCAGGAATGGAGGAAAGAGCACCAGCACACAATAGTGATGTTTGCATCAAAACCTTTACTTCCCACTGGTAACTGCACATAACAGGAGCATCACTTATAAGAACAGGTAAACTAAAACAAACTAAATATAAATAATAAAAAAAAAACAAAGAATAACGAAGCATTTAATATGCAAAACAATAACTAATAAAGTCCAACCAGCCACAAAGGTGGACGGTGGATAGTGCTAAAGAAATGAAAAAAAAAAGAACAAATCTAACCTACCTAACCATAAATCTACTCCTGTCCCAAAATACAGCGGGTGGCACTCGCCCCTTACCTAGTGTGTCTAGACAGTCCAGCAACTATAATGAATGCAAATGTATAGGCGCGCCCAACTTGCCTGCCCACACTTCGTGCTGGAAAGGGGGAAAAAGAAGCAAAGAGAGAGAGAGAGAGACATGGTACTGACTACATCTTCACAATTGGACTACGGCAGACTTTCGCTAGGTGTCTCAGACCTAAAAAAGAAAAAAAAAGAAAACAAATGTTCAACACTGGCACGTAACAGTATTGTGTTTTTATTTGTTTTACATAGCGTCCCAACTTCATTGGAATTGGGGTTGTAATATCTATTTGTAGAGCACTTGTCATACATGTAGTTGCTCAAGTGCTTTACAGTGAAATAGTAAGTTTAAGAAAATAAAAGCACAACACAATTAAAATAAATACGGAATAAATTGAATAAAAATTAAGTAGGCAAAATGAAAATGTTGGTTGCATTAAATTTTTAAGAGGTACTTGACTGCCTATTTGTGAAAGGTAGAAACATGACAGAATTTCTGCAAGAAAAGGTTTGCTAAAAGAACAACTAGTGTGAACATATTCTATGGATGGTAGAAGGACAAATTAAACAATGTTCAGAAATGTTGTAATAACCTCCCCCAAACTTTGGAAGGTAATAAATCAGATTTTTCACCACCACTTTAAACTGAACATTGGCACAAAGACAAGCTCTTGGCCTTTAGTAACACACACCAGGGCCTGCTGTACTCCCTCCCTCACTTATTCTGTATAACATATTGTTGTTTTCACATCAATATTATTACATTTTTCTTGTATTCTGTGCCCCTATATCCCTGCTGATGCTGTGCTGTATTCTGGCTTTTAATTAGGGTGTCTCCTCTTCAGACAAAAGTCCACCCCCACTTCCATTTTTCATTATTAACAGGCTGCTCCATTTACATACATACATGTGCTTGACATTTCGAAACATACATGCCTATTAGCGGAGAAATGACTGGAGTGGCAAAACATAATTAAATTCATCCTCTATCTATTATAATACTTCATTATTATTCTGACGGAAGGGGGCATTTATTCCCATTTCAGGGTAACCAGTCAGACCCTGTAAATCATACATACTAACGAGAAGTCATGACGTGGACAGGTATGACCCTGTAAAAGCATTGTATACTATGTTAGAAAGTATTTTTGACCCAAGGTGCAAATACATTCCTAAAAGACCATTAAAACAAAGCAGGTATATTAATTTTCTGAAGGGCATATTTGAGTGCTTGTATTTGTGTTTGTGTGGTTTTATGTACCTAAGAAAACACACAATTAATGTTTACATATGATCTTTTTCTAACCTCTGTGTATCCCTTTGAATTAAACAGGCTGTTTTTGTTTCTGTGCGTTGAAGACTGACAAATATGCTGACATAGACTGAGGTCCATAAATATTTGGATGTCAACAAAGTTATTGTTATTTAGCTGTTTACCACAGCATGCTGGAGTAAATATTCTATAATGAGAGCTTAAAATGTGGACTTTCAGCTTTTATTTGAGAGTATTTACTTCTAAATTGAATGAACTGTGTAGGAATTACAACCAGTTTCATACATAGCATCCATTTTTGGGGCACAGAAGTAACTGAACAAACTAAAATAATCATAAATTTAATACTTAATTGCAGGTCCTTTGTAATCAATGACCGCCTAATGTCTGGAACCCATAGACATAGCCAGATGCTGCATTTTCCGTGCTGTTGCTCTGCCAGGCCTTTTTTGTAGCTGTTTTCAGTTCCTGCTTGTTCTCAGGGCATTTCATCTTCAACTTTACATTCAGTGTGTGAAATGTATGCTCGATTGGTTGAGGTCAGGTGACTGACTTGGCCATTGAAGAACATTCCACTACTTTACCTATGATGTTTTGGATCATGAGCAGTTCCTTTCCTCCTCCATACTCTTCCTCTCGTTCTGGGACAAGTTGATCTTCTCTCATCTGACCACAAAATGTTGTTCCAGAACTTTACAGGCTTTTAAAAATGTTTTTTATTTATTAAACTAATCTGGTTTCTTGTTTTTGAAGCTTACCAGCTCTTTCCAACTGATGGTAAACCCTCTGTATTTACTCTGGTTAAGTCTTACCAGAGTCTCTGGTTAAGACACAGATGCGTCTTGATATGGCCAACTGTTGTGAAAGCCAGGGAAGGAATTCTTCTGTCATCCATCACAGTTGTTTTCTGAGGTCTTCTTTCTTTCTTTTGCTGTTTGTGACATCACCAGTGCATGCTTTCTTTTTAAGAATGTGCCAAGTAGTTGTTTTGGCCACACCTGATGCTTTTGCTCCATCTCTTGAATGGGTTTATTTATTTATTTATTTATTTTACTTCACTGGCAGTGGAGGTGTTAAGAGTTAATGGCAACATATTCCAAATGCAAATGCCACACTTGAAATCAACTCTAAAATAACACACCTAGCCATGAAACAGCTGAACAGGCAAATGTGTAATTACTTTTGAGCTCCTAAAAATTAAGCTACATATGAAATTGGTTGGGGATGGCACGGTGGCCTCACAGCGAGGAGGGCTTGGGTTCGATTCCCCGGCTCGGCGGCCAGGGTCCTCTCTGTGTGGACTTTGCATGTTCTCCCCGTGTCTGTGTGGGTTTCCTCCGGGTTCTCCGGTTTCCTCCCACAGTCCAAAGATATGCAGTCAGGCCAATTGGACATGCTAAATTGCCCCTAGGTGTGAGTGACTCTGTGTCTGTCTGTCTGCCCTGTGATGGACTGGCAACCTGTCCAGGGTGTATCCTGCCTTCCGCCCAAAGACTGCTGGGATAGGCTCCAGCAACCCCCCGCGACCCTGACGGAGAAGCGGCTTAGATGATGGATGGATGGATGGATGGATGGATGGATGGATGGATGGATGGATGGATGGATGGATGAAATTGGTTGTAATTTTGACTAAATTACTTATTAAAGCAAAAACATTCCTTTTTTGCCTACCCTGAATTTTAGTCTCACCTGAAACTCTCCTTCAAACTTCAGCAAGGAATTTCAGCATGTGATATCACAGCCATGATCAATTTTAAACAGATTTTACAGACGACTAATGCAGTAAATCAGCAAACCTGGTCTTGAAATGTTCTTGGTTTGGGAGGGCAATGGTTTCTCCTTTTTGTAAGTTTGAAGGACTGTTTTATTCCCTCCAAAAAGATGTCATATGAATATGGACACCCTGTATCTCCTTTCTTTGATTTTGATCTCTGAAGGCGCTGTAGGCGACAGGACAATAGTTTCCTCCATCTGAAGAGCTGCTGACATTTCATGTTCTCAGAAAAATTAAGAAAAAAGAAGCTGATGGAGTGACAAAGGCACGTCAGTCAAACCATGAGTACGAGTCACAAGTCACTGCTCATTCCTCAGGAGATTATAAATCTGTATATTACAGATAAACCAAGTGCATACTACAATGAAAATGTGTTGCAAATTTATAAATGCGATGCAAATTCACAAAGCATTTTCATCAACATGACTACACCAGAACTGCATTTTACAAACTTGCTGGACAGACAGAAAACGCATGCAACTTCAGAAACGCTGCAAAGCCAGCACAACCCAACAGAAGTGAGCCACAACAGACTGTAAATGTTTCTGGAACACTCTCAAAAGGGGATTGAATATCTGTGATGGAAAATCACTGACAGAAGTTGATAAGACATCAGAGACTCAAATCCCAGTAGGTTCATGATTTACAAACCGGATTCCAAAAAAGGTGGGATACTAAACAAATTGTGAATAAAAACTGAATGCAATCATGTGGAGATGGCAAATGTCAATATTTTATTCAGAATAAAACACAATAATGTATCAATTTAAGGGAAAAATACATTGTTTCAAAATTTCATGGCGTCAACAAATCCCCAAAAAGTTGGGACAAGGCAATTTTCACCCCTGTGTGGCATCCCCCCTTCTTCTTACAACACTCAACAGACGTCTGGGGACAGAGGAGACCAGTTTCTCAAGTTTAGAAATAGGAATGCGCTCCCATTCAAGTCTAATACAGGCCTCTAACTGTTCAATCGTCTTGGGCCTTCTTTGTCGCACCTTCCCCTTTATGATGCGCCAAATGTTCTCTATAGGTGAAAGATCTGGACTGCAGTCTGGCCATTTCAGTACCCGGATCCTTCTCCTACGTCAGGGGCGTTGTTTACTTTTATTTTTGGAAAATTGTATAAGAATTTTATGAATGATTCATTCATTTTTAATTAATTCGTTCATTTTTAATTAATTTTATAATTGAGTTTAATTTATTGTAAAGTTGAATCGCCACCTTCAGATTAATGAATTGTCTGAGGGAAAGACAAACACTCAGAGAAAGAAAATTAGACCACAGTCAGCCCAGAGTTTTGTCTATGTGAAAATATAGCACAAAATAAAGAATCTCTACAGACTGTGCTTATTTACAGAGCTCAGCACAGACAGTTTGATCTCTGTCCAGAATAAATGATCTCACTTTTGATTCATTAAATTAATTAACACACGACTTAACACAGCAGAGGTCCTGTCTAATCTGTCTTTCCTAATTTTTTTTTTTTTCCTCGGTTTCCTTTTTCTCTGTCACTCCTCTTGCTTGCTTCTCTCTTTTTCTTTCTTTCTTTCTCTGCTCCTTTTTTCTTTACTTTCTTTCTCTACTTTCTCTTTGTCTTTTTTCATTTTACTCTCTCTCATGAGGTATAATGGGTGACTAGAATTTTGTTCTCTATGCAGTTATTCTGAGTTACAAAGCATCCGTGTGTAGATGAAATAAACCATAAGAACTCCTGTGCTCAGCAGGGACAAACTCACATTTCAGTTGAACATTTAATGACCGCTTAGGTTCATGTTTGAGTTAAGATTTATCTTAAAGATACAGCCTGTACATATAAATAAAAATGCTTGCCAGAAAAGAACTTTTAAAATTGTCACAGAGTTGTTATAGCATGCAAAACTGATCTGGAATCAAACACTGTTCCTGCTCTGAAACTGGAGCAAAGCATATACTTAGTCAAAAAAAGGCCTGAGTTTAACTCAGTCATGTAATTGCACTCTAAGCAAATACTAATAATTAAATAACATAGAATTGGAAAAATTGAACTGCAACATTTAAAACTATTTTGTAACTTGGCAGCCTGCGATCCTGAGGGACAGGTGGCTTAGAAAATGTGTGTGTGTGTGTGTGTGTGTGTGTGTGCGTGTGGCAGCTTTCAGCTTGCTATACATTAACTGGCCAATATATCAGAAACACCTACCACATTGGTGCAGTCTAAGTTTTGTAGTACCAGTGGTGTACACAGATAGGCTACAGTGTGTAACTATACACCTATATATTGGATCCACAGCATGGATGTTTCTAATAAAGTGGCCAGTGAGTGTAAGTACAAGGTAGATGTGTCAAATAAAGTGGCCACTGAGTGGAAGCAACAGAGAACTGTCTCCTTATAGGCCCTGTATATGCTTTGTTTCACACCTGGACCCGTTCTCATAGTTTAAAAAAGCAGACCTTCATTAGAGCTTACAGAGGCTTACTGTCCCTGACACAGACAGCTGTTTCTGTCTGAAGAGCGCTATGAGAGAGTGACGAAAGACGAGCAAAGATCAAACACTCTGCAGCTGCCTCAGGGACACATCTTATCAACTCTGAGAAGGCCTGAGTATTACTATCATACTGCTACACTGCTTTGGTAAGATTGGTCCACCAACCAAATAATATCAACAGTAGCGCTCCTGTGGTCAGAAACTGATCAATGAACAATGGGCAGCAACAGAAGGACTACAGTCTGTAAGTGTACAACTACATAGTAGAGCTATAAGGCAGGTAGACAGTAAGTGTAGATCAAAGACAGGTGTAATATTCTGGTAATTCTGTATATAAATGTTTATAAATAATCATAAGGGCATCAGTAAATAACCACCCATTACACGTGTGTATGTGTTGAAAAGAATTAAGTAAAAAGTTCTGCTCGGAATGTATATCTATGGCTTGTGTGTGTTTTTGTGTTTTGTGTGTGTGTGTGTGTGTGTGTGTGTGTGTGTGTGTGTGTTTCACAGTGTTGAAATGTAAGGGATTGTTGTAATACAGCACAAACTTTGTGTTTTGTGTGTGAGGAGGTAATTAAAATGTTTTTTTGATATTGGCCCATTTTATGCATAAAAATGATCAAATTCTGACACACAATGCTAATTTTTCATGAAAATAAGTCAAATTTACAAGACATTATTGGACTAAAAAATAAAAAGTACACCAAGAAAATCAGACACTGTAGCCAAACGAATTTCACCAATTTCAAATTCATGTTCAATTGAGCTCTAAGAACCTCTGTACTATAAAGGATATTTTGAAAATTCCACTATGGACAAGAATGGTTTTAGAAACACTAGTTAGCTAACTTGTCTTCAATAACACTTGAGCTTGCCTTCACCCACCTCGCCTCACCACTCACGTGTGTCACACTTACAACACACAAGTGTAACTCATGGCAGAAGGGGAGGAGAGGTCAGTGTGGTCAAATGGAATGTCCTTGCCCTCTTAATTCAGCAAACTTACAATGCAATTTTTTTTTTGAGAAGTCTGAATGTAGTGTACATAATTTAGTGAATACTTGCTGTATTTGGCTGTAAACCTTACTGCAGTGTCTTTCTTTCTGTTGTTAGCCTTTTAGCCTTAAACATGCTACCCAGACAGCTTGCAGAGTAAAGTGATGAAGTTGTGTCAGCAGTCATGTATAAAAGTCATTTGCAAACTATGGCTAGAAAAATGTATGTTATGGTTTTGAAATGCTAAGCACTTAATAAATATTTTGAGCTGAAAATATTTGTTACCTTTTTAATGAAGTTAAAAATATAAAGGAAATTATTGTGAATTCTGCAAAGAGAAGTACAGGTAAGAAAAGAAGGTTGTAATATTTCACTATAAAGATCAAAGTAGTGCCACTTTGAGTGGGTGTAACAATACATTAAAAGTGTGATTGCATACATTTTGGAATGATATATTCAATTATATTAATAATTAATAACATATGCTCTTCTTAACCAAAACAAAATTCTAATTTTCAAATCCATTTCAGAACTCTAAATAAGCTTGCTATATTGTTTTTTTTTAATAGTCTACATTATTCCACTGCAGTGTAAACAGCTCCCCAGTTTGAGTATTTATTGCAATTTGAAAAATGATTCGGATATAAATCATGGCAAAGCATGAAGTTTCAAGATTCACTGAAGGAACCCAATCGAATCTCAATCGAGGGTAGAGATTCACATACTGCTGCTGTGAGTTATGTTTGTTTATTATTTTAGCATTTTCATCAGCATCATCAATAAATGAACACAGTCACAATCATTTATTTAGAGTCTTTTGATCATATTCATGCAGAAAGTACCATTATCACACAAAACCCTTCATTGTTGCGATTTTTTTTTTGTACTTCAAAGCCCCTGAAATGTCAGGCAGACTGTCTGGCTGAGAAATCAAACACTGAGCTTCAGTGAGCTAAACACAAGAAAACATCCTTCAGCTTCATTATTGTGTCTTTATTCTTTGTAAGAGAAAAATGAAATTGATTTCAATATTTAATAACATGTTTTCAGGGCCCTGTTATAAGATACATACATAGATATGTACAATGAGCACAAACTACTCAGAGCACAGATCTAAAAGACATCTAAAGAGATTCTCCCACTTTTTGCAATTTATCATTAAATTCATTCTTTTTGGTCACATGATTTAATTTCATTGAACTAATCCTAGTTTGAAAGTGAATAAAACTATGACAATTGTTTGTAGTCTAAAAAAATAGATTTTTATTGTTAGATGTTCATCTGATGCATAACTAGACAGTATTTCATCACTGTTCATCTGAACAGGCTCTGTAGCCTATATTTAGCTGATGGACATGATTTGGTTAAACGGGGGTTCTTCAGAGGTTCTTCATAAGGGCAATGGGTTAAATATAGGACCACGACACCTTAAAGAACCACTGAGATGCTTAAATGCATCATCTCCACAAAGTTATGATGATCATTTATTATTGATCCAATAATATATTATGATCATTTTATGGAATGGTGTTCACATCTATGGAGAACCTGCTCTACACAAGCCTTTAAAGAACCTAGGCCACAAAAGTGGTCATTTCCAGGCTCCCCCCACAAATGTGTTCTTTTGTAGCTACTGTTGTGAGTTTGAAAATGGATTTATCACAGTACCTTCATTTAGAATGAGATATTCATTTAACCTAATAAGAAACTACAGAGGTCTTTGTTTAATATCTCCATGTAACATTAAGTTTCCGATTTAAACAGGATTTTTTACCAGTGTTCTCTAAAGACTGTCCAACAGCAGCAACAGAACACATTTGTGGGCATCAATTACAGAACAAATTACAGATCTAAACTGTAGTGGTTAAGAAAGAGAGGCTGAGGAGTTTAGGAGAAATAAATGCAGGCTGACTTTAAAAGCCTGTTTGGTTTGTGGTGGACTTTGATCTGTCAGAGAATTTTAAAAGCATGTTGATTAGAAAGAGGGGGGGCTTTTCCGACTGCTAGTCTGTGTTTGTGGGTAATAAGAGGCTCTTACAGTAAATATGTTTAAAGGAACAGACCAAGTACAGTGGATTTTGTGTGATGTTAGTACAATTACAAAAACCTACAAAAGTATTTACGCATCTGTGAGTGCAGAGAAATCTGAACATATGAAAGAAAAGCAAAATGAACATTCCCAACATGTTTTAATCCAAAACCACTGTAAAAGGACTGATCATTTCTAAGCGCTATGTTGTAATAATAAGTCAAGTTACCTGGTTTTTTGAGCGATACTACAGTGAAAATGGAATTCCCCAGCTCTTTCTAGAAGACCAGTGTGGTTCTAGAATTCTCTGGGTGGGGCTAGCATTGGATAACTCGCACAGAGATGTGGGGAAGAGCTGCTGATGTTGTGGCACTAGCGGTTTTTCCAAATTGACGTCTACAGGGGGCATTGATTTACACAGAACACTGCCTGTGTATGTGAAATGACCTTGTGGAGCTTCGCAGCCTCATCAGAATCAGATCGAGGAGATGGAGGAAGCCAAGGACAGTCTGAAACAGGCAGAAACATCTAAGAGGAATGGAATAACAGCAGTGCAGCATGGATTTGCTCACAAAGAAGAAAAAAAAAACAATATAACATCAGCTGATCTTGATGGGGCTTAATAACCCGGTATTACAGCCCAACTACATCCATCTCTCTCTCCCTCCCTCCTCCCCTCAGTCTTTCTCTCAGGTGTGTTTCTCTCGCGCTCTCTCTCTCTCTCTCTCTGTGTACTGTTGAAATATGGATAGATAGGTGAAGGAGAAGGTGCAGCTTCATGTTCATTGTTCTGCCTCCATGCTTGTTCAGAATGCCCAAAACGACATGAATCCCACAGAGAAGAAGCCCATTTCACCATTAGCAATGTGATAATACATCCACATTGCATTCAACAGAACTACAAATCTAATGCTCCTTATAAGATGTGCTTATATTGCATGAGGTGCAGAGCGTCCCCTGAATCAATTTTAAAACGAGGACATTTTTCAACCACCCACCTGTACTTCTGTGATCATGGCAGTTTTTAGTTTCCCAAACACAGTTGTGTGCATGTTTATCAGTCAGTAGGAGTGTAATGGAGCTCTCGTCCGTTCCATGCTGTGAGCTAGTGTAATGGACAAAAACACAAGACAACCTCAAAGTTTTAAAGCTTTTATTGTTACCCACATGGCTGCAGTGGCAAACACCAGTCGGACCTTTCTGAGACTCTGCAAAACAAATAAAAACAATTGTGATTATCTTGCACTGTTCAGGGTGGCCAACTGATGGTGTAGATAATGACCAATTTATCTATGACCCTATTTATTTGAAATAACTGTTTGTTTTGAAATGAGTTTGACTTACCTGCTTGTTCCAGCATGGCAGCAGCCTGTTGCAGATCAAAGGATCCGAGCCTAGGGGGTTCATGGGTTATGTAGTCTTGGGGTACTACAAGTGGAGTGTTCCATCTCCCATGCTTGGTTCCAAATGGTAGTGTTGCAGTATGAATGTCTTAATATTAAATGTTTTATATTTATATTAAAATATTGATGAAATAATAAAATAGTTTAACTAAAGTAAAATGTATAAATATAATTTGAATTTGTACATTTTAAAACTTACCTGCAAACTTACCTGTGGTTGGTTGAATCCAATAGGTTAAGGGGTCTGTAAAATGGAGAACTCGGGGATGTTTTTTTTTTTTGTCAGGGGGAAGCTGGCTTGGTGTGCAGATGTTTGTAAGGCCATGGCTGAAGGCATTTTTTGATATGTTTGTATCAAGTTGATCAGTTTATTTTGTTTTGTTTTCCCTTTATTTTCATTTTTCTTTTTCTAATTAATTATTTTTGAATTTTGGAACACCATGCACTTTTCACTGTGGACTTAATAAACATTCCTTCATCAGAACTTCCAGTTTTCCAGTTTTTTAATCTCCACTCAGCTATCCTGTAACATGAAGTTACCTCAAAGCAGTTTTTTTTTTTAAAACTTGTTACCTATTCTTGCAGCCATGTGGACTTTTCCAGTTTGTTGCTGTGTTGAGGAAAATATGTTGTTAAGTAAAACAACGGCTAGTGTGAACACAAACACATTTAGTCTACTGTAGATGACTGTTGATAACTGTAGAAACGAGCAAGACAATCTGATCATTTTCATTGCATTTGAACTCGTTCTTGAGGCAGAGGTGTCAAGACTTTCATCACATATTTTGGATTCACATTGGGGTGAAATCTCCAGTCACAGTTCCTTGCACCTCTGCTGCTTTATCACTGTTGGCTGAATGGACACATGAATCAAATTTCACCACAAGCTAATATTCAGGTTTTATTTTAACCAATTAAACTGCTTGGGCCTGTATGTGGGCCCCACTTTCTTACTCTCTCGCTCTTAATAACAACTTTTCCCATAACTACAGAACAGTGCAAAAAGGACCACACTTCATTTATTTAACAGCTACAGCTTCCATTCTGTTCAGAAGTTTGCTTTCTGTTTTTCAGAGAAATCTGCAGGGATATTTTTCCCACACCTCCATAGTTCAGTCTTGAAAGTTAGTTACATTTCTTGTTTCTCATAATCTAAATAATCCCGAACACATACACACTGACACTGGGAACTAAATAAATGAAGGTTGATCTCTGACTTTTGCACAGTACTCTACATATTAGTTCCACAGTAGTTACTAAATATTTCATTGTAGTTTTTGTTGGTAACTGCTGTGGAGAGTTCTGTTAAATAAAATAAAATGTTGATTTAAAGAGCTAACCGGTTAAGAGGCACCCATAACCTAGCATTACATACCATGAGCAACACTGAGCAGCGCATGTCTTGCAGTGCTCTCTGAGATTGAAGATGGCTACAATAAAGAGCTGAGAATTTTTCTAGAAACCACAAAATAGCTGAACGCAACTGACCCTGATGCTACTTGTTAAACCAGACACCCCCACTGAATCTTTTTTAACTAAATTTTGGGGACACACATCATTTAAATAAATAAAGAGTGTCCTCAAAATACAGGGGCAAATATATGCTTATCATTAAGCTATGAGTAGCGTGGCTAGCATATTAAGTTGGGGCCTGTAGATGCACATGGAGAGTCTGATACCTAGTGCAAGCTAAGATGGCCACAACTATCAGAGTTTTGTTTATCTTCACATTTTAATCTGTCTGACAGGAAATAAAATCTTGTTAGTAGTTGCTAACTTTGCATGCCCTGACATTTCAGAGTGAAATACAATTGCTAGATTTTTTTTATTTTTTTTTTTATTTCATGGCATCATATTTTTACCATCATGTTAGCAACATGGAAAAAAGCATGTGTTTCACGTGTGTATCTTAAGCCTACCCATATTTTTGATCTACAATAAGTAATAAGCAGAAGTTAGGAATAAGTGATACAATAATAAATATTAAGATTAGTGTTATAATTCCTCAGGCTAAGTGGTTAAACATTCTAACATAGTTCATTAGGTAAGCTGTGTGTGAACAGGTTTCCAGGACAAGTAGACATTTAATTTCTCATCAGTTGTGTTGACTCAAATGATTTAAAATGAGTTGTAACTGATGAAACTGTGGATCATTAATATTAGCCTATATTATTGATCAATCAATATATCAGTCAGTCTGTATCTGTTTATCTACGCATTGTCCCATTGAAACACGCTCACCTTGCACTTCTGTCCTGCCTCCATGATTGTTCATCACACCAGGCCAGACAGCCCGGGAAAACTGTTCATTGTCCTGAACAAAAACAGAGAAGAAAGAAAAGGGGAGATTTATCAGACCAGATCAATGACTCAGTAGAAAATGATCAAACTCTGCTGCACCACAGATCAGAACAATCAGCCTGAGAACAAAAACAATCCCACAGAGGACTCTGAGCACTCTAAACATAAAAACAAGATTCTGTGAAGCTTTGTCTAAAGTATCTACCACTCATTCACTAAAACAAGTGGAGAATTTGTGTGGTAAGTGCAGATTCTAAACTTTATACCACAATTGTGTTTGTCAAGATTTTAATTTGTGTTTTGCAGAAAGAAAAAAAACAGGCTGTACTTTATTTTTTATTTTTTGCATTTTTGACATTTAAATAAGTGCAGACTCAAATGTTTATTAAAGAATGTGAATAATGTAAATTAAATACAAATGCAATTCATTAGGGCCGGGAGCACTTGTCAGTTTATCAATAATGAATGAAAATAGCCATGAAATCAATAAGTAGAATTTCAGCAGTAGTGTTTTTATTTTTATCCAAAACTCCACTTTTTTTTTTACAGTTTTATTTTACACATAGTAATGAGTTGTGCGCCATAGTATGAGTGAATTACTCACTACCACTCAAATGCTGTCAGAAACAGTATCTTTCATGCTAATTATAGGTAAATGTTTAGTCGTTGTGAGGTATTTTGACACTGAGTAGATTTTTACAGATGTAATGCAGAGGAGAATGAAATGGAGTCATCGAGAAGTAACTGATGGAGATATCATTTTCTGTTAGTGTGACTCAAAGTTGCAGACACTGGGTAAGAGCCCATTTTGCTAAGAAGGTCAAGAAATAATATGAATGCTCAGCAATTACAATTTAATATTACAATTATGCAATATGTCAGCAATTATGTTATTCTTATTTATTTAAATTTATAAGAATGTAAAAAAACATTAGCTTGCTGTGATGCATTCTATGAAGTATAACAGAGCTTTCTACTGTAGGCTTTTGTTGCCCCCTCTGAAGCAAATGTAAGCTGTCCTAGATATATTGAATATAACTACAGTATACTCTAATATACTAAAACTAATATAGTTTTAAATTATATTTTGCTACATACTTAAAATACAAACATATTTTTAAAATACTAATCTTAGCTCTATAATTCATTAAATAAACTGTAATTATGAATAATCATCATCATCATAGTCTTTGTTTTAGCTCTGGTTTACATTGAGGACATCTTCACTTTCAGTGTAGCTGAGGGTCACAAGGGGAATAAAAAGCAACAGAATAATACCAGATACAAGAAACCTTGTAAGACAATAAAAGCCAGTGATAAACAATAACGTCAATAAGACAATTAAATTATAAAACAGGCCTTGCAAAAGTTATTTAAAAATTCAATCAAAACAAACAACTAAACACAATTTGAAAGTCAAGCTTTACTGTGTCTAAACATTACATCAAAATTACAGTAATACCTTAAGACTTTGAAGGATTAACTGGAGAGAAACAACTGTGCTGATTTTATCCTGAAGAAATGAAACACTGACTTGTTAGTGAAACACAATTCCCAACAAACTAAAAGCTTTGAAAAAACTTTCAAACCATGAAAAGGCTTTTCCCTCAGAAAACTAGCAGAACATAAGTTCAGCACTGAATTTAAAGTTATAAATTAACATCCACACAAACACTGCTGAATTCAAATTAAAACAACAGCAAACCTTCACGCCTCCTACAGTGATCGTTTGTGTTTGTGCTGTGTGTGTTAATGTGCTGAACTGTTTAGTATTCTGAAGAGACTCTTAGGTGTTTTAACTCTGGAAGTGGAAATGAATTCTCTGCACCCACCAGCTTTTACCACCCAGATCTCAGACATGACTCATCAGCCACCATTTAGCAGCTGCCGCACTGTGCACAATCACAAATAATGCACTGTCAATGTTTTCTTTATTGAGCAAATAAAGAGTAATTGTGTGTTAAAATTTGAATACGAAATGTGTTCTGTGTAGAATAGTCAAAACATATGTAAATATTTTTAAAGCTTTCCATGAAGTGGGCTTTTCAACTTAATGTGATATATAATCATTAAGTTTTCCATGATATCGGCCCTTTAATTTGATTTCAATATTAATATATAATTTTTTGCAGTGCATACATAAAGCCAATACAGGACCTAAACTCTGCAGAGTCAGGACTCATTTGCAACCAGACCATCTCCATAAACTCATTAAAGCCATGGACAAACCCTCCCTCCCTTTCTCTCCCTCTTTCCCTCTCTCTTCCTCTCTCTCTCCCTCATTTTTTTCATTTTCCCAAACACTAATTTTCCAGCTGAAAAGTTCATTAAATACAGAGCTGAGGACAAAGTGGTGCCTCCTAACACACAGCTGTCTGTTCAAAACATGGAGGAGGAGTTTCATAAAGGGGGGAGGGCGATAAATTTTGGAGTACAGAGAGAGAAAGAGAGGGAGAGGGAGAGTCTTGTGAGTGACATCTGAGAAACATAATAATGGGCCAAAATTATGGAATAGCAGTTCTTGTTTTTTTTTTATTAGTCATTATACAGTCTGTACAGACTATATATGGAAAATAAGCTGCTTTCACTGTTTGACTGTTTTTGTGATTTCACAAAAAACAACACATTTATATCTACCTGTTCAGCCTTAAGCACTTTAACCCCACCCGCTCATGCTGAAGTTATAAGGAGCCAATCAGAACAAAGCTCATTTACATGTATCAGTCTTAGAGGTACATTGCAAAAAACAACCCATTTAATTCGTCTTGTTTTGCACAATGAAACTTTCATGTAACTAGTAAAAAGGTAGAGATTCTTGACAGTTACCTGAAGCAATGTAAAAACTGCCTGCAACACATTGTCACTCCATTAGCAGCTTGTAGTTGATACACTGCAATGTTCTCGCAAATATTTAAATTATACCTCAAAGGCAGTGGTATATACTGTCTTTGAGGTATAATTTAAATATTTGCACCATTTTTTTTATCATCTTCTCGCTCCAGTTGTCACTGTCATTGTTTTTTTCCCTATATCTATAAATCATTATAATTTCTTTGTCTATATAGGTGTCTTTACTAGATATTTGTTTTTTTAATCTGTTTTGTGTATTTTAAGCCTATGAAAATACATGTTTAAGCGGCTATTACAGTTACAATTTACTTGATGTCTTGATGTCATAGAAGCACAACACCTTTATCACAGACAGCTTCTGTCTCTTCTTTTCTAATAGTTTTCATAAATTGGATCCCAAATGGCTCACCATTTCACCATTACTATTATCTATAACAGACAAAAGCATGCTGCATAACCAAAAACAGTAGAAGCAACTACAATTGTGTGCTTTTGTCCACTTTGTATAGACAATTCTCACCGCATCGGACTGCATGTTCTGCTTTTGTTATTTTCTGTCTTTGCTTGTGCAGATCAGTCTTCTGAGACGTGCACGCTGGAGTTTGATTTCATTGTCATTGCTGACAGATGCTAATTTTATTAGCCTCAAACATCACAGTGCAGCCCTACAGCTGCTACTTCCACATGAAATAAAACAACCCTGGTGGAAATCAGAGAGACACAAAGTTCCTCAGTGAGTGAAACACATCAGGCTTTAAGCAGGAAGTGATGGTGCACTGCAGTATCTGTCCAAAGAGCTTTAAATATTCATCCTTTACTCGTCTCATTAGAGAAAGACACAGAGCAGAGCAGGCTGTTGGAAATCTAATGCATGATGGAGCAGCTGTGGCTGAAGCAGGATGTTTTATACTGATCTAATACCAGCTTCTTCAGACTAAACACAAAAGACAAACTCATCTCAAGGCCAGGAACTTACCATTATTCTAAAATGTGTCAGAACGCAAGGGGGCATTAACCCTTGTAAAGCCTAGGCAAGAATCAATTCGAGTCACTTTTATGTCCAAAAAAGTTGGGAAACTGTGCAGATTGTAAATAAAAACAAAATGCAATGATATGCAATCATGTAAACTCTAAGTTAAAATAATAGACAACATATCATGATGTTGAAACCGAGAAATTGTATTGTTTTTTTTTTGTTGTTGGTTTTTTTTTTAATATTAGCCCATGTTGAATTTGAGGCCTAAAACACATTCCAAAAAAGTTGGGACGGGGGCATGTTTACCACTGTGTTTCATCACCTCTTCTTTTAAAAATGCTCTGTAAGCGTTTGGGAACTGAGACCAAATACTGTCATTGAAAAGTTTGTAATTGAAAGTGAAATGTGCAAGTCACCCACTAATGTGCACTAATGCACCCCTATAGCATCATAAATACTGACTTTTGAACTGTGTGCTGATAACAAGCTGAGTGGACTTTAGGATGGTGTCCATGCTTTCCAAAAGGAATTTCAAAAATTGAAACACACAAAAACACCCAGAAAAAAACTACAGAAAATGAAAGACAAAAATGTGAAAAAAAAGCATGCACAGAATTCAGAATTTCACATAAATACAACATTATATACACAAAGATTAGAAAAGCTAAAAGATTAGAAATAGTTGGGCACAATAATTAATGGAAGAGGTTGTTAGTTTAGGACGCTAAACTAACGAACAAGTTTAAAGAGGGGGTGGTGCTAATCTGACAAGAACACGACTGGGGGGGTGGTTTTAGAGCCTGACTGGGCAAACTCTGCCCCTCTTGAATGTTCTTTTGCAGTAGTGAATTTGTCTTAATTAGTGAACAGTCTTAAACGTGATTTTAGTGTTACACCACAGAAAACACACCAAGAGGCAGAAAACAGACCATTATGAATCAGATTCACTGGTTATTTTTTATGAGAACTACAGGTTTCCCTTTGTTTCCTGCTCTAACTCACCTGACTCGAGGTCTGAATATTATCTGAGCTGAATCAGGATACTGCACCTGATTTATTATTCATCAAGTGCTAAAAATATAATCATTTATATGGTGGCAAGAGAGCAGTCTTGGAAAAGAGAAAAACAGTGAACAGATTTTCTACACAGTTTGACACCCCTGAGCTAAACTGTTAGAGAAACTGTGATAACTTCACCATCTCATGGAGTACTGGTGCTAAAACATGGGGGAAAAAATGAAGGGGAATAAAAACCTTCCGACGAAAAACATGCATTTTTTTTAACATAGTGAAATCTTCACATTAAATACAATGTTTTAATATTTTGACATTCAGGAAAGTCGAAAAGAAGACTGATTTTAAGTAGGGATGCATCAATATCATTTTTTCAGACTAAGTATATAGTTTTAGTACTTGGCAATACAGGGTCTAGACCATACTGAGTGACCTAGTTGTTAGTGTGAATTAGTGTAAATTAGTGTAATGTACCTTAACAATTAAATCATTAACATTTAGCTGATTTCAAATGAAGTGCAATTGCAAGCTATGCTTAATAATTTAATGTTATCCTTGATTGAGTAATGCTTCAGTGTTTTGTTCCCTGTCAGAAAAGCACAACTTTTGTACAGCTGTAGTTTTGCCCTTCCTCCATCTCTTTCAACAGAAGTCGCTGTAACACAGTGACAGCAGGAATTACATTAGAGGCTAAAGGAGCTCCGTTGTGGAGTTTTTGCTGAAATCTTTTGTTTGGCTGGTTGAGCTGTAGTTGAATGTCCTCAAAAGCCAGACGTATGCTGTGTGACTTCTGTAGTTCTGTGATTTTTGACAGTTCTTTGGTAATTCACACTGTACATTTGAAGAAAACATAGGGTTATACCGAACAGAAACGCTGAAAAACTGATCAGTGCTGCTAACACTGTACACTGAAGCTAAAAGCAGGCAGTGATGTACATGGAAGGACAATATGGTCTGTCTACAGACTGTTTTACAATTATTTGTATTTTTAACAATTGAGTTATTTTGCTATTCTATTCAATTCTGTAATTCAATAATGTAATGTAATGTAATGTAATTTTGGTCACACTGAGTAAAGTCATCATAGTATATGTCACACATCAGCTTACATTACAGCTGGTATTGGAATGTTGGTATCGGTGATAGTAGTGAATACGAGTAAATGACCACAGTATCAACCTGATCCCCAATACCAGCGTCAGCATCCTTATAAACCGTTTTTTTAAGCTTTTCTGCCCTGGCACGAGCAAGGTGTTGCTTGTTTGTCAGCTCAGAAGAGAACAGCATATTAAAATTTAAGTGGGACTGAAAAACATACTGTCACAACCAAAAGAAAGTGGCAGTACTAGGAACATTCTGGAAGCCATGCAATGCTCTTTTTTTTCTTTCACACTAGTAATGTGTCGTGTGCTCTTTTACATGAATGTTGGGAAGCAACCCACATCAAACTGTTTTAATTTATGGTAAATTAAGATGAAACAAACGGGTAGATCTTAAGATTTTGTAGCTGAAAATCACAGAACCCCCGGTTGTCAATCTCTGTGGAACGTGCTAGCTTGCCCCAGACCTGCTGCTTGTTGCGTTGCAGTTTTCCCCATTTCAATACTATTTTTAATGCCCTCACTCAGTTAGGTTAGCATCAGTAAGCTAATCAGCTATCCATGCAAACTTTGCAATGTAATAATACTATTTGTCTTCTTTGTCTGGCTGTAAGATTTTGTGTAGTGCCTTTATTTTTTTGGTTTTAAGCCGTGCAGAACTTTGGGATGCTAACTAGTCGTAGTAGTTGTATCAGCAGTCATGTATGACGAATGGAGTAGTTTGCAACCTAAAGCACAGCAAATCAAGTGCCATGGTTTTAAAATATTTAAAGTTTTTAAAAGTACTTCATGTTATGGCTTATAAATAGCTTTGCCAACATTATTTTTGGGAAATGTGTCAGATGATTTCTGGACAAGTTCTGCTGCTGAAGTTGACATTTGTGTTCACTTACACCTACAAAGGCTCACCTAATTACTACACTACTAACTACACTTGACCTAACAAAATAATGTAATGCCACAAAATAAATAACAAATATAACCAATTTGGCTAATTTTGGAAACAAAAAACTACTGAAAGAAGAGGCATTGGGGAGAAGAATGACCTTACTGGTAGCCTGAGGCAAATGGTCTGACTGAAAGAGCCAGTATGCCCATTACTATTTCACATACACTCAGTATCAGCTTTGGCACTCAGTGGACAGTCACAAAACTGAACTCACCTGTGCTACACAGCCAGGGTGATGAAACCACTTACATATAAACAACATACAAACCTTATTGGATAGTTCTGTAATGTAAACAACAAGGACAATGTAACAGGTAAATACAGTATACAGGAAAATAACAGCTTTAACTCAACAGAATAGCTCCCCCTGCAAAGTTAATCTAAGAGTGGGTGATATGGCAAACATCACAGCATTTTCTTTCACAATAAACAATATGCATCACAGTAGTTAGAGAGGTAGTAAACAAGTTGGAAAATGGTCACAAGACTGAATCATGCCTATTTTTAGTGCATAAAACCACACAAACCTAATAAGCAGAGTTGAGGGAGAAAAACTTAAATACAGGGAAATGAGCTTCTTAAAGGGCCTATGTAATGGAAAGCTATTTTTGTCTTATTTTAATTAAATATGAGTTAGATGTACTATGTAAATAGTTTCATAATGTAACATTCACTACCCAGTCCATACAAAACATTTATGGCCTCTTTTGAATTCACTGTTTTTATGATGTCTTGAAAATCAACACATTTACTTAAATCCACCTATTCAGCCTACAGATGCCCATGCACACTGAAGTTATAAGGAGTCTTTACACCCAGGCTGCTTTTGAAAAGAGGCATGACACAAGGCCAATCAGAACTGAGCTCATTTGCATATAGTCTTTAAAGCAAACAAAAAAAACAGCTTGCTTAGATTTAGGGGTTAAAGAGAGGTTGGAAATTTTAAAAATTGTCATTTAAAAATTAATTGGGACTCTTTTTGGTACATAAAGGGTATGCTTCACAATTTGACCCCAGGGGAAAACAAAAAGTAACCAAAAAAAATTTATAAATAGAAAACATGAACATGCTTAGAGGTTTTAAGACTGAGCTCATGTCTGTCCTGCTGTTGTTGGGGTATGTTTATATTCAAAGACAAAAAGAGCAGACAGCATCTGGACAAAGACAAATAGCTTCATCTGACGTGTAATGACAGACGATTCAGAAGCCAGTCATATATCAGCAGTTTGAGATCCATTTGTCTTCTCCAAGTCATAAAAAACACCCTCCATTTCCTGTGCTGAGGGAAACAAATGAGAAAGAATAGCTGATAATGGAAAAGCAGAATAAAAGGATGTAAAGAAAACAGTGAAAATGTGTAAAGGCCACATTGTCCCACCAGACTCTACTTAGAACACCTTTTCAGCTTCTCAGAAATGGAGAAGTGGAGAAATGCACATAATTACAGTACACAATGAAAGAAACGCTGCATTTCAGAACAAGCCATGGAGCTTTTACCAGACAAGCATTCACTGGATTTTTCCAGCATTCTAAACGCATTGTAACTTTCCATCTCTTTTCTTTCCAATTTCAGGTAGGTGTTCTCAAAAAACTACTTTGGGACAATGCAGTAGGCATTTGGGACGAGTTATAGGCAGCTATGAAAATTGTAGTACTCCTAAAGTAATAGTTTAAACTAAAATAAAAACTGTACATACTATATATTTGTATGTATTGTTTTACCCAAGAATCTGTATAAATGGCACAGGAATCAGTGTATATTCTCTAAATGCCCCCTTCCTTCCTGTTCCCAAACATAGCCCCACAAGAATGCTTTTACTTCTGGTGAATGAAGAATACAGCCCACCTTTACTGCTTCCTCTTATTTTTATTTATTTATTTTTTTGCGCTTTGTTATGTAAAGTGGCCTTGTGAATGTGAAAGGTGTTATATAAAATATAAATGTAACTTTAAAATTGTACTACTTTTTAAATTAATTGATGAAGTCAGGTCTGTAAGATGTAAATATAGGAAAGACAAACGCTCTTATTCTTTCACTCAGCCATCACTGCTATTGTTTTTGCTTTAGCTGAAGTGGCTTTAGCCAGCAGTAAGAGCTTCCAGCAGGAAAAAAAATGTAAATATGAAAAGACGGTGGGTTTCGAAAACTGAATAGTGAGTAGTGCTGTTTTCAGTCAGATGCTGGCGAATTTCAGGAAAACACAAGTACCAATACAAGAGTAATCTGAAAGTGCCCTACGTTCTCAACATAAACTTCAAAGCCCTGGTAACTATAACACCTGTGGACCTGAATACTGCAGCAAAATTTAAAGAAGTTTATAATCCATATTTCTGAAAAGGTTTCTGGAAAAGTTGGTGATTACAACTTGGAAATTAAAGTTGAAAAATATATAGTTTCACCCCTACACAGAGTCACAGGTCTATTTATATTCATCATCTCCCTTTAGTTGTAATGTCAGAAGCAGTAATATTAAGTATGAATTGCATAACTGTAGTCCAAAGCTAAGGCTTCATTTGCTGTTCACCATGTGCTAAAAATATAAAGCATATCACAGCATATGAACGGCTGGGGTAATTAAATCATCAAGGGACTCTGAGAGGGGTCTTAATTAAGTTGCGAAAGCTGCGTACGCTGAAGGCCCTGAGGAATATTCACCAGGTTTGACACACCGTGACTTATAATGTAATTACAGCTTTAATACAAAGCGAAGAGCAGAGCAAATAGAAATAGATCCCAGCTCCACTCTTTACTGTCTGAAGCTGCTGCAGCCAGTAGTCCAAAGCTCTACTAATACACATTAGCCTTTATGCCACAGTCTGAAAAATAAAGGGTCCTCACAAGGTTCTAGGAAATATGCTACAAATTTACAAGTGTTACTAGCTTAGCTTATATGCTAGCAAAAAAATAATTTCCATTTTATTATACAATTGAAATGTTATTATGCTGCATAGCATTATGTGACCAATGGGGGGAACTACTTTTTTAGGTGGAAGACATTGCCTATGTTAAAAATATACACACTCTTAGAGATAAAGATTGCTAACTTCATGGCTTAGACATATGAGATGTTAATCAGCCCCATAGATAAGAGCAATTTCATTTTCAGAAAAAAGTCAGAGTGTATATAAATAGATACCAAGACTCACAGCAATAGGAGACTCAAAGTTGGGGGTTATAGTGAACATCACACCAGTGAGTGGCATCATGACTATAATCCACAACAGTTCAGCAAAGTAAATAACAAAGTAAAGTTTCAACTATGATTTTAATTTCATCAATTTCTTCTGCCAAAAAAGTAGTTCCAGCTCAAGTGGCATGCTGCTGTGCAACCAAGCAACAATGTGGCATTCTAGCGATGTTAGCTTACAGTCATGTCAAAACATTAGGACCTCATTAAATATTCAGCTCTTTATTAAAAAATGTTCACATATCAATATCTAATCTTGTTTTTATTCATCTCTGGAAAAGAAAGTGATTTAATTGTAGGTAAACAACACAAATAAACCTTGTTTTACTCATTAAACAAAAAATATTAATAGCTAGTGTTAATCCCCTTTGGCTGAAATAACTTCAGTGAGACATTTATTGTAGTCATCTACCAGTCTCTGACATCAGTCTGAGGAAAGTTTGTCCCACTCCTTAATGCAGAATTTTTCCAGCTGTGAGATGTTTTAGGGGATTCTTGCATGTACAGCACATTTCAAGTCTTCCCACAGCATCTCGATGGGATTAAGATCTGGGCATTGACTTGCCCATTCCACGACTCTCCATTTCTTCGTTTTCAGCCAGTCCTTGGTGGCTTTACTGGTATGTTTTGGGTCATTGTCGTGTTGCAGGGTGTAGTTCCACTTCAGATTTTTTTTTTTTTTTACAGATTTGTCTTTCATGTTCCTCAAGCATCCTCTGAAACACAGTAGAATTCATGATGGATTCTATGATGGTGAGCTGGCCAGGTCCTGCTGCAGCGAAGCATCCCTAAACCATGACACTTCCACATTCATGTTTCACAGTTACTATGAGGTTCTATTTGTGGAATGCTGTGTTTCGTTTACACCAAACATGCCTTCTGTTATGGTCTCCAAATAATACAATTTTAGACTCATCTGTCCAAAGAACATTATTCCAGAAGTCCTGGACTTTGTCTACGTTCTCTCTGGCAAACTTCAACCTAGCCTTCAGAAGAATCTCCAAACCATACATCATAGCAGGACGCACTACTGTCTTGTAAACCTTCCCTTTCACTCTTGCTGCTATCCTTCTGTCACACATCAGCCCTGACAGCCGTCTCCACCCACTCCATCCTGCCTGCACCCTCTTCTTCACCTCTTTTCTACACTGTCCATTGCTCTGGATGGTTGAGGTTACCCAAGATATTTGAAGTCATCCACCATTATGACCTCTACTCCTTGCATTTTCACCTTTCCACCTGCCTCCCTCTCATTCACACACATGTATTAAATCTTGTCTCTACTGACCTTCATCAGGAAAATCAGGGTGTATATGGATTGTTTTACCAAACTGGGTCAAAGTCAGAATTCAAAAGACATTTTTGGAATTTTAACTGACTTGGACTTTAGACCAAAATTATTTTGTTTTAGTCCGAATAACCCTAAACCTTGCATTTATTGTATTAAAATAAATTATTAAATGTTCCGTTTTGTGGCTACCAAAAACAATCATAACCTGACTGAAACTTTACTGAAAATACATTGAAGAAGGGTTCAAATTGTAAGCATCTTGCTTTGTCTTGAGGGTCACGACCACAGCACTTATAAACACTGACCTGAAAAATTCCAGTCATGTGGGCAAGCCTGGTTTCAAACCAAGGCTGTGAGGGGAATAACAAGCTTTACTACTTGCTTTTGCTAGAATAGAGGTTCCCAACCTTTTACAATTTGCAGCCCACACAACTGACCACAGAAGCTTTCACACCCCACAAGAAGATTTAACTGGCCTGAATGTAAGCAAATATAAGGCAATAATCAAAATATCATTTAAAATTTAGCTTGAATGTATCACAGCATACTATCCTGCCTTCCGCCCGATGACCGCTGGGATAGGCTCCAGCAACCCCCCAGCGACCCTGAGGGAGAAGCGGCTAAGAAAGTTTGTGTGTATCACAGCATAATAAATACAAAAAAACAAAAAAACATTTTGTTTGTGGTCTTTAATCCACAATGGATTAATTCCTTATGATCAAAAAGAGAAATGTTTTGCATTGACCTACAGTGAAAATATAAACAGAATAGCCCACTGGGCGATTGCAGACCACAGGTTGAAAACCTCTGTGCTTGATGATAAACACCACTATCTCAGATTTTTGGCAATTAATGCCTGGTTCACACTACACAACTTTTTCAGTCGTCAGGTTTTTGTGCCGTTCACACTACATGACTGGTTGTGCTGTAATCGCGGGTCTTTCAGTTGTTGTGGCTTTCACACTACATGACTGATCTGCGACAGGGGCTCACGAACGACTTTCACCCTGGGGAATCGCCGACTCATCTGGCTGCTGTCCAAAAACATGAGAACACACGAAAACTAAACTCGTGAGAACTAGCAATACCACGTAGAAGATGAAACGTAGAACAAGCAATCCGAGTTGTCACTGCGCTGATTTGTAGTGAGAAAAGAAAGAAGAAAAAGGAACGAATACGAGACGATGGATAAAGGCACGGGGCCAGCAGGGACGGTCTGTTCTGCAGAGAGAGTTGGAGGTAAATATTTTCAACGGTGACGCGGTTCTCTCTCTACGCGTTCCCATTGGCTGTAGCTAGACGCTGCTGTTGACTCACAGTCGCCGACTGGGCTGGATATTAAACATGCTAGATATTTGCCAGGCGTCTGCGATTAGTCGGCGACCACTCGGCGAGCGTCTTTCAGCTGTTCACACTACACGACTGAGCGACCGCCAAGTGATTGCCGATTTGCCTCCGACCACAGGTTTCTGTCGGCGATCTACAAAAAACAGTCGGCGACTGAAAAACCAGGCTAAAATCGTGTAGAGTGAACTAGGCATAAGAATAGTGTAAAAATGAGCCATGATTAATGAAACTACTGTTTGTGCCACACTTAAAACTAAAAAGTTAAACTGAAAATAAGGACAAATGGGTACAACATGAACTGAAATGTAACTAGAGAGGAGATAACTACAGATAGATAGCAACTGACAGACACTAACTGGAATTAAACACGTCATTTAGAAAGGGCTCCTATATCATGCTCAAGTGGTCCATTTTAAAATGGGAACAACCACTAACGTATAAGCTAACACTCCTAGTAACACTAGTAATACAAAAAAGATCTTTGTGTAGCATATAGGCTTCTATACTAACGAGATCGGTTCCTTTCCGAATAAATGCATTGTTTTTAATGTACAAGGTTTTATTTTAAGAGCAACAGTGTAAATAAGGTTATTTTATAAATCTATTACATCTTCACAAAAGTAATCAGTATTGGGATACACAATTTTCCCAGCTAGAAACAATCTGTTGAACACATTAGAGGCAAGTTGTTGAAATGAGCTTTATTTTCCATGCTCATCTCTGCCTATGTTGGCCCACATTCTGATAAACATGAAGTAAATATAAGCTCATCAGACTGCAGAGTAATCACACAGAGGAGCTGCACTGATCAATATGAAGCTGATAGGAAAAGGGTAGATCTGTTTGTGTGCGCAGTCTAAAGGATGGGACATGTTTATTCTTATTCTGTGGAAATTATGTGAGAAAACTTTAGCCCTCATTGTACAAAGTCTGCATCAAAAAAACGCAAACTCTCTTCTGAGTTTTTTTAAATGAATTACTAAGCAATTTGTGTTTTTATTTGAACAAAAGTTTTTTGTTTGTTTTTGTAAACACCAATGCTTTTATTTCATAATGCAATCTATGAGTTGTATACTGTATACATGGACCACAGCCATAAAGCTCCTGTGTTATTTCTCTTTAAAGTGATTATTTGGCCAAAAATCTAATTTATTCAGTTATCCACCATTTACCCCAAATGTAGTCGATCAGCCAACACGTTTTGTGTCTGAACTTTGCTTCTTTCATTTTACACTGAAGCTATGAGGCTAAAATAGCTAAAGGTAAACACATTAATTAACCATTATCAGGGTGCTAACTGCATACCTAATCATCACACAGTTGTTGAGTCAATTTTAATGAACATGATTATGTGGTTTCTTACACTTCATGACACACTGTTATCTCTAAACATGGACTAAAGCACATACGCATAGCTAAAAACAGTAGCAGCTACAAGGAAGGCTGAATCTTACTGGGGAATACCACCGATTTCTGCATTATTCAGTGGTTGAGATGTAAAAAGAGTCATTCAGAGTGGTTTAATGTGAAATGCTTCATTGTAGAGAGTCGATTTCTTTACAGTGTTGGTGATGGGAACCAGGGATCACCGTGTCTACAACACAAACACAGCCATTTTATTTATTCAAAACCACCAGTGAATCTGGTTCCTATCACCACCACTGTGAACAAATTTGACTTGGTAAGTTTCTCTAGAACAGAGTATTTCACACCAAACCGCTGAATGACTCTTAACAATTTAATTAAGCACAACTTCAGATAAAATGGTGGAATTCCCTTTTAACTGATTTAGGCATTGAGTTAGCACTACGGCTACCTCACTGCTACTTCATCAATACATTACTGATACTCTATTAAGAGTTTATTGATCATCTACCAAGGACCACTCAAAATAGTGATACCATGAAGATAAATAATGTTTACAAGTTCTGATGATTCATGTGACTTCTATTGCTTTTTAGCGACATTAGCATGGTAACTCCAGTTAGGGCAAGGATAGGATAGGGCAAGATGGAGGCAGATGATCCGCTGTGGCGACCCCTAAAGGGAGCAATTGAAAGAAGCAGAACGAAGCATGGTAACTCCAGTGCTACTAAAAACATGAACTTATTTAATAGCATACTTTAGAAGCAAACACCAAACATGGCTTGGCTGATTGACTACATTTGAGATAAGGAGCGATGGAAAATTACTACATTCGATTTTTCAGCAAATAATCACTTTAATAAAGCTTCATACATTCAGAAGCTGCAGATTTTTACTGCAAATACCTTCTGTTATGCTGCAACTTAATTTAAAAGACTGTGACATTTAATTGGAGAAGTGTGGAGACAAAAAGGTTGAGCTGCAGTAACGTGTATAGGTATAGAGCTGTTATGTTGGTGAGGTTAAAGGAGGCTTAGTAAGTCTTCATTCTTTGTGTCTTGATAGAGAAATACATTCTAGCATTGTCTGAACAATGTGAGATGGAGTGTGTAGGCATGCAAACAAGTAGCAGCAGGTGTGTGTGCTGCAGCTTCATCACAAGGTTATAATGATTCACTATATATATATATATAAATAACTATATATATGTATATGTATATGTATATATATGTATATATATATATATATATATACACACACACACACACACACACACACGCATGCAAATTCTGAAAAGTGCCAAGAGACATTCTTTTTTTTCTATTTATGCCAAAATACATTTCTACTGACCCACACAGAGAAACCATTTGAGAAAAGCCAACATGCGGCAATTCACACATGCACATAACATCTACAGCTTTCAGTTATAGAATGTGATGATAAATATAATTATTACACATAATAATTAAACATTTGGCTTCTATCATTTATTGTTACATTAGCTGCAAAAGCTCATCATCAGAACTTATAAACATTATTATTTTCCATTGTTGCATCATCAACAGAGCTTATAATCTAGAAAGTAATATATTTAAAATTTTTACATTATCATTAGAACTTCATGGAACATAACCATTATTTTCTTATTTCTTGATTCTAATATAAGAATGAAAAATGTTTAATTATACTTTAGAAAATATGTTCTGATGATCAGGTAACAATAAAAAAACGTTTACAAGTTGTGATGATGTAACAATGGAAATGGTGTCACTATTTTGAGTGGTCTTTTTTTCACTAAATAAACATTCAACAGACTCACAGTAACATATCAACATATCAGTAGTGTATCAGTAGTTAATAAATTCAGTAGATTATCAAGAGTTTTAATTGAGTAATTTTTTTTTGTAGTTCACTGAATTTGATTGTTTTACAATTTATTTGGTGTATCCAAATTCATATCTGTGGATGTTATCTGAGAGTTTACTGAACATGTATGAGGTCAAATACTGACCATCTCACCATCCTCAACAAGCTTAAACTGCTAACTGGACTTTAACTGGATTAGTTTTAGATTAGGTTAAGATTAGGGTTAGGATTAGGGCCAGGGTGAGGGTGAGGATTAGGATTAGGTTTTGGGTTGAGGTTAAGGACACTGTTGGCTGGATATTTTTGGATTGTGGAATATTCTCAGTCCAGCAGTGAAACTGAGGTGTTTAAAACACTGAGCTGGAGCTGATCAAATGGACAATGAGTGTAGAAACAAGGAGGTGGTCATAATGTTATGCCTGATCTGTGTGTGTAAGTAGTGTATCAACAGTACATCTTCAAGATGCTGCACTACGGCTACCTCACTGCTACTTCATTGATACGTTACTGATACTCTATTAAGAGTTTATTGATCATCTACCAAGGACCACTCAAAATAAAGTGTTACCATGAAGATAATGTTTACAAGTTCTGATGATTCATCAGTAGAGAGGAATAATGTTTGCAGGTTGATTCATCAGTGGAGAGGAATAATGTTTACAGGTTCTGATGATTCATCAGTGGAGAGGAATAATGTTTGCAGGTTCTGTTGATTCATCAGTAGAGAGGAATAATGTTTGCAGGTTCTGATGATTCATCAGTAGAGAGGAATAATATTTACAGGTTCTGATGTTTTATCAGTGGAGAGGGATAATGTTTACAGGTTCTGATGATTCATGAGTGGAGAGGAATAATGTTTACAGGTTCTGATGTTTCATCAGTGGAGAGGGATAATGTTTGCAGGTTCTGATGATTCATCAATAGAGAGGAATAATGTTTACAGGTTCTGAAGATCCATCAGTGGAGAGGGATAATGTTTACAGGTTCTGATGATTCATCAATAGAGAGGAATAATGTTTACAGGTTCTGAAGATTCATCAGTGGAGAGGGATAATGTTTACAGGTTCTGATGATTCATCAGTGGAGAGGGATAATGTTTACAGGTTCTGATGATTCATCAGTGGATAGGGATAATGTTTACAGGTTGATTCATCAGTGGAGAGGGATAATGTTTACAGGTTCTGATGATTCATCAGTGGAGAGGGACAATGTTTACAGGTTCTGATGATTCATCAGTAGAGAGGAATAATGTTTACAGGTTCTGATGATTCATCAGTAGAGAGGAATAATGTTTACAGGTTCTGATGATTCATCAGTGGAGAGGAATAATGTTTACAGGTTCTGATGATTCATCAGTAGAGAGGAATAATGTTTACAGGTTCTGATGATTCATCAGTAGAGAGGAATAATGTTTACAGGTTCTGATGATTCATCAGTGGAGAGGGATAATGTTTACAGGTTCTGATGATTCATCAGTAGAGAGGAATAATGTTTACAGGTTCTGATGATTCATCAGTGGAGAGGAATAATGTTTACAGGTTCTGGTGATTCTTCAATGGAGATGAATAATGTTTACAGGTTGATTCATCAGTGGAGAGGAATAATGTTTACTGGTTCTGATGATTCATCAGTAGAGAGGAATAATGTTTGCAGGTTCTGATGATTCATCAGTGGAGAGGGATAATGTTTACAGGTTCTGATGATTCATCAGTGGAGAGGGATAATGTTTACAGGTTCTGATGATTCTTCAATGGAGATGAATAATGTTTACAGGTTGATTCATCAGTGGAGAGGAATAATGTTTACTGGTTCTGATGATTCATCAGTAGAGAGGAATAATGTTTGCAGGTTCTGATGATTCATCAGTGGAGAGGGATAATGTTTACAGGTTCTGATGATTCTTCAATGGAGATGAATAATGTTTACAGGTTGATTCATCAGTGGAGAGGAATAATGTTTACTGGTTCTGATGATTCATCAGTAGAGAGGAATAATGTTTGCAGGTTCTGATGATTCATCAGTGGAGAGGAATAATATTTACAGGTTCTGATGATTCATCAGTGGAGAGTAACAATATAACAATGGAAAAGAATATTGACATGTTCTGATGAGGATGTAACAAAAGAATAATGTTTATTACATTGTAAAGCAAGTTCTGATGGTAGATTTGTTACAGCAAGGAACCTGTGTTCTAGAATGTCACAAATTTTTAACTTTCACTTTTCATTTTATCATCATGACTAAACATTTTTTTACACTGTCACATTATCAACAAAACTGACATTTGAGTCATACTTTTGTTAATAAGCATAAAGTGAGGCAGCATTGTCTGATGATTTAATGGTTTGTTACACACATGCACTATAAGGCCTATCAGTCCCTCAGTCAGTCTCTGTAGACCTTCATCATAACAGCTGTCATAAAGGCTGTAAACACTGCTGAGTTCATTACAGGAATATAATAAACACATTTCAGTCTCTAGTGACAGACGCAAGTGTGCTAAATCCCCAAACACAAGCAAGAAAATGGCATCCTTTTCATAGCAGTGGATTAAATTATGGGAAAAAATCTGATTCATTATATTTGATGACTGTTGTGGAGTATAATAGAGAATTCATTTGAATTGAAAAGCCCCGTTAATTCAAATCAAACCTTTACAATAAATGTGAGGTTAATCCTGCTTCGACCTCATTTTCTCTCTGCCTTATGGACCGTGACTAAACTCCAGTGTTTACACTCCTCCACTACTTTTGTCAGACGCAATTCAATTACATTGCTAACAGAGGAGAATATAGAATAAGGAGCAGTTAGCTGATGAGATTATTTGGGGGGAAGGTGCAGTAAAATGCTCTAAATTAGTTGGTAAGTCCCTTAAGAGAGCTGAACTAGAAAAGAAACTATACAAAAACATAATTTAATTAGAATTGTAATGCTGGTTTCAAACAGCTGGAAGTATATAACAACTTCAAACATTGGAATGGGAAACTTCAAAAAGGAACAAGCACTTCAAGTGTCTCTATACTTAAGAAACCCCCTTTGCACAGAAAATGATAGTGTTTTTTAACCAACAAGTTGATTTACACAGGATTAATATAACCTGTGGTCATTTTTATGGCTCATTTTATAGAACATAAAAGGCGCCGGATTCTTTACTGATGCAGGAGCGCGCTGTTGGTAAAAATGCCTGACATGATGCGTTCAGACGGGACTAAAATCATTGAGAAACACCAGTAATAATTATATTCTCCTACTTCTGCATGTAAAACTAATTAAATCTGGCTACGTTAGTGCAAGGTAAAGATAGGATGCAGAATTATCACTTGTAATAATTATCCATAATTTTAACATTGGATATAATCATATGGATAATAATACTAACCACATGAACCCAATAACCTCTGAAGTCTTTTGAGTAGTAGCTCTATGTTCTCCCAGTCTTGCTTGATATAGGCTTTCAGTGGGTCTTTTAGGGTCTCCTTTGTTCTATTTTTCATTTCATAATGCGCCAAATGTTTTCAGTGGGTGAGAGGTCAGCACCAGGACCCTTTTAATATGAAGTAATACTGTTGCAATACATGCAGAATGTGGTCTGGCATTGTCTTGCTGAACTAATCAAGGCCTTCCCTGAAAGAGACATAATCTGGATGGCAGCACATGTTGCTCCAAAACCTCTATTTATTGTTTAGCATTAATGGTGATTTTGTAGTGCAAATCACCCATGCCATTAATGCACCCCATACCATCATGGATGCCATCTTTAAACTGTGCACTGATAACAAGCTGAGTGGTCATTAGCCTGGAGTACACAGTGTCCATGATTTTCGAAAGAATTCAAAGTGTTGATTCGTTGGACTGCATGACACTTTACAACTTCAGTTCAGTCCATCGAAATGAGCTTGGGCCCAGAGAAAGTGATTAAAAAATAATTTGCGTTCACATACAATGGTTTTCAAAAGTGTTCTTGAGCCCATGCAGCGATTTCCACTGCAGAATCATATTCATTTTTAATGCAGTGCTGCGTGAGCAACAACTTTACCAGTCTTTTGTTGCCCAGTGCCAACTTTTTTGGAATGTGTTGTTGGCATCAAATTCAAAATGGGCACATGATTTTCAAAAAACAATAATATTTCTGAGTTTCAACATTTGAAGTCCTCCGGGAGTATGGGGCACCGGGGCGACTCTTCCAGGCCATTTGATCTCTGTACTCCCAGAGTGAGAGCTGTGTTCGCATACTCAGCATTAAGTTGGACCCTTTCAGTATTAGCGTTGGGCTCCGGCAGGGTTGTGCCCTGTCTCCACCCCTGTTCATGATATTCATGGACAGGGTGTCAAGGCATAGCCAAGATCAGGAGGGCATTTTCTGTGGAGGCCGGAGGGTGGCAATCTCTGCTATTTGCAGATGATGTTCTTGTGGCTGAATCACATGGATGCCTCCAGCGCTCACTAGAGCGGTTTGCAGCTGAGTGTGAAGCGTTTGGTATGCAGATCAGCACCTCTATTAGAGTCCATGGCCTTAGCCCAGAAAAGGATAGCATGCCCACTCCAGGTCAGGGGAAAGGACTTGCCCCAGGAGAAGGAGTTTAAGTATCTCCTTTAAATATCTGTGTCTTGCTCACAAGTGATGGGAAGAGGGATCTTAAGATCGGCGGCAGCAGTAATGCGGTCACTGTACCAGACTGTAGTGGTGAAGAGGGAGCTGAGCCATAAGGCAAAGCTCTCTGTTTACCAGTCGGTCTACATCCTGACCCTCACCTATGGTCATGAGTTGTGGGTAATGACCGAAAGGATAAGATCGCGAATACAAGTGGTGGAAATTAGCTTTTTTCACAGGGTGGCGGGCTACACTCTATTTGATAGGGTGAGGAGCTCGGCCATCCGGGAGGAGCTTGGAGCAGAGCCAATACTCCTCCGCATTGAGAGTCGCCAGCTGAGGTGGTTCGGGTGTCTGATTCAGATGCCCCCTGGACGCCTCTTGGTGGGGGTGTACCAGGCATGGCCTACTGGGATAAGGCCCCGGGGTGGTCCTAGGACCCGCTGGAGGGTTTACATCTCCAAGTTGGCCTGGGAGCGGCTTGGCGTCCCTGGGAATGAGCTGGAGGAAGTTGCAGGGGACAGGGTCATCTGGGATTCTCTCCTCTCCCAACTGCTACCACGACCCTATCTGGATTAAGCGGTTAACGATGATGATGATGATGATGATGAACATTTGATGTGTTATCTTTGCACTGTTTTCATTTAAATATAGGGTTACAATATTTGCACATCATTGCATTTTGGTTTTAGTCACATTTTGCACAGCCTTCCAACTTTTTTGGAAATCAGTACATAAAACACCTAAAACAGACACTTTTTTGTGTTATGCCGTCAAACATCACTCATACTGCAAGCGTAGGTCTGCCCTTGCACATTGAAAAATAGGAAGCTACTTTGAATAAAGTATTTTCTTCAGACAACTAAGCTAGGGTCAGATGAAGGCTTCCAGACAGGTTATGACGGTATTAAAAAAAAAAGGAGGAAATTAAAGAATAACCAGGCTAGAAAGAAGGAAAACGATATGTGCAAGTGTGTACATGTAATCTACCATTCTTCAAATGCTACAACCAAATGAATAATACAGATTTAGCACAAAGCTGATAGCAGGTGGTGTTTAGTGTGAATTTAAAAGCATGTAAGACTCTCAGAGCTGTAGGACTTTAATAAAAGCTCCACACTCAATCTCCTCCGAGCCATGAGAGTGACGCTAATGGGCTGACGTTTGCTGCTCTCCACATCCTGTACTGTTCTTTCAAAAAGCAAGGACAGGGACAACTAAGAAATGCATGTGATTACACAGCGAGACTTCTGACGAACATCCTGTCACACAAAAACACCCACGTTTACACACCTCGCCATGCTAAAGTCTCGCACAAACCGCCTACGGAGCACAACAACGGATGCCATTATTCAGGTAATGCCTCGCAGCAGTTCAGAATGTCCTTGGATCGTTATTCTCTTAGTCACAGAACACAACAAACTAGCAAACTTACTGGAGTACAAGTGGGGCATTTGGTTTAATTTACTTTAGACCCCTATCCCCATGAAACAACATGATCTCCTCAAGGCCTATGATAGATGCTTCCTAACATTTTTCAGTGATAGTTTTCAGAGCCATATATTTCCAGTGCCCTATGTTCTCAGGGCCCTATGCCTCTATCTTCTCAGGGCTGTGTGTATCAAGGAACAATTTAGTTCCCCAAAGAACCATTTTTGAAAAAGGAGATGTTAGTTCCAACAAACACCAATTAATATATGCTACAATTTCTCCTAAAAAAATGCATTGCTAAGTTTACTTTGCTAGCTAATTAGCTTGCTGAGGCTAGCTTAGCCAAAAAAAATAAATCCAATCCTCATTGTCCCCTGTATGACCTTTGGTGACCATGAAAAGCTATTGTTGTGTGTAGAATTGTGTTTCACATCCCTACAGCATCCTTTTCTTTTTTCTATAGTTTTCACTCTGAAAAAAATGGAAAGTCACTAGTGAAAATTCAAACGTTGATACAGAATGCATATATTGTATGTATGTGTGAAAGAAAAAAAAATATATATATATATATATTTTTTTTTTAAAATAATTATATAATATAGACTGAATCCATAGCACTGAGTGTGCTGTAGCTGGTAAAAGACTAAACTGCTGCTTCAGAATCAGTGAATAATGGTACATATAGCTCTTATGCGAACTGCGAGCTTGTTCATCTGTTGATGTTTTTAAATCCCGACTCAAAACTCATCTTTTTAAACTAGCATATGGTTGATATTATGTGTTTGTGTTTATGGTTATGTATGTGTCTATGTATGTATGTATATGATCTTACTGTTTATTTACCTTTTTTCTTCTTTTATTAAATATTGTACAGTGTCCTTGGGTCTCTTGAAAGGCGCTTTTAAATAAAAAATATTATTATTATTATTATTATTATCATTATTATTATTATTATTATTATTATTATGCAGTAGAAACCAAAGCAGATCCACCAGCACCTGTTCTTTCTGAAGCTTAATCAACACTCGCATAAACACATTAAACACCAAGCAATGTTCAATCCTGCACTACAGAGCCAACTACTTACTCTAAATGACAAATGACTAAACAAACAGATCAGACTGTTCTTCATTCCAAAATATCAGTTTAATTTATGCAGATGTGTTTTTTTTTAATGGAAGGACTGATGCTTTCTTTCTGATGTTTTAGTTGCTTGGAAACCTCTTAAGTATATACCAAGCACAGCTCTACAGAACAGCTGCCTCAGTGCTAATGAAACTTTGGTCATGTGTAATAAGAAAATGAAAATCAGGATAAAACTTTTAACGCTGGGGAGCGATGATGAGGTGGACGCATACGCTGAGAGAAGCAAGATTTATTAGGCGCAATTCCATAATCAGGGTCTAAACAGTCTGCTTTGTATGCTTTTCTCTCAAACTGTATTCTTAAAGGGACCTATAGGGTTTAGTGTTAATCAGCTGACCACCTCACTATTAAATCTTCATGTGCTGAGGCATGTGTCTTAAATCAAACAAAGTCATTCAGAGTGGTTTCATGTGAACAATTTTCATTGTTGAGACTGTGATAGGAACCGCAATAGGGTCGCAATATCTACAAAACAAATATAGACTTTTTATTTACAATCTAAAGCCACTAGTTAATCTACACATGTGTCCTGGTTTTTATATGTAATGTTGATGAGTTTAAAATAGTGGCAAATCTGCAAACGTTTTCTGAAATGAAAACCATTGTAAAAACAATGTCTCTGACAACAGGCATCATATTCATAACCATTTCATGTAATATCTTTAGGGAGCTTTTAGAGGTGTCACAGGAATGTTAAAGTGATTTCAGACGCTGATTTTTGAATTAGTGGTTACATGTGCTGCAGTGACGCAACCCAGATGGCTAGAGTGATCAAAAAAGGTGCCATTCTACAAGCGCTAGTTTGACTTGCTTCCTACTCCCATCTTAGCCTGCTGTTTTATTACGACAATGATGTAGTTGCTAAAACATGAAATTCCAATGAGTTCATTTTACATTTTCATTCTGTTGAATTAGAATTTTATTTATTCCAGATAACAACTTCATCTAGTCTTATAAAAATTCAGAGCAAGTTTTTCAAAGACCCTAGATAGTTTAGTTTATTTTTTATTTGGCTGAAGATATGTCATCAAGTGACACAACACTGTTGTTCGAGTTGGTGCTTGGTGATTTTAATGACTACATTAAAATTGATTTTAATGTACATTTATTTTTGGTCACAAAGTGGCCATTGAAGCTTAAAGTCCATATTATATAGCAAATAGGCAAATGTTATGGGTGTTATGAGATGGTTGCAATGGTTACTAGGATGATGCTAGGTGGTTGTCATGCCATCCCAGTTGGTTGCTAAAGTGGTTTTCTGTGTGGTTATTATGTGGCTGTTAGGTGGTTGCTGTGGTTTCTCTCATGGTTGCTAAGGGTTGTTAAGTAGTTGCTATGGTGTTCCAAGTTGTTGCTAAGGTATTGGTAGGTGGTTGCTATAGTATCTGTATTTGTATATAATGTCAATAAGGGTTGGTCTGAGAGGTGTTCATGTTGGCAGATAGATTAGAATGTTTCACACATTCTGCCATTCTTTTACTATATAGAAAAAGGAATCGCCCTCGAACAAGCGGTACACAAACTGTTCATCAGATCAGTTCAAAAAGTACAATCACACTATTTGGGAATAGGCTCTACAATCATGCCAAGTGTGATGGTTCTAGTTCAAAAACTGTAGGAGAAGAATTCTCATTTTCAGCACAGAATGACAGATTTAAAATGAAAAACAGATTTTGTCTAGCAAACTTAAAAATAAAGTGAGGTACTACATTGAGTTGGCAGTTTATTACCTTCTACCTACACTTATTAGCCATTTTATCACAACCATTGTGTAAAATAGATAGCTAGGCCAAAAACTTAAATGTAACTACAGTAACTACTGCATTGAACTTCGTGTCAACTTGTCACAATGACAGTTTTACATTTAATAAGCTGATCCTGAGAGAATCTCACATCAACTTTGCACTTCCTTTTTCATCTTCACTGACACAAAGACTAAGGAACAGTGTGCAGAACATCCATGAGTCATCTTTGATTGGAAAAACATCTAAAGTATTTTAAAAACATTTGCAGGACTCTAGTGGCGCAACTGTCTAAGCATTGGCCCTATCATCAGGAGATTGCGAATTCGATCCCTGGTGATGCTACAGCCATCGTTATCTGGGAGCCCAAAAGAGCACAATTGGCCGCTCTCTCTGGGCGAGTAGGATGGCCCTCCCTTCTCCCCCATCACTCAACACGATACTAGTCAGTGCAGGTGTAGCAGATCTGGTGGTTGGCGCTTTCCTCCAAGCGTGTCCTGCTGTAAAATGACGACGTATGAGCGGCAATTCGAAAAGAAGCAGTGGCTGGTTTCGTAGGTCTCAGTGCCCGTACTAGCCTTCATCCTCCTGGCATTGATAGTATTGTGTGACTGAGGGAGTCCTAACTAGCGAGTGGAACTGGAAACGACTAAATTGGGGCAAAAATTGAGTAAAAAAAATAGCATTTTTGGGTATTTTGAGAAATCTAGCACAATTGTTGTCTTTTTTTATACTTCTGGTGGGTTACATATCTGGGAGCTCAGGTTTTTGGATATGTCTTAGTATTTGGTTGACTTCTTTTTCTCTCTGCTGGATGTTGTCACATTGCACATGACACTTTCACTTCTGATGAAGGAACTAGAGAAAGATTAAAGCATGTAAAAAGACTGATCCTGGCTTGCATTTAAATTATGGATGTGCCAAAATCACAAAACTCCATCTGGAGTGGAGGGAGTGAAAACTTTCTTGAAATACAGCACTTTTGTTGAAAAACTGGTACAGAGGTTGAGTAGGGTTTTTTCTGTAGCACCCATAAGGAAAACAGTTTTAGCATTTCTTTGTCTAATTCAGTGGCTTTATGGGGGCAGTCATGGGCTGGAGGTTAGGGAACCAGCCTTGCAACCAGATGGTTGCCGGCTTGATCCCCTGAGTATGTGACTGAGGTGCTCTTGAGCAAGGCACCTAACCAACTGCTCCCTGGGCGCTGTGGATAGGGCTGCTCACTGCCCCCTAGTGTGAGTCTTCAATAGTGTGTATATGGTGTTTCACTGCACGGATGGACTAAATGTCTTTCGCAGAGGCGATATCGTAGCCTGTGAGGTTAATCTGAGGCGTGATCATTGCTGGTTGAAAACTTTACCCTAAATGTGGAGGTGAAATTTCCCCAATGTGGGACTAGTACAGGTCACTTACTCAATGTTAATATTGTATTTCATATATTAGCGTCAGGTAACTTTGTACCAAACTACCCTTTTCCAACCATTCTCCACCCAAACAACATGATTCTCCACCAAACACCATAATCGCCATCTAAATACTACCAATCTCCACCCACCATTCTGAACCCAAACACCACCATTTTTTACCAAACACCATCATTTTCCACCAAAACCATCGTTCGCTAATAAAAACATTCTCCACACAAACACCTTAATTTCTGACTAGACACTATCATTCTCCATCCAAACATCATCATTCACCATGCAAACACCAACATTCTCCCCCTAACATTAATATTCACCAACAAAAACCAGTGTTCTCCAGGAAACACCAACCTTCTATACCAAACATCATTCTCAACATCAAACACCAATATTCTCTAACATTTTTCAATGTTCTGGTGTTTATTGATGAATATCCATATTTTAGCTAATGCCATCGTAAATGTTTTGCAACAGTTGATGCATACTGTGAAGATTTTCAGCCTGATGTGTCACTGTTTCAATGTTCACTGAAGTTTCACCGTTCCTAATGCAAGTTGCCTGTGAACACGCTTGCACATGCGCAATGAAATATTGTTGTTTAAAGTGTTTTTCATAGCAGACCTGCACATAAGCATAAGCATTTTATCTATAAAAATTTTTGATGTTCTACTCAGAAGTAGGAGTGGTTGTCATGGAAACCCCAAGCAGCATCCTGCAGTGTAAAAGTGGAGACGCACTGAATTCTTCTTCATGCACAATCACCACGGAGACCGCATCCTCTCAAATACGTACATCTGATTGTGATGCCAACCAACCACTGGTTTGCTGAGTATTGGAGGACAGTTCCGCATTCAGTACTGAACTAGATAAACAGATACGGGGACAGAAGTAGCCCCACAAGGTCTAAATGGGTTTTAAAATGGGGCTGAAATATCAAATTTCAATTGTGTCAGTTTGTTGCACATGAATTAAATGTGGCACATCAATGCAATTATTTCCAAAACTAAGTCAGTCCCAGCAGGATCTTGCAGCTGTTGTTTTATGATTGCAGCAGACTAAAATGCTTGTTTGTTTATTTGCAGCATTATATGCACTTTGTTTTTGAGCAATGA
Organism: Pygocentrus nattereri; assembly: GCF_015220715.1. Taxonomy (NCBI): domain Eukaryota; kingdom Metazoa; phylum Chordata; class Actinopteri; order Characiformes; family Serrasalmidae; genus Pygocentrus; species Pygocentrus nattereri. The sequence continues at coordinate 14,209,790 of NC_051232.1, forward strand.
GAGAAATCTGTGACCATTTAAATATAGCCCAGTCATTTTAACCTCAACCTCTGCTGCTGTTGTATGAAACAAATCGAACCAAATAAAAAGATACAGTGTCATTCATTTGCAGATGTTTTTCTTTTGAAAACAAGCGAAGTTTGAAAGCTGCCTTAATTGTTCCTTTAAGTACCTATAAGAACCAAAAACATACAGAGAACAAAGTGAAGATTTAAAAATTATAGTATTCTTTTAAAGTCTGGAAGAAAAGGATTTCAAATATTTTAAGATAAAATAAGATAAGATAAGGCTTTATTGTCATTCGCATCACATGTGGTACATGAGGTGGAGCAAAACATTGTACACACGGTCCAGTTAACTCCCAAAAGTAACAATAAACAATAAATAGAAGGTGCAAATAAAGGGGTGCAAATAACAGCAGCATGAACCACAGCAGCATGAGTACGAGGTAGGAGGTGTACATCTTAATACTGGTGGCATGTGTAGGGGTGATATAGTGCAGGGCACTGGTTCAGTACAGCAGCAGAGATAAATAAGTGGACACGCAGTGCCATTGCAGTGACGTCTGATTGCAATTTAAGAGTCTTACGGCTTCAGGGAAGAAGCTGTTCCTCAGTCTGGTTGTTTTTTCTCTTAATGCTCCGCAACCTCCTACCTGAGGGGAATGGGACAAAAAGTGTGTGTGCTGGGTGAGTGGGGACCTCCATGATGCCAGTGGCCTTTTTTTGCATCTGGAGGTGTAAATGTCCATGGTGGTGGGAAGGCTGACTCCAACAGTCCTCTGTGCAGCCTTCATCACCCTTTGCAGAGCTTTCCTTTCTGCCACAGAGCAGCTTCCGTGCCACACGGTGATGCTGGAGCACAGAACGCTCTCCACCAGACATCTGTAAAATGAGGTGAGGACTGAGCTCCCGAGTCCAGCACACCTCAACCTTCTGAGGAAGTAGAGGCGCTGATGTGCCTTCCTGATCAGGCTGGAAGTGTTATTACTCCAGGTAAGATTGTTACTTAGGTGTACGCCCAAGTACCTATAACTGGAGACCACTTCTACTGCAGATCGTCCGATGTATAGGGGGAAGGGAGGGATGGTGTTGCCCCTTCTGAAAACCACAATCATCTCCTTTGTCTTCTTCATGTTGATGCAGAGATTGTTCTCACTGCACAAACTCTCCAGGTGTTCCAGCTCCTGCCTATAGCCAGACTCATCACTATTTGTGATGCATCCAACCACTGCCATATCGTCCGCAAACTTTACAATATGACAGCCTGGAGAGCTGAGCAGTCATATGTGAGCAGTGTAAACAGGATGGGGCTCAGCACACAGCCCTGAGGGGAGCCGGTGCTGAGGATGATGGTGGAGGAGGAGATGTTGTGGATCCTCACAGACTGCGGCCTGTTAGTCAGGAAGTCCAGGACCCAATTGCAGAGAGAGGTGCTCAGTCCGAGTGTATGGAGTTTGTAAGCCAGGGTCTGGTGTTAAAGGCCGATGTGAAATCCACAAAGAGCATACGGACGTAAGAATCCTTACTCTCCAGGTGGGTGAGAGCAGCGTGGACCACAGAGGAGATGGCATCCTCTGTGGATTGTTTTTTCTGGTACACATACTGGTGTGGATCCCCAGTGACGTCAATGTTGGCATTGATGTGGGTCATAACCAGTTTTTCAAAGCACTTTGTGACTATCGGGGTGAGGGCTACTGGCTGATAGTCATTCAGTTCTGTCACTGTGGAGCTCTTGGGGACTGGGATGATGGTGGCGGTCTTCAGGCAGGTGGAGACAACTAAAGAGGAGTTGAAGATGGAGGTAGCAGTGGTCGTGTAGCCCTAGCCTTTAGCCTAGAATGTAGCCCACCTCTCTTGCCCCGCTTCCACTTTGGCCGGTCTGTTCGTCGGCTGCGCCGATCACCCAAGGCCGGTGCTGCTGGGCCTTGCCGGCTGGTGCCCGTGGAGTGCGAGCGCAAGAGAAAGTTAATGTCTGAGAGGCTAAAGGTAAGTTCATGATGAACTTTACCAATCTCCAGGAGTGCCTCTTTACTGTAACTAACTGTACCGTAGATGTTCTGTACACTTAAAATAAATACTAATGTTAAAATAAGTAATAAATTGCGTCGGTTGGAGGAGGAACATGCAAAGATGTCTGCCACGGTGGCCGCCATCTTGTTAAAGTACCACATATGAAAGTGTCTCAAATCGGAATTGAAAATGTCAGATTCAGTGTGGTTTTTGCTGTTCACACTGCCACACAGATGACACATCCACGTCACATATGAGGAAGAAGATCGGATTTGGGCCACTTTTACCTGCTGTGTAACTGTAGCCTAAGTCCATAAACCCCTGGATCTCCTGCCTTTATCAAAAGAGGAAGGCTAATTATCAAAAGCTAAACTAAACAAATATGTTTTCAGTCTAGACTTAAAGGTTGATACTGTGTCAGAGTCCCAAACATTAACTGGGAGATTATTCCACAATTTGGGGGCTTTGTAAGAAAAAGCTCTTTCCCCCCAATTGAAGTCTTCTGAATTAGCCAGTAGAAAACCAGCATCCTGTGATCTGAGTAAACGAGGTGGTTCATAACGGGAAATAAGATCTTGCAGCTACTCCGGTGAGAGACCACGCAGGGCTTTATACGTCAATAAGAGAATTTTATGGTCAATACAGAATTTGATAGGAAGCCAGTGTAACGCTGATAAAACTGGGCTGATGTGATCAGATTTTCTGGTTTTAGTGAGTACTCCAGCTGCACCATTCTGAACTAATTGAAGTTTATTTAGGTTCCTGTTGGAGCACCCTGACAACAAAATTCAATTTATGTTTCAGTGGAACAATGGGAGTCAGATGTCCATATACATTTGTGGTCAACAGCATGATGTACAAAACACTCAAGAATTGGTTTGCCTCAAATTAATTTAATTTTAGTAAATTTGCAATCTCAGATTCCTGGAGGAACTATTAAATAAACTGAAACACAGCAACGAATACATCTGAATATAGTCAAAGAACAATTTTTTCCCTCTTCTTTCTCCCTTTCTCTCCCTCCTCTTTCTTGCTCTCTCTTGCCATCCTTTCCCTCTCCTTTTTCTTTTTTTCTTCTATCTTATCTCTGTCTTTCTTTCTTTCATCCTCTCTTCTCCTCTCCACTCTCTTTCTTGTCTCTCACTCTACCTCTTCTCTGTCGGTCTCTCTCACTCTCTCCTATACAGTGTTCAAAACTAGTGTGAGACACTTCTATCATTTGTATTTTACAATTATTAATGTATTGAAGAAAATATGCTTTACTGCACTCTAAGGTACATCATTTAGCTCTATTTTGACACAGTACTCCAACTAAGCAAAGTGAGCTATTCACTGAACCATTATACTGCAAAACAAATATCGGGACACTAATGTAAATGCATCTGTTCAAACCTGAGATCAAAACACCTGACTCTACACTTCAGTAACATTCTGAAAAGCAGAAATAGTTACAAAACTGAAAAAATACTCTGTTGAATTAGTCTCTTTGTAATAAAATATCTCAAGAAAGATTATATCCATCCATCCATCCATTTTCTAAGCCGCTTCTCCGTCAGGGTCGTGGGGGGATGCTGGAGCCTATCCCAGCAGTCTTCGGGCGGAAGGCAGGATACACCCTGGACAGGTCGCCAGTCCATCGCAGGGCAAGAAAGATTATAGATACACAAAATAATCTAAAAGAGTCAAGAGTGACAAATGTGCTGAAGTGATGAAGAGAGACACCTACAACACATGACACACTGTGAGCATTCAAAAGAGAACATCCAGCCTGAACATCAGCTGAGCAAACTGCATTCTATGGCAAGAATACTTCAGTCTGTCATCCAAAAGAAGCGTTACTCAACAAAACACACACACACACACAAACACACACACACATACACACACACACACACTTTCTAAACTTATCTTATCCTTCTGACTCACAGGGGGTGCAACAAAATACTCACCTGAATAAAATAAAAAATAGTGACCAACATGAAGGACAGAGACACTAATGTTTGTCCTAATAATGTTACTTTACTTGGTCCCACTTTGTGTATCAGTTTGACTTCAGTTTTGCCTCATGTGATCACACAAGTATATCTTAATAGTTGCAGCAGCTGATTCTCTCCTGTATTTACACAAGAGTAATAACATAAATAATATAACATTATAACAATAACATTTGTAATCAGACTGGAACCGTAGCTTTTTTTCAGAATTTTTTCCCTGCAGTAAAAGGAAGTATGTAATGACTTACAGTAGACATTACTTACAAATATGTTGCATTAAACCCAAAGCAATGTCTATATTACCACTCCATTATTACACACTACCTACATAACAACTACACAGGAACTGTCCACTTATTTTAAGGTGTAACTTTAACACTACAGTGCAGGAAAGTTCCTGTGTAGAAGATAGACTTGAGGCAAAACTGATGTTGATACATATGTGTAATTAAATAAATTGTATTCAGAGAGTTTCCCAGCACTGCATTTGAGCAATGTGAACGCTCACATAAGCTTGTTTCTACCCTGTTTTCTTTTTTTCTCTCTCTGTCTGTCTGTGAAAAAGGTGGAGGTTCAAAACCTGAGGGAAGGAGAGAGAGAGGGGAAGAGAGGGAAGGAGAGGCAATCTGACAGGATGAAGGAGCTCAGGCTTTAATTTAACTCCTCTACAGACGCGCCTGTTAGAGCTCAGAGTCTCTGAGTCTCAATCGATTTCAGAGCAAGATACAAGCACTTATCAGATTTACCAACTGACAAACTCTTCAAAACTAAAGGCCAACTCAGTCCAGAGATTCTGAGGCTACTGTACTGACCACGTACTCTCATCTAACACAGGACATACAAACAGTTCTTAACTCCACTCCACTAGAGTATGTGATATACCCACTTGGGTGGGTAAATTTTAAAGTTTGGATGCTTCTTATCTATTTTCTTTGGACAAAGCATGTCCATAAATGAGTGTCCTATTTAGAATTAAGTAATGTAATAATGGGTTAATGTAATAATGTAAATAGTGCAAAAACAATGAGAAATTGCTACAGTGGTTTTGTGCCACAATGTGTACTGAAACTAAAACCAGGTGATGACCTATTTTACTAAGACACTTTAAACCATCCATCATCCATCCATCCATCATCTTCCGCTTTTCCGGGGTTCGGGTCGCAGGGGCAGCATCCTAAGCAATGAGGCCCAGACCTCCCTTTCCCCAGCCACTAGCTCCACTAGCTCCCCGGAGGGGATTCCGAGGTGCTCCCAGGCCAGCTGGGCAATATAATCACGCCAGTGTGTCCTGGGTCTTCCCCGGGGTCTCCTCCCGGGTGGACTTCCTAACCAGATACCCGAACCACCTCAGCTGGCTCCTCTCGACGTGAAGAAGCAGCGGCTCTACTCTGAGTACCTCCCGGATGACCGAACTTCTCACCCTATCTCTAAGGGAAAGTCCAGACACCCTACGGAGGAAACTCATTTCGGCCTCTTGTATTTGTGATCTCATTCTTTCGGTCATTACCCAAAGCTCATGACCATAGGTGAGGGTGGGAACGTAGATCGACCGGTAAATCGAAAGCCTTGCCTTATGGCTCAGCTCTTTCTTTACCACAACAGACCGGTAAAGAAACCGCATCACTGCTGACCCAGCACCAATCCGCCTGTCAATCTCCGGCTCCCTTTCACCATCACTCGTGAACAAGACCCCGAGATACTTTAACTCCTCCACTTGAGGCAAGAGCTTATCCCCAACCCAGAGAGAGCCCTCCACCCTTTTCCGCCTGAGAACCATGACCTCGGATTTGGAGGTACTGATTCTCACCCCGGCCGATTCACACTCAGTTGCAAACCGATCCAGCGAAAGCTGAGGTTCACGGCCTGATGTCCCCAATAGGACCACATCATCCACAAACAGCAGCGATGTGACCTTGAGGTCACCAAACCGGACACCCTCCATCCCCTGACTGCGCCTAGAAATTCTATCTAAAAAAATTATGAATAGAATTGGTGACAAAGCCCTGATGGAGTCCAACTCTCACTGGGAACGAGTCTGACTTATACCCGGCCATGTGAACCAAACTCCTGCTTTGTTTGTACAGGGCCTGAATGGCTGGTAGCAAAGCAGGTTCAAGGCACCAACTACCTTGCGGCCACAGCTACAGTCAGCTGCTTCAACAATGGAGGAGCAGAACATGGCCCATTCTGAGTCAATGTCCCTCTCCTCCCCCAATATCTGGTCAAAGTTCTGACAGAGGTGTGAGTTGAAGATCAATCTGACAGGTTCTTCTGCCAGACGCTCCCAGCAAACCCTCACTATACGTTTGGGTTTGCCTGGTCTGACCGGCATCTTCCCCCACCACCTGATCCAACTCACCACCAGGTGGTGATCAGTTGACAGTTCAGCTCCTCTCTTTACCCGAGTGTCCAAAACACATGGCTGCAAGTCCGATGACACAACTACAAAGTCAATCATTGAACTGTGGCCTAGGGTGTCCTGGTGCCATGTGCACTTATGGACATCCTTGTGTTCAAACATGGTGTTCGTGATGGGCAAACTGTGGTTTGCACAGAAGTCCAAAAACTGAACACCACTCAGGTTCAGATCAGAGAGGCCATTCCTCCCAATCAAACCCCTCCAGGTCTCACTGTCATTGCCCACCTGAGCGTTGAAAGTCCCCCAGTAGGACAATAGAGTCTCCAGGAGGAGCACATTCAAGCACCCTTCCCAAGGACTCTAAGAAGGCTGGGTACTCTGAACTGCTGTTCAGTGCATAAGCACAGACAACAGTCAGGACCCGTTCCCCAACACGAGGGCATAGGGAAGCTACCCTCTCATCCACCGGAGAAAACCTCAACATACAGGCGCCGAGTCGAGGGGCTATGAGAAAGCCCACACCTGCCTGCCGCCTCTCACCATGAGCAACTCCAGTAAAGAATAAAGTCCAGCCTCTCTCAAGGAAATTGGACCCAGAGCCCAAGCTGTGTGTTGAGGTGAGCCCGACTATATCTAGCCGGTATCTCTCAACCTCGCGCACCAACTCAGGCTCCTTTCCTGCCAGTGAGGTAACATTCCAAGTTCCAAAAGCCAGTTTCAGCAACCGAGGATCAGATTGCCAAGGCCCACGCCTTTGGACACTGCCCGATCCACAAAGCACCGAACCCCTACTACTGTCCCTCCCATCGGTGGTGGGTCGATGGGAGGGGGGTCTCATGTAACTCCTTTGGGCTGGGTCCAGCCGGGCACCATGAATAAATGCCCAGCCACCAGACGCTCGCTGGCGAGCCCCTCCCCCAGGCCTGGCTCCAGGGTGGGGCCCCGGTAACCCTGATCCGGGCCGGGTACACAAGTCCTGAATTGGTTTTGTTTTCATAATGGTAATTATGGATCACACTTTGTCTGACCTGTCACCTAGGACCAGTTTGCCTTGGGAGACCCTACCAGGAGCTTTTGCTCCAGACAACATAGCTCCTAGGATCATTAAAGCACGCAAACCCCTCCACCACGATAAGGTGGTGATCCATGGAGGGGACACTTTAAACCATTTTTAATTATTTTTTAAAATATTAATGTTTATACCTCACAATTCTATTCAGCCATCAAACAGAGATAAGGCGGCATATGCAGCCTTTAATGTACCTTTAATATACCATCAGAAACATGGCATATACTGCAGTTTATCATTTAATCGTCATGAATATGCTGCGCCACTGATTATAAAACAGTGCTTAATGTGTAAACTTTTACATTATCAGTAGGCACTGTTTATCAAAAAACATACACAATGGGAATTCTATTTTTTTTTACTGGAAATATAAGGTTTTCAATTGTATGAAAGCATCAAGCTAATGACAGTGGCCACACCCTGCCTGGAATCCTTAAAAGCTTGTTAAAAACATTCAGGTGACCTTTTTTATTCAATATGTTTCAGATATACAATAAATCATTCAGTAAATATTTCAACTTAAAGCCAAACAATTTCTTGAGATATGTTCAATACGATTCCTTCATCTGCATAGCAAAAATGACACAGAAATGCCCACCAGAGGCAACCACAAGGCGGAATGCGACAAGAAATAGATCCATGATGACGCCAGCAGTGGCTCCTTCGAGTCCTGAGTATACAGTACAGTACAGTTTCGCCACAGGTGTACATCAGAAACAGTGATGAACATGTCTGTCATCACCAGACTCTGCTTGAATTCAGAAAAAATAATTCAGCTGTAAAAAATTAAGTGCTGGAGGCTCTGCATAACCTCAGGCTGTTTCACCAACCAGGCCTTGGGACCGCGGGACTGCCTGATGCTGCAGGCCAGAAGAGGAAGCGCCAAAAACAGTGTGCCAGAAAGCAGAAATGCAGTAAATGGGAATTTAGGGATTAGCTGCTTGGCTGTACCATGTCTTCTGCTCTCCAGTGTCCACTCTCTCTACATACTACTACTTTAGTTCTACCTTAGATTTTGGCTAACTTCAGTAACACCAGCTGTAGGGCTTTCTGTTCATCAGACCACTCAAGCGATTTGACTACCAGTTAAAATTTTGCATGGAAAGCCTCCCAGTCTGCTCTACTGGAGTATTTTTCAGTCTTAACGCTTAATGCTAAATGCTGTTCATATGCGCTGCCATCTTTGTTTTGTATGCACCAGGATTTTCCACTGACATCACAGAAGTGAGGAATGGCATTCAATGGCTGTTAGCAATACAGTGGCTGTGTTAGCAGCCGCATTCAGGCCTGGCTCTTCTTCCACCAAGAAAAATTAAGAATTAAAATGTTTATTTCATTGTGAAGACACACAAAAGAAAAATGATTTTATAGAGTAGATTTTTGAAATCTCATTGTAGTGTAATCAAGAAAAGAGTATGCACTGTTATCATAAACTAATTTTCAGGACATTTTATACAAAATTTAGCATAAATCCAGGTATGACTAATATATTAAGAAATCCTTTTGTAATACCCTTTTGAAAATGAACATGTAACATTTAATGAAAGTTCTAAATGTAGAGAAAAGATTATTTTAAAAATCAGAACTGCAATACCCAATTAAATCTGCAAAATACAGCATTTGTGTGAATGCTCTTTTTCCTATAATGGATGTAGACAGATTTGGATGTTAGATTCTACAGGAAACAAGTTTTTTTGATACATGTGACACTAAGTGGTTGGGCTGAGTGTGGGTGGAGCTAAGCTTTTATTACATTTGGCTCACTTTTGGAAAACACAGATAGTAGACATCAGTGGAAGTGAAATGGCTAAACATAATAGGATAAGCACATTTCTGCCATTTTTATGACTATATTTTAAAACCAATAATATAATAAACTTGAGTCTTTACATCCTGCTGACTACTCAGATGCCAACCTCCATAATCATTTGCCGACCAATCCACAGATGAGGGTGGAAATGGCCATCTCATCCTCTTTACAGTCAAGTGCTCTTTCACATGTTGTCCAGAAAGCACAGTTAAACCCATAAAAGCTTTAACACTACAATAAAAGATGTTATTCTTCTCAGACCTACCCAAGCCACCACAGCAAAGCACAGGGATTTTCTCTAAAACAACCTGATTTTACTCACAGAGAGTAAAAGTAATTAGCTGCTTAATGAACTCTAATTCAAATCAACATGGTAGGCGTTGTTACTATAAGGTACAACCCCATTTCCAAAATTGTTGGGACGCTGTGCAAAATGTACAGTGGGGTAAAAAGTATTTAGTCAGCCACTGATTGTGCAAGTTCTCCTACTTAGAAAGATGAGAGAGGTCTGTAATTTTCATCATAGGTACACTTCAACTATGAGAGAAAAAAATCCAGGAAATCACATTGTAGGATTTTTAAAGAATTTATTTGTAAATTATGGTGGAAAATAATGATTTGGTCACCCACAACCAAGCAAGATTTCTTTAGATTTCCAGCTTCTTCTTTAAGAAGCTCTTCTGTCCTCCACTTGTTACCTGTATTAATAGCACCTATTTGACTTCGTTATCTGTATAAAAGACACTTGTCCACAGCCTCAAACAGTCAGACTCCAAACTTAACCATGTCCAAGACCAAAGAGCTGTCGAAGGACACCAGGAAGAAAATTGTAGACCTGCACCAGGCTGGGAAGAGTGAATCTACAATAGGCAAGCAGGTTGGTGTGAATAAATCAACCCCTGCTTAAGCCAGTACATGTCCAGGCCCGTCTGAAGTTTGCCAGAGAGCATATGGATGATCCAGAAGAGGATTGGGAGAATATCATGTGGTCAGATGAAACCAAAATAGAACTTTTTGGTAAAAACTCAACTCATTGTGTTTGGAGGAAGAAGAATGCTGAGTTGCAACAATACCTACTGTGAAGCATGGGGGTGGAAACGTGCTCTGGAGCTGTTTTTCTGCAAAGGGGACAGGACGACTGATCTGTGTTAAGGGAAGAATGAACTGGGCCATGTATCATGAGATTTTAAGCCAAAACCTCCTTCCATCTGTGAGAGCATTGAAGATGGAACGTGGCTGGGTCTTCCAGCATGACAATGATCCCAACACACCGCTCAGGCAATGAAGGAGTGGCTCTGTAACAAGCATTTCAAGGTCCTGGAGTGGCCTAGCCAGTCTCCAGACCTCAACCCCATAGAAATTTTGTGGAGGGAGTTGAAAGTCCATGTTACCCAGCGACAGCCCCAAAACATCACTGCTCTAGAGGAGATCTGCAGGAGGAATGGACCAAAATACCAGCTACAGTGAGTGCAAACCTGGTGAAGACTTGCAGGAAACGTTTGACCTCTGTCATTGCCAACAAAGGTTATGTTACAAAGTATTGAGTTGAACTTTTGTTATTGACCAAATGCTTATTTTCCACCATAATTTACAAATATATTCTTTAGAAATCCTACAATATGATTTCCTGGATTTTTTTTTCTCATATTGTCTCTCATAGTTGAAGTGTACCCATGATGAAAATTACAGACCTCTCTCATCTTTCTAAGTAGGAGAACTTGCACAATCAGTGGCTGACTAAATACTTTTTTGCCCCACTGTAAATAAAACAAAACGCAGTGATGTGCAAATCATTTAAACCCTATATTTCATTGAAAGTACTACAAGGACAACCAATCAAATGTTGAAACTGAGAAATTTTTATTGTTTTTTGAAAAATACATGCCTCTTTTAAATTTGATACCAACACATTCCAAAAAAGTTGGGACGGGGCAAGTGCACCGTGTTGCATTGCCTACTCTTTTAACAACACTCTATAAGTGTTTCAGAACTGAGGAGACAAACTGCCGTAGTTTTGAAAGTAAAATGTCATTGGTGACAGATCTGGACTGCAGACCAGTTTAGTATCTGGACTCTTAATATAGAGCAAGGCTATTGTAATATCTGCAGAATGGCATTGTCTTGCTGAAACAAACAAGCCCTTCTCTGACACAGACTGAAGTCTGAAGGGCAGCATATGTTGCAAAAGCATGTATATATTGTACACTAATGCACCTCTATACCATCATGAATGCAGGCTTTTGAAATGTGCAGCTGAGTGATATTCAGCCCAGAGGACACAGTGTCCATGATTTCCACAAAGAATTTAAAATTATGCTTTGTTGACCACAGGACACTTTTCCACTTCACCTCGGTTCATTTTAAATTGGCTTGGGCCCAAAGAAGGGGGTGGCATCTCTGGATCCTGTTTTTGTATGGTTTCTTCCTTGCGTTTTAGAGTTTGAACTTGCATTTGTGGATACAGCGATGAACTGTTTTCAGACAGTGGTTTTCAGAAGTGTTTCTAAGACCATGAAGTGATTTCCACTTGAGGGCCCAAAGATCACGGCCAGCAAATACTGGTTTTCAGCCTTATAAATTGCGTACAGAGATTTCTCCAGATTCTCTGAATCTTAATGATATTATGTATTGTAGATTACGACATCCCCATGTTCTTTGCTATTTTATATTGAGAATAATTTTTCTTAAATTGTTGCACTATTTTGCCTGCACAGTCTTTCACAGAGTGGTGAAACCCTCCCCCATCTTTACTTCTGAAAGCCTCTCTGGGATGCTCTTTTTACCCAGTGATGTTACTGACCTGTTGTCAATTAATCGGCAGTTTTTTTTGTTTGTTTTTTTTAGCATTACACAACTTTACCAGCCTTTTGTTGCCCCTTCCCAATTTTTTTGGAATGTGTTGTTGGAATCAAATTCCAAAAAAATGGGCATATATTTTTCAAAAAACAATAACATTTATCTGTTTCAACATTTGATTTGGCTTTGTACTATTTTCATTTAAATATAGGATTGAAATGATTTGCATATCATTGCATTTTGTTTTTATTTACATGTAGCACGGTATCCCAACTTTTTGGAAACAGGCTTGTAGGTGTTTCTGATAAAGATGAGGGTTTGATCCACTGCAGCTCTGCTACTGAGGAAACATCATTCGTATATGTGAGAAAGAGAGAGTTCTGTATTCATTCACACTGCTGGACATTCACGCTCTCCACTGAACAGAGCAGCAGAATATCAATCACATACACACACACACACACACACACACACACACACACACACACACACGATCAGAATCACAAAGGCGAAGGCACGGCCTTCAGAGGCAACTCTGAGTCATCTCCCTGCCTCTTATTCTCTCTCTCTGTCTCTCCCTCTCTCTGTCTATCACTTTTTCTTTCTCCTTTCCTCCCTATTTCTCCCTTTTCCTGTTTCTCCCTTCCTTTTACTCTCACTCTCTCTCTTTCTCTCCTTCTCTGTCACTCATTCTCTCTTTCTACTTTTTTTTTGCTTTCTCTACCTTTATCCGCCCCCTCTTTAATGTCTCTCTCTTATTCTGTCTCTTTCCCTATCCCACTTAATGTTTCTTTCTCTCTCCCTTCTCTCTCTTTACCTCTTGATCCACTGTCTTTCTCCCTCTCTAGCTTTTTATTTTTCTCTCCTTTTCTCACCCTCTCCCCACCTCTACCTCCCCATAATCTTTCATTCTTTCATTTTTTTTCTCTCTCTCTGCCACTCTTTCTCTCTCTCTCTCTCTCTTTCTCTCTCTCTATAAATACGTCATGTACATTTTAATTTCACCATCATTCAGTTCACTTGGTGCAATTCATAATTATGTTTACTTTTTTTTTTGCTTTTAGTTAAAATGGCCATTACATCCCTAAGGGAACAGTAGACTACTCCCTGTGAATTACAGTGACCCATGATGGACACAAGAAATTTCCAAATGCATCAAACAAGATTCTATCCAGATCTCTGGTGAACAAGACATCACACTGTGGCTTGGTAGAATGGAGTTAGTAAAAGGTGAATTCTTTTGGGGTTTGAAAGGAATTGTACAATTCATGCATTATGGGCGGTCAAATTAGAAATCCAATTTTCCTCTGGCTATTTTCCTCTCTCTTATGGCTGGCTCCTCGGAGGCTGTGAAGCAAATATCCACAAAGAAGCGACTCAATTGATGAGCAGATCAATACAGCGGAGAAGTGCAAGGCTGCAATAGAGTGCTGCTGCTATAGAACAGAGCTGAAGAGCACTAAAATGAGTCTGTAATGCGCACACATAGTCTCTGAAGACAGGATAAAGGCAGGCTGTAATCTGCTGCCACACTGCGTATCAATATTCAGACTGATTCCTGAGAAAACAGCACATGTATAGCCTTCGCAAAACAGCCCTGTTCATGCTCTCGGGGAATGTTTCGGATCAAGACAGGCTCACTTCGACTTGCAAATGTCACAATTAGACCTCATGCATTTGTGAGAAAAGTGGAAGAATAAAGCTCAGTGAATGTTAAGTTGATATTGTGAGGATCCTACAATAGAACTGCATAAGCATGAGACTTAGAGAAGCCTTAAATGGCCCATATCATGGAAATTTTTCTCACTTTTTTGTTAAATAAGGTTGATGTAGTAAATAAACAGTGTTGAAGTTTGATTACATACAATTCATTCATCTGCTATTTAGCCCTGCGCTTTCACTCTGAAATAATGACTTTTTTAGCTTGTGCTGCGTTTTGACTGTAGTGCAGTCACTTAGATCAGAGCTCACTTACAAATCAATGTGTTTAAGGGATAAAGAGAGGCAAAAATTAGTTTGTTTTTGGTACATATCTTGATATAAATATGATAAATCAGGAGGTCAGGAGATAAAAATAAGAGAAAATGTAAGATATGTGCCTTTTGAAAAGCAGATTTTTCTACAGACTTTACAGCATCTCCATACTGTTAACTTGATACAAAAAAGTGCCTATTTATGCCATTTAATCTGCCCTCCGTTCTTCATTAATCAAATTATTTGTCATTGTTGTTTATATATGTAACAAATGTAACAATGAAGAAAGTTCAGTACATCTTTTACATAGTGATAGGAAATAATGCAACCCACAGAAAGCTCAGTTTCCAAGTTCCTCACTTTAACCAGTGTGGGAGTGCAGTGTTGTAATTTCTCTGCTAAAGCTAAAGGGGTCAAATTTTCTAAATAGATCACAATAGATTTGAGTTGCCGTTATCTAAGTCACGCTGTAATTTTATATTAATGATCTCTGACTTGTAGTTCATTGAAATAGGAAAATTGTATTTAAAGTGGAGATTGTATTTTCTGTTTGTAAGTAGAGAAGAGATTTTATAATGATTTCAATTTAATGCTTTACTTTTTTGTTCTTTTTGTCATTTTTTGCCATAAAAACAAAAAATCAAACCTGTATAGTTATAGCTATATAGAATGTAAATGGAAATATGTAAATGACTAAATAATTAATGAAGCAATTATGTAATTCTGTTTAAATGTAAATGGCCATAATAGCTTAAAGGCTTTGTAGAGGAAGACAACCGTTCAAAAACTGTCTCTTGTCTAACTGAATGGAAACATGCTCACAAGGGATTAACCCTGCGGAATTTCAGAGCAGGAGCAGAGCTCAGGGAAGTACTGCAGAAGGGAAAAGAAAACAGTGTATTTCTGTGTTTCTTGAATAGCTGCAAAACTACAAATCAAGCTCATTAATCTTCTCCTGTGTATAGAAACAGAAATAAAAACATGGTGTTCTAGAAAGTGAGAAATAAAGTATGTTAAAGAAGAGATCATAATAAAGAAAAAAGGAACAGAACAGAGAAATTGAATCCAGTTTTTCCCTTAGAGACATAAGTGATAAAGTAATAAGGAGGTGCACAGAGGCGAGTGATCTCTTATAAAAACATCTTTGTTGACTACTGCAGCAGTTCAGAAGCAGTGTGTGCAGTATATATGTGTGATGAATGAATAAGTCTGAATGTTTTCTAACTTGTATTGCTTAATTCACAGCAAACAGTCAAAACTGATTAAATTTCCCATGAGGTGTGCATGTGGAGAAATAACCAGTCTGGGCATAGAATGAGAGAGCTACATTTCTAATTGTGTACATCTTCTCAAAGCTCACATTAGGAATCTCTCTCTCTCTCTCTATATATATATATATATATATATATATAAATATATATATATATATATATATATATATATATATATATATTTTTTTTTTTTTTTTTTTTTTTTTTTTTTAATGCTTTGCAATTTTTGTTGTTTTTGTTTTTTTTGTCATCAAAACAAAGCATTAAAAATGCTGGTGACTTTATGCTAAATTCATGCTCCGCCCACCAAAGTTGGGTAGCCATGGAAACATGTAAAAGCATTACACAATGAGGATACAAACATCAAGATGCAAAAGGTGGAGGGGAACTCTCAGGACATGATGATTTATATAAAATAAAAAGTACATTTTTGTAATTTTTGGTTAATTTTAAATTTAATACAATAATCATGGCTTTTGCATTTAAACTCTAAGTATTACAAAAATACTCTTATTTCATTATTATTTCATGAAAAGTGTTAAAATCTTGAAATGGAAGGCGAAAATGATCCAATCAGGATTGTTTTTTTTCTGTAGTATCTAAGTACATACAGCCAATGAGCTCCCCTATTGGTCAGAACTTCAGGAGCTGAACTGTAGGCTTTTAAATGTTACATTACCTACCAACATAATTGAGAAATTAACCAATCATGTGATAAAACTTGTCACATTTATTTCCATTAGTAGTTAAAAAGGTGTTTTTCCTTGTAATGCAAATTATTATTTTGGAGATTTTGGGCATTTTATACCGACAGTGACTCTGTGTGTGTGTGTGTGTGATAGATTAAAGTGGATTTTATAAGCCTAAATATCTTAAATTCTATATATCAATCTTGCAAATGTGTATATCTACAGAGTAAAAGGAAGTATGCAGCAGAAGCTTTAATGTCTCAGGGGATACAGGACTATAAAAATGAATGCACAAATGATTGACTGATGGAGAATGTGCTGTATTTGGTTCTATATCCCCTTTAATGTTCTGCTCAACCACTTGGTAGAGCACATTTTGAGTCACTATATGTACATTATATTGCCAAAACCATTGATTCACCCATCCAAATCATTGAATTCAGGTGTTCCAATCACTTCCATGTATAAAACCAAGCACCTAGGCATGCAGACTGCTTCTACAAACATTGAAGTGAAAGAATGGGATGCTCTCAGGAGCTCAGTGAATTCCAGCGTGGTATCATGATAGGACACCACCTGTGCAACAAGTCCTGTGGTGAAATTTCCTCATTACTAAATATTCCACAGTCAACTGTTAGTGGCATTGAAACAAAGTGGAACAATTGGGAAGAACAGCAACTCAGCCACGAAGTGGTAGGCCATGTAAAAAATGACAGAGCGGGGTCAGCGGATGCTGAAGGACAGCATCCTGCACAGAGGTCCCCAACCTTCAGATCAGCTCAAGAACAGTGTAGAGAGCTTCGTGGAATGGGTTTCCATGGCTGAGCAGCTTCATCCAAGCTTTACATCACCAAACACAATGCAAAGCATGGAATGCAATGGTGTAAAGTGCTGCCACTGGACTCTTGAGCACTGGAGATGTGTTTTCTGGAGTGACGAATCACACTTCTCCGTCTGGCAATCTGGTGGACGAGTCTAGGTTTGGTGGTTGCCAGGAGAACGGTACTTGTCTGACTGCATTGTGCCAACTGTAAATAATGTCATCAATAATGTCAAGATACCTTGTGACAAAAGGTGGAGAGAGGCACATAGAGGCTAAGCTAGTTTGCAAAGCAAACTATGGCAAAATGCATCTGAGCATGGATGGAATAATTAATGATGAGAGGAAGGAACGAGTGCTGTAAACAAACTCCTATAGATCATCAGGAAGAAAGAGAGAAGAATCCTCTTCTGTACACTTACACGGCATTAACCATCCATTAATCTGACAGTCATTGTAAAGTTTGCCTAAAGTTGCCCCCAGTTTCACTGGCATATTAATTCATCAGTTACTGAATGTGTGTCTGCAAAAAGTATTTGATTGATCCTGAAATGAACTGCAGACTCCTTTTTCAAGTGCACTTCCTTTAAATGCGTCTTTTTAACAGTCGTAATTACAGAGTGCTTGTTGAATTTGACTTTTGAAAGAGGCAAAAAAAGGAAAAAGATCAAGGGAAAATGTCATCTGAGGTGAAAGTCTGACATTTAATATGACTTCAGAAACTTCCTCTCTGCTCAGAGTCGTCTGGCTTGCTTAGGTTACAAACTGTACCGATTGAATCAGAGCCATGTTTGGGGTCATTTTTTTTTTTATCAGCTCAAAGGGGTTGGAAACAATTCTGCCTGCTGAAAACTATACAGATACAGCTAAATCTGAACCAAATGTAACATTTTTCATCTTTTTGCAGAACAATTAAGACCTTAAACCAAGCCCCTAAACCAATTGTTCAATCATAGCTTAGCAACTGGTACTAGGCACCGGTATCTCTACCATATGCTCAGAACTTTTCAATATGGATACAAGGTACTGTGTACCACAAACAAAAAACTAAATCCAGAGTGGTTTAATGTGAAATGGTACTTTTTGGAGAAACATTTTGGAGAAAATAAGTTAGCATTAGTCTAACATGGAAACTTTCGTAGTTGTGAATTTTCTCTTGTCGTTGTGACAAGCCCACTGACACGGCTGGATCAGACGACTCCGCAGGTCTCATAACAACTGTGAACCAGCTGGTACTAAAGTGTGAATGACTTTCTGAATGACTGAGAGGGCAACAGATGGGCGGATGGGGAGGGGGAGTGTATGGGACACACGTACAACAAAAATTACTTGTGAAATTCAAAAGCAAAAGTTTAATTCTTATTCAAATTCCCTGTTCCACCTTAAATGGTGCAGCAGTTATCGGAAAACGTGAACCAAAAATAGGAGAATGAGAATCCAACTTCAGTCATGTAGGAATGCAGAAGTGAAACATTTAGCACAATTTTTGCTGGTGTTACTGTTTTCCTAGTGTCAGAAAGCAATTATGACCTATGCTTTTCTATATATTGTTTGTATGTATTGTATATATTGTAAGTTTTTACTATTTTGTACATATATTTATATGCATATTTACTGTCAGAAATGTTTGTCCATAGTGCCCACTACTACTGAAGTTTTTAGAAGGGATAATTGTGGCATACTGTTCTCATCTAAACAACGTCTAAACCCAACTGTGCATGATCGGTTGGGTCCTGTTGAGTTCAGACAAATATGTAAAGTTCTAGACTACACTGATGTTTGGGTGGGGAGATTGGGACTGGTTAAATTAGATTTTTGATTAAACTATAATTTTTCCAGCTCAGTTGGAGGAAAGCAGCAAATCCTGCCTTGTCATGGTGATTTGTTTGGTGGGAAGAAAATGACTGTTCTGTATTTGAAACACATACTGCTTCCCCAAAGAGGAAGCTGATCTCATATCTGCATCTCTATTTATCCAGGCCTCATTTCTGCATGGAAATAGAGGCCGGTCAGATTTTAATTTGCATCTTTTACACAGATAAGCAGCGTCAGATCAGACCAATCAAATATAAATGAGAACAAGCAGCACATTCAATTATTTAAGCTTTAGACAGCAGTGTACTGTAATACAGCCTGATATTAGCAATTCGCAACCCTGCTCTATCATACAGATTTCCAAACAGCAGTGAAACAGTGTGGCTTTATTGGAGCAGATATGAGATTATTCAGAACCGGAGCAGCGGCTCTGTTTGCTTATGCAACAAGTGATTGATCTCACTGTCACAGTTACCATGGAGACAGACCAGCGGTCCCCCACACTGACCAGCAGAGAGAGAGAAAGTGAGAGAGAGAGAGAGAGAGAGAGAGAGAGAGAGACAGAGACAGAGAGAGAGCGAGAGAAAATGTAAAAAAGAAAAACAGCAAGAAAGGGAAGATGGGTACAGAGAGAATGATAGATAGAGAGAAAAGGTGAGTTTGGAGAGAGAGCATGACAGAGAGAAACAGAAAAGGAGAGAGAAAGAGAAGACAGAGCAATGAGAGAAAAAGGAAGGACAAGGAGAGAGGGGAAAAAGAAAAGGGAGAGAATAAGAGGGAGACAGATGAAGGACATAAAAAGGATGAGAGAGAGAGGGAGACAGGAAGGAGAAAAAAAAAAGAAAGGAAAAACAAAGAGAAGGCAACAGAAAGAAGCAAAGATAAAATGGAAGGAGAGAGAGAGAGAGAGAGAGAGAGAGAGAGAGATACACATACTGATCACACACACATTCACACCACATAAGCACATCTTCTAAGGGTGTGAATCTCTAATCTTACACAGTGAATCACAACAGCTGGATTTTGATTTAGGAAAAGATTCAATGATTTGATTATGAGCCTTTAGGATTCATGATTCAACACATCATGTTTACATTTGAATTTCACACTGATTCAATTTTACCATCATGCTTACTGAAATGATTCAGTGCATCGTAGAATGTCACATTTCACCGCAAATTAATTTGATTTAGAGTGTTTATGAAATAACTCAGTGCTGCATGGAGTCTCAAATTTTGCAACAATTTGATTCTGCTTCTTAAGGAAATCATGCAGACGCTGTGCTAAATGTAAATAAAAACAAAATGCAACAATGTGCAAATCATTTAAACCATATATTTAATTGAAAAGTGTACAAAGGCAACATAACAAATGTATTAAACTGAGAAGTTTTTTTATTTTATTTTAAATATGCCTAATTTGTATTTGATGCCAGCAACATGTTGCAAAAAAGTTTGGACAGGGCAACAAAAGGCTGGTAAAGTTGTGTAATGCTAAAAAAAAAACATCTGGTGGTTAAATGACAAGGTCAGTAACATGATTAGGTATAAAAAGAGCATCTCAAAGAGGCAGAGTCATTCAGAAGTAAAGATAGGGAGGGGTTCACCACTCTGAAAGACTGCACAGGAAAACTGCAAAAATGAAAGAATAATGTTTAACATAAAATAGCAAATAACTTTTGCTTATCACCGTATATGATGTCATTAAAGATTCAGAGAATCCAGAGAAATCTCTTTATGCAAGGGACAAGGCCAAAAACCAGTATTTGCTGGTCATAATCTTTGGGTCCTTAGGAAGTACTGCTTTAAAAACAGACATGATTCTGTATTGGAAATCACTGCATGGGCTCAGAAACACTTCAGAAATCCACTGTCTGTGAACACAGTTTGTCGCTGTATCCACAAATGCAGGTTACAAAATTTTAAATGTGAAGAAGAAACTATATATATATATATATATATATATATATGTAAATAGGATTCAGAAATGCTGCCACCTGAAAATCATCGATGTTGTGTCCTCTGGGTTAAAGACCACTCAGCTTGTTTTCAGTGCACAGTTCAAAAGCCAGTATTCATGATGATATAGGGGTGCATTAGTGCACATGGTATGCGTGACATACACATCTGTGAAGGCACCATTAATGTTGAATGATATACAGGTTTTAGCAACATATGCTGCCATGCAGATGATGTCTTTTTCAGGGCGAGCCTTGCTTATTTCAGCAAGACAATGCCAAACCACATTCTACATTGCAATAGCATGGCTCCATATTAAAAGAGTCCAGGGGCTGCATGCAGGCCAGATCTGTCACCACTGATAACATTTGGTGCATTATGAAATGAAAAACACAACAAAGGAAACCCCAAACTGATGAGCAGCTAAAATCCTATATCAAACCAGAACAGGAAAACATTTTAAGTATAGCTGAAGAATTCTATTTTGGCAAAAAAACGAGAACACACTTTATTAAATATTTTTGTAATCGGCTATACTGAATTCTGACATACCACATGCAGTTGAATAGAAACCTTCAGATGCATTTTACATTCACATACAGATCACAGAAAACAATGAAATTCAGTTAAAGTGGCTGCATGCAATTATATGTAATTATTTATTAATAATCGGCTAAGGCACTAGGGATATTCTGCTTAGCAGACCAAAGCTGGACTAATACAGAGCTCAGGGTAGAAGTTTCACCGCAGCATCACTCAGGCCTTCAGTGTGGAGCATGAAATGAGCTTTAAATCATTTTCCTCTAAAGGAGAATCTTATCGGCTGGGTCCAAACCCTCCACTCCACTTTAATAAACCAGTCAGATACTCCAGAGACACATGGCTAATAACTGTTTACTTTCAAGCTCATTCATGTAAATCAGGGTGTTTACTGCCTTCTGGATTGTGCCACCTGGGCCTGTGAATGTTAACCTTGGGACCAGATCACTATTATTACAGTTATTGTTTCCTAGTTTTTTATTTCTTTTTGCTACTTCATTAGCTCATTTGCTGTATTTTTCTAGTGTCTTGTAGTATCTTTCCTTCTCTGTCTGATCTGATGCATTTTAATGTGGATCACCCCCTGTTAAATGCTATTTTAGTGAAAAACCAAGCTACAGAAAGGTAAAAAAGTAAAAGTTAAGCTAAAATCCAAGTAAAAGTCTAATTACAGCTCAACTGATCACTGATGACTCATTGCAGTATTTGTTCCACAAAGAGCCACTACATATGGTATAAAACACTGCACTAGCAAGCTCAACTGTGTTGTAGTAGCCAATCAAAACAAGATATGTTGGATACAACAATGACCACTGTGCTAAGGCTAGTTCAATTATACTATACCTGATCTACTGTAACACCCGATCTAGCTTTCACATACATACAAATAAATACCATTTCCAATGAAGAACACACTCTAAATGCAGGTATTGTGATATAAACAGAGTCTGTTCTACTGTTTCTCATGAGTTTGAATGAGTAACTCGCTCTAAATGCAGGTATTGTGATATAAACTGAATGTGTTCTACAGTTTCTCATTAGGATGAATAGGATTTTTACTCGCCCCAAACGGTGTGGAGTTGTTAAGTAATTCTAATGGACTTGCTTATGTGGTTTCTGATGCTGTATAATATGTTGTTATCTGCCACTCTGGCGCCAGCAGACACGGATTAACACGTGTAAACAAGGCCGCAGGAGCGCAGGGCAGCGGAGGAGGGCTTAATAACGATTAAACAGATTCAAACCCACCTCACTGTTACTCAGAGCAGCAGGGGGAGGCCTACTGATCCCTGAACAGCTGCTGGACGCGGAGCAGACCATGAGAACACAGCTGTAAAAGAAAAAAGGAAAATGATTGAAACCTGAATGAGCCATGCACTAAAACACACACACATACACACACACACCTATATACACACATTTTATATATATATATATATATATATATATATATATATTGTAGGTCTCTGTGGTAAGCTTTTTGAGCAGTTTCATCGTTTCATCATGGAATCTCAAATTTCACAACATTCCAATTCTTTAGAAAACAATTCAGTGCATGAAAATCCACATTTACCTATGATCTAAATCAATTTCTTTAGGAAATAATTTAATGCACCGCAAAATATCACATTTCACAAGAATTAGATTCTATTACAATGGTTTTTGAAGAGATTAAATGCAGCATGAAATCTCACATTACACAACAATTAACTTCTATTACGATTCTTTATGAAATGACAATGCATCATGAAATTTCATTTCACAATGATTTAGTTCTATTAAGATTTTTGATTAATGGGTTCAATGCATCATGAAATCTCATGTCATAAAGATTTCATTCAGTTATAGTTCTTTAATAAACAATTGAATGCATCATGAAAAGTCATATTGTACAACAACTGATTTTGATTACAGATTGAAAGAAAATTATTCAGTACATCAGGAAATCTAACAATGATTCAATTCACTTTTTTATGAAATGATTCAAAGCATCAAGAAGTCTCACATTTCACAACAGTTTAATTAAATCATGATTTGTTACAAAATTAAATCTCGCTTTACAATTGAATTAAATTACCATTCTTTATGTAACGATTCAAAGTTTTATGAAATTTCACATTTCACAGAGATTCAATTAAGTTGAAATTCTTTATGAAATGAAATTTCACATTTCACAATTTGATTTGATTCAATTTGATGATTCTTTATGAATCAATGCAATGCATCATGAAATCTCACATTTTATGAGAGACTTGATTCAATTACTTGTTTATATGATTCAGTGATTTGGTTTAAATTTATTAAATTAAGTTAAAAAACTAAAAAATATCAGCAAAATCACTCCATTGTTTGCTGAATGGCTGAAGCTCATACAGCTATATTTTACAAAGTGTATGTGTTACATTAGATGACATTAGATACATTAGATACATTAGAGATTTCAGATGCTGAGATATTTCTGTAGCAGCGCTGCATTAGATTACATTAGATTTGTTCATTCAGTTACTGTTCTGATACGCAACATGAGAAAAAAGGAACAGAAAGTAGGGGTGAAAAGTGAGAAAAAGAAAGAGAGAAAAGAACCACAGAGAAAGAGAGATGGAGAAAAGCAGAGGAGAGAGAGAGAAAACAGAAAAAGAAGAGAGGTATAATTCATGCATTCTGAATTCATTGTTTATGTGTTGCCATAAAAGCTGATTAATTTACATACAGTCACTCATTTAGTCTACAGCACATTTGCCCCGCCCACTCAGCCTATAGTAGTTAAGCCACACCCTTCCTATTCCATAATGTCTTCCTGGTTTCTCAGACACTAGAGGGCGCTCCCGAGCGAGTCCAAAATGAATGGCTTGATAAGGAGCATTTGACCAAAATCATAGTTTATAAATGCTTAAACATTTTTAATATAAAATAATGCAATTATTTCCTGGACAGTGAATTGCATAAAACATTTTAACACTGATGTTATATTTTTGGGACTGTAAGAGCTTTTCAACTCAAGTTATAGGAGTTTAAAACAGTGCCTCATGTACATCCATGATGTCTGTGAGTGCGAACAGCCAATAAGCTGCACTGCTCATCAACCAATCAGCACTCACTAGTAGTAAGTGATTAGAAACTATTTTTACTCTTCGTTTTTAGCCGTTGAGCTCCGTTTACTCCTATTCATTGATGACTCGCGGGTGCCCTCTGCTGTTTTGCAGTCCTATTTTTGAAATAATTGGGGGAAATAGGAAGTGACCAGTATCCTCATAAACCAGCACTAATTTTGCCCTGCTCATAACCTACAGCAGCTTAGCCCCACCCACACAATCTACAGCAGTTTAGCCCCACCCAATCAGCCTACAACAGTTTTGTCTTGTTCATAGCCTACAGCAGTTTAACCCCACCCACACAATCTACAGCAGTTAAGCCCCACCCAGTTAGCCTACATCCATTCTCATCCCAAAAATGGAGAAAAGAGATGGGGAGAATCAGAAATCAAGAACAAAGAGGGAGAGAGGGAAGAATAAGAGATTGGAAAGATATAGAAAGAGAATGAGAATAGTAGAGGAAGAGCTAAGGAAAGAGAAAAAAGAGAAAAGACAGAGAGAGAGAGAGAGAGAAGGAGAGAGCCTCTGTGAATGATGGCTGAATTTGCTCAGCTATGTGTAATTTGTGGCTCCTTACTCTTTAGCCGTGGTGAACATGCAGATGGAACGTGACACAGTTTTTTATCTAGAGCCACGTTCTCTCTCCCATTAGAAGATAAAGCTGTGTGGTGTTTTATAATAAGATTAAACACCCTGAGCACATCCACATCTAACAATTCAATTATTATTTCTGTGCGTCCCTCATACAGGCTTAAATTAACATTGACACAGGTCAGCCGGGGCAGCATTAGCTTTTGATTAAGCAGAACCACATCAGGGTATTCAGAGAGAGTGCAGGACTCAGATGATTGCTCTATTAGAGAGAGGTTATGGGAGAGGACAGGACTGTGAGAGTACTAATCCACAACAGAAAAGTTGTCTCAAGCCTTCCTCAACTGTCAAATTTAAACACATTAGTATTCCTCAGTCCTATTAAGGAGCAGACTGGCAAACACATACATTACTGTGCAAAACCAGAGACTACCCATCATTTACCTAATTTCAAGTGAAAATAGCCATTCAGGAGATTTTTTTGAGGAAATTAGATATAAGATAACTCACATAATGAATGAGAGGATTGTTTTTTTTCAAAATTGTAGTTTTGATTAAATTGATTTGAGACTTAGAATAGATAGAAAGCTGCTCCAAAAGACTCCTTACTACCATGCAACACCTGGTAGACCAAAGCTGACCCCATCAGATAAACGGTGAGTAAAGCTTTCATGTTTGAGAGAAAATCAAGCTCCACTCCATAGGAGTTTCTGTACATCCTTCCACTGTGAGAAGACAACTCAACTCTATGGGTCTGCAGGGATGTGTAAGTGTTATGTAGCCCTTACTGTGAAAAGAAAACAGACAAATCAAAGAAGCTGCTGCTGTTCTCAGAACAATGGACCAACCACACCCAGTGTCCAGATCTCAATATCATTGAATGTGTCTCCTGAAAAATATGGAAGTTGTAATAAAGGTGACATACCTGTTTCCCCTGAGGTCTTCCCTTCTAATGTTACAGTCCCAAGCCTGCCATCAACCAATCATGGACAGTTATATAGACCCTCTTCTCCTGAACTGTAATCACACTCTGTTCTCATTAGTTCTGTTTGTATATATATCATATATGTATATATGTATATATTCATTTTGTTCACTCATTGTGAAGTATTGCTAGTTGCTTTGTCTATTGCATACTGAGCGTTCTTTCTGTTTTGCCTGCTGTGTGTGTGACCATGAGATTTTTGTCAGATTGTCCTTTGTACTTGTTTTGGTGTTTTTATTCTGCACTGTAAAAAATGAGAGGTCAGCAAAACTCAAAATTATATTGTAACTGATTTCATGGATTTTTCATGGAGTTGA
Organism: Pygocentrus nattereri; assembly: GCF_015220715.1. Classification (NCBI taxonomy): domain Eukaryota; kingdom Metazoa; phylum Chordata; class Actinopteri; order Characiformes; family Serrasalmidae; genus Pygocentrus; species Pygocentrus nattereri. The sequence goes on from NC_051232.1 coordinate 14,235,882, forward strand.
CTCAACTTGAAGACACAAGCATTCACACAACTCAAACTTCTTGGTTGAGTTAAAAATTCTATAATTTTTTAGGTCTGCATCTCAGTTAGGTAAATAAAATCAAATGTTTTTTTTAATACTCAGCCACCCTCACTAGCCAGGACTCTTTCCATCACACAGTCCTGCTAGACATTTTTCCTACGTCTATGGCATTGCTGGGGCTCAAACTCACAACCTCCTGTAGGGTTGACGGCTTAGTCACTGCACCACTCAGGCACACATAAAGCAACTCAGATTTTGTGTCTTCAAATATTTAATACACTGGAGAAAATATTAGTTGTTTTAACTTTAAAGTATGGCATAAGTCTCATGTGGCGCAACTGTCTAATAATTCATTGCAACAATAGGATTGTGAGCTTGAATCCTAGCAATACAACAGCTTCATATCCAAATCCAGCCGTATCCAGAAGCCCGAGAGGAAAACATGCCAGATGCGATTGTGTGATAGAAGGAGGGCCAGCTAGCGGGGGAAAAAAAGAAAAGGGAACGCAAATTCAGTTTTGTTTATCTAACTGAGATGCAGACCTAGAAACAGTAGCTGGGAGAATTTTTGAAGTTTGAGTTGGGTGAACTCTGGTGTCTTTGAAGTGTATCAGGCTTGATAAAATGTTATATATGATATTGATATGATATTGGGCTTTAATATACAGCTAGCTTGTTATGTGTGTGTGTAAATATGCCTTAAAAGCTGAAGCATCTCGGACCTCAGGTAGAGATTCCACATTGGCTCCTGGGTCTCTGCAACAAGGGCTTTTAGCGCTATCTTTTAATTTGAAATAAGGTTGTCCATATTTAAATCCAGATAGTGTCTACCGAGCTTTCATCATCCCACCTACACAACTGAGGATAAACAACATCCTCAAGTTGAGTCAACTCAAGAATAGCCATGTAATTAGTTACTATATTATTTTAAGTTGAACAGACTTCTCATATTTTACAGTGTGGCTGCTGACCCTTGCTTGTTTGTGACTCTACCTGATTGTTGCTCTCTTGGGTCTGACCTGGCCTGGATTACTTTACTCTCTTATCAATAAAGGTCACTCTTTTTACTTCTGCAAGCAACTGGTTCGTCTACCTAACAAGACAGAAGGCATCCTGTGGATCATGTGTATGATCCACTTGTGCCACACTAACACGCCATCACATCAGTGTCCCTGAAGTGCTGAGAAGAATAATCCACCACCCTAATACTTGCTCTTTGGTGGTCCTGGCCATTGAACAATAAGGTTAAAGTGGGGGGGGGGGGGGGGGGGGTATGCAGAGAAACAGATGGACTACAGTCTGTAATTGTAGAACTACAAAGTGCTCCTATAAGACTGTAGAAACAAGGTAGGTGTACTTAATGAAATGGCGGTTTGTATTTTAACTGGACAAATATAAAGCGCCCCTATATGGTGCAGCCTAAAAATGACAGTGTATAAAGTGGTCAGTGAGTGCATACATATTAAGTGCTTTGATGATGGTTCCAACTCCTGGAGACATCCATTTTGTTGCTGATCATCCTATTCCTGTTGTACCTTAAACTATTTCAATCACAATTCTCTTTTCCAATTAACTGTTTCTTCTCAAATTTGTCTGAAACAAAATAAGTTTCAGTTTGGTTGTTTTGACTCAAGTGAGAGATGAGGTTTCATATGTTCAACAATCAATAGGAGACCAGAGCCTGGACAATTCCGATATTTGTTTGACACATCATTACATCTGGAGACCTTTTCAAGACCCTTCATGTTCTTGTTCTGAGTCCCAGACTGTATTTTTTTAGTGCTGGATTTCTAAAAACTGATTCAAGTAAGCAAGAACTGGCCACCACGTATACATCTTCATCATTTTTATCTCATACCAAGGAAAAAGTCACAGTGTAAAATAAAACTTCTGCACTGTGGCAGAGCTTTACTGGTTATTCTTTAGCACTATCAGTTAACTCCTTAGATGCTGCTGATGAGCCCAAAGTTTCATTACATACATACTTGGCCAAAAAATATCTCAACCCGTAAGCATTAAATTACATGTAGTTACTGAATAAAAACCCTTGGTATGTAATAACCTGGGATTTAAGAGGTTAAAGCTATTACATCCACCTAGGCTAATTCAATGACTGTTTTAAAGCTAATGCTAAAGCTTCAGTCTCAAGGCTGTGAAAGATACCAAAGATTTATATTCCATAAATTCTTTTTATCTCAAATATTAACTGAATAAATTTTCATTTTATGATATAGTTTAACCATAGTATACTGTACACTGTAAATTAATACAACCTTTCTTTCTATGTGTATGTATCTCTCTCACTCTTTGAAGCGCAGTCCCATGCTAACAGGTCTGTGATATACAGCCTATATCAAGCTGTATGTCTGGCTGGGGGATGATGGAGAGGTATGAGCAGGTGACCTCTGTGACCACTACAGTGGGCTGGTGATGCTGCAATTTTCTGTCATTTAACTGGAAGCATCTGTACAATGGCTCCACAGAACACAACACACAGACAGAAACAAACCTCAGATCGCTCTGATAGAGGAGGATAAATTGCTTTGGGACTTTTTGGTTTGTTTCCTTATAACACAACCTCCAATTACAGAGCAATCTTGTCTCACTGTGTTCTTCAATGTCTTTCAGAAATCACCTGCTCCAGACTAGGTGTAATAAAGACACCCCGAGTTTAAGGCTGACTTTACACAGTGATTCTAGTGTCATTTTGTGAGTTGCATGGAACATAATTTCTGTGCAACTTGACAGTTGCACATAGCAATCAAACCAATCAAAGTTGCAAGCAGCACATTTGATTGGTCCACTAGTTAACCAAATTAGCACCTCAATAATCTTGATACACTATCTGTAAGATCTTATTTACATATTTGCAGCATCTACACATAATTTTCTATCTGTGATCACCTTTCCATATATATATATATATATATATATATATATATATATATATATATATGGTAATTTAATTTTTAAATTTTAATTTTAAAATAATAAATTAATTTTAATTTTTAAATGTTGTATGGATATTAAGCTTTTAAAAATTATGTTTTAAGTTGCAGGTACTGTTGTTCTGTCTTAATCATCCAGTTCTAAAAGCACTTCAGGTTCATCAGGGAGCAAATCAGCCTCCCCTTCTGTAATAATACTCATTCTTTGGATCTTACATAAAATTGAACTCATCAGGTATTACATGTGTGTAAAACTTTCCACAGAAGAGTCTGTAGGAGAGAAATAATAGAAAGTGTGTTACACATTCTACATTGTGCTACAATTTGCTCTGTCTGTCTTTACCTGCACTCTCAGAAATAAAGGTATGAGACTGTTACTGGGGTGGTACCCTATAGTGTACATCTCAGTACCTTTAGTCAAGAAACATAATTGTCCCATAACCCATTGAAATGATATTTTTTAAGTTGTGCTGACTCCAGACACCCCGTCTCATCTCCAAGCTTTTATTTTATTGCTCTGTTTTAAAAGCTTAGGTTATAAAAAGGTACAAATACTTACTTTTCACCTGAAAAAAACATTTTGTACCTTTGAAGGCACAAATATATTGTTTTAACCTTGATGAACAAAAAATGTACCTGCACAGAACCTTTATTTCTAACAGTGTATAGATACAAAACCTCTATGGTGAAAGCAGGCAATGGAAGGATGGATAGATGAATGGATGGATAGACGAATGGATGGATGAATATTTAATTACTTAGTAGTGGAGGATAAATAGATGAGGAGGCTGGATATTTGAAGGTTGAAGGACATGGATGCACAGATACAGGGACAAATGAGTTGTTTTGTCTGCTCAGCATGTGGCATGTTTAGTTTAACCCCCTTTTCCACCTCTAGGGATAATGATAGTGGCTGTGTTTGTGCTAAGTGCCAGCTAGCTAGCTCTCTGGTGGAGAAGGTGGACCAGCTAGAGGTGCGCATCCGGAAGTTTATTAAGGGACAGACAGCAAGATTCACTGCTAGCAGCTCCGGGTGCCTTAGGGAGATTTAGCACCCCCTCGACTCTGGCGTTAGAGCCCTCACAGTGGGATGAATGGGTGACGACTTGGCGATCTAGCTGGAAAGCTAAGGCTAATGCTAACACTGAGGCCAAAGCTAGCCGACCGGAACACCGAGCTCCTCCTATTTGCGTGTCAAACAGGTTTGTCCCGCTCAGCAAAGCACCTGCTGAGGAGCCTGTTAAAAGTGCCCTGGTTATAGGAGACTTGATTGTCTGACACGGGAAATTAACTACTTCTTCAGGGGCGCCAGCAGTAACTGTTAGCTAATAAGAGATATTCGAGGACAGTCACTCATGTAGGGGCCAATGCTATTTGTCTGCTGCAGTCTGAGATAACTAAGGGTAATAATAGAGAGGTGATTAAACCCGCCCAGACGATGTCCGATGCCGTAATTTGCTCTGGCCCCATCCCAATGTGGTGCGTTGCTGAAGCCTACAGCAGGGTTTCAGTGTAAAACTGCTGGATGTCCAAGTGGTGTTCCAAAATAAAGTGGACTTTATAGATAATTAGTTACATTTAGATGGCAAGCCTGGTCTCATAGGTAGGGATGGTGCCCACCCCATGAGGTAGGGTTCTGCCTTACTTTCTTGCAGTATAGCTCATAGTCTTTTAGTTAGTCAGCAGAGTAGTGTAAACAGCTGCTGACAATCCAGAGCCGGGACCAGGCTGCAGACAGATAGGCTAAATAGATCGTCTGCGAAGCGCTTTGAGGCATCACCCAGGTTCAACTTTATGGAGATTGTGTCTTTGCCCCAAACTTAAATTGTAGAAAAACTCAATCAGCCCATTTAAACAACCCAATCAACATATATCTGTATTCAGATGATAGCACTAACACCTTAGATCTAAAGTTTACTAAGATTATTCAATATGAGATCACTAAACTCAAAAGCAGTCATCGTAAATGATATTATAAGTGATCATAAATTTGACGTTTTATGTCTCACTGAAACATGGGTTAGACCAGATGAATACTCAGCATTAAATGAAGCCACCCCTGTGGGCTATAATTATGTACATAGGCCAAGATTATCAGGCAAGGGAGGTGGAGTATGTGTAATCTACCAAAATACCCTAGATATTAGTCAGAAACAATGTGACACCTTCACTTCTTTTGAGGTCCTTTCCATTCACGTTACAAATCCGGTCACAAAAAAAGAACGCATTTTTCATTGTTTAACATTTACAGACCACCAGGGCCCTACTTTGAAATTTTAAAAGAATTTTGTGATTGTGCAATGATAACATAATAATTGTAGGAGATTTTAATATCCACTTTGAGAAGGCAGATAACCCACTAAAAAAGGCATTTACTTCAATTCTAGAATCTGTTTTTATTACCCAAAATGTAACAGGGCCTACACACTACTGTAGTCACACTTTAGATTTAGTTTTGACACTAGGTCTTAACATGCTTAATATCTTACCGCAAACCTCAACAATCTCCGACCATTACCTAATTTTGAATGAGCTACGTCTTAGCCATAATATATGTACATCCCCTCGCTATTTTACAAAGTGCTCAATAAAACCTTTTAACACCCTACAATTCATAGAAAACCTTAGAGAATTATCAACCCCATTCTCCACTCCAGCAGACCAAATGGAGTTAGATATACTAACTAACTAATTATTTAGAAAATACCTTTCGATCCACTTCAGAAAATGTGGCGCCACTTAAAATAAAAAGAATAAGACAGAAAAAGCTCCCCCTATGGTACAATGACAAAACCTGTGCCTTAAAACAAACAGTTTGGAAACTAAAGCTGGAAGTGTGGAACTCTGCTTGGAAGGACAGCCTTATAGCGTATAGAAATGCTCTCACTAAACTCGCTCAGCATATCTGGCCTTGCTGATCGAGAATAATAAATATAATCCTATAGTATTTTTTAATAAATAGGACTTTTTAAATAATAAAATCAAAAATATTAGACAACAAATTCTACAGTATTAAATCCAACTTGGCTGTCATCTGATGTGGCTGATATAAAACAAAACACAGTTGTAGAAGAAAGGCTGGAAACTTTTTACCCACTCATCACAGCTAGAACTAGAGAAGATTATTTCCTCTGCAAATTGCACAATCTGCACACTCAATGCAATTCCCTCAAAATCACTCAAAGAAGTATTACAAGTTATTACAAACCCTCTTTTAACTATAGTAAACTCATCCCTTGGCTTGGGCTATGTACCCAAAGCTTTTAAACTAGCAGTTATCAAACCTCTGATCAAGAAACCAAATCTTAAATGTTAGCGTATTGTCTAATTACGCACCTATTTCTAACCTACCGTTTATATCTAAGATCTTAGAAAAAGCTGTGGCCCAACAACTTAGTTCATATCTACATAAGAACCATATATATGAAAAATTCCAATCTGGATTCAGGCCACATCACAGCTGAGACAGCTGCAGTTAAGATAACTAATGATCTTCTTCTTGCCTCTGATCAAGGTTATGTATCCCTGTTAGTGCTACTTGACCTCAGCGCAGCTTTCGATACAATATACCACAATATTCTCCTAGAAAGGCTAGAATACATGGTTGGAATCACAGGGACAGCCCTATCATGGTTCAAATCTTACTTAACAGAATGTTATCAGTTCGTCAGTGTAAACGATTTGTCTTCAAAAGTAATTATTCAAAAGTAAGATTTGGAATTCCACAAGGCTCTACTTTAGGACCATTATTATTTACACGATACAAGTTACCGTTAGGCACAGTTGTAAGTAACCATGGCATTAACTTTCATTGTTACGTAGATGATATGCAACTGCACATATCAGCCAAGCCTGATGACAAATACATATTAAAGAAAATGGAGGACCTTATCCCTGTATGACGGAGAAACATTAGTACATGCCTTTATTACTTCTAGGCTAGACTATTGTAATGCACTACTGTCAGGATGCACTAGCAGGAATTTAAGCAAACTTCAACTAGCGGAGGGATGCCAAACTGTTTCAGAGTACTCTCACATCTGTGTGTCCTTCTGATTCTCTCCTTTTAGTTAAGCTGTCATAGTCAGATCTGCCAGAGTCATTAGCCACACTCTGGAAATGTTCACATTCCCTGTTTTACATACAAACAAACAGAATATAACTAATTCCATCACCCTGCCTTTTTTCCGAGTATATGACCACCCACACATCTGGCCGGACACTGAAGGACGACTGACTGTTGAGCTCTCCTGCTACCCACTTCAGACCAGCTTCCCATGCCCCAGCTACCGCCACCTACCTTGGAATAGCTGCCCGGAAAACTACATTGAAGTTTTCATAGACCCCTAGCTATTACTGCTACTAATACTACTGCTATTAATATTATTAGTATAATCATTTGTAGGTAGGATGGGTACCCACTGGTGAGCCTTGGTCCCTCCCAAGGTTTCTTCCTCAGCTCTGAGGGAGTTTTTCCTTGCCACTGTCGCCCCTGGCTTGCTTAACTGGGGATTTTACATTCATGTTAAAACTTTGTCTTCTCTGGAATTCTGTGAAGCAGCTTTGTGACAACATCAGTTGTAAAAAGCGCTACAAAGAAAATTTGATTTGATTTGATTTAATTAGGTGGAAGTTTGAAGGATGGAGGGATGATTATTACAGATGTATTATGTCCTATGGGTTATTTTAACTCCCAGCAGGCCTTGGTGAGTGGCTTACTCTGAGCTGAATAATGACCTGTTAATGCAGGGAGCCTTCAAAGCCAGCTGAATTAGCCATGAAGAACAACAATTTCTCCATCACAGGAAGCACACAGGGCCATTAATTAGCCTGTTTGGATGTGCTGAGTAAACCCTGAGCCCTATTAAACCCACATCAGATAAAGCCTCAAAGAGAGAGAGAGAGAGAGAGAGAGAGAAAGAGAGAGGAAAAGAAAGAGAGGCAATAATAAAACGTTGTCAGTGTCAGAAATTAATGCACTCTACTCAATAAAAGGACAATCAAGCACTGAAACAGGTTCATAATGCTGACCTGCTCAGATGTCAAAAAGTGTTCCTAATTGAAAATGTGGCCTATTGGTTCGACTACACAGGAGAACACGGTAAAACTGCACTAGAAGCTGAGGCTGCATTAGAAAACATGAATTTAACCAGCATCCTTGAAGAGCATAATTTAAAATGTTCTTTTTTCTTCAAAACCATAAATGGACAACATTGTGTTTGAGTCAGATTACATCAGAGGGTCTCTTATATAAGCCAATTTGTTCACAATTGAATTAATCATAACGATGGTGCTAATTAACAATTTGCTTCTTTAGTAGGCTGAACTGCAACGGAACAACTCATTTCTCTGCAAGAGCAAACACAAAGCAGTCTCAAATCTCCAGAGTGTCATTAGGGTTTTGTCTGTCAATGAGACCAAGAAACCCTACTTGGACAGGAAGAGCCCATTCCTGTCTGAAAAAATGACCAAGTTGCCATGTAAGCACATAGGGATTCATAATGATGCTACAACAAAAACAGACACAGAGGAAGAAGTGTTTGGTGAATTTGCAAGGATATGTTGCTTATTAGATACTGACTGCTTCAAAGAAAACTTTTCACTTTCAAACACAAGATGCTATTCATTTTTCAATCCAGTGACTCTATCCTGCTCTGAGGTTCATTTAATATGAAAGATACTGGACTGAACCAAGACATTTACTTGAGTTGCATAAAAGACCAATAGTCCTGTTCACATGCACAGCAGCATCATCTGACCTCACCTCTAAAAGTTTCCCAGCATTTGAAAATATTGCTTTTATTCCACTTCCAATTTAATACCTAATGATGCCTGTATCTGATAAAGGGTTTGTGGGTTTTCTTTTTCAACACTGAAACCTTTTGCCTTTTATCATCCATGTTTTTTCTGGCATAAAATAGCTGCCATCAGACATGTGGTACTGTATAAATACTGCAAAAACTCAATACGAGAGTCAGTGCAAAGATCTAAACGTTTACAACAAAATCTCCAATAGTCTGGCTACTATCGACTAGCTTTTACAATTTGACATAGTTCCATTTCTCATAGCAGAGTTGGCATAATCAGCGATGGTGATGATGTAACCAACAGTCGCATAATTATTATTTACCACGCAAGTATTCGCATGCCATCATTGTGACTATCTACATTCCCCCTTCTGCCATCCCGACGTCGGCAAGTGACGTCATTTACTCAACTACAGCACGTCTCCAAACGCAACACCCGAGTGCCTTTATCGCCATATCAGGTGACTTTAACCCTGTCGCTATGGCCAAGGCACTACCACATTTCACTCAGTATGTGGACTGTCCCACCAGAGAGGAAAGAACACTGGACCTGCTGTATGCTAATGTTAAGAACGCATACAGCTGCTCCCCCCTCCCCCCTCTGGGTAGGTCAGACCACAACTTGGTACACCTCAGCTCCTGTTATGTGCCACTGGTGAATTGTCAGCCTGTGACCAATCGGATAGTGAGGAGATGGTCTGGGGAGACGAACGAGGCAGGATTGCTTTGAGGCTACTGATTGGTCTGCACTCTGTGACCCACACGGAGAGGACATCGACGGGCTCACAGAGTGCATCACGCACTACATTCATTTCTGTGTGGACTCCACTGTCCCAACCAGGACTGTTAAATGTTACCCAAACAAGAAGCCGTGGGTAACAAAGGACACTAAGGCTCTCCTCAACAAGAAGAAGAGGGCCTTCAGAGCTGGAGACAGGGTGGAGGTGAGAACAATCCAGAGGGAACTGAGGACAGCTATCAAGGAGGCGAAGGACAAATATAGGAGGAAGCTGGAATGGAATGAGGACCATCACCAGCTTCAGGTCCAGCAACAACGGAGGAGCAGAGGTCAGTGTGGACGGGGCCAACAAGCTAAATCTGTTCTTTAACAGATTTGACACTGCAGGCTCTGCCCCCCCCATGAAGACCATGGAGAGGCTCGTCTTGGATCAGCTCTGACTCATAGTCCAGCCTTTTCTAGATCCCCTCCAGTTTGCCTATCAGTCCCGCCTGGGAGTTGAAGACGCCATCATCTACCTGCTCAACCGAGTTTACGCTCACCTGGATAAGCCAGCCAGCTCTGTGAGGGTCATGTTTTTTTTACTTCTCCAGCACATTTAACACCATCTGGCCCGCTCTTCTGGGTGCTAAGTTCACAGTGATGCAGGTAGATGCCCCCCTTGTGTCCTGGATTGTTGACTACCTGACTGGCAGACCACAGTATGCACGCCTGCAGCACTGTGTGTCGGACAGAGTGGTCAGCATCACTGGAGTTCCACAAGGAACTGTTCTCTCTCCCTTCCTCTTCACCCTCTACACCACGGACTTCAGCTACTGCACAGAGACTTGCCACCTTCAGAAGTTTTCTGATGACTCTGCAATAGTTGGATGTATCAGCAAGGGAGTTGAGGATGAGTACAGGGCGACGGTGAAGGACTTTGTCGCATGGTGCGAGCGGAACCACCTGCAGCTCAATGTGACAAAGACAAAGGAACTGGTGGTGGACCTGAGGAGGGACAAGGCATCGGTGACCCCTGTGTCCATCAGCGGGGTCAGTGTGGACACTGTGGAGGATTACAAATATCTGGGTGTGTATGTTGACAATAAACTGGACTGGGCTAAGAACACTGACGCCCTCTACAGGAAGGGCCAAAGTCGTCTCTATTTTCTGAGGCGCGTGAGGTCCTTCAACATCTGCCGGACTATGCTCAGGATCTTCTATGAGTCTGTGGTGGCGAGTGCTATCCTCTATGCTGTTGCATGCTGGGGAAGCAGGCTGAGGGTGGCAGACGCCAACAGACTCAGCAAACTGATCCACAAGGCTGGTGATGTTGTGGGTGAGTAGCTGGACTCGCTGACGGCCGTGTCGGAGAGGAGGACGCTGTCTAAGCTGAAGGCCATTATGAACAATGGCTCCCACCCACTCTACGACACAGTGATGAGACACAAGAGCTCATTCATCTCACTCAAGACTCACTCTACCAAAATGCACCACAGAGCGCCACAGGAAGTCATTCTTACCTGTGGCCATCAAACTCTATAACTCCTCCCTCAGTGTGTGATTCACAAAACTCAATACCAAACTGTTCATATGTGCAATAATAACAATTGTGTGTGCAATAACTCAGAGGGACACTAACTTAATTTAAATAATTGTAACTGTTTTATACCTGATGTTTCATATTACTATCACAATCACTGCCACCTTACTATACTCATAAGTACTTAAATCTTGTGTACATACTGTAAATTTCTCTATATTGTCTTAAATTATTAGTAAAGTTTATTTTTACATAAGTGGCTGCAACTGTAACAACTGCAATTTCCCCCTGGGATCAATAAAGGAATCTGAATCTGAATCTGAATAAAGTCACGTCAATGTTGCCATGCTGACAGCATTACAGGCATCACTACGGCTGTGTTTTTGTTGAAGTTTAAATTTCGCTTGGATATCAACAAGTGCTTAGTGCCTGTGTTAATAAATCAAAACCAGGTCATTCGACTGCTGCAGCCAACAGCAAAAGTTGGAAAAACCAAACACCTAATGGAATGTTGCACTGACAGCTGCAGTACACTGTCGTACACTACAGAATGCTAGGACATGACACAAAAAGCTATCTTTAATTTTAAATTACGATCAAAAAATTCTTTCATGCTTTGTGGTGTTTTTCAAATGTATTCCAAATAAGTTGGAATATAAAAGAAATGCTAGCAAAAACAGAAAACAGTGATTAGTAAGTCTTGTTTGACCTGTATTAAATTGAAAATGGTACAAAACCACTTTTATTGCTATTATGAATGTGTTTTTTTTTATGTTTATACATTCATTCCAAATTTGATGCCTGCAATACGTTCCTAGCAAGTTAGGAATGTAGCATAATTTGACTGATTGAAGACAAAAACGGATCCAGTCTTCAAAGTGGAATATTTTGCAGTTTTTTGCAGCCATGCTTTTGTAACACATGCAGGATATGGCTTGGTGTTGTCATGTTGAAATTTGCATGGATATTTCTGAGAAAAAGGTAATCTAAAAGGCAGAACATGCTGTTCAAAATATTGTGATGGTGCTTGGAAGAGTCAAGAGAGGCCAAAATGTATGCTTAAAGTTGCTTGGTCACAGAACAAGAGGGTTAACAACAAACCCCTCTAACTTGGGCTTTGCAAGCTCTCTTTCTTTCCCATAAAATACTCCAACCAAGCCTTCTACCACAATACACATTCTTAAAAGAATTAAAGTCCTCAAAGTTAAATAACTAAATAAAAGCTATGAAAAGGATAGCCCATTTTAGATGAGCTTTAGCCCAGAGAAATGCAATGTTTGTGAACTTATGCTGTGCACAGAACTGTTATAACTTGTTTTGTGGATGCAGAAATGGACTGTTGACAACAGTTAGTAGCACTGCATTCAGCTGTGGTTTCGGCCTTGCCCTTAATACACAAGGATTTCACTAGATTCTCTCCAAAAAACCTTGTAATCGCTTACCGAGAAACATTATTTTTAGGGCTGTCAAACGATTAAAAAATTTAATCGCGATTAATCTCAGAATTTCATATAGTTAATTGTGATTAATTGAATTTTTTAAAATCTGTGTAAATGTTATAGAAAATAAGGATTTTTAACTGAAATAATACAATTACGGCATTTGGCTGATGCTCTTATCCAGAGCGACTTACAATTGGATCATTTTACACAGGGAGGCCAAGGCGGTGTTGGGAGCCCAAGGACTCTTATTGCTATAGTGTAGGGTGTTTACCCAGGTGGGGATTGAACAGTGTCTACAGTGTAGAAGGCAGAGGTGTTAACCACTACACTAACCAACCACCAATTAACCACTACACTAACCAACCAATTAAAATGGTGAACACATTTTATGCTAAATGTACTTCTGTTAAAAACTGCTGGGACAAGAGAAAACTGTAAGGGAGTTTTATTCACTCACATACAAGGCAGTAATACTGAACCTACAAAAAACAAAATTGGATTTGTAATAGATTAGGGAGCTGTAGTCTCAAATATAAGACATGTAGTCATATACTACTGTGTCTCAGTTCAGATGTGTGTAACAAAAGAAAATAAAAGCTAAATAAAACTTCAATTGTGCTGAAGTTGTATTCATTCACAGCCTATAGGACATCACAGTACTGCGCAAACAAAAATAAATTACACAAAGTTGGACTTCATTAAAGACACGTAGTGTCATACCACAGTGCTACTGCATTGTAAACAGCATGTAGCCACGTTTACACACAGCCTAATAATCCGTTAATAATCCGACTAACAGCTCAATCGGAATAGAATACGTCCATGTAAACACCTCAATCGGAATAGACTAATCCGATTGAGGCCATTCGGAATACAACTTCTATCCAATTGAACGAGGTGTGTAAACCTCTAAATAACCCGTTAAATAGAAGAATAATATCCGTGTAAACGCCTGAATCCGATTACACTCCAGTCGGAACGGGTAAGTACGTTCTGCGCCTGAGCGGCGCGTCACGGCAAAAGGTTTATGGTAACGGTCACTCTCAGCGCTGCTCCACGCATGCGCGTCATGTTGCATTACCTGTAGCAGGATCACTTGTACTGAGCAGGTGAACGAAGAGTTTCATCAGATCGTTGAACAGAGTGAGAATAAACACCTCAGTCTGTAATCCGATTGTTTTCAGTCGGTTTGGCAAAACTCTTTGCATGTAAACACAGACACTCACTCCTCTACTCTAAATGAGACGCCGCGCACAGTCAAGTTTCAGCATGAACTACGGATGACTCGCAGGGCCAAATAGAATTTGCGTTAACGTCACTATTTTTTTAATCGCGTTAAATTGGGACCGCGTTAATGCGTTATTTTCGCGTTAACTTCGACATCCCTAATTATTTTTAAACTGTTGGAGTGTGCGCTGATGCATTTTTGGCAACGTGATGAGCCTCGATCCATCCTTGCTCATAAATGACTAGGCCTTATCTGAATGCTCCTTTTTATATCCTAACATGATTAAATCGTCAGTTGAAGTCATCAGTTTCAGAATGAGCATGTATTTATAAAAGGTTGGTAAGGTAAAACATTACATATCTAGGGTACTGATTTTGTTTAACTACATGTTCAAGTAAATTTACAAATTATTTCTTTATGTTTTTATCTGCAGTTCACATAATGTCCTCACTTTTTTGGAACTGGGTTTAAACTTCATTACTCTTGCAAAAATCATAGAGAGTAAAGCTGACAGTACACTTCAAATGATGAAAGAACTAGACGAAATTTAACTAATGCTAACTGTGCTGTTGTAAGTATACTTAAAGGAAGCTAGATGCTCCGTGAAGTGATGCAGGCAACATTGCGAGACAATGTAGACTAAGGACAGCCAGGGGGAGGTCTCTGAAGGTGTTTAGGAGTTCTGCCCAGCAATCAGTAATTACTGCACCTAACAAACACAAACCAATGCACTGATTTGTCAAAAAAAGTTTTGCTTTGAAACATCGTATTCGTTTAAATTATAATGTTGGGTTTATACCATTATCCCACCATTAATGTTCAAAGTTTAAACATAGTAACAGTTGTCTCCTCCAGCCATTTTATGATAAACTATGCATTAGGTGGTCAGTGTAACTCTGTGGATCTAGGGCCTGAGGCTGAGATGAAGAAGTCAAACCAAGAGAAGAAAGGCGAAGAAAATAAGAGAGAAGGTGAATTCTAGTCAAACAGAAAGTCCTCTTTGATCAGAAAACGTGAGCAATTGTGTTGGAAAAGGTCTAAACTATAATTGAGGCTTTTCAACACTATTCCTTTATCCAGATCCTCAGTATCCTTAGGAAGTCACATTTCTGTGTTACGTAGATTATATTGTCCTTGGATAAAGTATTGGCATAGCACCTGAAGACCTTCCAAGAGAAACAAGAGACAAGAAGAGACAACATATATGTGTGTGTAAATTTTATATACAGTGGGGCAAAAAAGTATTTAGTCAGCTACTGATTGTGCAAGTTCTCCTACTTAGAAAGATGAGAGAGGTCTGTAATTTTCATCATAGGTACACTTCAACTATGAGAGACAAAATGAGAAAAAAAATCCAGGAAATCACATTGGAGGATTTTTAAAGAATTTATTTGTAAATTATAGTGGAAAATAAGTATTACAGATTACAGACCTCTCTCATCTTTCTAAGTAGGAGAACGTGCACAATCAGTGGCTGACTAAATACTTTTTTGCCCCACTGTGTGTATATATATATATATATATATATATATATATATATATATATATACAGTGGGTTGCAAAAGTATTCATACCCCTTGAACTTTTCCATATTTTGTCACATTACAACCACAAACATAAATATATTTCACTGGAATTTAATGTGAAAGACCAACACAAAGTGGTATACAATTGTGAAGTGGAAAGAAAATTATACATGAATCAAAACATTTTTTACAAATAAAAAACTAATAAGTGCGACGTGCAAAAGTATTCAGCCCCCCTGAGTCAATACTTTGTGGAGCCACCTTTTGCTGCAATTACAGCTGCAAGTCTTTTAGGGTATGTCTCCACCAGCTTTGCACATCTAGTGACTGAAATTCTTGCCCATTCCTCCTTGCAAAACAGCTCAAGCTCAGTCAGATTGGATGGAGAGCGTTTGTGAACAGCAGTTTTGAGATCTTGCCACAAATTCTCAATTGGGTTTAGGTCTGGACTCTGACTGGGCCATTCTAACACATGAATATTCTTTTTTTTAAACCACTCCATTGTAGCTCTGGCTTTATGTTTAGGGTCGTTGTCCTGCTGGAAGGTGAACCTCCGCCCCAGTCTCAAATCTTTTGCTGACTCCAACAGGTTTTCTTCCAAGATTGCCCTGTATTTGGCTCCATCCATCTTCCCATCAACTTTGACCAACTTCCCGGTCCCTGCTGAAGAGAAGCACCCCCAGAGCATGATGCTGCCACCACCATATTTGACAGTGGGGATGGTGTTTTCAGAGTGATGTGCAGTGTTATTTCTCCGCCACGCATAGCGTTTTGCATTGTGGCCAAAAAGTTCTATTTTGGTCTCGTCTGACCAAAGCACCTTCTTCCACATGTTTGCTGTGTCCTCAACATGGCTTCTGGCAAACTGCAAACGGGACTTCTTATGGTTTTCTTTTAACAATGGCTTTCTCCTTGCCACTCTTCCATAAAGACCACATTTGTGTAGTGCACGACTAATTGTTGTCCTGTGGACAGTTTCCCCCACCTGAGCTGTGGCTCTCTGCATTTCATCCAGAGTCACCATGGGCCTCTTGGCTGCCTCTCTGATCAGTGATCTCCTTGTTCGGCCTGTAAGTTTAGGTGGACGGCCTTGTCTTGGCAGGTTTACTGTGGTGCCATACTCTTTCCATTTCCGGATGATGGATTGAACAGTGCTCCGTGAGATGTTCAAAGCTTGGGAAATCTTTTTATAACCTAAGCCTGCTTTAAACTTCTCCAAAACCATATTCCTAACCTGTCTGGTGTGTTCTTTGGACTTCATGATGCTGTTTGCTCCCCAATATTCTCTTAACCAACATCTGAGGCCGTCACGGAGCAGCTGTATTTGTACTGAGATTAGATTACACACAGGTGGACCCTTTTGAGTCATTAGCAGTCATCAGGCAACTTCTGAATGCAATTGGTTGCACTCAGGGAAAAGGGGGCTGAATACTTTTGCACGTCGCACTTATTAGTTTTTTATTTGTAAAAAATGTTTTGATTCATGTATAATTTTCTTTCCACTTCACAATTGTATACCACTTTGTGTTGGTCTTTCACATTAAATTCCAGTGAAATATATTTATGTTTGTGGTTGTAATGTGACAAAATATGGAAAAGTTCAAGGGGTATGAATACTTTTGCAACCCACTGTATATATATATATATATATATATATATATATATATATATATATATATATACACTGCTCAAAAAAATAAAGGGAACACTCAAATAACGCATCTTAGATATGAATGATTGAAATATTCTCATTGAATACTTTGTTGTGTACAAAGTTGAATGTGCTGACAACAAAATCACACAAAAATCATCAATGGAAATCAAATTTATTAACCATTGGAGGCCTGGATTTGGAGTCACACACAAAATTAAAGTGGAAAAACACACTACAGGCTGATCCAACTTTGATGTAATGTCCTTAAAACAAGTCAAGCCTGTATGACCTCCCTACAACGCCTGGGCATGCTCCTGATGAGGTGGCAGATGGTCTCCTGAGGGATCTCCTCCCAGACCTGGACTAAAGCATCCGCCAACTCCTGGACAGTCTGTGGTGCAACGTGGTGTTGGTGGATGGAGCGAAACATGATGTCCCAGATGTGCTCAATCGGATTTAGCCTCATGAGGTCTAGCATTTTCCTGCATTAGGAGGAACCCAGGGCCAACCGCACCAGCATATGGTCTCACAAGGGGTCTGAAGATCTCATCTCGGTACCTAATGGCAGTCAGGCTACCTCTGGCGAGCACATGGAGGGCTGTGCGCCCTCCAAAGAAATGCCACCCCACACCATTACTGACCCACTGCCAAACTGGTCATGCTGAAGGATGTTTCAGGCAGCAAATCGCTCTCCACGGCGTCTCCAGACTCTGTCACGTCTGTCACATGTGCTCAGTGTGAACCTGCTTTCATCTGTGAAGAGCACAGGGCGCCAGTGGTGAATTTGCCAATCCTGGTGTTCTCTGGCAAATGCCAACATTGATGTGCCATCCTGGATGAGCTGCACTACCTGAGCCACTTGTGTGGGTTGTAGAGTCTGTCTCATGCTACCACGAGTGTGAAAGCACCACCAACATTCAAAAGTGACCAAAACATCAGCCAGAAAGCAGAAAGGTACTGAGAAGTGGTCTGTGGTCCCCACCTGCAGAACCACTCCTTTATTGAGTGTGCCTTGCTAATAGCCAATAATTTCCACCTGTTGTCTATTCCTTTTGCACAACAGCATGTGAAATTGATTGTCAATCAGTGTTGCTTCCTAAGTGGACAGTTTGATTTCACAGAAGTTTGATTTACTTGGAGTTATATTGTGTTGTTAGTGTGTTCCCTTTATTTTTTTGAGCAGTGTATATATATATATAAGTAGAGTAAAAAACATATATAAGTATAAAAAACTTTTTCCAGCTTCATCCTCTTCACCTACTCTGTTCTCCCCCACTGTTGTGGCTAACAAAATAAAAATCCACGTCACCTAGCAAAGGCTGTCTAAGGTTATTTTATATTATATATACAATCATCCCGTATCTAAATTTCACTAAGCCGTTTTACAGATTTATTCACCTCTAATTCTGGTAATGGTACGATTCATCACCCTGCTGTCTTTGTGCACTATGAATAGCAAAGTGGCTCCTGGAAAAGCACTGAATGAACGAACATGACAGATGTGAGCGCTTACATCTTTCTCACCGAGCACTCTATTTTGAGGCTACAGCTAACAAGGCCAAAGGAAGGTAGTTCCGAAAAAAACTGAATAAAACCATGTAAAAATCTTGCCTCGTCAGGTCACAGAAGCCGCAGCAGCAGGATTTCTCTGAAAGGCTCTGAAAGCTTTCCAAGAATAATTATCTTCATCTATGCAGGCTAGAGTACAAGTCAACAGGATGAAGCTGGATGAAGCATCGCCTCCCACTGAAGACGCTGCAGAGATTTTGAGCGTTTTAATGCTAGTGCCACTCAGCATTAGCCTAAATGACCTTGGCTCTCTTAACCAGAGCTATACTCTCCAACTTCATCTTCTGTTCTAGAGCTCAACCTTCTATCCTTCAATTCCACTTTCTGCTCTAGAGCTCCACTTTCTGTTCCATCACACCGTATTCTAATCTTGAACGGTGCTTTCACTTTGGAAAAATGACCTTTTGCTCCAGAACTCCACCTTCTACTCCAGAGCTCCTTCTTTTGTTTTAGAACTCCACCATCTGCTCTTGAATTCCACTTTCTAATCCAGAACACCTAATTTAGAATGCCACATTCATCTACTACTTTAGAGCACCACCCATTGCAATCTAGAACACCACATTCTCCTTTACTTTCTGTGTTATAACAACACATTCTGCTCTAAACTTCACCTTTTGCTTTAGAAAAACACCTACTTTATAACTCAAATTTCTGATACTGATTCGGTCTAATACTCAACCTTCTATTGTTCTAAAGCAGAGGGCGGAGCTCTAGAGCAGGAGGTGATGTTCTAAAGCATGAGGTATTTTTAATCTTATGCGTTAGAACTCCATCTTCTGCTCTAGAGCTCCACCCTCTGCTTTAGAACAATATGTTCTGCTGTAAAATTCCAATTACTCTAGAACTGCTCTAGAACCTTTCCTTCTCATCTAGATTTTTGCTCATTTCAAGCACTATATATATATATATAGTATATATATATTATATATTACTATATATCTATTACTTCTAAAGGAGAACTGAGACGTGGTTCATGGTGAAGGTTCCTGAGACTGTGTAAGTGAAGGTTAGTAGAGAAGATTGAGACACAGTAAGACATGCAGCATTACCCCCACTTGAAAACCCACTGATCCTGCACAAACTAAATCACTGAGCATTCCTCTATCATTCTACTGTCTCTCTGCACTCCTACAACTCACCATACCCCAGACATCTGCGCAGAAAACCCATTTAAAAAACCCAGCATGGCCTTCTCTCCCCTGAGGATCATTAATGAAAGATATTTATGAATTTATCCACGCCTGTTGAAGGATTGAGATGAACAGGATGGAGAAAATATGGCTGTTATAGGGATTTCATTTCACACTGCATAAAGCACATTTTTATGAGGAGTTTTAAGAGAACATCTTCAAACCATAAACCATAGAACACCTAGATTATTGAAAATAACTTAAAAAAAATTCATAAGCTGTTTCAGTATTATTTCTGCTAAAAAGAGTCAAATCCTGTCCTTCAAAGCATTCAAAGAAATTCAAAGCAACTTTTTTCTCCCAATATTAAGTTGGACTCAACAGTGAAATGTGTATGCTTTGCTAAAATCCATGAAAGGCAATCATGTTTCTAGTCTAAAGACTAATTTGTAGCCTTGAAGATGCTTGAAATTCCTCTTCCATCACAGCACACATTAATAGAAAACCTTGGCAATGACACTAAATATGAACAATTCTAATGTACTCTTCATAAAAACTGCATTCACTCAAAATTTCTCTTTAAAACACATTATTGTAGCAATTATATAAAACATGAAAAAAATGTAGGTATAAAAACAGAACTTTATTATGTTTTTACTTTATTCCCTTTTCTTTTGTCCAGAAAACATCAGAATATGATTAAAACAATTAATAATTCATCGATTTAAGGCTGATCAAAGTTTAAGTAGTCACAAAACAAGCATCTGAGTTACTCACTGCTCATTTATCTTTATGGTTCTGTGGGGAGAATGCACATCTTCCTACATACCTCCATTAGGAGTGTAAAATGCGTTATGATGCCGCAATCTGTGCCACCAATCAGCAAAATCCAGACGCATGCAGATAAAACAAACAATACTGGCTTTATTATCACTAATCCAAAACGTGGTTAAGGAACCGGCATGGGTCAAAACCAGAAAATGCAGGCAAACAAAACCAGAAGGGCAAGACAGAAGATGTGGTCAGGAAATCAGGCAAACAGGTCACAAAACTGAGCTCAAGAGTCCAAAGCAAAGATACCAAAGGGAATAGCAAAACGGCAGAGTCATAGACAAGAAAAAGGTCAGGAATCAGAATAAAGCAAACCATACAAACGCTCAGTAAGTTCAAGAAGAAGCAATACCTCGCACCGACTCCAACTAAAGCCCGGATTTATATACTATCTGAACTAAACATGTGACAATATACACAGGTGACAGCTTTCTAGTAATCAGCAGACTGAGAGCGCTGATAGGAGTGTCAGATGCAAGTGCATCAATTCTAAAAGGCTGAAAATTATTATAATTTATTATAATAATATTAAGTATGCACTCTTTTTTTGGTCAAAATAATGTTTGTAGGTTGTTTTTAAATGTAAAAGTAAAAACAAAAATGGCGTATTAATTTTGTTGTATAAATTCCACTACTGTGTAAATAGTTCCTTCACTCACATTCTGTACCAAAATGAAGATTATAATTATTTCTCTGTGTAATTCTAAGTCAACATATTCAAAGTAATAACTTGTATTGGATACATATGTAAAGGGTTTCTTTACAAAATGCATTACAGACCACTTTAAGGAATTCTCTTATTTTATTTAACAAAGACAGCAAATTCAATTCAATTTAACAAAATCAATTTAACAAAAACTATCAATTTGTTTTTTTTTCTGCAAAATGATCCATGTAGTTTGTTCAGTGTTCTGGAAGTACTGATGATATCAAAAAAGAGCACTGCAACCATTTATCATGATAACAATAACATATCATCATGTCGCCCAGCCCACAACAAACTGTTGAGATTTTATGATGCTTTGAATAATTTCCTAAAGAATTGTTGTGAGCTCAGTGGTTTACAACCATATTCCACACCCATCGATCCATCCATCCTAGCATCTCCCACAGTTGGTAGATGGTAGTAGATGAAGGAATGACAGGGGAAAGGGTATGAAGGGATGAAAGAAAGGGAAGGAAAGAGGGATGGACTCCAGAAGCTAAGATAAGAAGGAGCAATCAGTCTCTTTTCACCTTTTCACCACACAGTGATTGGTGTGGACGGATGGAGTCGAGGAGGTGGAGTTATAAATCACAACATGAACACATCCACAGGGAAGGGGCTGCGAGTGGTGTGATGAAGTATGCTAATTAAGACCCCGTTCAGTGGGAGGTTTTCATGTGTCCTGATGATTGATGGAAGAGGCAGGTTGGAGAAGTTTCACTGTCTATGTGCACACCTGTCTTTGTGTATGTTATGGCTAACTGAAGACTTGGTCAACCATTCCAGGTGCCACCATTCGAATTCTGAAAAAAATACTTGTATGTTATCAGTGTTTCCCACACATAGATTATACTTGGCAGTGTGCCAAGTATATGGACACCTGCCAAAGTATATTTTGACTAATTTTGTATAATTAAAAACTGTTGAGCATTTTTACTAATCTATTTTGAAAAAAAAAAAAACATGCTTTTTATTTGACTGCGACATGAACACAGTTTATAATATTTTGTTATTTATTTATGCTTTAGAGTAAAGTCAAAGTCAGTTTCTGGGAAACTGTATAGTCATTATGTTGCATAATGGGAAATCAGGAACAAAATATGATTTGAATGTCATGGCTCCTGAGTGGTCTCGAGTTCAATCCATGACCAAAGTCCCTTTCACACCTGCACTTTTACCAGGACATTTAACAGTGATTAATAAGATGTTAAGTGTAACACAAGCCATAATGGAAGTCTAGGAAGGTTCTTTTTGTACATGATTCTAGGGAAAAGCAGCAAAAAATTGCAAAGCTACAAAGTGATGCAGCACAGCCAGCTGTGAAAAGAAAAGGGGCACGAGAGTATCTTTTACACATGTTTCAGAATTGAAGGATCAGTTGGCTTTTGCTTAGAACATCAACAAATATTTACTGAAATTGTAATGACATATCATATTATGGCATACATCCCAGTAAAATACCACTTAAGAGCTACATGTGTGAAATACAGAGCCTGAATAGTACTAGTAAAAGTCTCCAGGTCATGTATCTAAATGTAACCTAAAGATAACATAACTGGCCTCACTCCCTCTCTGGGTGGATAGGGTGGTGCTCCCTCTGAAGGACTGAATGACTTGAGGAACATCAAGCATCTATTGTAACTGCAATTCAAATTACTAACTGCCATTGGTTTCTATAAATGAATGTCCAGGAATCTATGTAAGATTTGTTTGTTAAAGCTGAAAGAAGTCACACTACTAAGGCAAGAGGGAAAAAAATCTGCTAAAATAAGGTGCTGCTGTGTCTCCCTGTAAAAGCCTAACATATTCATTTAAAAGTCAAAGCTGTCAGTTCGGATTTCATGTGAGTTTTTAAAACTACATCAGACATCTTAAAGTATTGACTCAGAGACTCGAAAAGAAGGTCTGGCTTTATATGTCTAGTTACCTGAGCAACCAGCTCATTTCAAGCTCCTCTTGGTATGGGGGTGTTGCTCACATGGCTAATCTGTACGGTGCTGAAAGTTAGCGAAAGGAAGGAGAGAGACATTGCTGAAGATGCAGACGTCAGAACGGCAAACCCAGTTGTCATATGCAGCGTCATCCCTGGTCAACATAAAGAAACATAGAACTGAAGAGAACCAAGTGTTCTAACATTCAATCTGTTCCACTGATTGGTCCTACCAGGCATGTGCATTAGTAGGCTACTGTGTAGAAACTTAGCATTTCAATTGTTTTATTGTATTTCAATGTTAATTCAGTTCAGACTAAGCTCAATTGTACCAATTAACATTTAGACAGGGCTGAAGTCAGCTTCTTATTCTCCAGATTTTTAAAGTTTTCTAATTCTTCCATTCCACATTTAATGGTGCTTGAGGGCTTCAGCAGCCTGAGGTGCCAAAATATATCTGCTCCACTCTTTAAGGTGCATTGGGGAAATTTAAAAAAGGAAGCTGGTGAATAAGAAGCTGACTTCAGCCTCATGTGATTTAGGCTATCAAAATATCATACCTATAGTTTTATGTACAGCTCTACCTATAAAGATGTGTCACGGTAGGACATTTCAACAATTCATCAGAACACTACCAAGCTAAAAACGACAGCAACAGAGCTTGAGCTAAGACCAGAATGAACATTGGTTTGGCTTTTCAGTGGTGGTGACAGCTCAGTGACGCAACCAAAATAAAGTGTAACAACCAATATAAAGGGGCTAACATTGCCTAAATAGATATCTGACTTGTGGAGGCTTAATTAATGGACATGTGCTCAATAGTAATGTAAGATAGGAGTTAACTGTGGTGAAGTAGACACAACTGCAGCACAACCCACATTATAAAATGTTCTGCACATTTCATGCACTTACATATTTCCAGCAGAGAGGTCGCCAATTCCCCAAATATGTCAAAGTTACAAAATGCATGTGGGTGTGGCAGCAGGGGTGTGGGATAACATCACCTGGGGTGGAGAGCTAGTTACAGTAAACCAGTGGATACTTAGGCTATGCTTTTCACCTGTATGTTGTTTACTGCCAGCTTACTTGCGTGCCTCTTACATGGTGGGAGACAAAGAGAGAGCTTCCCTGGGACAGAGCCAGTCAAGATCCAACTGAAAAGTCAAATGCCTGAAAGTTTTTCCTTATCTTGCTAGTGGCTGAAAAGCCAAGGCTAAATCCTTAAAGTACTAGACCTATTTAATATTACTTCAGCTCCTGTGTCCTTCCTCCTCTTATCATACAAGGTTTATCACAGTAGGCAACAATTAAAATGACCTTTTTTGTGATTTAATGATGTTATTAAATTGATTTATATGAGCAAAGCAAAATCAGAGTTCATGTGCTTTTAAAAAAGGCATTTTTCTTTATCAGTTCCTTCCTTAAATTCTCATAACTAACATTAACACGTACAGCCCTAAAGGGCACATGCTGTGGAAAAATGAATTTTCCTTGCTTTTTTAAAAGAATTTGATTTTTGGCCAAACTATCTCTTTAAACTGGTCTCAAATGCACACTGCAGTTCCCAGACACAATGCAGCTGTTCAGTGATTATCCTTTCACTCATCAGGCAAGAGTTTTCCATTCTCATTCTCTCTCATTCTGTCTCTCTACATCTCACTACCTCTCTTTGTCTGTCTGTGCCCCAAATCTCTCTCTCTCTCTCTCCCTTTCCTTCTGTATCTCTATATCTCACCACCTCTTTCTGTCTCTCTGTCATTAATCCTCTCCCATTCTTTCTCCTTCTCTCTACCTGTCTCTTTATCTGTCTCTCTTCAATACTTTCACTCTCTTGCTTTCTTTCTGTCTACCCCTCTGTATTTCATTTCCTTAAACATTGTCTCTCCTTCTGTCTTTCTACATCTCGCTACCTCTCTCTCTCTCCTTCTCTCTCACTCTTTCTCTCTCGAGCTCCCTCTGTCTCTACCTCTCACTACCTTTCAGTCTCTCCTCATTATTCTGTCTCTCGTTTTCATTCTGTCCACTCTCTATCTGTTTCTCTGTCCCTCTTCTTATGTCTCTCTCTTTCACTTGTATTCTTTTTTCTTTATCTCATGCTTTCGCTCTACTTTTCTCTGCTGCTCTTGGTCTGTTTTCTCTGTCAGTTTTCATCACCATCTTTCTGTTTTCTCTCTACATCTATTTACCTCTCTCTATGTCTAGCTCTCTCTCCCTCTCTGGTATTTCAGGTTCCAGCCTCTAAGTGCTTCATCCTAGTGGTTCTGCTGCTGTTTTTGATAAGGCAGCACTGCATGATTGAAATGCCCTTTAATGCGTTTCAGTAACAGAGGACATGGCCTTAGCGTTAGCTTTAGCACTTTTTTTTAGGAGAAAATCTGCCGTGAAACAGGCAGAAACAGCAGCTGAGCCTGGGACAATATGAAGCCTACTGGGCTCTTTTGGCCTTCCAGGAGAATTACAGCATGTCCGAACACCTGCTGCAGAGAAATGAGAACATTCCAAGGGTCTAAATCTCTGCCTTCATAACGATTTAGTCCAATTATGATTCTTTAGGATATGACTCAATGAATGATGAAATATCAGCACAATTCAGTTTGACTTAGTTCTTTTGGTGTGACTCAGAATTCAGAAAAATATCCTTAATAAATAAATAAATAAACATGTAATCAGTGTAGTTTTCAATATTTAATAAATCGCTGTTGCATCATTCCTTAAATATTTGTCAATCTCAAGCTACAGTTGCATTCAGACAGAATTCGGACTACAGTTGAGTTCAGAGAGAATTTTGTCAGGCTCCAATGGAGTTTAGACAGTATATTGTCAGGCTGCATTATCTAAACCCAAAACGGTTTAGACAGATTTTTGTTGGGTTACAGTTAGGTTTAGATAGTCTTTTGTTACACTTAAGTTTAAACAGTGTTTTGTTGGGCTCCAGGCGAGTTTAGACAGATTTTTGTTGGGCTACAGTAGAGATTAAATAATTTTGTTAGGCTACAGTAGATATTAAATAATTTTGTTAGGCTACAGTAGAGATTAAAGAATTTTGGATTCTGACAGAGAATTGTTAGGCTACAGTTGGTTTCAGACAGTTTTGTTGTGCTACAGTCTGAATGAAAAGAAGTTAGTCAGACTACAGTCAGATACAGAGAGGATTTTGTCAGATAACAGGCAGGTTCAGATTCTAAAAGGTTGTGTTGGACTCTGGCAGAGAATATTCTCAGATTGTATAGATGCTTCTTTGGAGTATGTGTGCTGTTTTGGAGGATGAGTTCATGAACCCTGCCATGTGTCTTTTGGAAACAAATACACACAAAATCACAGTATCTACCAAATGATCCCATAGAAAAGCCTTTCTGACTTTAGAGCTTGGTTTCAGCTATAAATTGGTAATGGATCTACTAATTACATATACACAGAGAAAGAAGAAAATGGTTTCTGAGGACGAAGATGTCATATGAAGATGTCAAAGCCATGAGCCCCTGCAGAGAAGGAGGAGGATAAGTAAATGACAGGGAGAAATGTGACAGAGAAAGACAGAGAGGGTGTGCTCTCTTAACAAATATGGAAAATTGGGGGAGGTAATTACTGGGGTATTATGTGTAATTACCAGGGAGTAATGCTGGTAAAGCGTAAAGAGTAAAGTCTCTCCCTGAAAAAATTGATTACATTTAAAAATATATATCCATATAATATTAATACAATAAGTATTATAGTATTATAGTTTACAAATGTCAACCATTATCAAACTTCTCCTCAAGTATGGCCAGTATTATTTGAAGGCAAAATCAAATACCTGGTTTAGCTAAAAAATACTGTAGTACATTAAATCAAGTGTGCTGGTGGTGGAATGCAATAAATATATGGGATGGCTGGTGGCATCCAGGAGAAACCTGGAACCAAACTTTGTTCTAATGACTCATGACTAATCATTTTTACTGTATTTATGTTGCATCTATTTACACTTATTTCCAAGATAAGTGCCCTTTATTCAGTCCTAAATGAAGTTTCATGTTGAAGTAATGTAACGCTGGGGAGCGATGTTGAGGCAGGCGCATGTGCGTAGACAAGCAAGATTTATCATGGGCAAATCCGGGGTCATGGTCAAAACGATCAGGTTCAAATAACCAATACGGAGAGCAGGAGGGACAGACATGACAAAATTAACACAGGCTAAACACAGAGAACTAATAGAAAGTACACCTTAAACAAACATAAACATCCAAACAACAATTCAAACAAAGACCAGCAACCAGACAGGGGAAAACACAGGGC
The DNA here is from genome assembly GCF_015220715.1 of Pygocentrus nattereri. NCBI lineage: Eukaryota > Metazoa > Chordata > Actinopteri > Characiformes > Serrasalmidae > Pygocentrus > Pygocentrus nattereri. The sequence goes on from NC_051232.1 coordinate 14,263,210, forward strand.
TTAAATACAAGAGGGCTAACTAGGGATCATAAGACACAGGTGGAAACACAGGTGGGAACAATCAGGAGCGGAGTAACCAAACAAGGGGCCGGACTGGGATCAAAACAAAAAGCACATGGACTACAAAACAAAAAGCACATGGACTAGACGAAAACAAACATACATGGAAGATCAAAATGTAAACAAAAAGCACATGGACTGGGAGCAACCAATTGTGACAATTAACAACTGAGAGAAGATTTCAGAGTTGTGCTTCTATAATACAGATCAGCAACATCAGAAATGCCATAGTATTGTTACATTTACATTATTTAGCAGACGCTCTTACCCAGAGCGACTTACAAAAACTGCTTTGTTCTCTACTCATAGACTCCGTTGTCTACTCACACTTGTTACGTGATTCATTGTTGAGGTTTTGTTTTTGTATGGATTTCCACTGTTCAGAAGTGAAGAGAGAATGAAGGGGAAAGAGGGACAGAATAAGGGATGGGAAAGACAGAGAGAAAGGGATAGAGTGAAAGTAAGAATGAGAGACAGAAAGGAGAAGGGGTGTGAAAGAGAGAGACAGAGAGAAACACAGAGAGAGAGGGAGAGCAAGAGAGAGAAAGAGAGAGAGAGAGAGAGAGAGAGAGAGAGAGAGAGAGAGATGTAGAGGAATAGGATTCTGCTCCGGTGGGTCCTGTAGAAAGGCAGAGCGTTCCCCGGATTTGGCTCAGCTCATGCTGGCATGGTACCAGCGGAGTGTGTAATTATTCACCCCGACACACTGCGCTGCTGCGGCGAGACTGCGGCGATTAGAACCGCATCACTGTTTGTTCACAGTGTCCCTAATGAGAACCCTCAAAGTTCTAGTTATGGAGGATTATTAGCATCTGAATGTGTCTGAGTCCGGGCTGTAACTGTAGAGTGGTGCAGTCCTGCAGCGGGAGCTTGCTTTAGCTTTGTCAAACACTATTACATGTACATCACCTGCCACACATTGAACCTACTGATAGAGGGGTATTCCTTACTATTTTCCAATCTCCACATCATTTAGAACAAAAGTGAAGACATCACCAATGTGAAATAACAATATATAGACTCATAGTGTGGTTGGAGGCACTCAAACAAGCGTTTCCAGTGGTTAAATTAAAGTCACTGAGTTCAGTCCCACCTCAGGTGTACAAAGCAGGACACTAAAACATGGGAAAATTAAAGAAAAAATGACACAAAGACACACTGCACTCACTTCAGACAGCAAGACAGGTGGTTAGGGGAAAACAGAGTATCAGTTAAATGTTTTAATGTGTTTCCTACTCTTCTTCTTAATTCTTAAGTTAATGCGGTTGTAAATGAAACAGCCACTCCAATATCTGTCACTTATTTAGAAAATTCTTATTCCATGCAAATTTGGTATAAATATGACAGACATCCTGTGGGAAAATGACAATATCCCACCTCCCCATGGAAAGCTAATCCCGTCTGAGAAGTGTTTTAGCTTTTAAGCAATTAAGCACAAGCCTTTGCATCAAAATGTCTTAAGCGCTGCAAAGGCCGGAATTCTACAGCTCGTAAAATGGCTGTGTAAGTAATTTTGTCCATCTGAGTTAAATTTAAATTGATGTTGCTCCTCATGCCCAGATAAAGCTCAGCTATCTTCAGCACCATACATTCTTCTCATCACTGCCCTTGCATGTCTTTGTCTAGATATAATGCCCTGGTCAACATATACTTATAACTAAACTCTATTTTTACGCTCTGTCTTTTTTGTCATGGCTTGTATTGTCTGATCTATTATTCTCTATTACTACTATTTTATTCTGTTCTACATTTGTTTTCCATACTCTGTAAACTATTTGACACAGATCTAATTACATTTATGACATTTGGCAGACATTTATCCAGAGCAAATTACAATTTGATCTTTTTGGGGTTTTTTTTTTTACACATGGGTAGGTGAAGGTAGTGTTAGGAATCTTGCCCAAGGACTCTTATTGGTATAGTGTAGAGTGCCTGCCCAGGTGGGGACTGAACCCCAGTCTCCAGCATAGAAAGCAGAAGTGTTACCCACTACACTACACCTACTACTGGTTGGTGTAGTGTAGAGGGTAACCATCAGATGAGGTCAGTATATTAAGATTCAGAGACCCTCATTACTCCCCCCATGAGGAAATTTAATCTCCATATTTTGACGCATCTGTGCAGTGAAACACCACATACACACTAGTGTATCACACATCAGAGGGCAGAGAGCACACTTGCCTGGAATGGTGGGCAGCCCTGTCCACATTGCCAAGGGAGCAGTTGGGGGTTACGTGCCTTTCTCAAGGGCACTTCAGTCATGTGCTGTCAGCTCAGTGGATTGAGCCAGCAACCTTCCGGTTATAAGGCTGGTTCTCTAACCTCCAGCCCATGACTGCCCCCAAGCTACTAAATAAGCACAACCAAATAACAACAGGCTCATGGAAATCAATCATCTGGGTGCAGTGAAAATGACCACTAATGGCCTTATGAGGCAGAAATACTGCAAACTTTTTTGTGTTTTGTAATTTTAATCTCATAACAAAATCAAACTAACATATGCACAAATTAGATATAATTTAATTTATAATTTAATAAATTAGAGTCAGAGATCAGTAGCTATGGGGAGTTTATTTATCTCCAAATTTCAAAATTACTGCTTCAGCCATTCTATTGTCCCCCACCTGTCATACGAAAATTGAAGTATCTGACACTTAAATGTAATAATTATATTTAATAATTAAAACGGAAAAACAGGAGTTTTTAAAACTGGAGCTAGAAAAAATCATTAAAAGCTACAGAGAAAAGGAGACTCCCATCTGCAAGACCTGGTAGACCACCAAAACTGATAAACTGTTCAGATCTAAAAACATCCACAGGTGTTTTTGTCCATCCTCCCACTGTGAGAAGATAACTCAACACTATGGATATGAAAGGATACCTGTCAGGAAGTCCTTATCGAGAAAAGGAAACAGACAAATCAAACTAAAAGCTGCTGCTGTTCTCAGAACAATGGACAGACCACCCCTGAGCCCAGACCTCAATATCATTAAAGGTGTTTGGAATTACTCGGACTGTGAAAAGCAGAAAATGCAACCAACTTTTTGTTTTTAGGATTAGAAATTTAGGAGATGTTTTGAAAAGAACAGAAGCTGTAATAAAGGCAAAAATTGGACACACTCTATAAACAATCCAACTTTTTAAAGTTTTGATTTGTTGGATTTGTTTTCTGCTTTACCTCAGTCTATCTTAAATGTGCTGAGGCCCAGAGAGGGTGTCAGTGTTTCTGGATCCAGGCTTCTGAACAACCTGTGACGTTGTGGGTCCTTCCTCAACTACCATTTCACTCAATCATTCTGTCAGTATTATTATATCATATCATCTCTGCTATGGACAATAACACCTTAACACTAAGTCACTTTAAGAAAGAACAGTAACACTGAGTCACTTAAGCCACATTAAAAGGTATATTGTCTCTATTTTGTGTATATTTAATATATTTAAAAAAAGATTTATTCTACTTTTACATATTTACTTTCTGTAGAGTGATTATCTGAGCCTCACCACAAGCATAAATTTCCTGACATGTTGTGCAAATGACAAATAAACTTGAAACTTCTTTGCATAATAGAGTTTTAACTTGCATTTGTGGATGCAGTGATGAACTGTTTTCACAGACAGTGGCTTTCAGAAGTGTTCCTGAGCCCTTGCAGTGATTTCCACTACAGAATCATGTCTGTTTTTAATCCAGTGCCACCTGAGGGCCTGAAGATCATGGCTAGTAATATTGGTTTTTGGTCTTGACCCTTGCGTACAGAGATTCCTCTGGATTCTCTGAATCTTTCAGTGACATTATGTACTCTCCAGGTTATTGGAGAGTCTCCAAGTTATTTGCTATTTTACATGGAGAAACATTATCTTTTTAATTGTTGCACTATTTACCCACACAGTCTTTTACAGAGTGTAAAACCCCTTCCCGTCCTTAACCTTTGATATGTTGTATTTTGAATTAAACATAGGGTTTAAATGTTTTGCAAATCATTACATTCTGTTTCTATTTACATTATGCACAACATTTTTGTAAATGTGGTTGTATGTTTTACTGCAAAAGTTAACACAATATTTTGTTTAAATTGCACATTCCCTGTAGCTGGACTAAATGTATTTTCCTACAGTAGGCTGACCGTTAGTTAGCTAACATGCTAACAGTCTAATAACAGTCTTGCTAACATGAAGAGTTAACAGCTCTGCTGGAGAACCAGCTCATTTCCAGCTAACTTAGGCCAATAAAGGCTCATATCTGAGCAAGAGACATCGAGTGACTGGTGTTGAAGTGACAGAAAATGAGAAACTAATAAGGTTCTGTGACTGATGCTGCACTTCCAGTTAAGGCAGTAAGTTATTACTTCAACTGAGCTGTGATTTTGAATGAAATGAAAAGTGAATTAAAAGTAAAATCCTGTATCAGACTAATGTTCATGAAATCTCTCTTCTATTCATGTAACTGCTCTAAGTATCTTCTTTTCTTGTAACGGCCTCCACGTGTCCTACATCAACCACCACCATTTCTCAGTATGGAAGCAGCTTTTATTTACATTTATTTCTCTAGCATGTTGCTGGTTAGGTTTTTTTTTTGTCAAAATAAGTAATAATGTCTTGATAATGTGGATTGATGTCAGTATTTTAAACTTTAACAAACTACCACCACGAGTATGTTTTTGTTTCCCTCCGTCATGACTTTCTCATAGATCTGTTATTTATCTACCTCGGACTTATTAACAGCACATATGGAAATGTGTACAACTGTTCCTATCATAGTTTTATTTCATAACCTATTCCCGTACGAAAGTGTACATTGGAAATAATGCACTACTAGTGTATATTAATGTGTATATTGTTATATGTGTAGATATTTAGAGTCTAATGTATATATATATATATATATATATATATATATATATATATATATATATATATATGTTTATTTATTCATTGAATCTTACATGTATTTTTTGTATTTAGGTACTACAAGGGTGCTACGCACCTAAGATTTTCACTGACCTTCATACGTGTGTAATGTGATGTGACAATAAACGTGATATGATTTTTTAAGAAAGCATGTGTGGCTGCAGACATAAGAGTTACCTGTTTATATGTGTAGCAAAGTCTCCTTAACAGAAAGTATTTACCAAAATTACATATTTTATATGATAACCTTTACTTCTGATAAGTAAGTATTTTAAACCTTTACCAAATTTTCTCTCTTTCTACAGCCATTCATCTGGTCTTAAGTGATCAAGACTTACAGCTTGTCCCAGGTGCTAACATTTATAGTAATGTTTATAATATTGCTCTTATTGCTCATTATATATATAACCCACCTTCATAAACTGCAAATTACAAAAAAATGTCCAGAGACCTCCTTATCTGTTAAAGGACATTTAGCACAGTATATTTATGCTTATAGTATATTTAAATATTTATAGTATATTTAGCACAGTGGGGGAGGCTTCAGGTGTTTTCTCTTGCTGTCTCTTCCACACATACATATACACTCACTGGTCATTTTTATGGTACTCTCAATTTACAGATTGCAGTCTGTAATCTTTGTAATCTTTTCCCCTGCATACCTTTTAGCTCCCTTTCACCCTGTTCTTCAGTGGTCAGAACCAGAAAGCAGTTATTATTTGGGTAGTGTATTGGACGCAGCAGTGATGCTGGAGTTTTTAAACACTATGGCCACTTGCTGTCCACTCTATTAGATACTCATACCTTGTTGTGTTTAGTCAGTTTGTGTTGGTTCATCTTCTTTTTTTGCTATTCTCAATGCAGCAGTGAGAATGAGGACATTGCTGTATTTGTTACACTAGTACCAGTATCACACATACTACCATGTTAGTGTCACTGCTTTGCTGAGAATGAAATAATAATAATATCTGCTCTGTGGTGGTCCTGGTTGGGGTCCTCATCATTGAAGAATGAGGAGAAAGGGTTAACGAATTATTGAAGCGAAACAGCACAACTACAACTACAGTCTGCAACTGCAAAATTATAAAGTGCACTTATACAGTAAATGGACCTGATTGAGCATAAATACAATGAGCATAAATACAATGAGCATGAATGAGCATAAATACAAGGTAGCTGTACATAATTAAGTGACCAGTGAGTGTATTCATATAATCAAATTCAACATTGTTTCTTTATTTAGATTATTGTTATTCCATTCATTTTGACTTGTACGTTTTATATATGGTGTTTAGACAATTAAACCAATCATTTTAAAAGGGGCAGTCACGGGCTGGAGGTTTTGGAAAAAGCTTTGTGAAAGGAAGGTTGGCAGTTTATCCCCTGAGGTGACAGGTTATGACTGACTGTCAGCGATTCGCTATTTGGCCACCAGAGGTCTCACTCCCCTGAGCACTAGCCCTGTTCCAATCGAACCACCTGTGCCCAATTTCAGTAATCAGCCTCTGCTTAAATACTCCTTCCTTTCAACCAGGCAGTGTGAAGTATTGCCAGTTCACTTGTGTCTGCCTACTAAGCGTTTTGGATATTCTCTCTTTCTGGTGTTTTTGACTCTCTGCTTGGATTTTGCTTTTGCCCCTTTTGTGCTGGTTGCTTGATTTTCTGACAGATTTGCCTGTATGGACCTTTTTTATTCTATCTTTTGACCATGAGTTTTGGATTGCCCATTCTTCTATTAAATCTGCATATGGATCCTCCTCCGGTTTCTGAGCCTGCTTTGCCACACTGACGTGCCCTTGAGCAAGGCACCTAACCCCCAACTATTCCCTGGGTGCCACGGATAGGGCTGCCCACTGCCTTGAGCAAGCCCTCTAGTGTTTCACTGCACAGATGAAACAGAGGTGAATTTCCCTGTTGCAGGATTAATAAAGGCTAATTTAATTAAAATGCTTTCTGGTATAATCCGTTTTAAATTTATAAGACACATTATAGTACAAAGTGGCTTAATGTAAACTGTAGCAGATTAGTGATTGCTCAGCTGTGATCACCTGTGTAAGACTACCTCACCTATTTCTTTAGACGTTCACAGTTTAACTGCAGAGCTAGACAGCAACTGTGCTCTTTAAGTTTAATGCCACAACTTAATATTCCTTAGTACTGATCTCCAATCAATATTTTTAGTTAGCTCAACTTTAGAAAGCTTTGTTTAGTGAGAGAGAATGTAATGGTTACATATCCAAAACTTTCTTTAATTGTTAAACAAAGAAATAAGTTGGCACAACTCAAAGAGCTTTGCTTAAGACTAGTTAGTGCTTGAAAAAGCAACCTATTGTTATCTCTCATACGTCTTATTCTTCCACACTTTTCTGCGATTAATACAGCCCAAACTGCTTAACGTACAGACTCTGTTCAAACTGCATTTCAAAGGTCTCGGCACTTGTGCTATGTATGTTTGAGTCGATCGGATTGGTAGTTTTTAATAAAATTACGTTTAAAAATTAAAAACCTCCCATAAGAATGAATGGCAGAATATTCAGAACTTCAAATTCTAACTGACATTGATGATTTCACAGCAGGCCACTCAGTCTCACAGACACAGCTGATCACGCAGGGAATCTGCTTTAAAATCCTTAAACTTTCACCTGGAAACTACAATGGTAGAGAAACTTGTCCTTTCTGAAAGCTCAAAATATCTCATCATTTTATCAATTATCTTTAGAGTTATGAGCATTTGTTTGGCACTAGGCACAGAAAACTGCCCCATTCACTCCCATGTAAATTTCTCAAAATCAGAATTAGCTTATTTCAAGGTTTTCTCTGGGTTTAACATGACATAACTCAGACATTTTCTTCTCAATACACACATTTACACCAAAATAATCCTCAAGGGGTCTTATCTCACACCATCCATTTGTTTGACTGTTTGTTTCAGATGGTGCAAATCAGACTCAAACAAGGCTTCTCCACTAAGAGCTGCATAATAACAGAGTGATGGTTCATTTGAATGACTTTCCCCCCTCCCCCCCTCAAACACATACATCTCTCCCTCTCACACACACAGACACATACCTAACAAGGTGTTGTTCACCTACACAGGAACACACACAAACATACACACTTACAGTTCTTTTCAAGCACTATTGCAGTTCCTTTAGGAAATGCACACCTAGTTGTACTTCTTAGTCTCACGTTAGCTCAACTAAATATGTATTTTATTGTTGAGGGGAAAAAAATATAACTAATATTTACAAGAACAAGAGAAAATTAGGGGAAATTCTGTACCAAGTTTTCTTTAAACTTGTCAAAAATCAGTAATCCTGATTTTTAAAAAATTATTTTACACTTAGATGTTAAGTGTAAAAGAAATAACTTTTACTTACAGGCCATTTTGACAGAAAATTTAAAAATGAAGGGTGGTCATTTTTTCACAGCACTGTATATGTAAAAGTATTATGTCTCATAGATATTAGATATGCAATTACCTGTATTTTCTAATTCTTAAATACAGGAAAAAGAAATGGTTTTGCTCTTTCAGTTTAAAAAAATTGAGCTTCTGTAAAAAGTAGTGTACAAAGTCAGGATGGTTGTATAGATTAGCCTTGTGCTTCCCTGCACTGTAAAAAATGAAATATCATATTTAAATGTTGAATGAAAAAAAATTATATGTCAACTTACTACAGTGTGTTTTTTGAGTTAACTCAGTCTGAGGGCACTAGAGATCTCCCAAGGCAAACGTTCTCCTAGCTCTCATTTTAGTACTACTTCTCAGTCTGGTAAACAAATAGAATACATTCCCCACCACAAAATACCACCAGGCATTGTCTAGGCTCTCAACACTGGCACCACTGCGGTTTGAACCCATGAGCTCCTGATAACGGGGCAAATGCTTAGTGTTTTAAACTGCAAAACCTTTTTTTAAATTTTTTTTTTATTGACAAATAAAAATTTTTCCAGTGTGATTTAACTACAGAGGACTATTCTGCTGGTTCTGCAGTTTCTTGTTTCAGTCAAGGTGTTTTTGTCCTGAAAATGGATGACAACAAGCACAAACACACACCCGCATGCCTGATTGGACGAAGGACAGACTTGGCTCCAGATTCAGTCTTGGCTGCTCGTAGCTGAATGCTAAAACTGAATGGATTCCTCTTGAGCGTTGTATAATCTGCAGAGCGCCTCTGATTGTGAATGCACGTTTACTCAGAGCTTGCTGTGCTACAAACTGGGATGGCTTTACAAAACCGTCTGTGCGAACAAGTGTTTAGACGAGTAGAGTTTTTGGGCTTGTCCCAAGGGAAAAACACACATGCGCACACACACACACACACACACACACACACACACACACACACACACACACACACACACACACACACACACACACAGCCATAGAAACAGGACCCTCACTGAGAAACATTCACCTCTAACAGAGAGAAAAACAAAACTCTAGCAGGAAGTGACAGGAGGATGGCTGTAGATTCCAGTTTGTTTGTGAGTCTAACTGAAGTGTAATTGTCCTCTGAATGTTTATATCAATTTCTACATATAGAGTAAGTTATTCATTCAACCTAAAGATAAAGTGTAGAACAGACTTAGTTTATATCACAGTACCTACATTTTGAATGAATTGTTCATTTCAAATGATATTTCTTTTGTATGCCTTTTTAAAACTAATTGTTTCTTTTTGTTATATAACCAATCCAATGTGAGTGCAGTAGCAAAGTCATCGCTGTCAGCATGTGTATCTGCACTGTATTAAAAGCTGAACTAAAATCAATAAATATGATTTCATATACCTTAGTCTGTTGCAAATTTCTGACTACCATTCTGTGTGCTTTATGAGTAATCTGTAATGGGTCTAACTGGTTTGTTACGGATGAGGTAAGATGTTTACTGACAGCCCTCTCAATGCACTCAGCTAGTACAGAGGTTAAAGCTACTGGGCATAATTTAGGGACAGTACAGATGTACAACAAGAGTTGAAATAATTAGCTAAAAAGAGAAATCTCCCTGTTCCCTGTAGAGGATGTGTAAACGTATTTTCACAAAGAAACTTAGATAATGATTAAGTTGCATAATTCTTACTGAGAATTTTTTTAATGTGACTGTAAATCTCTCCTGAGCCTCCTTCCTATGACCCAAATCTGAATTTTCTCAGAATGCCTATGTGATAAAGGCCAAACACGCTAAATTTGAATAAATGTGAAGGCGAGATGTTTTTTTCTTAGTGCCCTGTTGTTTTATTTCTCATTGTTTCATGGCCTACTGGTCACAGTGCCAAGGACACTGCCGCTCTGAGCGGGTTAGAGAAAGAACAAGGGAGAAAAAAAAGAATGAAGAGAATGAATTGGAGAAGTGTGTGTAAGTTTCGAGGCAGACAAAGGCGTGTGTGTTCCTGTGTGTATGTGTGTGGTGTAGGATCTGAGCCAAGAACAGGAGTTTATTCAGAACAAATTCAATGAGCTCTGAGTGGAAATGACACACACAGCTGTTGACAAGCTTTAGATTGCTCTGTTGTTGTTATTGTTTTCTCCTGATTTTTGGTTATTATATAGAGAGAAAATTAGTTTCACTCCTCCACTCATTCAGTACACTAAGATGCTCTTATTACAGCTAAAGTGATATCAGGAATGAAAACATGACAGGATTATGGGAAATTCCCAATGTATAGTGTTACTAACACTAGAGTTGCACAGAACATCAATGAAATAATAGAGATAAAAAATACTTCCGTATTAATCAATGTAGAAGGTTTTGCAGCAGGAAAGAGAAGGGTACAACTTAAAAAAACTACTAAATATTCATAAGATTCATATTTTTTAAATTACCTATAGTTTGTTTTGAGCTCTTACTGTTTGTGAACAACACACAAGCTCTGACTGTGAGTTGTTTATCTGCTTCTGAATGGTGCTACATTGCAGCCACCAAGAGGGAGATTAAAGTAATATAGGAGAAATTTCTGTGATTTATACACACAAAAACACTCATGATAAAAAGGCAACTTTTATTATACAACATTTAGGAATATTATAAAATGACAAAGAGCCCAAGAGCCATTGACTTCTATTGGCGAAATAATGAATTCTTTGATCCTTACAGGTCTAGTGGTATTATTTTGTTGTACATCTGGGTTAGATCACATAATTATTCATTAGTAATTTAATATGTATATAATTCATTACAATAGTGGTATCTAGAAAGATTAGAATAAATTGTTTGAATAAGCTAGAAGTAAGAAACATACAAAATTCACACTTCATGCTTATAGACAGATACTGTAGGACATGGTGTGCTACATGGTGGTCTGCACATTTTAGCACCTTTAGCATTCAAAACTAGCTATCTACACTCTGACATTTCTAAAAGAAACTAAACTGATCTGAGGTCAGACCACAGGACAAAGACACAGGCTTGCATGGAAGAGGAAAATACAGGAACTAAGTCAGAACAGAAATCCAATTTGACAAAATGATTGAATTCAGACAGTGTGGATCTTGGAGAGCTCTTCAGAGGGAGACTGTAAATGACTGTGAGAGACAGCCAATCAGAGATCAGCATTGTCCTCTGATAGTAATAGGGCCTACACATTACTGTAATCACACTCTAGATTTAGTTTTGACAATAGGTGTTGACATACATAATCTAACTGTTCTTCCACAAACTTCAGTAGTTTCAGATCACTACCTATTTTCATATGAACTAGGTCTTAGTGAAAATGTATAAGCAAATACAGCTCAACACTTTACTGAAATTGTTCCAGACTTATCAACCACAGCTTTGCCTTCATCAGACCCAACAGAGCTAGACAGATTAACAGACTGCCTAGAAAATGCGTTCCAATCAACCTTAGTTGCACCTATAAAAATTTAAATGATGAAACAGAAAAAGCTTGCTGCATGGTACAACAATGAAATACGCACCTTAAGACAGACAGTACGGAAATTAGAGCGCAAATGGCGACTAACCAAGCTGGAAGTATTTCACTCTGCTTGGAAGGACAGCCTTAGCAGGTACAGAAAGGCACTTATTAAAACACACTCAGCATACCTGTCCTCACTTATTGAAATCAACAAAAACAATCCTACAGTTTCATTTAGCGCAATGGCAGAACTTACCAAAAACCAGGCAGGATCTGAACCTCAAATACTCACCAACTATAGCAGCAATGATTTCATGGACTTTTTCAATAACAAAATCGAGCATACTAGACAAAAATTTCAATCAATACCAGTAACCTACCCATCATCTAGTTTGGCTGAGACAACACAAAATGTGGTTATAGAAGAACGACTGGAAACATTTTGTCCACCTCAGCAGTCAGAACTAGAAAAAAAGATGCCTTCCTCAAATTCTGCAACATGCACACTTGACATGATTCCAACAAACTTATTTAAATAAGTACTGTCAGCTATAATTAAACCCATTTTAACAATAATTAATTCTTCTCTTAGCCTAGGTCATGTATCCAAATAATTCAAGCTGGCAGTGATTAAACTTTTGATAAAGTAGCCAAATCTTGACCCCAGTGAATTGTCAAGCTACAGACCTATTTCCAACTTACCATTTATTTCTAAGATTTTAGAAAAAGCTGCAGCCCAGCAACTCTGTTCCTATCTACATAAGAACAACATATATGAAAAATTCCAATTTGGTTTTAGACCCCACCATAGCACAGAGACGGCTCTAATTAAGATAACAAATGACCTTCTTCTTGCCTCTCATCAAGGCCACGTATCTCTGCGGGTACTACTCAATCTAAGTGCAGCTTTTGACACTATAGATTACTCTATTCTCTTGGACAGATTAGAAAACATGGTTGGAATCACAGAAATAACATTATCCTGGTTCACATCCTACCTCACTGACCAGTTTCAGTTCATACAATTAAATAATGTAATTATTTAATTATTATCATCGAATTATACAAAAGTGAAATATGGAGTTCCACAAGGTTCTGTTTTAGGTCCTCTGTTATTCACATTATACATGTTACCATTAGGCTTAGTTATAAATAGACATGGAATTAGTTTCCACTGCTATGCTGATGATATACAGCAGTACATATCAGCCAAACCAGATGATAAATCCAGATTAAATAGAAGATTGTTTAAAAGATATAAGGCAACTGAATGCTGCAGAACTTCCTTCTTTTAAACCCAGATAAAACAGAAGTTCTTCTTGGTCCAAAGGCTGCTCGGGATAAATGTTCAGATTTAATGCCAAATCTGGCTGACTTCTCTGTAGTACCTGTTTCAGTAGCTAAAAATCTTGGTGTGACAACTGATTCAGATCTGACGTTTAATCAACACATAGGTAAAATTAAAACGTTTATCCCTAAATTTAAAGCGTTATCCCTACATGATGCTGAAAAATTGGTACATGCCTTTATAACTATAAGACTAGACTACTGTAATGCATTGTTGTCAGGATGCTCCAGCAGGGACCTAAATAAGCTTCAATTAGTTCAGAATGCTGCAGCTAGAGTACTCACTAAAACCAGGAAATTTGATCACATCAGCCCAGTTTTATCAGCATTACACTGGTTTCCTATCAAATTCCGTGTCGATTACAGAATTCTCTAATTGACGTATAAAGCCCTGCACGGTCTCTCACTGGAGTACCTGCAAGATCTTATTTCTAAAACATATTTGTTTAGTTTAGCTTTTGATAATTAACCTTCCTCTTTAGATAAAGGCAGGAGATCCAGGGGTTTATGGACACAGGGGCTTATGGTAAACTGAGATGTTGGTGCTGTTGACCCAACACTTCATGCGATTACACAGGTTTGATGACGGTGGAGTGGGGGGATCCCAGTTTCTCAGTGTACTCTCATATCTATGTTCCCTTCAGGTTCTCTCCTTTTAGTTTATGCTGTTATAGTTAGATCTGCCGGAGTCACCAGCCACACGCTGAATTTTTTTTTCTTTTTTCATATGTCTTACAGTCATACTTCTGAGCAGAACAAATTTTGTCTCTTTACTCTTCCTGAGATATTGAGTGCCCTCCTGTCCTGTTGAACGCTGTTGGAAGACTGACCATCAGGACCTCCTCCTCACCTATCATCAACCCGCTCTCCTGTTTATTTGTGCCAACTGCAACACCCTCAATTACATCACTGTGTCATCCAGATGTATCAGCATTGAGATAGGATGGGACTGTTTCATAAAGACTCAGTCAGAAACTGCCTCCATCAGAAACTGCCTCTACCAGTGCAGTTTCTAAAGCTTTACAATTCATACTTCAAACAGAGATCCTCTTAGCTTTTATTTGGTATTTAGCTCATTAAATTGTAAATACTGTTTAACCAGAGGAGGATGGGTCTCCACTTGTGAGTCTTGGTTCCTCCCAAGGTTTCTTCCTCCAGACTGAGGGAGTTTTTTTCTTGCCACCATCACCTCTGGCTTACTCACTGGGGGATATATGTTGTAACTGTATGGTTTCAAACTGTAAAGCTTTAACATTGTTGTTAAAAGCGCTATAAAAATAAACTTAAAGTGAATTGAAATTTAATTGATCTGGGATCAGTTTCAGACTCTACATGAGGTGCATAGTCTGACACATGTGCATAAACCTAGAGATCAGAAACCCTGGGGCCATTTACTTTTACCCAGGTTTAATCCAAATTTCAAAATAACACAGACATTTCCACCAAATTGTGAATCCAAGAGCTCACAACTAAAAAACGCACTGCAGCCCAACAAATCTCAACCATTTTGTGCCTCAACTGAGAAACTTCAGACAGAAACACAGCCATGTCATATTTGTTTTTACACCAACTGATATTCTTGTAATGTGCCTCTATTGTAATGTACCTATACCTATTGTACATCATTTTTGTCATGTGTAAGTACATACCATGCATTCTGATAAGTCATTTGGGTCTGGTTCTACAGACTTACTTTAAAAGTAAGTAAGGTGCAAAAAATATACATACAAAACCCAGAGTCCACAAAAGTTGGGACGCTGTGCAGAATGTGAATAAAATTTTAATGCAATGATATGAATGATATGCAAATCATAAGCAAACAATATTTTTAAATGAAAATACTACACAGACAACATATCAAATGTTGAAACTGAGAACTGTTATTGTTTTTTGAAAAAATATATGGCCATATTGAATTTAATGTCAATAACACATTCCAAAACTGAGCAATGCTGCTGTAATATATGCAGAATGTGGTTTGTGACAGTCTTGCTGAAATAAGCAAGGCTGTCCCTGAAAGAGGCATTGTCTGGATGGCAGTATATGCCAAAATATGTACATACCATTCAGCATTAACCCTTAGGACCAATTTGCGGGCAAAATGGTAGGTCACTTCTAGCCTTCATAACGTCAGAACAGTTTAAGGTACAAACATGACCCACATAACCAGACATTCAGCAGACCCACCCCTAACCAGGAAGCATGCCCTAAAATCCTGATAGCATTGCTCTGCTATTTGGCCTTCATATTCCAAGAAAGGCTTAAAACAGCGACTTGATTCACAAATCAGATCACTCATCAGACTGTGTCCTCACAATCTAGAGTGATTTCATCCACATGTTATCATCCATCAGCCAGCAATCCAGCTCCAAAATAACCCAAACCCCACTTGCTACTGTTATATTACATCTCAGCTTTTAGCCTTCATATTATAAACAAAGGGCTTTCAGTTTACATTGATTTTGAGCATTAAAAATATCTGATATTAAATATGTAACTCAATTTGTAATTAAAAACAAAGCCTGTCTTGCTGTGTAACAGTTTTAAAACTGAGCATGAATCCAAGAGCGCAGAATATCAATATAAAATGTCCGCCTTATGCTAACTGTTTATTTTTACTCATAATAACCAACTGAGTTAATCAAAACCAAAATGCACTTTCAGCTCACAGACACTCCCAACAAAAAAAATCTGAAAAAATAACTACTACTGCACTTGTTTTAAAGATCTCTATAATAAAAAATATTAATAGGTAACTTATAGGTCAGAAATTACCCAAATTCATTGTTTTAGCATTTACATGTTAAACAATGGCATATCTGAGTAGCCCAGGGTTTCCTGAAAATAACAACATATGGCATGTGTAAGTTTCACAAGTAAATACCTTATAATTGCAATTGTAATTGTAATTGACCCAAAAATACCAGACATTTCCAGAAATTTTAGGTTTCTAAGGGTTAATGGTGCCTTCACAGGTGTGCACGTCACCCATACCACCTGCACTAATGCACCCCTGCACCATCATGAATACTGGCTTTTGAACTATGCACTGATAACAAGCTGAGTGGTCTTTAGCCTGGAGGACACCGCGTCCTTGATTACCATTACCAAAGAATTTCAAATTTTGATTCATTGGCCCATAGGACACTTTTCCACGTCCCCTCTATTTTAAATGAGCTTAGTCCAAAGAATCAATCAATCAATCAACCTTTATTTAGTCTCGGAGAACACTGAGGATGCCCCTCATTTATAATGTTGCCGAGTTAGTACAGAGTAAGCGGATTGATAATGTGTAAGAACATATTAGATGATAAAAGTAAATTTAATAAATGAAGAAAGGTAAGTATAAAAAATGAAACATTAATAGTAATAAAAAAACAAAAATATAATAATAAAATAAATAAATAATAAAACAGAAATTAAAACATACATAAGATGTAAAGGTTAATAAAATAAGTTAAAATAAAACCAGGAAGATACTAATAATACTAAATTTAATACTAAATAGTATTAAAAATACTAATAAAAATACAAATAAATGTATTAAAATGACAAATATTTAAAAAAAAACAATAATTCAAATAAGAATAAGAATATGAATAATAATGGAATAAATAAGAAATAAATAATGAAATAATGAAAGTAACATAAAAATGGTAAGAAATCAGGTAGAACAGTTGCAGGCAGAGTGGAGGTGGTTAGAGAGTAGAAGTTTAAAGTGACTGAGTGACCCAGCGAGCTGAGCTTTAGTGTGTCCTGTAGTGAGGGTCCAGTTTGCTGGCGCTGTAACTAAAAGCAGATTTTCCCAGTTGAGTAAAAACCCTTGGCATGTGATTCAGCCACTGGATCAAGTGTAATAAATACCATTATTCACAGATATTATGGAAGTAATATATTCTGGCAAATGGCCGGAGAGTATTTTATAAATGAAAATAAACCAGTGTGTTTCCCGTTGTGTAGCTCATGAGGGCCAGCCAACTTTCTCATACAGTCTGCAGTGATGAGTGTTATAAGGGTCTCCAGTGATGAACCTCAGTGCCGAGTGATAGACTGAGTCCAGTGGTTTGAGGGAGCTTGCAGATGCGTGTTTGTAAATTACATCACCGTAGTCCATGACAGATAGTAAGGATGCCTCAACAATTCTTTTTCTAACATACACGAGGAAACAGGATTTATTTCTATATAGGTAACCAAGCTTCTGCCTACATTTGCTAACCAATTTATTAAAATGGGGTTTAAATGTGAGTTTATCATCCAGCCATATGTCAAGGTATTTATACTCTCTTAATGTTGGATCCTGTCAGGATAATGATTTATACAGAATTAACATCTGTAGTAGTTGATGTGGAAAATAGCATGAACTTAGTTTTCTTAACATTTAATACCAGTTTGTGTTTAAGCAAAGCAACCTACAGAGCATTAACTGATCATTGCAGTTTTCTTACTGCAGCATAAAAAGTTATCTGAACAGTATAAAACCGTGTCATCTGCATACAGGTGTACTTTGCAGTCTGAGGCAGAGGCAGCAAGTTCATTAACATATATATTGAATAAAACTTGGCCCAATGTGGAATGTGGCAGTATTTCTGGATCCCATTTATGTGTTGTTTCTTCTTTGCGTTTTTGAGTTTTAACTTGCATTTCTGGATGCAGTGACAAACTGTGTTCACAGACATTATGTCCGTTTTTAATGCACTGCTGTCTGAGGGTCCAAAGATCGTGACCGGCAAATACTGGTTTTTGGCCTTGTCCTTTACACATAGAAATTTGCCAGATTCTCTGAATCTTTTAATGGAAATGTTCTTTGCTATTTTATGTTGAGAAACATTATTCTTGAAGTGTTGCACTATTTGAATTTCAGTCTTTCACAGAGTGTTGAAACCCTCCTCAACCTTACTTATGAAAGACTCTATGGGATGCTTTTTCAGACCCATATCACATTACTGACCTGTTGCCAATCAACCACCAGCTGTTTTTTTTAGCATAACATGATTTTACCAGCCTTTTGTTATCCTGTCCCAATTTTTTGAAAACGAGTTATTGGCATCAAATTCTAAATGGGCATATATTGTTAAAAAACTATAAAATTTCTCAGTTTTGACATTTGATATGTTGTCTTTGTACTATTTTCCATTAAATATAGGGTTTAAAGAATTTTGAGATCATTGCATTTTTTTATTTATATTTTGCACAGTGTCCCAACTTCTTTGGAAATGGGGTTGTATGATAAAATAGATATAGAGCGGGTGAAATAAGTATTGAACGCGTCACCAGTTTTTTAAGTAAATATATTTCTAAAGGTGCTATTGAAATGAAATTCTCACCAGATGTCGGTAACAACCCAAATGCAAAGAAATCAAACCATAGATGTCTAAAAATTAAGTAATGTGTAATAATGAGAAATGACACAGGGAAAAAGTATTGAACACGATTACTGAAATGTATTTAATACTTCATACAAAAGCCTTTGTTGGTGATGATACAGCCTCCTGTATGGAGAAACTAGTCGCATGCATTGCTCAGGTGTGATTTTGGTCCATTCTTCCACACAAACACTCTTCAAATCCTCAAGGTTCAGTGGACTCCTTCTATGAACTCTGAGCTTTAGTTCCTTAAATAGATTTTCAATTGGATTCAGATCAGGTGATTGGCTGGGCCATTCTAGCAGCTTTATTTTCTTTCTCTGAAATCAATTGAGAGTTTCCTTGGCTGTGTGTTTGGGATCATTGTCTTGCTGAAATGTCCACCGTCGTTTCATCTTCATCATCCTGGTAGATGGCAGCAGATTTTTTATCAAGAATGTCTTGGTACATTTGTCCATTCATCCTTCCTTCAATTATATGAAGCATGCCAGTGCTGAAAAACAGCCCAACACCATGATGTTCCCACCTCCAAACTTCACTGTTGGTATGGTGTTTTTGGGGTGATATGCAGTGCCTTTTGACCTCCAAACATGGTGTGTATTATGGCATCCAAAGAGTTCAATTTTGGTCTCATCTGACCAAACTATGTTCTCCCAGTATTTCACAGGCTTTAAACGTGCTTTTGAAATTATGTTCTTTCCACTTCTGATTATGGCCCCAACAGTGCTCAATGGAACCTTCTGTAGTTTAGAAATTCTTCTTTAACCAATGCCATCAGTATGTTTTGCAACAATAAGGTTGCAAAGGTCTTGAGACATCTCAGTTTTTACCCATCATGAGATATTTCTTGTGTGGCATCTTGGTAATGAGACACCTTTTTATAGGCCATCAGTTGAACCAGCTGATATTAATTTGCACTAAGTGGCAGGATTGCTTTCTAATTACCGATAGATTTCAGCCGGTGTCATGACTTTCCATGGCTTTGCGCACCTCTCTTTCTTCATGTGTTCAATACTTTTTCCCTGTGTCATTTATTACACATAACTGAATTCATGGACATCTATGGTTTGATTTCTTTGCATGTGTGGATTGGTTGGGTTGTTACCGACATTTGGTGAGAATCTCAAGTCGATAGTACAAATGTCATGTAAAAATTGGTGATGTGTTCAATACTTATTTCACCCACTGCAAATATATAGATCTGTATATATTTCCATAATGTCACTACACATGTTTACATGGTTACACTGCACCCATTAACATTCACATGCAAAAGTATGGGCATTCTGGTTAAATGACATATTTTGTTGATTTTATAAGTAAAACTGCATTAATTTATCCTCTATAAAGTACACACTTCTGTTTTAATGCACAATTACTGTTTATTTGCTGAATTTTTCACAATTGGAAAAAACAATAAAACAAAATATGGCCTATACAAAAGTTATATCACATTTTATACTTTGTCATGATATACATTTGTACTTTGTAATTTTTTGGCAATACGCTAACTATATAAACATAAAATCACTAGTGTTGATTTTTAAATTTAACAACATAAAAGTGCACTCTCACTGTCCATCTGAAAGCAGTCTAATGCTGTATAACATACAGACTCAAACAAGCATTTAAAGACTTCAGTTTTCTCAGTTTTCAATATTCTTGGGTTTTATTATGCGAGTGAATAAAAATATGAAAAATGTGTGCGATGACATAACCAGTGGAATGAAATTTTGAAGACAGATAGCCAAGGCTAAATCATGGACGAGATGAAACGCCTCATATCACACCATCCACAATCTGAATGATAATAAGATGGAAGTGAATTAAAACGTTAACGTTGGGGGAGAGCAGCGGGACAGATTAAAGTGGAAAAAAATGCTCATAAAGTTTCTTTGTAGGGAAAAGTTTCAACAGAGGTTAAAACCTTTGCAAGGTTACAGACTGAAACCTGTTTTCATCTCAAGTTATCCCCCTAAGCATTTTCATGTCTGAACTGAAATTTATTTTCATGTCATGTGCTGTGAAAGGCTAATTACTGCAGTGAAGATGAATATTAGGTGATGAAACGCGGTTGCAAAGGGATTTTGCCATTGACACTTCTCTGAAGAACTAAATGTAACTGCAGTTTGATGAGCTCCAAACAAAATACTGATTTTTATCCCGATGTTTACAGTAGTGTTTACGTATCATGTTTCCCCATCACTGTCCACGGAGCTTTACAGTATATTATTCTATATAGAAGCCTTTTGAAAATTGGTTCTCTATAGCACTAAAAAGGGTAAAGGGTTCTGCAAATGTTACAATGTGAAGCTTTTAACAGCAGAAGTGTCAATGGTTCTCTATATTTGGAACCACTGATTTTAAAGAACTCTTAAAGAACCATTTTTTTGAGTACATATATAAATATCAGTTTTACTGCAGTGCTGAGAAAGATCCGCCATCCAATAGTACCTGTGAGAGAATAGCTCTGTGAGGGTCCATGAGGTCCTGACCACTGAAGAACAGGGTAAAAGGGGGCTAACAAAGTATCAGAGAAACAGATGGACTACAGTCTTTAACTGTAGAACTACAAAGTGCACCTATATAGTGAGTGGAGCTGATAAAACAGACAATGAGCATAGAAACCAGGAGGTGGTCATAATTGTTAAGCCTGATCAGTGTATATTAGTCTTGTTGTTCTAGTATAAATCTAAACCGATTGACTATACTAACAGCTTAACTCTTCTGGGGTTACAGCTGAAATATCTGGCAAACTGAGAAATCCTGATTTGTGAAGTATGCAATTTGCTTTTTATCTATGTTACTTTTTGATTGTAGCACACCTGACTCCATTCAGGTAGTAATGATCAAAGTTTCATAAAATTAGTCAGATGTGTTAGAGCTGGGAAACAGTCCTATGCAGTATACTAGATCCCCAGCACTGAGATTAGGCACTACTAATCTTTGTTCAAGTACAAATACTCCAAAGCTCCTTTACTGTACCATAGAATGCAATTTCAGTCTGTTTTTGAAGAAGTCCCTCAGCTGAACTATGTCAGGGTAGGAGTATGATGAAATTTATCATTATCAAAATATATTTTCTCACATCAAGCAGAATGACCACTAGGGAGCTTGCAGAAAGAAGCTACATTCTTAGTTTGAGGTTCAACTGAAAAGAGTAACAGTACAAAAATACAACATACTGCAAATGCATGCGTGTGAAACCACAAGCAAGTCTATTTGCCATTACCTGACACATTTTGAGAGGCATGGCAATATTACCAAGTAATGTGTTAGTAATGTACTTTTTCTGGTAACAAAGTCTGAATTATTGTAATAACATTACCTGTACTGGCTTACGAATTACATTCCTCATGTTGCTGATCTTTCTCAAGGAGAACAACATTTAGAATATTATGCAAGTAATCTGGCCCTCAGCTCGCATAAAGTGACCTGCAGTGAAATAGCAGAGATAGCTACCACATAGTGCATAGAAACATTAGCCTACTGACCTCAAGCGCACTTTGGAGAATGAGGATTCCATGTAGCCCTGTTCCTCCTAGCCAAGAGCAGCTCCAGTCTCTCCTCCCTTTGATACAGCCTCTTTATTGTACAACCCCATTCCAATGAAGTTGGGACGTTGTGTAAAACATAAATGAAAACAGAATTCAATGATTTGCAAATCCTTTTCAACCTACATTCAATTGAATATACTACAAAGACAAGATATTTAATGGTCAAACGGATAAACTTTATTGATTTTTTGCAAATATTCACTCATTTTGAATTTGATGCCTGCAACACGTTCCAAAGAAGACTGGGAAAGTTGAGGAATGCTCAAAAAAACATCTGTTTGAAACATTCTACAGGTGAACAGGTTAACTGGAAACAGGTGAGTGTCATGATTGGGTATAAAGGGAGCATCCCTGAAAGGCTCAGTCGTTCACAAGCAAGGATGGGGCGAGGTTCACCACTTTGTGAACAATTGCATGAGCAAATAGTCCAACAGTTTAAGAACAACGTTTCTCAATGTGCAATTGCAAGGGATTTCATCATCTACAGTCCATAATATCATCAAAAGATTCAGAGAATCTGGAGAAATCTCTGCAAGTAAGCGGCAAGGCAGAAAACCAACATTGAATGCCCGTGACCTTCGATCCCTCAGGTAGCACTGCATTAAAAACCGACATCATTCTGTAACGGATATTACCACATGGGCTCAGGAACACTTCAGAAAACCATTGTCAGTGAACACAGTTCGTCGCTCCATCTATAAGCTAAACCTCAGCCATGCAAAGTGAAAGCCATATATGAACAACATGCAGAAATGCTGCTGGCTTCTCTGGGCCTGAGCTCATCTGAGATGGACTGACGCAAAGTAGAAAAGTAGAAAGTCCTGTGGTCTGACGAGTCCACATTTCAAATTGGTTTTGGAAATCATGGACGTCGTGTCCTCCGGGCCAAAGAGAAAAGGACTGTCCGGATTGTTATCAGTGCGAAGTTCAAAAGCCAGCATCTCTGATGGTGTGGGGGTGTGTTAGTGCCTAGGGCATGGGTAACTTTCACATCCGTGAAGGCACCATTAATGCTGAAAGGTACATACAGGTTTTGGAGCGACATATGCTGCCATTCAAGCAACGTCTTTTACAGGGACATCCCTGCTTATTTCAGCAAGACACTGTCAAGCCACATTCTGCACGTGTTACAACATACGTGGCTTCATAGTAAAAGAGTGCGGGTACTAGACTGGCCTGCCTGCAGTCCAGACCTGTCTCCCTTTGAAAATGTGTGGCGTATTATGAAGCGCAAAATACGACAAGACCCCGGACTGTTGAGCAACTGAAGTTGTGCATCAAGCAAGAATGGGAAAGAATTCCACCTACAAAGCTTCAACAATTAGTGTCCTCAGTTCCCAAACGTTCATTGAGTGTTGTTAAAAGGAAAGGTGATGTAACACAGTGGTAAACATGCCCCTATCCCAACTTCTTTGGAACATGTTGCAGGCATCAAATTCAAAATGAATGAATATTTGCAAAAAACAATAAAGTTTATCCATTTGAACATTAAATATATTGTCTTTGTAGTGTATTCAATTGAATAAACATTCTGTTTTTATTTAACTTTTACACAATGTCCCAACATCATTGGAATTGGGGTTGTATAATCTGATGTGCAGCATAAATTAATTCACACACTCATTCAAGTTTGGCCAATATTTTATCTGCAGCATCTTGAGCAATGTGACATGAAGTGAATGGAAAAGGAAAAATAGTTAGTAAGGGATTACTTGAATACATCAGAAAAGTATCAAAAAACCAACAAAGAAAAGATGTAATATACAATTTCAAAAATTGTCCACAAGCTTCTGACAGCAACCAGGCATTTAATACTGACACTGTCTTTGGCACATTCCTTCCAGTTTTTCCCATGCATTTCTGGTTGTTTTGCTTCAATTCTTTAATTGGCCTTTCAAATTTGAACAGTTGTCTTGGTGTTATCAATTAACTCGTCTGGGTTTTCAGCACATACTCATAATATCATCATTATTGTTTGCGCTTCTACATTATCAAAGCATCTCCTGCTCCACTGTGTGCATGTTAATGACATTAATTAGCAGGGACAGGTTTTACACAGAATATTTTGTTCTTTTGTTGCTAATGTTCCTCTAGTGCAAACAGCCTAATTAGTGATATTTTCTGATTGTTCAGAAGAGACAAATGTAATATTTATGCAGTATGGTATATAAATTGCAATAAAAAAGTTTGCTTTGGGCAGCAAGAGAGATAATTTACGCTTATATAAGTCCAGCCATGGGGCAGAGGAATAAATTGCTAAGATATTATGGCGCAACGTAATAATGCAATAATTTATTTGTGTTTGTTCTGCATAATAAACAATGTATTAATGAGTTCCTTGTACAAACTCTTGCTAATTAATGTACATTGGGCATAAAAATGAAGCGGTGAATCAGAATGAAACAGAATTTGGTTTCAGCCCAAAAATGTTCGCTCTCTTTACTTATTTATTTATTGCTTCTCAGGAAGAAATTCAGGGCTTAATAATGCACACAAACAACTTGAACAGCCTTTCAGTCACAAATCTTATTTCTGGATTGATTTTGTCTGTCTTTTATTCCGTCTTTTATTCAGGATCCTGTTTTGTTCGGCTACGTCCAAAAGGAGGGTTTTTGGGGTATCCATGGAAGCCAAAAGAACGAAGTGTTGATAAACAAGCCCTAAGTGTGAGGAAAGAACTCGATCTCTTTTTATTTTTTCATTTTCTCTCGCTCTCTCACTCACACTGTTCTCTGCGGCCCTCTCTTTCCCCCTTTTTCTTTCTCTTTACCCCCTTTCAGAGCTGTGGGAACAGCAGTTTTATGAATAGGGGGCCTCCTCCACTGCAGCTTTTTTTCCATACAGACTTTGCTATCCATGCCAAAAAACAGCACTGAGCTTTTTGAGCTTTCTCTCCGTCCCTCTAATGGAAGAGAAAGAATAGAAGGTGGTTAAATGAGGGGATGGGGCCCTACTGTAATTAGTTAACTCTTTATCTAGCAACGCTTTTTTGCTGTAACAGCACTTTCAGACACTCCACCAATCTTTGTATCCCATCCATCCATCCATCCATCCATCCAGAATACAGAATATTATAGAATTTATATACTACATTTTACTTGTATGTTTATGATGTTCATGTGAGTTTATGTACCAAAATCACAATTCATTTTTACAGGACCATTTTCTAATCTCCCTTTATCCCTTAGAATTAAACAGACTGTATCTTTAAAACTAATACATATACCGAACTCTGTTCGGATTGGCTGTGCCTCAGTCTGGGCTGAAACATAGCTGGAGATATGTCAATGTGTTGGTTTCGTGACATCACAAAAAGAATACATATTAAACAGCTGCATTTCCAGACAGTGTTTTTTGTGATTTCCTAAGTGAAAATACGTTAACACATCCTATACAGCAGGGGTGTCTAACCTTATCCGCAAAGGTCAGTGTGGTTGCAGGTTTTCATTGCAACACAGCAGGAACACAAGGATCATTTGTGTAAAGACTGGAATCAGGTGTGGGAACATAAAAATGGCATGTTTCTGCAAATTTTAGTGCACAATTTCTATTTATTTGCTGAGTCTGGATTACTGGATTAACATTCTATGTCTATTGGGAAAACAAATTAATTTTGGTAGAGGTATGGGATGGGGAGAGAGAGCTGGATTAATATTCTAATTCTAATTCTATGGGGGGAAAAAATATGAAATGTGTAAAACGCCTTGCACAGGTCACATTTTTATGTTTTATTTTTTCCTCCTGTATGTTAAATTCAGCAAGTAAACAGTAATCATATATTAAATGTGTAGAAGTTTGCTTTCTATAGAGAATGTTGTAACTTATTTTCATAATACATGCAAAAAGTGCTGTTTAATTATAAGAATTCCAATTATTTTTTCACCATTACAGGACACACAAGAATAGAAATAAGACCTTTATATCCTCTGTCTGTATTCCTTGTAAATTTATGGTGGGAGAAATATAACTCTTTTGGTGGCACGGTCCTTCTATTGTGTTATGTTCTAATGGTTGCGAGAGAGCAAAATGAGGGGATTCCTACTGTATTTTATTTTATTATCTGTTTATTCTAGCAAACCATCTGCCGGAGCAACACTTTCTATGTGTCCTATTTCTATTTTTAATTCTATTTCTATTTGCTGTCCAAAGACAGCACAAAATATTTAGGGTGTCCTCCTAAGGCCAAAACTTAGTGATAGTTTGGTGTAAAATTTAATTCAGTTTTCCCTCATTTCCCCAAACATATGGCATCTAAATAGTGACATATTTGGTGTCGGAAGTTTGCATTTTTAGTTTTAGTTATGAGGCTAATGTAGCTAACAGGTAAGGGAAGCTTATATCCCACCAATTAGCATGGTGCTAACTGTATGCCTAAATCATAATCCATTTGCCTCAAACTGTGTGCACAGTTGCATGTGAAAGTTTGGGCAAAATGTTTATTTTGTTTTCTAAGTGAAAATAAGATATCCTGTACATTAAACACACCTCTGCAGCTTTGAAGGCACACTTGTTTATTTAGTAAAATTTAACACACTGGGAGGAAAAATGTTAAATGTGGTCAAGTATGCACGTTATGGTACTTTTTCTGTAAAAGTAGAGGTTTTTTAAGTAGAAGAGTAGATATTTTATTGAGATTTGTATTTGATGAAAAGTTACTGTAAATGTATAATGCAAAATGAATGCATAGTGAGTGGCACAGTTGACAATATGCCCTTAATACCCTGTGTAGACAGCACCCTCCAGTGGACACCTCACTTAATTTCACATTACTACTAGTTGCTCAAAAGTGTGTTTAAAGGCTATATCCCTTCTACTTACTTCAGAGAGGAGGTGCACAGTATATATAAGAAAATACAAGTCCAAAAAGAATGATCCTAGAAACAGAACAACACCAACACCGGCTGCTGCCAGAGCACAAAACGGGATGAAGCATGAGCACTAATAATCTTCTACTGCTCTCAGACATTCACCACTGTTCAACCTTCATTTGATCCATCAGCTTACTCAAACATCACTACCGGCAATGTAGGCACTACAACATCAAAAGAGACACTGAATAATAATGACTTTTAACCTCTTAGACTCTAAGAGTCTGTGAGTGCGTCCACACTTCGGTTCCTCACTATTATAACTACAGTACCTAAACACTGTCATAGCAGTGACTGAATAATTCATTGCAGGTATTAAAAAATAGTATTTACTGAAAAATGCACAGTAGTTACCAAATATTCATGGTAGATATTAAATAATTTATAGTAGCCACTTAATAATGCATAGTATTTATTGAGTAATTTATAGTAAATACTGAATCATTTGTAGTAGATGTTAATTCATAGTATGTATTAAATGGTTCATTGTATGTACTGAAAACTGCTTCGTAGTTTGAAGTAGAATAATTTATGCAAAATGACATGAGCTGATTTATTTTTAATTAAAATTTTGTTTCAAGCAGTGGTCACAGCCAGAGTCGTTTGTTTTACATGAATAATAGTAAAAGTAGGACGGATGACGGGGTATCATAAGTTCAAAATCGAACCAAAAAATTCAGATTTGTGACAGATTTTTAAAGCCACACCTCCACCCATGCTGGCACAGGCCTGTTAGCACATAATGGTACTTTAGGCATGTCTTATTCTATATCATGGATAGAACAAAGACAACTGCATGTTTCATTACAGAAAGTGCATAAACACTCCTATTTATTCAGTGCAGCACGGTGGGTGAAATGTTAAATAAAAATTATTATACTTATAGTTTTTGATAGTATTTTATCTAATAACTTATCAAACCTCAGAAAACGATATATCGTGATGCATCAGATATCGTAAAAATGTCTTGAACTTCTGTGACATAACAATTTCGCCCTATCGGCCACCTCTAAATTTGTGTTTAAGCAAGTCAGCAATATACATAACACAAAATGCAATACAGAGCTATACCACTAAACTGCGACTGGATTATTTTCATGCAACATGGCAAATTCTAGGAGGCAACTTAAAAATAAAAAAATAAAACTTAAGGTTCTCTTTTTTGGATACCTGCTTCAATAATTTAAAATATAGCTGAATGACTTTTAGTACATTTTCCTATTAATGTTGTGCATGTCTCATTACTGCAACATAAGATTCTGATATAAATCTTTAATTAATATTTATTTTTCCCCAATTTTACTTACTGTTGGTGGACTACGCATTTTATAGCTAAATATTAAAACTACATATTTTATATATCTTACATAATTTCTTATTTTGCTAATTTGTCTCATTACCACAGCACACAGACACATTTTTATTTTATCTTGTGCCACTTTCTGTTGTTTTGGGTCACTTAGAGGTACAAGAAAAACATTAACGTTAAAGGAGTCAAAAGAACCCTCTTTGTCTTAATAATTAAAAGCACAAAAAGATACATGTCAGTACAGATGTGCACACTGTAGTAATGAGGATTAGAATTTTAAAAAAGCCATTTTGCTGTGCTAAACAGAACTCCAGTTGATCTAATAAATTGGAAGAATGCTGTTCATTTCTATGTTAACTGACACTCAAATATTTATGGGCATGGTTGAAGGCTGTTCTGTGAGAATGACCCACTTGTGCTTGCACAAAAAAAGAGAGTCCAAATGTCCATTCCACGAAATACCAAAGTTTTTATCAGCAGCTTCGAAATAAATAAATCAATAAATAATAAACAGCATCCAAATGCCTGAAAACTTCAGAGAGAATATAGTTACAGCTATAACCAGAGACAGAGAGAGAGAGTAAGTTAGATAGTTGTGTTCCCATAGCACAGCAGAGATGAGAAACACTCATCACAAATTCATTTTCCACAGCTGAAATGACTAATGGGCCAGAAGGCAGGAGCTGGATGGTAAATGAATGAAAACAAGCCTGTAGCGGATGGAACTTGTGTTAAGCAGAATGGGGACGTGAAGCAGGCATGAAATGAAGGCGGGCAAGCGGAGTGTTTGACAAAAATAGGTCAAATCTACAGAAGGACATGGTTTACTAACGTTTCCAGGGGATTCACTATCAATCCGATATAAGTTCATGTCTGGTGATGCCACAAACAAAGAAAAAACACTGCTGGACTATAACATTTTTAAAATAATTTTTTCAATAATTTTTTAATAACTTCACCTGGTAATTACTCTAATTAATATGCACAGTACTCATACTGCAAGGGTTGTTCATGGTAATGGCATATTGTACTGTATTTTTAAATGCAGTACAAAACTTTATTTTTATAGGACTACATGTTGACAGCAGTATATCCTCTTCTCTGAATATTACCTACATGCATGCACACATTAGGAGTTAAATTGCATCTAAAATACATTTTAAATAACTTTTTGAAGAAATCATAAATTCTAACAAACATATACAAACAGCTTTTTTTCAAAAGATTACAGGCTCCTCTATTTTCAAGTTTAACTTTATTAAAAAGATACTAAAAGATTTACTGGTTCAGTGATTAAAATCAATGTGGGGAAGTGAAAGAAAGCCACTGTTAGCTTGGCACTAACATGACACAGCAAATCCCAGAGCTAGCTGTAATTAGCATAAGTGTAGAGGTGGTAAACAGATACTGTACAATGATAAAAAAAAATAAAAATTTAAAAGGCCATGAAATTCTGCTTTATGTTTTGTATGTAAGGGTTGTGTAAGTAACAATGTTATTACAGTTAGCTAGCATTTACTAGCTAGGCTAATTTTCACTAACTTTACCACTAGTTAAGCATAAACCTGTAACATTTACATTGATTCAACAATTTTAGTGCAGTTATTAACCTTAGTATTGCCCTATCATTGCATGAAATGGTTTGATCCTGCTCCAAGACCAGGCGCAAACAACATTTGCTGTCTCTGATTGAGCAGCTTCCAAAATTGCAAAGAAAGAAAGGAGAGAGAAAAATAAGAGTGACAGTTTCTCACCTGATTTTTCATAAAGAAAGGCGGTGAATGCTCAAAAAGGACCTGTTAGCTTAGTTCATAGTAAAACAGGCTACTTTTGCTCTCTTCACATTAGCTACATGTTTACATTTCTCTCCTTTTTTAGGCAACGTTTAATCAATGCAGGCGAACTTGCAAGCTGTTCATAAAAAATCAGTTGTCCCTGCCCCGGTCATCATCCACATACCCCTACCAAAGAACCAGCCATCTCCCCAGCCCAATTCCCCTACCAATGAACCAGCCCTGTCTCCCCATCCCCATACCCCACCAAAGAACCAGCCCTGTCTCCCCATCCCCATACCCCACCAAAGAACCAGCCCTCTCTCCCTGTCCCCATACCCCTAGCAATGAAGCAGCCCTATCTCAGTCCACATACACCTACCAATGAACCAGCCCTGTCTTCCCATCCTCATACCTCTACTAATGAACCAGCCCTGTCTATCCATCCCCATTCCCCACCAATGAACCAGCCCTCTCTCCCTGTCCCCATACCCCTAGCAATGAACCAGCCCTGTCTCAGTCCACATACACCTACCAATGAACCAGCCCTGTCTTCCCATCCTCATACCTCTACTAATGAACCAGCCCTGTCTACCTATCCCCATTCCCCTACCAATGAACCAACCCTATCTACCCATCCCCCTTCCCCTACCAATGAACCAGACCTGTCTCCCTATCCCCATACCCCACCAATGAACTACCCTTCTTTCGTTGTCCACGCACTCCTACAAATGAACAAGTTTTGTCTCCCCATCATACACATACCCTTTCCAATGAACCAGCCCTGTCTCCCTGTCCCCATACCCCTAGCAATGAACCAGCCCTGTCTCCCTGTCCCCACACCCCTAGCAATAAACCAGCCCTGTCTCCATCCACATACCACTTCCAAAGAACCAGCCTTGTCTCCCCATCTCATACCTCTACCAATGAACCAGCCTTGTCTCCCCATCTCATAACTCTACCAATGAACCAGCCTTGTCTCCCCATCCCCATACCCTTACCAATGAGCCCTGTCTCCCTGTCCCCATACCCCTACAGGTAGACCAGCCCTGTCTTTCCATTCCCATATCTCTACCAATGAACCAGCCCGGTCTTCCCATCCCCATACCCCTCCCAGTCAACCAGCTCTCTCTCCCCATCTCCATACCCCTACCAATGAACCAGCCCTGACTCCCCATTCCCCATACCCCTGCCAACTAACCAGCCATGTCTCTTAATCCCCACACCCCTACCAATGAGCCAACCCTTCTCCCCATCCCTATAGAATTTCTTGTATCATTTATTTCTCACTGAAACATGAACATAATATCTTGAATAGTCAATTAATTAAAACTCATAAAATGCTATTAGATGGCTAGTATTAGCTAATTAGGCTAACTTTAACTAATTTTAGATAGTGCTGTACAGTGAGGATGTAACTATGATTACTTTTGTAATCAGTTGATCTCTCTATTTTTTTTTCAATAGCTAGCTGAGCTAAATTAATATCTGTGAACTAGGGTAAATGAAACCCTAACCATATAAATGGGTTCATAGAGTAAGCCATTCTGACCATGAGGAAAACTATCACAGCATGCCTCTGAAATACAAAATTGGGTTGCAGCCCATGCCACAGGCGTCATGTGTAATCTGTGATCCGGAGTGCCAGGGCCAGTGCCCAGCTATAGAACTCTCCAGGGTGGTAGGACCGGCTGGCAGAGACAACTTTCAGAAAGGAAATATTCACCCAGTGCCAAGTTTTCACACAGAGCTGAGCTGGGAGGACAACTGAGCTGTGACAATGGAAAATTAATAATATGGGCTGCATAAACTGGTCCACTAGTCTAGTGGTTGATAGTGTCCTGTGAAATATGAAGACCTGGCTGGCAAATGAGGCAAAAATGAGGAAATTTTAATGTATCACATACTATGTTTAACAGAAATAGTTCCATTCATTTTTAATAGGGACTCTTTCTGGGCCCTGAAAAATTTAATCTAAGAATGGTGCTTTTGATTTTTGGCTAAAGAGAAAAAAAGATTAAATCTATAGTTTTTTTAAAACTATAAAGTTTTTTTCTGGACAAAATAGAAGTCACTGGCTATGGGACAAATTATCATTACATCACAATGGCAAAGAACCTACCACAGATGGATAATGCAAGTAGCACTGCACTGGTACATACAAACTTTGTTTTAATCCTGAGACTTGTTTAACCAAGATACTGGAAAAACAGAAAGCTTTTTAAACTGAGGTGGTCAGGTGGCTTTTTTTTACTGTTGAGTGCAAAAAGATGAGGACAAATTCCATGGTTGCTGGCATAAATGCTAGTAGATTAGACTCTTATAGTTTATTTCACTGTATGTCAAGCTGTCTATGAAGTAATTGCTCCAAAAATAGCAAGCATCACATCAACATACCATTCAAGTTTACATTCTTGTGCTATTGATAGTGATGTAATTCTCTGGAAGAGAAAATTCATCAAAAAAAGTACATATCCTCTGGAGACCCACAAGGCTCAGTTTTAAGGCCTTTGCTTTTCTGATTGTATATGTTACCTCTAGGTGATTAAGAAATATGACATCAATTTTCATAGTATGCTGATGACAAGCAATTATACATTTCCATTTCTTGTGAAAACCAAGGCAGATCTGTGTGTCAGATATTGTTCAATGGATACGGTTTCTGAGAACATGGATCAAAGAACATTCAACACTTTAAATATAGACTAATGGGTGAACTATGATAACATATGGTAATGGATTAACTATGATGAATAGTGCCTAGTCAAGTCATACTTTAAATACCTAGTCAATGGGTAACCCCTGATGACCCCTAATATGATGTTGTAAGTAAACATTTTAATACCACTATTTTAACCCTAAAACAAAACAGAGAATGGCCGTGTTGTTCTTTGTGCACTGCAAAACAGGACCACAAATGGCAATAATGAAAACTGAAGAGGGACCAAGACAACTAAGAGTCTTTGGAAAGCAAGTGAAAGGAAAAAGTCGCATTGTGCCCATTAAGACTAATAGAAATACTGACGTTCTTCATCAGCTGCCCTGCAGGGACCTGGGCAGTTTAACGTTCCCCCATTTTTTTTACCCAGTGACTAAACACTGGGCCATTTGGGCATGAGCTTGATCAGGTGTGTCAAAGCAATGTCTACATTTATGCCAAATGTACAAAAAAATCACTGTTCTTCTCACCACTATGTCTGTAGTAGAGCACACATGATTCCATCTCACACCATTATTATCAACACTATTAATGAAACTGGCCTACATTTTTATTATTTAAAATTAAGCAGGTAAAAAAAAAATATTAACTTACAATATCATGTTTAAGATCCCTTACCCCCAACTATCTTGTAGAGAAAATACTCAGCTAGCTCAGAGACCCTCTGGTATATTGTATTTCTCTCACATGTATGATACAAATCAAAGATTTTGACACATTTACTACATAGAACAGGTTTTCTATTCTTATTTTTACTGAATGAACTGGATGGCCACCTCTAAAAAGCTCCCTCACAGAAAGTGATTACACGAAATGGTTATGAACATGCTGCATTGTTTTTACAATAGTTTTTTAAAAATTTGTTTTCTTTGCTTTTTTTGTAACGTATTTTAAATGGGGGAGTGAAATACGCAGGGTGCATATGTAAAAAAAAGTCACTAATAGTCTCTTGTTATGAGATGTTATGTCAGGCCCCACATGACTATTCAGAGCTTGGTCCAGCATAGTTTGGTGATTTCCAACTCAAACACACATTCTAAACTTGTTACGTAAGTGCTGAGTTAAAACATGTGTGTTTGATTTATCTGTTTTAGACTGTTGGACTGGGTTTCAGATAAACTCACACTTCATCAACCACATGCTAGTAGGTAATACTGAAGATCTGGAACGTGAATCGAAGAAGCTCCAGTGCTGGACGACTTATAGTATTAGAGAAAGGGGGGTGGGGGTGGGGAGGGATAGAGGGATAGAGAGATTGAGAGTGAGAGAGAGAGAGAGAGAGAGACAGAGAGATAGAGAGAGAGAGAGTGAGAGAGAGAGAGAGAGAGAGAGAGAGAGAGAAAGAGAGAAACAGAGAGACCCTCTGAGAGTGAAATTGATTTTGTTATTCTTCACAGGAACTGATTTTATAACATTAAAGTCTCCTCTGCTCTATCACTTCGGTTTGAAAAAGACCAGTGGACAAATAAATCCTCCTGCTGAAGATTTCGCAGCCCGGCAGCGGTCACTTCCAGATTTAATCTAACTTGTCTACTCCAGATAAATCAAAGACTTCATTGATTATCTGAATCAGCCAGATAAAAAAGAGCAAGAGATCTCAGAACTCTGTGAGGATGAGTGCTGGACTTCAGGCAAATAATGCTGAAGGGGTACATACAGGAGGAAATGGGGGTCATTGTTCATTTGTCATTTATACATAATATATACATTATATATATAGAGAGAGATATAATCTCATTTACAGTAAAGCTAAATAATATCTGTGTGTGAGTGTCATGCTGAACGAGAGAGTCCATATATGGATTGTATGGACTGAGTGAAGAGCATGTTCATATGAAACTGCAACAGTGTTTACAAACTACATCAAACTTCATTTAAAAGAGTGAGGAAAACTTGATTTTCCATGATATTACCTATTAAGAAATACTTGCGACTGTATTAATTACATTATTATTATTATTATTGCACCATATTGTACATGACAGTGGAGATCAGTTGTGGATGGAATTGTCTACAGAATTGTCTACAGCTCAAAATCAAACATATGTTATAGGTTTTTAAACTCTGTGCAGCATAAAAGCACTGCAGCATAGCTATTAAAACTAGGGAAGCACAAAATATCAGCCACTGAAAATCTTCAGTTGATAATTTTTGAAAGTGGTACTTTTGGTTTTCTAAAGTCAAACATGTTCTGCATAGAGTTCCATACACTTTTTAACTTGCTTTAACATTGACTTAATTGATTTAATGAAGTTCTTTAAAGGAAATAAATAACACTAAGTGAAAAATAGCTTTTGGTACAAAAAAAAAGGTACAACACTGTCACTGGGGCAGTACCCCTCTTGTCACTGTGGTGGTACCCTCAGGGGTACATCCCAGTACCTTTAGTCAGGAAACATAATTGTACCAGAATCCAATGAAATGATATTTTCTAAGCTGTACTGACTCTACACAGCCTGTCTCCAGGACTTTTTTTACTGTTCTGTTTTAAAACATTAGACTAAGAAAAGGTACAATATCTACTTTTCCACTGGGAAAAACTCATGTAAGGTACACCATTGGACCTTAAAACCACTGCTGTACCTTTGAGGGTACACTTACATTATGTGTACCTTGATGAATGAATCGAGTACCTGCATAGTACGTTTAATTCTAACAGTGTAATGAACTTTTCATTTTTATTACTGTAAACGTGCATTAGATCTTCCTGGTGTGGGTTCTTGACCGTTTCTTCTCTAAATGACGAACAGGCATTTTAAAGCCACGCCCACTTGCTTTACATATTAAAAAACAAGGTGTTTTCCATCGTTATAACAGAGTATCTCTGGAATTCAGTTTTAGATGCATTTGGGAATCCATGGGCATTTGGGAAGTACTATATATTCATTTTACAACTTTTAAATTGTTAACCTATAAAATTTGAAATACAAATAAGAAGACAATTGGTTGAATGTTAATGTACTGAAATTACTTATGTTGGCTGCTAGTGATAATCTATGACCTCAGCACCCCAAACACAATTTTAACCTGTTCAACATAGAATATATCAGCTTTTTTTTATTTATACCCTGATTTTCTCCCAAATTTATTCGTCTCCAATTCCACCCGCTATTAGGACTCCCCCAATCACATGATGCTACCAATGCTAGGAGGGTGAAGGCAGCACAGGCTTCCTCCGAGACCTATGAAACCAAGCAACGCTTCTTTTCAAACTCCCGCTCACGCAACGTCACAGGACAGTCGAACGCACTCGGAGGAAAACGCCAACTGCCAGATCTTTTATGTCAGCTAACAGACGCCTGGGCTGACTAGCATCACATTGAGTGATGGGGGGGAAAGGGGGCCATCCTACCTACCTACCTACCTACCTACCCAGAGAGAGCGAGGTCAATTGTGCTCTCTTGAACTCCCGGCTATGGATGGCTGTAGCATCACCAGGGATTGAATTCGCGATCTCCTGATGATAGGGCCAACGCTTAGACCATTGTACCACTCGGGAGCCCCAAGATGCAAACAATTTTTTTATATTTAGAATGCAATGATCACTTCGATAATACACATCAACTAAGCAAGCCCACATTTCAGTTAGATTTTGTTGTAATGCCCTCACAACACTCATATGCAGCCAAATGAATAGGAAGCTGCTTCCATGACTGCATGAATGCAGTGTAAGAATTATAGATGGACAGCAACAGAACTAAAAAACTAAACTAGCAAGGCTACATTTTCTTTATATGCATTACAAACACAAACACAGTGTTTTATTTAAGATGTCTGTGATTCATACACGGTTGCACTGTCACAACTTACCCTGCAGGCTTTATTTAATGCCGCAGCAACGCTGGCAGGTGCTACATTTCTTCTCTTTGCATTTACACGCACAGACGAAGCTGCTGTCATCCTACAAATGAGCTAATGTGGGTTATGGATCCGCACTGTCAAAAAAGAAATAACAACAAATAAATTCATCAGCAGATACAAGCAAATTCAGCTTCAGCTCTGATTAAACCGATAGTTCAGTTAAAAATCAAATTCACACAGTTCCTCCTCCTCATCTCAGATGTGGTCGATTAATCAAGACATGTTTGGTGTCTGATGTTTGCTTCTTTAGTTTTAGCACTGGAGCTACATGGTCTATGTAGCTCAGAAGTAAATGCTAAATACATGCCTGAATCATAACACATCTTGATTATGAGGTTTCTGACTCTGTATAATATATTTTTATAAATAAACATGAACTAAAGTATTGACAAAATTCAGGCTTTGAGGTGGCTGCATTTTGCTACATGTACATGCATTTTTGGCCTGTTAGACATTTTTCCATTCATAGTTTCATATTAACTGAATTTCATTTGTTTTTATGCTACATATTACTCTAAATCTAGTGAATTAATGGTAACGAGTAAAGACTTAATTGGGTGACCAGCTGTGGTAGTCAACATAGCCACATTCTTTGGAGCAAGACATTCCAAGTGGAGTGGTTTTGCTGTCATTCATTATACTAATTCAGAGGCTCTGTCTGAAGTATCTTAGCATAGCTAAAAACTGTAGCAACCATGTACTGAAGCTTGCGTTTTGTCTATAGTCTGCTTTTTAAGCCATATTCTTAATCTCTTCCAGAAATTTTAGACACTAAACATGTCATGATTAACACAACCCTTCTAACCTATCTTTCTTCCCTCCCACTCCGTTCTCTCTCTCTATCTCTCTCACATGTGTCGAGATGCCCCGTTGGCCTGTCTGGAGGTGCCCCAGTCGTGGTTCCAGCGTTCCAGCCATCTTTTTGCACTCTCTTTGTACTGTTGTTCTTGTTTCTGTTCTGTTTCTTCTGTGCGGGTCGACCCACGGGGGTTGGGTTCCTCGGACTGAGCCTTGGTCCCTTCTAAGGTTTCTTCCTCTTAAAGGGAGTTTTTCCTTACCACTGTAGTCACCACAAAATTGGCTTCACTGTGGTGATGCTCATAAGAGGCGTGGACCTGTTTTTCTGTAAAGCTGCTTTGTGACAACCTTGTTGTAAAAAGCGCTATATAAATAAACTTGAATTGAATTGAATTGAATTGAATGGCTGATCAGTGGGGAAACTGGTGAAATCTTTTTTTTTTTTAAGTTTTTTTTTTTAGACAAATTATCACTTTAGAGCCAAGAAAAACTTTTTTTATCCATCTGTATGCAAATGGAATAAAATAATAATGGAATAAAATTATGTTCATCTAGGGTCTGTGTTTACACAACAGGGCAGTAACATGCTCCATTTATTCAGTGACAGGAGGTACTGAAGCAACATTTTGAAGGATAATGGATGCTAATATGGTTTCTTCTACTCAAGTATAGAGTAAAGTCATTTGCTTTTCCCTCAGTCCTATTTTAATGATTAAGTTTCTAATTCTCTTTTTTGAGTTTAATTTCATTCTGTTGTTTTGGTTCGGCTCCTGTTTAGCTTTTATGGTTGTTTACAGCTCTTACTTTGGAGCTATATGCTTTATTGGACAGAAAGGATCCAAAAAAAGAACAGAGTCTAACTTCAATTCCTATGCTGACTCATGCTGGATGGACCAAGAAGTTCCCTTGCAGATCTATAGGGGAACTGAGCACGCCAGAGGTTTTAGGACCCTCACAAAGGTTTCTGAGAAGCTGGTTTTATGTCAATACTGCAGTCATTATTTTCCAGAAGAACTATGCTTTTGCATGAGTGTGGCTTTACCATACTCTACAACACCTCTTGTCCACGGGATTACAAAGTAAAAGTGAACAACATGGTGTAAAACAAAGTACTGTACACAAGCATAATGAACACAATTACATTAAATTACAATACTACAGTATAATACTGCCCACCAAAAGTTTAGATAAATGTTTTTAACATGACAAAAACAATTCAACAAAAAAGATGAGCTGTGAAAAGCTTTACAGACTGACTAGAACAAAACCACATTCAGATTCATCTGGTAAATATTCGGCTGAGCTGAACCTGATATTGGCACATCTTTATGGCTGTAACACATGAGAGCTCTACTTTTGGAAGGAATTCTTAACCATATTTATGTTTTTGGTTTTTTTTTTACTTTTGCAAACTTTTGTATAAAAGCAATAGAATACTCAACGTTTTGGGCAACAGGCAATAATAAACTGTAGTCACTTTTTAAAAATATATTGGCTTGGTATCAGTTGATACTCAAGGTTTCAATATCATTGTTGGGGAAAAAAATCTCCAGCTCTATTGAACACTGCATTTTTTTTTTTACAGTGCAGTCCTTAAATCATGTACAGTATGCTGCAGTGCGGAGGCAAGGCTCCTCCTGCTGGCAACTTTAGAAAATACACCTCTCTATTTCTCTCTTTCTTAATGAAGCAATGGGAACAGAGCATCTTCCATAGCAACAGCACTATGGCAACAGTGATGCTGAGTAAAGGACATCTATTACAGCCAGGCAAAAACGGTCGCTATAGCAGCAACACTCTCATCTCACACACACTCTGCATATGTGTCCTTGTGTTAAAAAAGAAATTTAATGTAGCACACACACACACACACACACAAACTACTACTACTCAGAGAAACCTACTAGCAGAAAGAGAGAGAGAGAGAGAGAGAGAGAGAGAAAGAGAGAGAGAGTGAGAGAGAAAGAGAGAAAGAGAGAGAGAGAGGAAATAAATGATGATAGAGTGATAGGGAGAAGGACAGCAGAGAGAGGGATAAGGAGTGATAAAGAAAGAGAGTGAGAGAGAGAGAAATAGACAAGAAACACATAAATGAGAGAAACAAACAGCTAAGAAAGAGAGGGGCAGTGAGAGGGACAGCAGAGAGAGGGAGAGAGAGAGAGACAGAGACAAGCAGAAAGAGGAAAGAGAGACAGGAAAGAGAAAACGGAAAGATACAGCAGCTAAGAAAGTGAGAGCTGAGAAAGGAATCACATCATTGCATTTCACTAAAGAGAAAGCGATAAAGAGAGAAGAGAGAGAGAGCAGAAGAAAGTGAAAGAAATGTGAAAGAAGCAAAAAGCATGTCTATCCCTTTATACACTTCAACGTGTGGAAATAAACAAATAAATAAATAAACGTGCTTGGTGCTTTGCTGCAGCCATGATGACTCACTGCAGGGCCAAATCAATTTCAAACTCTCACAAATCCCATTATAATACAAATAGTTCTGGTTATGAAATCTGACTGGCTGAGCTTCTTTATGAAATAGCGGATATGCACATATATGGCCACGCACATCCAATTTCTCAAGTGAACGTGATTTCTTTTCTTTAGTAATGTTGGTGATATTTTGATTTTGATATTTAAAAAATATTCAAGTTGATTTTCTTCCCACCAGTGGAATGGTCACTAAGGGGCTGCAGAAAGAGGTTCATAAACAATAATCTTACAACTTGTGCTAACAACTAACCACAAAACCAAAAACGTTCCCATTATGAGCAATAAAGCTGTCCACACTAGCCATGCCATTTTTGATGGACCTCCTGTTTTTAATTTTGACATGCCACAAGGCATTTGGGTAGCACTTTAACAAACATACATTGTATGTTTTGCAAGTTAAAACATGGTAAAACTAGACCAGTGATCACCAACACCCTTCCTGGAGATCTACCTGCAGAGTTTAGTTTCAAACTGCATCAAAAATGCTGCTTCTCATTACTTAGCACTAAAGAATCAGACTTTGCAGGAAAGTAGATCTCCAGGACCAGAGCTGGTGACCACTGAACTACACAATATTGGAGAAAGATTAATTATTCCATGAAGTACAGAAAAGAGAACTCCACTATTTTTATAAGGATATTATATATTTTTTGTTGTTATCTTCAGTAATCCACTGGTATTGCAATTAAATGTGTTACACAAATGCAAAATATGTGGTTAAAATATCTGATCTTTAAAAAAAAAAGAATTTTCATTGAAATACACTACAAATTTAATGCTGAAGTCTCAAGCTATCAGCTGGTAGGTCTGCAGTTTGTTTACATTTTGAAATGGTTGACACATTTGTTGATTGTTTACAACTGACTTAACATTTTCAATGTTGACATCAGAGATATTGTGACAAGATGCATCACTATATTTTAACATGCACTTACTGTCAGGACAAAGCCTAGCATTACTAATAGTGTCTTTATCCCTTCAAAGTAGGATTAGAGTTTCTCCATGATAATTCCAGCACTATGCTGACCACTATACATGGTGTCTAAATTAGACACCAGGGTCATTCTGAGAGAGAGAGAGAGAGAGAGAGAGAGAGAGAGAGAGAAGTTGGGTTACTTTGATCACTGTTTGATGGAAGTGGATGGGTGACTTAAAGGATTTATAGAGGACCTGCAGGGAAAAACTCTACAAATAAACACTTAGTGGTTAATATGAGGACAGAGTGACCTGAAAAAATCTGCAAATATTAATCATGTATGCTATTTTGATACACAAGAATAGCTGTGCCATGGGCACCGATGACATCCGCAAGAGAGGGCACAAAGGCGGTGCCCATGGGTCAGGCAACTAGCACACTAACGTTATACAGTATAAATGTAAATATTACAATAAAGGATGTTTTTAAATGGCAAATAATATGGTGTAATACATTCTGAATCTGTAATATAGGAAAAAGATAGAGCTGAGAAAGAGCAAAGGAGAGCTGACAGAGACAGCTGAAAAAAGAAAGCTAAGAAAGTGAAAGCGAGCTGAAAAAAGAGAACTACAAGAGAGATGAAGATAGAGGCAAAGAAAGAAAGAAATATATATATATGCGCAAGTACACATGCACTATGCCAAAAGTATTCGCTCACCCATCCAAACCATTGAATTCAGGTGTTCCAATCACTTCCATGGCCACAGGTGTCATAAAACCAAGCTCCTAGGCCTGCAGACTGCTTGTACAAACATTAGTGAAAGAATGGGTCGTTCTCAGGAGCTCAGTGAATTCCAGCGTGGTATTGTGATAGGATGCCACCTGTCCAGTTGTGAAATTTCCTTGCTACTAAATAGTCAGTCAACTGTCAGCGGTATAACAAAGTGGAAGTGATTGGGAATGACAGCAACTCAGCCACAAAGTGGTCATGTAAAATGACAGAGCAGGGTCAACAGATGCTGAGGCGCATAGTGCGCAGAGGTCGCCAACTTTCTGCAGAATCAATCGCTACAGACCTCCAAACTTCATGTGGCCAAGCAGCTGCATCCAAGCGCAATGCAAAGCATGGAATGCAGTGGTGTAAAGCGCCACCACTGGCAATCCGATGGATGAGTCTATGTTTGGCAGTTGCCAGGAGAACGGTACTCGTCTGATTGCATTGTGTCAAGTGTGAAGTTTGGTGGAGGGGGATTATGGTATGGGGTTGGGCTTCTAACACAGGTTTAACGATTTATAGTCATAAATGCGGGATCTAATGTATAACTGTGCTTTGACCTGTGCACTGACCTTTAAAACTGACACACATGGTCAGTCACAGACAACAATCTCACCTAGATAGTAGCTAATGAAATGGTAAAGAAGAGAACGATTCAAGCCAAACATCGAGATTGGACTAAGCAAAGGTAGGCAGCTGCCGAGGGCCTCCATGAATCAAGGATCTGTGATAATGCAATTAGATATACTGCACATGTTGATTTTGAATAAGCTTTTAGGAAACATATGCATTTTATAATGGCATGGACTGGAATAAACAAGGCAATAAAGCAATCTACATAATGCAAAGAAGGGCCTTTGGTATGATTTACTATAAGTTTCAAATGAAAATCAAATTCAAGTCAACCAAGTTCAGCAGAGAAACAGAAAAATAGGGAAAAAAGCAAAAGGTTACTCTGTACCAAATTAACATACTACACTGACAGATAATTTTGCTAGTTGAAAGTACATGTAATACAATAATAAGAATAATATTATAGTTGTTTTGTTTATTAGGCAATATAGTGATACACTTGCCAAGATGTCATTTTTTTGCAGTGATTTTTTTTTTTTAATCTTGGAGCCTTTAGGTTCCCTAAACAGTCGTTCATAGCATGCGTTTCAGAAGAGAATTTGTGGAAGTGGAAAACTGAGGTCCAGAAAGTAAAAATCCTCCTGAGAACTTTGTTCTAGTTGGGCAGACTCTTCTGCAGTTGGTTTTAGCTAATTGGAGATGACAGGCAGTCCTGAGGATCCTGGGGAGGATTTTAGCTTTCTGAATTTGAATTTTCCACTTCTGAGTTTTTGTACATGACATATGCAAGTGTGAAGAGCTGATTAAATGTTTAAAGAACATATAAAAAATTAATTATTGTAGCCAGTTTAAAGTAAATAAGGTGAGGCAGGCAAGTGCACTCACATTGTCTTTGAACACTAACGCGACACCTGCATGAAGATGTCTACTTGGCTCATTGTGTTAAATGCCAGTCGCCTCTTTAAATGGAGAACTTTATCTGATTCATGTTATTCAAATATGCTTATTAAAGAGTAAATAATGACATTTTTACTGAGACTTTGAGACTATTCTACACTATTCATATGTTCAGCCCACAAAGTGTGAGCATTGGGTTTAAAAAAAAAAAAGGCTAATAAAAATCCTAAAAAAAAAAAAAAATCAGCCATAGGCCGAATGGTCTATCGTGGCCTAAATAAATGCCTGTTATATGACCTGTGAAGTTATTTAGTGCTCTAGAAGTACTGACACATCATATACTCAGAAAAGAACATTGTGACAGAATTTATCATGATAATGATCAAATATCACCATATTGACCAACCCTACCTTTAAAGCAGGTTTTTGATCAGACACAGCTCAGCACCTGGAGCCCTGAGTGTGTAAGGGAAGGTTTATTACAGCATCAACCAACCAACCCGCCCTCATGAACTTTTTTAGCAACTGTCTGCATCTTTCATACTAGCTAAAAGAAAAATTACAACTTTGTCACCATTACTGCTCAATGGATCCATTTTTTTTTTAAACAACCTCCGACGATAACTTTACCTGCAATGTGTGCCTTTTTTGGGGAGCTCCAGATTGTTTTGACAGAGTGGCTCATAAACCATAAAAACTAACTTAATCCTTTCTATAATACTGCAATTTTAAGAGAAACAAAACACAAAACCACCCATTTAAGAGGAAGACGTCAGACTTATATCACTATATATTATTATACCATGACACACATGGAAATTGTGATATTTCATTCTATCAATATCACTCAGTATTAGGAGTGGGTGATATGGCAAAAAATATTTTACCACTATAATTCAAGACATTTTCATGATACACAATATGCTTGAAGATAATTAGTTGTTCTGAAATTCAATAACTTGACAAACCTGTATTGCCACATC
Organism: Pygocentrus nattereri; assembly: GCF_015220715.1. Taxonomy (NCBI): domain Eukaryota; kingdom Metazoa; phylum Chordata; class Actinopteri; order Characiformes; family Serrasalmidae; genus Pygocentrus; species Pygocentrus nattereri. The sequence goes on from NC_051232.1 coordinate 14,307,253, forward strand.
TAAAAATGTAATAAACCTACAGTGACAAATGATTACTTACTCAATGTTTTACAAACACTGACTGTACTGATAATACCCACCATATGCTCATAAAAGCATACTGTGACATGACATCATAATAGCGAGAAAATAGTTATATTGCTCACCCGTACTCTATTAAAAGAAGCAAGGGGCATACTTTGGGCTTAAGAACATGAACCCTGATGAACAGCAGAGCTTTTGTACAGCAAAAGATGATACACTTGGTATCACTACATGCTCTGAATGCAGGGGAAACACTACATTCTCTCAATGGCAGTCTACCACATGAGCATCATGTGGCATTTTAATGATTTCCTTCCTCCAGCACACATGCATCAATGGATTAAATGCTTTACAATTACCTACTGAAAAATCAAGAACGAACAAGATAAAAACATGCAGAATACAGGACTTGCAGGACCTGGGCTGGTGTTCAGAATCACCACTTAAAGACTGAACTACACAGCAATTTATCTGTTATTTGGACAATGAGTGTGAAGACTCAAAAAAGGACATTCTGGAGAATCACCACCCATATGTCTGAACCAACTTGACAGCACTTAATAATATAGTCATCAGATTGTTCTTTAAGGTGTAATGTGTAACTGCATGCTCTTAAAAACCCACAAAGTATAACTTTAAAACAAACAGCAGAGAAACGTATCAACATTTAACCAGCTTGCAGCCAGTCAAAATCCCTTTCATTATTCATTTTACTCTAAAGGATTGCTCTGTCTGATCTTACACAGGTACAACTTTGTTTAAAGAAACACGAGTCCACAGCATCCTGAATGTTAAAGTTTACACAAAGGAAGGAAGCAGACAGTAAGTGCACTGTAAGGAACCACAACAGTTTATTGGCAGAAAACATGTTGCCCCAACTGTAGTTTTAGTTTAAACTTTGTACTGGTAAAACACACCAAACGTGTATGATCAATTTTCTCCAATTCACATAAAGCAAAGATAATGAACCCTGTGGCTCTTACAGATATAAACAGTAATCTCTGGTCATTTTAAACAGATCGTCATGCAGAAGATATTTAAAGTAGAACACTAGGAGAAAAGCATGAGCCCTAAGCTTAGTCTTGCATGTCCATACTGGGTTCAACTGGCACTTATGAGAGAGAAAAAAAAAGCACAGTGCTGTGGCTCAACTAGTCCACAAGCACAAATACATAAGTCCTATTCAGGTCCATAAAATGCAGATAAAAGTAAGAGTGCTTAAGGTTTGAATTATTAAAAGAAGTCACTGTGGAAAGTGGAATCGCACTCAAGGTCTGTCCACAACCTGTGGATAAAACTAAGAGGAAGTTAGACCATTAAAATATCCCAGTGTGAGGGGATGGGAAAGTATCTAGCATCCAGCAGCAGCTCTTCGTAGCTAGGTGAATGTACATGTAGCACACTCAGTCCGTGTACTCCGTATATTTCTTAGACGATCCGTGCACTTTGCTAGCTGGGTATTTTCTCCGGTTGAGCTCCATCTTTTGCAGCACAGCCTGTGGTAGGTCGACCCTGCACTTCTCTGCCAGTTCCACCAGATAAATACACACATCGCTGAGCTCCTGGGAGACCCTCTCCCGGTCTGCGTCGCTCCAGTCTGGCAGGCCCTCAGCCACCTCCCCGCGCCACTGGAACAGTTCAGCCAGCTCCCCTACCTCTCCCACTAGAGCCAGCAGCAGGTTTCTGGGCTGGTGGAACTGGCTCCAGTCACGCTCGGCCGTGAACTCAGCCTGCAGTCGCCTGATATGCTCCAAACTTGGTTCTGCGCTAAAGCTGAACTCTCCTTCTGGTTCAGATCGCTTAACACTCGCCGGGCCGTTAGCGACTCCATTCGTGTGGGCAGAACCATTCTGTTGCGCTGCCATGGTGTTAGTCTAAATATTGGCGCAAAACAAGAAAATTCAAGTTAAACCGTGACTTTAACAGCCAAAACGGAAAATGTAGACGCCAGAGACCGAGTGTGTTACTGGTGTTGCAGCACGCTGTCATAAAAACAATCATTAAAATAGGTCAAGGCAAACTCACGGTGTCGTTCCGACCACGCGGGTATGATCTCCCGCCACAACAAGATACGGGCGACGGAAATGGATGAAAGTGCGTCACAAACGGAAGAGGCGGAGTACTACAGCATTGTGGGAAATCTAGTTTCTTTAAAGCAACCACGCACGCCCTTCACCCACCGAGCAGCTAAAAACTCAATTTCCCACTTTACCCCCGTTCTATAAACACACAGCAATGGCTGCCTCCTCGTCGGGAAGTAGCACATTAAAGCGTACATTATGTACATTTATTAGATATAGAAGTGTCCGCTGTGTCAGGCAGTGCAACGCCTCGATTAGAACGGTTTGTACGTCTGGATCCACGTCCCAACTCCAACCCAAGATACAGAGTAAGGGGTAAGAAAGTGGTTATAGTGTTCAGTCTCACCCAAACAGGGGTCATCAGTGTCTCCAGAGTTCACAGCATTTTGAAAAACTGTTCCAGCTGTTTAAAACTGTACAGATGCCACTAAAATAACCAGAAACGCACCAGACTACACCTATACAGAGTGAACATGTTCTGTATCGTTCTTGTAACGGGTCTAGTTAAAATGCTACGACAAGCTATGACATATGATGTTGCTAAACGCGATGCTTTTCATTAAGTTAGCTGTCAAAACATTTTAGCAGCGAAATGTAACTAATATATTAAAGTAACAGTTAGCTAACGTGATATTCGTAATTGTAAGATTACAGTAGCTAGCTAAATGTCAAATGCATTGTGTTTTTCATCCAAAAGCCAAAGCCAAGCAAGGATATTTACATTAGCTTTAGCGTATATAAAGGAACACATTTTACTCTAAAACGCGTACTTCGTGTTGTGAAAAGAGCTTAACGTTGTTTAATGAACTACAGCAACACCAGATCTGTCACACTTTACTGGTCATGAACAGTGTCTTATTTTACGTTTCGTTAACCTGATATCGGTTATAAGGAAAGCCTTAACCTGGCTCAGTGTAATCAATGATCTCTGATCACATCTCTCGCTCACTTTATTGGTCATATAACGTTACCCTGTCTACCGCCAAAAATAACCTGGAAAGCAGATTTATTTAATGGTCTACAACATTAAGCCACGTTATAATGTGTTTTCGCCAAGAGGGGAAAAAAACTTTGCTTAGTCCAGACTTTAAACTAACTAAAGTTAGCTTACGAGATCATCATGTTAGCAGTAATGAGCATTTGCGAGCAGTAAACTGTGGGAAGTGTTTGTGTTTTAGTGCAGATTTAGTTAGTTACATTTTTTTATATAAATGTAAGGTTTGTGCCGATAGTATCTTAACGTACTAAAGAACACGTAACATCTTAAATTCAAAAAGTGGTCATAGTTTTCTGCAATCAGTCCGTTTTTCCCCGTTTTTTCGCTATAAGCAATGTTTGGATTCCGTTTTACTGGAGAATATGTTGGTGGATGGATGGATTTAATTTCCCACAGAAAATGAGATTAGTAGTCATATCTGATGACGACTGACCACAACAAGATTTATGACGGGGTTCTCCTCTTCCCTGGCCAGGTTTCCAAAAAAGTGAAAATTGCTATTTTAGCGTTACTGAAGATGGCTGGGTAATTAAAATCTCTTCATTGGTATTAAAGGAATATACTACACAACTGTGGACCAATTTGTCTTTCTCTCTTAGAAAAATGTTGAATTTGCAAAATGTAGTAATTTCCCCTCTGACATTATTCACTAGCATTAGCTTTAGCATGTTGGCTAACAAAGGTTGTCAGGATTGTCACCCACTTACCCTCCAGTCCTTTACACAACGAAACACAAACGTTGTGGGTTGCTAAATATGTAAATAACACGCTATTAAACTGGTTTGTTCGTGTGTGTTTGTTTTGTTAGCGTCTCTTCTCAGCTGCGCGGAGTCGTGGGACTGGAGATCCACGCGCAGATTCACGCGACGTCCAAACTGTTCGCCTGTTCCCGCGTGGCCTTCTGCAGCCCGCCCAATTCATCAGTGGCATTTCTAGATGCTTCACTGCCAGGAACCCTACCGGTGGGTTCTAAAGCATATTAGGTTCCACTGGAGAACTGCAAAAGGCCACACTATCTGTCTAAAAGTCTGCTCCCTATGAAGTTGCGCCTGTGTTCATGTGCATGGAAGTTCTTAGTAACATAAGCTGCTAAATTGACCACCACTGGCCCTAAGTGTCGAAAACCGGTGCCTTTCTTCATAAATCTACCCAAAAAGTGTTTCCTCTGAATTGTATGTGTAAGTAGTATATATGTGTAAGTATGTATAAATAGGGAACAAGGCTTTACACTAGAGGTAGGGAAAATTGCTTCAGGGATTTGATTGCATTCAGCCTCAAAAACATTGTTTAGGTACTGATGTTGGATGAATAGCTCTGGATCACATGCCACTGCATCTCACCCCAAAGATATTGGACAGGGCACTTCATCACTCCACAGAACAGAGTGCTTTTTACCCCTCAAGCCAACACTTGGCACTGGGTGACCTTGAAGTAGCTAATCTCACTCATTAGAAGGACTGCCTGGACACATAGTGTATATGTAATGTGCATAATGTGTACGATACATTTACCTATCCATGTCTAACATCTTGTATGATGAGAAAAAATGTTATGCTAATAATTAAATTTTCATTCTTGTATTCACAATTAAATTAGGTTTTTTCTTAAACGCAAAAAATTCTTTACATTTGTAGTTTGTAAGATTATGTATAGACCCCAGCCTACAGCATTTTAGCTCCAGCCATTCGCGATGAAGTATTGTGTTTCAGTCTGCAGAGCTTTTTGAAGGAGGCACAGTAAAGGATAGCCAATCACAGCAGAGCTCATTTACATATATACATAATCTTCTACAAGGGTACATTAACAAAAAACAGCCTGTTTAATTCTTAGGGCTAAAGAAAGGTTGGAAAAATAATTAATAATAATTAAGAATTATGGTTTTGGTACACAAAACAACATAAATGTCATAAGTAGATTTTATAGAGAAAAAAAATAAAGTACAACAAAAATGTAGGCAATGGATTCTTTAAGAATCATTCCTCTGAGTCATTGGGTCATTTTGTTTTTTCTCAGGTGCTGAACAGAAGATGTGTTGAGGCTGCAGTGATTACTGGTCTGGCCTTGAACTGCACCATCAACAGGAAGTCCCTTTTCGACAGGAAGCACTACTTTTACGCCGACATGCCTGTAAGTTCTCTCAGTCTCACAGTCGCTGGGTAATTGATGACAACACTTTGTCTAACAGTAATTGTTTGATAAAGTTCTGCAGCAGTTGTTTTCTTCTGTTATGGTGGAGTAAAACACAACAGATCACCCCTACACTTCCTGTACTCCATTACAGTCTGTCAGAATGGCCATGTGAATCACATATAGAGCACTGTTTAAGTAAAACAATAGAAGCCATGTCATCATTTGTTGACTAATCATTTTAGCTGTTCATAAGCTGCTCAGTTCAGATGTCATCTATCAGAATAAATGTTTATATATGTACAGAGCAGCACAATGTTTTATTAAGTCATAAGGAAGCAATGCTGTCCTGAAACTGAAAAGTGTTTGAGTTTTAAACCTGCAATTACAGCACTGTGGACTAGGACATACTTAGGCCGCAAAGTTGATAGGAGGTGATTTTAAGATCTCTAAAAGAAGCTGCTAAGTGTTCATTGTTGGAAAAGTGCTTGAAATAAACTTAATGTGGGTTTAGAGAATGAATTCCAATGAAGGTTGGATTGACTAAAAACAAAACTACTTCATTAACTCTTGAGTGATCTTATTTGGCTGTAATGTAGATATCCATTTATACTGGATGTTTGTGGCCCAATATATACTCACTTTGAACAGTTCTACCTTTATAATAAGGCAATAAGCTGAGTGAAGGAAAACAAGTCTTGATTCTTCTTGATTCTAAGGTGAGTGGAGATGCTATAAAACCACTTTTTCCCAATTCAGATACTGAAAACTTTAGTACGGACAGATACCAATCTAATATTTTTTCTTTAAAGGAGCATTCCTGCCAATAGCTTGCATTTCATTCTTTATTTATTGTGTTATGTAATGTTCTGAAGTGCAGCATTATATTTCTCAACCCCATTAGTTTGACGGTTTCATTCATCAGTGTTCTCTCACTACAATACCCAGCCTGCATTATGCAAATATGTCATACAACCACTGGGAATCCCTCCTGCGGCAATTATTAAAAAAAAAAAAAAAAGTCTGACTGCTAGTATAGCCCCTGCTGTAGCGGCTAATAGGTAGTGGAATAAAGTGATATTCCAAGTATTCACCCCAGGGTGCTTGAAGTTTTTGTCACGTTCCTCCCACCTTCAAGATACATCATCAGAAGGGGCTTTTCTTAGTCTTCAAATCATTAGCTCACCCTCAAGACGACTGCAGCCCCGCTGTAGGCATGTTTACATGTTTACAAGGTTATAGTTTTGTATTTTAGTCAAGATTGTCCTCAGGAGATACAGAAGATTACTACCAACATAATTAGGAAGTGAACCTATCATGTTTTGATTGACAATGGAGACCAATTTTGTGAGGAAAAATGTAAATTCTGGAAGTTCTAGATACGTGACTGACTGTGAGTATGTTTCTAAGCAGATTTCAGTCAGCTGTTAGAAATGGAAATGGCAGCAGCAGCTCTGTGCCAGGAATCTTTACTGAAAGACTGTAAAACTGATACATACAAGCTCACATGTATGTTAATGTCTGTTAGCTTCAAATAAAGCTTATGGAAAGTCTTATACAAGCTGTGTTTGATCTAGAGCAGCAAAAAAATGTTCATTAGCGATGACATACTATTAGAAATCCTGTAGGGAGGCTAGCAGTCTTGTTTTTTGACCAAGGTTTGACATTTCTGGCCCAAACTGAAGGCCTAGCTGTAGTCAGGGTTTACCGGTGTGCAATTTGCATTACTCTCCTTTATGTTGTGTTGCCCTACAAACAATTCTGGGACATAAGCTACATTTTGTACAGAATCAGATCAGATTTGTTCTTTTCTTCTTTAGTATCCAATGCCGGATTCTGCCGGTAGCTAATGAGTACATTGAGCATGGCTGTGTCGCCAGTAGATAAAGAAATATAAAAGCTCACATGCTGACGTGTGATGTGTGATGACGTGTAGTAAAGCAAAAAGACCTACTGCTGTGCTGGCAATTGGCAGGAACTACCAAGAATAAGTGTAAAACACTGTTTCAGCGTGTGAAAAAGCTGAGGTTTTGCCCAATCCTCCAGTGCCAACAGGCCCATGACTGATTGGTTTTCATCCCAGCAGTCGTTTGGAATTAGAGTGGCGCTCGTGAAGCGTGTCTGTGTGCCTTGAAGCCCTGCTGAAGAACACAGTAATTAGACGTGTGGATTAGCTGCTGGGGCGCCGAGCCGTGTTATTAGAGCTGGTAGAAAAGTTTAGCGTGACTGCTGCTTTAATGCTAACACAAAAACCTTGAGCAAAGCTGCAGCTGGCATTGCTGATGGAATTAAAGCGATAGTTTGGCGAAAAATCAAATTTACACAGTCTTCTCCCCTATTCCAAATGCAGTCGATCAGCCAAGACATGTTCGGTGTCAGAATTTTTTTATTTTTTATTATTTATTTTTTTTTTTTGCACTGCTTGGCTAATGCCGTTAACAAGTAAATAAAGCAATAGCTTTAATTAGATAGCAATATGCCAAATGCATGTCTAGATCACACTTGTCTCAAACCAGGTAATCTTTAATAGACTTGATTATTTTTGTTTCTGACACTGTTGTCTATAAACATGGACTAAAGTGTGTTAGAATAGCTAGAAACAGTAGCTGCATTTTGAAGACTATATTTATAACCTACTTTTGTCCAATTGTAGACACTGAGAACTGAGGAAACCTTTTATTGACAGCTGTTGTACAAGGAATGCCTTGAATTTGTGCTCTATAATTTTTTAACTTTATAAACAATGAAAAGCTCTTTGGTGAACTTTAACAAGCAAATTCGCACCTTTGACCTCAAGCACAACTGCTTTGGCTGTGTTGCACCGAGTCAGGGCTGCATAGCACCGAGTCAGAGCTGGTGTGGATCCTAATCACACTTTCCCAATCCTATTCTTACATCCTTTGGTTTCTGCTCACGATTGTTACAGTGTTATTGGATGAATCATACAAATTAGTGGACAACTCTGGTAGGAACTTAAAAAGGCATAGGTAGATATGTTTGTACTTCAAAGTATTTGTAAATTAATGCAACAAAGCTAGCACCCAACTCACTTAAATTAATAAAATTTTAGTTATCTTTAATGGCTTGCATGAAAACGAAAATGTGTTTTTAAACATTTGTGCAGGAGCTTCCTTTAAGTTTGGACAACAGAAGGAACATATTTCATCAGGACAGCAAAGACAGCTTACCTGTACCTTTCCGCTTTTCTACAACATCATATCTTGAGAAGTTAGCATTTCTGCTACTGAGTGCTGATTGGTTAACATTTCTGCTACTGAGTGCTAATTGGTTAACATTTCTGCTACTGAGTGCTGATTGGTTAACATTTCTGCTACTGAGTGCTGATTGGTTAACATTTCTGCTACTGAGTGCTAATTGGTTAACATTTCTGCTACTGAGTGCTGATTGGTTAACATTTCTGCTACTGAGTGCTAATTGGTTGGTAAGCTTATCAGCTCCTTGGCTGAGTAAACCGTTTGCTCACATTGATGCCATGAACATATGAGACACCATATATATATATATATATATATATATATATATATATATATATATATATATATATATATACCAAGTCCTATAACAACATCAGTGTTGAAATATTTTATGATATTGTGTTTTGCATTTATAAACTATGATTTTTGCATAAAGGTTCAATAGGAACCCCTTTATTTTGGAATCACTCAGGAGCACCGTCTAGCGTCTGACAAACCCAGAAGACATTACTGAATGACAGTTCTCTCTGCACATTCTCTGCACAATAGAAGACATTAATAATGTAACTAGCCTCTAAACACAAACCTTTAAACATTTCTTCCCCACTTACAATGAACAAACACATGAAAGACAGACTCTATATGTTGTCAGTTCAGACCTGGAAGACCGTATTATTAGATTTACATTTGTGCTTTCACCGTTTGTGTTAGAAGAGTTAGCCAGATTGCTAAAAGCAATGTTATCTTAATGGATAAACGCAGCTGCACACAAGTCACCCCACTATCACCAACCATGCCAGTTATCTGCAGATTTACTGCTACAGATTAGTGTGCAACACTTGTGAGTATAAAATTTTGTTCACTTGTATGTCATTGTAGTATGGCATGTGCTACGGCAGGGAGCTCTCTCACCGGCGTCCTCGCCGAGGTATATTGCCGCTGAGTGTTCGGGGCCCACCTTTCTGTCGGCTCTCTCGGCCGTCATCGTCGGGGCCCAGGGGGTGGGCGTATGCCACCGTCATCACTGGTTATGGTTAGTGAATTAGCTAACTTGTTCACTGCACTACATCGATTTTTTTTTTTTTTTTTTTTTTTTTTTTTTTTTTTTTTTTTTTCTTCTTTTTCATTCAAGCCCATTTTGCAAGCCCACGCAGACAGCAACATCTAGTGTGAATAATAAATGAGATTTTTTTTTTTTGGCACTTTCTCAGTTCAGTTTAACGCTGGATATCCAGGATTATTTTGTCACATTGATTTGTATGTTTATGCAGCTGATACGTCAGTAGTGAATCCCAAATGAATTCAAATCTGCCAAATAGTATCCAGAACCCACTAGGAGGTTCTAAATGATTGTAAACTGACTGTAAAAGACTATTATCTTTGCAGGTTTCTGGCAGTGTGCTAGTATTTTATTTGGCTGCAATACAAACATCCATGCTTATTGGATATTTTGGCCTGGTCCCATATACTCTAACTGCATATGATTTTCCCCTTTAAAACTGAGGAAAAGCATCCTGAAGGACACTAAGGGAGAAAACGCTGGTTATTATTACTCTTTTTCATCCATCCCCCCCTTACAAATCCAATTTCTCTAGTGCTCAATTGTGCTTGTTTTTTGTTCCAGTAATAAATTAATTGATCTGGTGGAACACACAGATGGTAGCTTGTTTGCACTCCACACACCCCCCACCCCCATGTATACATGTTCTGTTTCTCTTGGCATGTCAATAACTCTGATTAATGATCAGCCTTTTTCTTTTTCTTTTTCTGAGGAGTTGCTATAGTAACAGCTATGAGTGGTCTAGTACCTGAGCATTTTTCCTTTTTTAGAGCTACAGCCCAAATGACTGTTTAGCAGTGTAACTGTCTGACAGACGTGTTTCAAGTAAATGTTTGTTTTTTGTTTCGTGTGACTTGTTTTTGGTCATAAATTCATGATTATTTGAGTTCATGCATCCATTAAACATCATATAAGATGTAAACAAGAGGGGTAACATTGACAGAAGAATGTTCCACCCTTTATTGTAATGTGGAGTATAACGAGTCACAGTTCAGTTAAGGGTATGACAGTGGCATTGTGGGTCAGAACAAACATTGATGCAAAGGAAAGGCTTACAACCCCAAAATAACCTTGTTGTACATGTGGTCCTAAAAGCACGCACAGTAATTGTCCTCTGTTTGTTCATGTTGTGTGTAATGTTGTTGATGTGTCTTTGATGTGTCTTTACATAGACAATGTGATATTTTTCTGTAATTTTATTTAATTTCCTCATATTTCTCTTGTGGTAACGCATTGGAACCTGTACATCAACATACACTAGCTTGAAAAAGACTGAAAAATATATTAGAACATTTTAAGTGATTAATTTTCTTGTAGTTTTCATAGTGTGTGTGTGTGAGTGAGAGAGAGAGAGAGAGAAAAATACATTTTCAAGACAGCTGTATGAGGCATGGCCATTAATTAATTGGACTGGTGTAGCTACAGGTGTAAATGCGCCTTTAGACCAATAGCTTTTTCACTGAGCACTGCTTAAAATCAGACATACTTCCACACTCTGTTTACACTGACCCTAACAAATCAATTGTCACTTTGTTTGATCTAAATATACTGTGTACATTCATTATGCAATTAGTGTGGAAAAGTCTGAGATTAGTTATTTAATTCCCAGTCAAAATAGCCATTAAGTACAAGGTACTATTTTCTCCAGAGATATTTCTGGTTAGATTAGATATAAACTAATCTACGTGCATAAGGAAGGAGAATGTTAAAGGAAAAAAGTAACGGAGGAAGCAGGAGTTTCCAAAACTGGATTTTAAAGTGATTAAACGCTACAGGGAAAATTAAACTCCTAAGAACCATCTGTAATACCTGGTACATCACAAAAACTGTCCCCATCAGATAAACAGTATTTAAAGCTTTTGACCTATGGAATGTGGAGAAAATGTTAATCCAAGACTGAACTTAAGAGGTGTGGGGAAAAATATCCCTGCAGATTGTTTTGAAAAACTGAGAGCAAGTCTCCTAAAAAAAAAAACAAAACCAAAAAAAAACATAGAAACTGGTACTGAACTGATGGCCAACTGAAAAAAAGCACAGTTCCAATTTTCTACTTTGTGCAGTGCAAAATACCCGTTGTGGTTGTTGTGGTTGTTGTGGTTGTTGTGGTTGTTGTTGTTGTTGTTGTTGTTGTGGTTGTTGTTGTTGTGGTTGTTGTTGTCAGGCTCTTTATATTTGGTCATATCTGTCTTTTTTATGACCCATGCAGTCATTCAGTGATGTAGAAGTACTGACCATACCCATTGTGTACTCAGAAAAGAATATTGTAATGGAAATTGTCACAGTAATGGTAACACACCATCATATCGCCTAGCACTGGGTATCTGCCTGAAAACAGGAGCCAAAATCAGACATCAGTCCAAATAGGAATCACAGCTAACTGCTAAATCACTGTGAAATGTTGAGCAGTGAAAGCTGCCTGGCTGCCATATTTCTGTTTTCCAGAGCACCGGTACCCATATGGCAGGATTGCATTTGTCTCCAGTCCAAATCCAATAGCATTTCTCAGATAGAATAGAAACTGGAGCTCCAGTTCCAGGTTTATGGTGCTGGAATGGGCCTCTGTCCCAAGGCTTTTAATTAAACAGCTCAGTCACAGTAATCGAAATGGCATTGACCCCAGTGCTGCTGGACCCTTGAGTTGTCTCGATATATGTATATGTATGGTGAGGTGTACATTTCTGAAATGTCTCATTCCTTTGATTTGTTGAAGAATTTAGCTCTTCAGAAATAATTAATATTTTCTAATTAAAAGGAATACTGCATCTTTTTTTTAATCCTAATCTTGATGTGTTACTACGTCCAGTCAGCACCCATAATAATCTTTAAACATTTCTCTGAAACCTATTTGAATTTGAAACTCCAGTCTTTCCACACTAACAATGTACATGTTAAGATGAGACAGACCGAGAGACTGTCTTACCAAAACTGTTCTTATATTCTTAAGATTTATTTAACTTTACAACACTGGAGCAACACAATAAAATAAACAGTTACAATTACTATCACTTTTCGTAAAGTTAGCTGGAATCCATGGTGACAGGGCATCGCCTATGCACACCATTGTCCTGCTAATGAATTACCACAATTTCTTTCCTAGTCCCACCTAGTGCCTCATCTTAGAAAGATCCAAATATAAGATTTACAGATTATTTTCATAAAACCCCCAATAAAGCACCCTTGAATTCAAGAGTGTTCTACAAAAACGTGTTCTGCATAAATGTTCACTGGTGAATCATCTGTCCTTGCAAAAGTAAAGTATGGTGTTCCACAAGGCTCTGTTTTAGGGCCTATATTATTCACAATTTATATGTTACCATTGGGCACCATTATCAGTAAACACAGTATAAATTTCCACTGCTATGCTGATGACACTCAGTTATACATATCAAGTGAACCGGACGATAAAATGAAACGTGGCAAGATTGAGGACTGTCTGAAAGACATAAAAGACTGAATGTCGAGTAACCTTCTCTTACTTAACTCGAATAAAACAGAGATCCTGCTTCTTGGTCCAAAAGCAGCTAGAAACAAACTGTCTAACTTACTTCTTAAACTTAACAATTTTTTAGTTGCATCAAGCTCATCTGTTAAAAATCTTGGTGTCGTGATAGACCCTGATCTGTCCTTCAATGCACATATAACTAATATTACTTCGACAGCCTTCCTGCATCTCCACAATATTGATAAAAAAAAGAAATGCATTATCTCTACAGGATGTAGAAAAACTAGTTCATGCTTTTATTTATATACTTCAAGGCTTGATTACTGTAATACCCTGCTCTCTGGGTGTCCCAGCATAAGCCTCAACAAGCTTCAGCTAGTTCAGAACGCTGCAGCCAGAGTCCTCACAAGAACCAGAAAGTTTGACCATATTAGCCCAGTTTTATCAACCCTGCACTGGTTACCAGTTAAATTTCGCATTGATTATAAAATTCTATTATTGGCCTATAAAGCTCTAAACGGACTTGCCCCTCAGTACCTGAGTGAACTTCTTTCCTACTATGAACCATCACGCCTACTTGGATCACAAGGTGCTGGCTTACTACTGGTACCTAGAATTAATAAAGTTACATCAGGGGGGAGAGCTTTCTCATACAAAGCCCCCCAGCTCTGGAATAATCTTCCTGTTAATGTTTGGGACTCAGACACAGCCTCAGTTTTTAAGTTTTGGCTAAAAACTTGTATAGTCAAGCCTTTGGTAATTAGTCTTCCCTGTCAGATCTAGACCTGACCGTCTCTGCTGCTCTGTTATACTGTAATCTGTGGTCAGCCACTCTTTACAGAACTGACTCTGTCTTTTCTGTGTTGATTTGAACAGCTGCCCACCCTGTGCGTCTGATGCTGTTGGCCCTTCTGCCCTGATCGGGTGCCACTGCTCACCAGCCATGGGCTTGACCACAGCTGTTGCTGCATAATCATAAGAATCAAATTAGCCACTGCTTTCTACCCAATCAACCCCCCCCCCCCTCCACCTTTGTTCCATAATACTTCGTAGTAACAATGTTTGCTATCTGGTGTTGACCAGAGGAGTGTGGGTTCCCCTTCTGAGTCTTAGTTCCTCTCAAGGTTTCTGCCTCTTCTAGGGAGTTTTTCCTTGCCACTGTTGCCGCTGGCTTGCTCATGGGGGCTTGGACCTGGATTTTTCTTTTCTTTCTTTCTGTAATACTGATTGTTCTGTAAGGCTGCTTTGTGACAACACCTCTTGTAAAAAGCGCTATATAAATAAACTTTGCTTGCTTGCTGGCTTTACTGATCACAGCAGTTGCCCACTGACTTTTCTTGTAAGTGAAGCAACTTTTTCTTTGTAAAGCGACCTTGGGTAGGAGGAAAACACTATATAAATAGAATGAATAAATGAATTAAATAACTAATTGTATTATAAGTGAAGTAACTTCAGCTATGTAAAAGGCACTACATCAACTGCCTGTAGCTTCTTTTATAAGTAAACTTTTTCTTTGTAAAGCAAACTTCTTCATTAGAAAGACACTATGTAAATGGAATAAATAAATATCTTTGCCCATTGGCTTCTAGTACAAAGTGTTTAGACTCACTGGAGTTCCTGTTATCGCCTATTGCTATAGGTCCATATGACTGCATCCCTTTAACAGCTTACATTATTTGCACAATGTTTGTGCGTTTGTGTGTGCATTTTGGGGGCAGTCGAGGGCTGGAGGTTAGGGATCTGGCCCTGTGACCGGAAGGTTGCCGGTTCGATACCCAGGGCCGACAGTCCATGACTGAGGTGTCCTTGAGCAAGACACCTAACCCCCAACTGCTCCCTGGGCGCCGTGGATAGGGCTGCCCACCGCTCTGGGCAAGTGTGTGCTCACTGCCCCCTAGTGTGTGTGTTCACTAGTGTGTATGTGGTGTTTCACTTCACGGATGGGTTAAATGCGGAGGTGGAATTTCCCCGGTTGTGGGATCAAAAAAGTATCACTTATCACTTATCACTTACCCTCAGGCAGGTTATCAGATCACCCAGCAGAGACTGCCCATTGCAGTAAATGGGTCACTCATCTACAGCTATTTTGGAGGGAGGAAGAGGAACCAGGTGTTGAGCAGGTGTGTGAGGATCAAACAGATCCAGCTAGAGCAGGACAGCGGGAAGAGTCTCCATGACGACCAGCGCAGCCAGACGCTCATAGACCTCAACAGAGCAGGTACGGCCTGATAGTTTAACCGTGGTGGTCAGGAGAGGTCAGAATATAATGAAGGAACAGAATCAGCCACTTTAATCCCTACAGCTTTAAACACCACTTACAGAGCAAAGAGCTGAATTTAATTAAACAACACTGTCTTATTTTCTCTGTCTCTCTCTCATCCTCTCTTTCTTTGTTACTTTTCCGTTTCATAAATTTTTTCTTTCTCCTTTCTCTGCTCTTTTTCTTTTTTCTTCTTCTTTCTCCACTTTTCTCCCTGTTATCTCTATTTCTGTGTACTCCCTCTCTCTCTCTCACTTTCTCTCTTCATTTTCACTTCCTGTGTACTCTCTCTTCGTTATTTCTATCTGTACTTTCTCTGTGTTCTCTGTCTCTCTCTCTCACACACACACACACACACACACACACACACACACACACACACACACACACACACTCTCACACACACACACACACACACACACACACACACTGTTTTCTCTGTGTCTCTCTCTTTCTCTCTCTAGGAGTGGGTCTGATGGAGTTGGTGATGGAGGCTGATATGAGTTGTGGTGATGAAGCTGCTGCTGCTGTTAGAGAGCTTCAGCTGATCCTGCAGACGCTGGGCACCTGTCAGGGGAACATGTCTGGTCAGTCTCTGACACTTTTACACATTGTCTCTACCCCACCCATCATTGGAAACGGGGTGACCACCACTGTTGTCCTTATATAATTAGGGTGGTGGTCCATTCTCAGCCCAGCAGTGACAGTGACATAGTAGTGTGTGTGTGTGTGTCTGTGTGTATGTGGTGCTGTTACAAGTTTATTTTAATTTATTTAGACATTTTAGACATATAGACAAGTTTATTTAGACATACCAATGTTGCTGGAGGTTTTACGCATGTCAGTTCACTGCAAGGTTGAGAGTGAAGCACAGCCCAAGAATACACAGCTAACAGCAGGACTGATTATTCATAGAGGACTACAGCAGGGGTGCCTAGCTTTTTTGTCTTGAGGGCCAAAGTGCTATACATGTGGTGTTCTGAGGTATAGAGTATACAAATAAATAAGGTACAGTTTTATGTTAAAGTTTATATGCCCCTGGTCTAATTCCATGTATTTGTATGTATGTATCTTCTAAGTGAGAATAAGTTAACACATTGTCTACAGAGAACACACTTCAGTATATGTTAATGCACAACTACTATTTATCTGCTGACTCCAAATTAAAGGAGGGAAACATAAAATGCAGTCTGTGCAAAGATTATGTCATTACAGTATTAAAACGTAATATACATTTACGGCTATCCAGTGCCCACCTAATGTGTAATCTGTAGTGTTATAGAACAAGGCCAGGGTATGTGCGTGTCAGTGATAGCTGGGGAAAACCATAGCAAAATAGACAGGGTTCTGGTAAAACATGGCCCATGAGAAGTTAAAAGGGGGCAAGGGGGTCTACAATGGCACTGATTATCCATAAAGTTGGCCCTAGACTAAAAACGTTTGAGAACTGCTGCTGTAGACGATGTGTTAACTTATTTTCACTTGGAACACCAACAAAACATGTCATTTGACCAGGTGTGTTCAAAGTTTTGCATATGACTGAAGGTAGACCTTACATTTTTTGAAAATGTATTTTATACCATTACACTATAATTTATTACTAAAATGCTATGAAAATCCTGAATGTAATGTCATAGTATAAAAATATCTTCACATGAATCCCATTTGTTTATTCAAAATTTTCTACATAATTGGAACACAACAGAGATCCTTTATTTTCTGAAGGTGGTTTATGTGGCGTTGCTACAGTTTCTGTGGTAGTCCAGGAGGTTGCGATGGTATCCCAGATGGTTTGTAGGTTGTTGCTAAGTGGTTGGTACTGTATCCAGGGTGATTGCCAATTTGTTGCTTGGTAATTGTTTTGTTTTTCCAGATGGTTGCTAGGTGGTATGGTATTCCACATTGTCGCTAGTATTCCTGTTTGCTAGGGTGCTGCTAGATGTTTGATATAGTATTCTAGTGTGTTGCTATTGTATCCCAGGTGATTGCTGTGGTATTTCTGGTGGTTTCTGGGATGTTGCTAGGCAGCTTCTATAGTATTTCACAAGATTGGGGGGATATTGATAGTGTCGATGCATTATTGGGGAGCACAAATATGCCCAACATAATTCCACCATTCATTTCATATTGGAAATAATGCTTATTTTTCGATAATTGTTAAATTGTAGGTGTGATCAAAAAGCTGCATACAAGCATGTTATTCCCAAAGAGACTGAACATCTCAACTGAGCTAGAATTGATAACTGCAGCATAAGTAAGAGGACAAAGATCTGTCAGAAAAATAAGAATATGCCATCAGATAACAAAAATAGTTTTTAATAAATAAAGAAGTCAACTATATAAAAAAGTATTTATTAATGCAACCAGTTAGCCACTTCTGAAAATCCCTCTTTCCTCCAGAAATACAGTGATAGACTGCTTTTTCACCATGTTCACAATTTTAAATAAAAGATTGCTAAAAATTGCTTGTATTTTATGTTTGCTTTAACAGGTTTTCTGTTATTTTGTAAGTTCAGGGGAACCGGTTGAAATGATTGCCTGTGGTAAACTCATGCTCCAGATAGAGATTAAGAAAAATGTTTCACTCTTTGTTTAAAGCACTGAAGCTGAATGGCCTAGGCAGATCCAGATGTCTAATTACAGCAGGGTGTGAAATGCAGCCTTAATATTGGAGTAAATTGTGGTCCATTTCGAAACAGATCATGTTGGAGTCTTAAGAAAAAACATAATTGGTTTCTTCTTCATCTAGTCACAGCTTGTCATGGCCCTGCTGAACTGCTGTCTCCCCATAATGAAAAATACGAGCGTTCCAGTTTAATCAAAAGGCCCCCGAAGCAAAATACAGCAAATTGTTTATTTGGCTTGAACGAAGCAGTGAAAGATTTTCACCAGAGTGCAGGCTGCATCGGGACGCTGCATTATTCACCTACCTTATGCAAATAAAGTCATTCTCATTCAAATTTATGCACAGTCGTGCACAAGTTTTGGAGAATTTTGGACAGCTGAAACAAACCAGTGATTTCAGCACGTTTATTTACATTCTCATTCTCACCCCCCCCCCCCATTTCCTTTTTTCCTCTTTTTCATTTTCTCACTCCTACTTTCTTTTTTCTTCTCTCTCTCTTTCTCCATCACTCTGTCTGAAGAGGGTCAGCTAAGAGTTGATGCTAATGTTTCTGTTCATTGTCCTGGAGAGCCATTGGGTGTGAGAACCGAAGTGAAGAACATTAACAGTGCTCGATATGTAGCAAGAGCCATAGGTAAGAAAATCCCATTCACCCTAATGAGCATCCAGGACACACTCAGTTTATATCACAAGACCTACATTTAGTGCCGGTTATTCATTCAGCCTAATGAGAAACTGTAGAACAGACTCAGTTTATATTACAATACCTGCATTTATAGCCAGCTATTCATTAAGCCTAATGAGAAACTGTATAACAGTGACTGTGATATTTTAAATTTTTTTTGTTTTCATTTTGTTTTATGGAAAAGTTTACAGAATGTAAGAATGCTGTTCTTCTGTTGATGTTTTACAGACTATGAGATCCAGAGGCAGAAAAAGGTTCTAGAAAATGGTGGAATCATTGTAAATGAGACAAGAGCTTTTGACAGCAAGTCTGGGTAAGGGTCAAAAATAACAAAGGCCACATTCAGGTAGAATGGTTGATTGGAACAAAAATAAATGTAAAAGAAAAGGAGAAAAACATATGCATAGTCATTGTCAGGTCACTTTAACCTTTTTATGATAATAATGTTTATTCTGTTCATGTTAAATGTATATATTAAGTAAATAAATATAGTGTAGATGAAGCTCTGTCATGAGTTGTTATGATCCATATTGAGTTTATTCTCTTCTTCCTCTCTCCTCTTTAACAGAACCACAATTCCAATGAGAGATAAAGAGGGACTGCAGGACTACAGGTGAGTGAAAGAGCACGATGATGGGAGTTACAGGAGAGACGGAAAGAGAGGAACAGAGAGCAGGAGAGAGTGCAAAGCTATGGTGTCCAAGTGATGTTGTGTATATACAAGTTGGAGTGGTGGGGAGAGTGATGGGCAGTGAGGTGGTGGGGGCGGAGAGAGTGATGGACAGCGGCGAAGGGGTTATTAGACATCATCTTTTTCAGGTCTTCTCCATTGCAAATCATTAGGTGTATCTCTAAAATTATAGATTTCTTTCCCTGAATACAAACCTTTTAATGTGTGTCTCTCAATCCCTCGCTCAGGTTTATGCCAGAGCCAAACCTTCCCCCTCTGTTTGTTTATGAGGATGAGGCCTCAGTGCCTGCTGGTGTCAATCCCACCCAGGTGGTGATGATTGACAGGCTAAAGGCTGAGCTGCCAGAGCTGCCAGGAGTGAGACGGGCAAGAATGGTGGATCAATACAAGATACTGCCTGAACACAGCTTTACACTAGTGGTGAGAGAGAAAGAGAGATGGAAAGAAAAATGTAGAAAAATTAATTTTGAATTCTTTCCTTTAAAAAAAAAAAGTTGAATACCTATAAAAAAAGTACAGTAGGCATAAAAAGTACAACAGGCAATTAGTTGCTGTAACAACAACTATTTCTCAGGTTTATTATGGCAGTACAGTAGCCTTCATTAGAACCAATTATACAGCAATGATGACTTTCACACCCACACTTTCACAGCGCTAACTGAGTCATATACTGTATTAAGTGGTATTATGTAGGCTGATGGAAAAAACATCATTTGGGTTATTTTTTCTGTTTAAATGTAATTTTTGTCCATAAGGGGGCAGTAACTACTCACTCTCAAACAATAACACTAAGATTATTATTCCGTTATTACTCATTAGACATATTATTTAACTATTACGTATGAGCTATGATAAATGATTCAGCAACTACTTTGAATTATTTAATAATAAATGATGCTGTACTTTTATAGCTCATACAGTTGTCATTCCCAAATATCTTTTAGATATAAAGAAGACTGCTAACTTTAAATAGAGCCTCCAAAACTAGATTAGTTTTATTTAAGTGCTCACTGCATGCACAAGACACTATATTTCTGTTTGGCTAGTATGTTTAGAGATTTAAAGCAGCTGTATGACTATTTTACCTGTGTTTCAGAATGAGGATGGCCTGACGGAATATTTTGAGCGTGTGGTCAGGAACACAAAAGCAGAGCCAAGGAAAGTGATTGGCTGGGTGATGAAGGAGCTTCTGGGTAATCTGAACCAGCAGAGTCTGAAGCTTGCTCAGAGGTGAGTCATTGATAACTACGCAGCAGCACTGTCTGGAGAAGGAGCATCACCAAAATGCTCTGAGACCTCCTGTGTAGGGGTAGGGGGAGCATGTTTCAACAACAAAGTTCAGTTGTTGACTTCTAGAAAAAGGTAATGAATGACCAATGTGCAGGAAAAAGAAATGTTTTAGGAAAAAGAGGAAAACACACAAGGCTTTTGCTGCTCAGTTTCTCTCCCATTTCTCTCTCTTGCCTCCTACATGAACTTTTGCCTCCTCTTTCCCTCCTTTTTCCTTCACAATTTTCTCTGTATTCCATCCTCTCTTCCCTTCTTTTTTCAGAGGTAATAATGAGCAGCACTGACTCCTACAGCTCTGAGAAAGATCACATAGATGCTATCACGGCCAAGACCCCCAGTGCGAAATCGGCAGTTTGCTAATTGGCTCTTAAATTGCGCAGTGATGAAACGTTTGGTGTCAATTTTTTTTTTTTTTTTTTTTTTTTTAACTGAAACAGAACCGCTCATAACAACAGAAAGAGTCTGTGTTATACAGCCACTGGTGGTAAATAACAACAAATTGAGGTTGTTTTTGCTTGTTGCCTAAGGCTGTATGCAAGTGTATGTCTGTACTCAAGATCACTGATCCAAGACCAACTTGATGATCACCTCCATGTTTTTACAGTCCTCATTGACACTGAGTAAGTAGGGATTAAAAAAAAAGGGAGCCTGGAGGAGAGTTGGCCAGCCATGCTGCAGCTAAAGTAGCATAAAGTAATGAGTTCTCCTGGGTCCAAACAATCCTACTTAGACTTTTTCCTTACCCTCTCCATATCCACCAAGGGCAATATGTACTTATGAGTGCACACACACCCAGAATGTGCTTAAATACGAACACGAGGCACGAGAATTGAACATTTGGGTAGCACTTTATTTTATGGTATGTTAAATATTACTGTTAAGTGCCATCAAGTTAGTTCTGACTCCTTGTGACTATAGAAATAGTCTGTCTCCAGAATATCCTGTCTTTTATTTGGCTCGTCAGACTTCTAAATGGATTGTATCCATTCATCTTATTGCTGGTTGTTCTGTGTCCTGTTTTAACTTTAGCTTTTCCAAGCATTATGGTCTTTCCAGTTAATTGGTTCTTCTAAGAATATGTCCAAAAATAATTTTGAGTTTGGTTATCTGGGTTTTGAGGATGCATTTGTTTGCTTTGGCATGCAAAATATGTAATATGTAAAAAAAAATATCTGGTACCTACATTGCATGTGCATAATATGTTCCAGGTCTGTATGGCAGTACTTAAACATAATTTACTGTTAAATATGTAGTACTTACAATTACAACTTGGTGCATACTCTGCAAGAAGAAATATGTACAGAGTAACTAATGTGAAAAATGCATGTTTCTGCATTAGCAAATAAACACCTTTTATGAGAAGAGTAGATTACAGGTTCAGGTAACAAGTTTAGGGTAACTGAATTGTACCTCAGTACAAGTACCTTTTTTCCAGTACTGTAATTTATACCATTTTGGGCAAACGCTCTATGCTGTACCAATAAGAGTCCTTGAGCAAGACTCCTAACACTACCTTTGCCTATCTGTGTAAAATGATCAAAATTTAAATTGCTCTGGATAAAAGTGTCTGATAAATGCCGTAAGTGTTAACATATCACTTAATATAAAATTAATTACTGTCCTGGAATAAAGTAATACAGTAATTACTCTAACCTACTGTGTGCTTCTGGATCACATGTGCATGTATTTACTAAAATGCTGAATCATTAAAAGCTGAATTATACCTGGTATTTCTCACACTTGTTCCTTTGTACTTACATTCAGAACTTGCAAAATATGTATGAAGTATTACTTATAATGGCAGTTTGACTCAAAAGTAAATAAATGAAGCTGATGTTTACATAGTGTTCTTGAGAGTTTAAACAGTGTTATTTGATGTTTAAACAGTTATTTTGATATTTACTGCAGGTAATATAAATGTTAATTATTCTTTCAGCTTGTTTGAGGCTCACGTTACCATTTAGCTGCTGTATCTGCTGCTGCTGGTAAAGGAAATCTCTTAACATGGACTTGGAGATGCTGCTGCTAATTTGCTGCCAGCTACTGATAGTTGTTCAAATTTGAGTACATTGAGTTGAATATTTAGAATAAAGACTCACTTCCAAAATCTCCACTCATATTTCAGTGTGTTCCTCCCTCAAATGTATATGCATAACATAGAGCGAGGCTTGTATGCCTTTTTTGTATCTTACAGTACTATTCAAACATAAAATGTCTGTATTTCAGTATTGAAATAGTGGCACCTCGAATTGCTAACCTAGTACTCCAGTACCCATATACATTTTACTACTAGTATATATACCATATACTAGTTTTTACACCTCAGTGTAGAGGTGGTTACTATGAAGATATTTTATTGTTATTGTGATCAATTTCATTGTGATAAACAAAATGCATTTCTGAGTGTATTGTGGATGTTGTGGATGCTGAACACTGACTGAAAATGACTGACTGCATGTTTTATTACAAACAGAGCATAATTAGCCCTGTTTAACTGTATTTAGTGCAGTAAAATTATGTAAATGTAAATTATAATATACCCAGAGTTCTTAAGGCAAAAAATTACAGTAAGTGTAAAGTTTTAAATTTAGTCAATATGCCTAATATCTAACTTTGAGACAGTTGTGAATGATATAACATTATTTAACCTATTTCTAAATGTTTTACTTGTTTAAAATAATTTTCAATTGCAAGAATATCTTATTCTGTTGGCAGATAATTTTACTTGGTTTGGGAACCAAGTAATATAGTTTTGCTTATGTAAATAAATAATGCTAAAATCAAGTAATATTATCTACCAGTAAAAGTATTTTAAATAAGTGAAAGTGTCAAAAAATAAGTTAAATAATCATATTATTTTCTTACAACAATCTCCTAATGAGAAATATTACATCTATTAACTAGATTTAAGATGTTTCTGCTTGCTAAGATATAGTTTTGCTAAAATATCTGGCCAACAGTTGCTCTGTGGTCACAAAGTGACCACTGATGAAGAACTAGAGGATGGCTAACACTGTGCATCATTAGATGGGCTACAATCTCTAACTGTATACCAAATAATATCAGGATACAGCAGTGGTACCAGTGGTGGTCTTTTTCCACTGATAAATGGATAGAGAGGAGGGCTCAGAAACTGTACAGTAACAGATGAGGTAACTGTAGGCCTATAAAGTGAAGGTGATTCTTAGGCGTTTCTCATAAAATAGAGTGTAGCTGCATGTTTAAATAACAACTTATTGTGTATGTATTTACATTTTTTTGTTTCTCACCTCCTTCCCCCTCTTTCTTTCTCAGCCCTGTTTCTCCTGAAGCCCTGGCGGATCTGCTAAACGTTCTGGAATCTGGGCACATCTCCTCCTCCGCTGCCAAAGTGGTGAGTCAGAAAGGGAATGCTTCACTAATCTTGTTTCCATATTCAACACTACAGCACCCACTGACATTCTGCCTGCTGCCAGCAGAATGCTGAACCTCAGGGAGGCTCCTACAAGTACAAAACAGTGTAATTTATTTAAACGCTCTTTAATGCAAATCAGCTCACCTCGCCTGTGTGTGCAATTATGTACATTGGAGGAAAAACTGCATTGATCAGATGGCGGTGATTCAGCTGCCTCAACTTTAATAATAATAAGTAATAATATAAGTATAAACAAATATTATACAACAATTCTAATAGTATTCAAAATTCAAGATATATTGAGTATACTTAAGATGTTGTCACTTGCTTAGATATATCTATTACTACGTGTATAATATATCGTACTATGCGTGCATTAGATGAATGTAATAAAAATCAGTAAAATTAAAAATAAATAATGATAAAATAAATTCTCTGATTGTTCTACTTTTTTATTTCTTCTACTTTAATGCTGAATCGAACAAAAAAAACCGAATCAAACTGTGGTTACCTGAATCGATTCCTACAGAATCGTAATTGTATACTTGAATTTCATTCCAAATTTATTATTAAGATGAGCTCTCTGCATTTATTCATGAATGGCGTATCTTGAAAGCACACTCAGACTGTTCCTTTTGTACGTGAGGTTGGAAACTGTACACATTTTGTTTTGTGTCAAATTCACTTTTTATAAATCACCACTTAAACATGGATTTTCCCATACAATCAATTTAACTATAAAATATATGGATACATTTTTTTTTTGTATTGCATATGTATGTATTTATTAAACTGAAATATGGACATATTAGAACAGCAGAGACTAATCATACATGCATACAAAAGAAGAATGAATGAATAAATAAATAAATAAAACGAACAAACAAATTAGTTAATTAAAAAAATGAAAATACTACATACATCTAGAGACTAAGGCTACATTCACATTACCAGATTAAAGTAGCACAAATGTGACTCAGATCTGATGTTTTCAGGGCTGTGTGGACATACAAGTTTGATCTTTTAAATCTGACCTGAGCCACTTTCATATGTTGTCCTAGATATGTATCGGAGTCATGGCCATGCAACCTTAATGTGAAAGCTCAGATTGGAATTTGTGTGCTTTTTTCCTACTGCGCTTGCTAAGTGTTTACCACATTAGAAAATTCTAACTTCTGACTGGTGCTGAAACATTTTATATATTAACAAAGCTTTCTTAAAAAAGCTTTTAAAGCTTTCTCACTTTGCCTGATTCTACACATCTGTGTCACTGAGGCATCTGTGTACGTTTGTTTGTATGCCTATAACATACAAGCGTAGTGTTTTATTTCATGTCCGTAAAATCAATGCCAACGGCTTAAAAACTAAGCTGGCTAATCAGGTAATTTGGCCACTTCAGGCTTGTAATTTAATAGCTGCATACAATTAACAAGAAAAGTCAACTAAACTGTTAATTGCAATTATTTAAGTAGCAAGTAATTATCAGCTAAAATCATCATAATTACAGGCCTACCAGAGACATCAAACTATTACAGAAGGATTTCATGAATCAGGACAAACAGGGACATTGAAAACTGATCAGAGACTGTCTCAACGCGACAGGGCCTCAAAGTATTCGTTGAAAGATTTAGCCTTTTAAGGATTAAAATGGTCTGTAGATACACAAACTGATTAATTTTCTCTACCTTTAAGAAAACATTTTCTTCAAGCCAGAAGTTGAAAGAAGGGGACTTGTTTGATTTTCAAAATAAGTTTTCTTATTTAGTTCTGCTTCCCATTTCAGTCTTTGTTTCTGAAAACTACTGCTGTTATCTGTGAAATTTAAACCCTATATTTAATTGAAAGCAGATCAAAGACAACATATCAAATGTTGAAACTGAGAAATGTTATTGCTTTTGAGACGAGCGTTTTTCAGTTTCAACATTTGCTATGTTGTCATTGTACTGTTTTCTATAAAAAGCAGGGTTTAACTTATTGTGCAAAAGGCAGATAAAAACAGAACGCAATGATGTGCAAGTGTGCAAACGTTTTTGGAAATGGGATTGTTATTGTACAAATGTGAAATTAAACCTCTTCTGTGGGTAGTTTGGGAAATGATTGGTGGGCAGTGAAAGTAGAGGAATCTGTAGCAGATGGAGGAAATAAATAATTAATTGCTGTTTATGGCAGTAGTACCTAACTGCAGAACCACAGCACCGCAACTTTATACCCTAAACTTTCAACTCCCTCCGCATCTCTCATGAGTGCGGGGGTAAACTGCGGATTGGACTTCTACTACACTGCTCTTATTAGATGGGAGAACGTATTTATAATTGTGTATTTATGGTAAAATTTCAGTACCAGAGTGTAATTATGTGTAAAAATTGGTGTTAATTATCACTGATTAGCCACTCATTCACACAGTTTGACTCTCCATCTTCCAGCCAATGCTCAACCATGCCGCAGATGTAGTGTTTTGTATCACAATCACATAGGCTGAATCTCAGATTGCTTCCTAATCCCTATGTAGTGCATTGTGTAGGTCATAAAATCATGGCTTCTACACCCAAACACTGCATTATGTTGAATAGAAAGTCAAACATTTATAGCACTCTTTGTGTGCAGAATCCATCGTTTCCTGTAGGGAGTAGGGGAGCCTCTTGACTACTATTTAAAATGGTATCTAGAGCTGAGTGTGGATCTGAGAGTGCAGTACTGCAGCGGTGCACTTGGACCCTTCTCATTTATGGAGACACTAGAAATTTTAAGATATGAGCAAAACTGAGACCTTATTTGAATGGTTGAGCAGACTTCAGGATTCAAAGCCTATTTTGAGGGTGTTAAG
This sequence comes from Pygocentrus nattereri, assembly GCF_015220715.1. Classification (NCBI taxonomy): domain Eukaryota; kingdom Metazoa; phylum Chordata; class Actinopteri; order Characiformes; family Serrasalmidae; genus Pygocentrus; species Pygocentrus nattereri. The sequence continues at coordinate 14,333,969 of NC_051232.1, forward strand.
GGGAGAGAGGACCAAGATTTGATAAATAAGTATGTATTTATTACAGGTCTTCCAAGAAATGTGGAAAGCTCCAGAAAAGGCTGTGGAGCAGCTGGTGAAGGAGCTGGACCTGGGGCTTGTCAGCGACAGAGAAAAGCTCCTAAAAATCTGCCAAAAGGTGGTGGACACTCATCCTGAACAGGTGTGACCACTCAGCTGTCCAAACTTGCTTTTCTGAAACACGTGTCTTAGGTTAATGCAGCTAACAACTAATGGAATTTACATGAATTAGCCATTAGCATGATGCTACCTATATGCATTATCATCACACTGTAAACTATGAGATTTTTTTACCTCTGTCTAGACCTGAAACTGTCTCATTTCACTGTTATTAAATAGTCATATGTAGAGGTTTATATGCCCCTGGTCAAATACCTATATTTGGTTAGTTTATTTGCTAAATTTAACAAATTGGGGAAAAATAAAACCTAAAATGTGACCTGTGCAGAATTTCTGACACATAGCATATTTTATGTTTTAGCTTTTTCCAATACGTTAAACTCACCAAATAAATGTGTGTGTGTGTGTGTGTGCATATATGTGTGTATTTTTATTTATATATATATATATATATATATATATATATATATATATATATATATATATATATATATATATATATATATATATATATATATATACACACACACACACACTCACACACTGCTCAAAAAAATAAAGGGAACACTCAAATAACACATCCTAGATCTGAATGAATGAAATATTCTCTTTGAATACTTTGTTCTGTACAAAGTTGAATGTGCCGACAACAAAATCAAATTTATTAACCATTGGAGGCCTGGATTTGGAGTCACACACAAAATTAAAGTGGAAAAACACACTACAGGCTGATCCAACTTTGATGTAATGTCCTTAAAACAAGTCAAAATGAGGCTCAGTATTGTGTGTGGCCTCCATGTGCCTGTATGATCTCCCTACAATGCCTGGGCATGCTCCTGATGAGGTGGCAGATGGTCTCCTGAGGGATCTCCTCCCAGACCTGGACTAAAGCATCCGCCAACTCCTGGACAGTCTGTGGTGCAACGTGGCGTTGGTGGATGGAGCGAGACATGATGTCTTAGATGTGCTCAATCGGATTCAGGTCTGGGGATCGGGCGGGCCAGTCCATAGCTTCAATGCCTTCATCTTGCAGGAACTGCTGACACACTCCAGCCACATGAGGTACCAGGGCCAACCGCACCAGCATATGGTCTCACAAGGGGTCTGAGGATTTCATCTCGGTACCTAATGGCAGTCAGGCTACCTCTGGCGAGCACATGGAGGGCTGTGCGGCCCTCCAAAGAAATGCCACCCCACACCATTACTGACCCACTGCCAAACTGGTCATGCTGAAGGATGTTGCAGGCAGCAGATCGCTCTCCACGGTGTCTCCAGACTCTGTCACTTGTGCTCAGTGTGAACCTGCTTTCATCTGTGAAGAGCACAGGGCGCCAGTGGTGAATTTGCCAATCCTGGTGTCCTCTGGCAAACGCCAAGCGTCCTGCACAGTGTTGGGCTGTGAGCACAACCACCATCTGTGGTCATCGGGCCCTCATACCATCCTCATGGAGTCGGTTTCTAACCGTTTGTGCAGACACATGCACATTTGTGGCCTGCTGGAGGTCATTTTGCAGGGCTCTGGCAGTGCTCCTCCTGTTCCTCCTTGCACAAAGGCAGAGGTAGCGGTCCTGCTGCTGGGTTGTTGCCCGCCTACGGCCTCCTCCACGTCTCCTGGTGTACTGGCCTGTCTCCTGGTAGCACCTCCAGCCTCTGGACACTATGCTGACAGACACAGCAAACCTTCTTGCCACAGCTCGCATTGATGTGCCATCCTGGATGAGCTGCACTACCTGAGCTACTTGTGTGGGTTGTAGAGTCTGTCTCATGCTACCACGAGTGTGAAAGCACCACCAACATTCAAAAGTGACCAAAACATCAGCCAGAAAGCAGAAAGGTACTGAGAAGTGGTCTGTGGTCCCCACCTGCAGAACCACTCCTTTGTTGAGTGTGTCTTGCTAATTGCCAATAATTTCCACCTGTTGTCTATTCCATTTGCACAACAGCTGTGAAATTGATTGTCAGTGTTGCTTCCTAAGTGGACAGTTTGATTTCACAGAAGTTTGATTTACTTGGAGTTATATTGTGTTGTTTAAGTGTTCCCTTTATTTTTTTGAGCAGTGTATATATAAATTGTTTAGTAAGCAGAAAAATGCCATATTCAAGTTTTCTGGAATTAACTTTCACTTTCTTTAAATGAGAAATATTTGACATATTGCCAAGATTTAAGATGCTCTCACATGCCAAAATATGATTTATTGCAATGTATATCCATACTTTTGTCTATTTTCATAGATAAACACTGTTAGTTATATGGTTAGCTGCATTAGCCTCTTAATTCCAGTCCTAAACTAAAGAAGTAAACTTCAGTCACAAAATATGTTTTATCTGATCGACTAAATGTGGGGTAAACGGGGGGGGTAGGAGCAATTATATAAAGTTGATTTTACTGCCAAAATATTCCTTTAAAATACGTAGATGAGGTGTGAGACAGTGATGTCATTCTTCTCTTTCTTTGCTGCTGCAGAGTTTATAATGTGTGGCTGTTTGAGTCCATGATTATGTCCACAGGTTCATGTTATCAGAGCGGGGAATAAAAAGGTTCTGAATAAGCTGATGGGTGCTGTACAGACGGAGACCAAAGGCAGAGCAGATCCGGTCCAAGTGAGGGCCATCCTGGAGGAAATGACATCATGATACCTGCCCAGGGTCCCTCAACACAGCCAACATGAATGAAACACATTTTGAATACATAATTAACAGTCAGTTCTTCAGAAACTAGCATTCAGGTTTGTTTGGCTTTAAAAGGTACAAGGGACTGTTTACTAGAGCAGAATTTGTCACAAAGCTGGACAAAATTTATTATTTTAAATTTGCTTTTGGTACCACAGAGATTACAAAATCACTTTTACAAAAAATAGGGCACAAAATGTTTAAAAATGGCACAAATAACAAAATACAACGAATTAACTTAAACTAAATAAATAAAAATAAGGTCACAATCAGACTTTTCTAGTAGTAATTGGTCAAAACTGACCAGTGCTCCATTCAAGAGAAACGTGCTGAGTCAGAATTGTTCACATTGAGGACAGGAACCAGATGTCCAACTTTCGCACAGAAAGTTATTACATAAAATCATGAATACACTGCATGACAGGGGAGACACTCTTTTAGTTTTAAGAAGGTTCTGGTATAATACCCATTTTTAAAAGCCATTCATGGTGGACGTTCAACACATTTTGAGGCAAAGAAAACCCCAAAAAAAACACATTATTTAAAATTTACATTATTTTACCATCACCATTACATATAATGAACCCAGAAGACACATGTAGGTTCATTGATGGTTTTGGAAGGAAAATAAACAACAAACCCTTCTGAATAACTTACTCAACCACTGGGTTACACAGAAAAAAACTGAACAAAAAACAAACAAACAAAAAAAGCAGAATTCCCCTTTATTTCTTCTTTTACTAGATGGACCATACTTTGGGCTTAAATTATCTGGCTAACTAAAATAATCCTGCTTTATTAAATATCCCTCAGGTCCCAAGCTAAAGCTATACAACTGTTCTTTTTAGTGGTTTTTTGCTCTAAAACTACATTCAAGTTATGAAGAACTTGTGCTATTTGAAAACTGAATTGACTGGAATATGTTAATATATTAAAAAATATAAATGAAATGTAATGTATTTTTGTTTTTGAATGGGACAGCAGGGAAGACAACTCTGTACAGCTGCTTATTTAAGTAGAGTGCTTTTTATGAGCCTGAAACTTTCTTAAAAAGCCAAAAAAATAAACGATTCAAATAAGGCTCAATACAACTCACAACTTTTTTTTTTTTTTTTTTTTTTTAAACACATGTATTAATGTGGTTTGGACTTGCTATATGTTTTGTTGCGCATTGCAAATGTGCAACTGTTAGCTTTATTCCACCAAACTTGTCATTTAATTTAATCTGTTTTGTTATCACCATTTTGTAATCACTTGTAAAGATGTCACTTCATTGTTGGTGCAGAAATGATTGCACTGATCTTTAAATGCAGAAAAACTGAAGCGTTTTCATGCACTACCGTGTCTTCTGTTTGGGTGTTGCTTAGCAACCCCCATCATCAGGCTTGTCTCCCAGCTCATGTGGAAGAGCAATTAACATCGGCCTTTAAGCCCTGAAGCCATCAGAAGATAATTAACTCCTGACCATTTAGCTCACCTGCAATGAGGCCAATTACAGAATTAGATTAGGTGAGCTAACATTAGCCACAGCATGCGGACCCACTGTTTAGCAAAAAGTCACATTCCTGTCAAATTGAAATCTAATTTATAAAAATCTAGAAAATGTGCTAAAGTACAAACAAAATTCATGCCTTAAGTTGATCTCAACACTATGATAGCATACATTTAGCTATGCTTTTAGCTATGCTAGCAGACTTTTGTCCATGTTAATAGACAACAGTGTGTAATACATGTACAGGGTGGGCCATTTATATGGATACACCCAAATAAAATGGGAATGGTTGGTGATATTAACTTCCTGTTTGTGGCACATTAGTATATGGGAGGGGGAAAACTTTTCAAGATGGGTGGTGACCATGGTGGCCATTTTGAAGTCGGCCGTTTGGATCCAACTTTAGTTTTTTCAATGGGATGAGGGTCATGTGACACATCAAACGTATTGAGAATTTCACAAGAAAAACAATGGTGTGCTTGGTTTTAACGTAACTTTATTCTTTCATGAGTTATTTACAAATTTCTGTCCACTTATAAAATGTGTTCAAAGTGCTGCCCATTGTGTTGGATTGTCAATGCAACCCTCTTCTCCCACTCTTCACACACTGATAGTAACACCGCAGAAGAAATGCACGACGACCAATCCACTTTCCAGGAAACTGTTCATCTAGGAATGCTCGGACCTGACACCCATAATGTGGCGGTGGAACGTGCCAGCTTCCAAAGTGGATTGGTCGTCGTGGGCCAGTTGAATGGCCCCCAAGGTCTCCCGATCTGACTCCCTTAGACTTTTATCTTTGGGGTCATCTGAAGGCAATTGCCTATGCTGTGAAGATACGAGATGTGCAGCACCTGAAACTACGGATACTGGATGCTAGCATTTAGTGGAAAGGTGATGTAACACAGTGGTAAACGTGCCCCTATCGAAGCTTCTTTGGAACGTGTTGCAGGCATCAAATTCAAAATGAGTGAATATTTGCAAAAAACAAAGTTAATCCGTTTGAACATTAAATATCTTGTCTTTGTAGTGTATTCAATTGAATATAGGTTGAAAACCATTTGCAAATAGTCATTTGCAAAAATTCTGTTTTTATTTATGTTTTACACAATATCCCAACTTCAATGGAATAGGGGTTGTACGAGAGTAGAATCACATCCATTAAGTTTACAAAAAACATCATATCTTGGGAACTTAATGTCACCAAACTATCAATTCAATATTAATCATCAGTTCACTGAGCCAGACTTAAGTCTCTGTGACCAAGAAAAACAGAGGATGATAGAAATCAGGTTTACTTAAATGTTATTCAAAGCCAAACTTACCTACTATTTATTTAGATGACTCAATACACTAAATACTTGATACAATAAGATATTTTGTAGCTGCAGAAAATGGATAGTTAAGTTTCTAGCAATGTGTTAACGCTTCAACAGTAAATCGTTTTGTCCCACAGTTGTTTGCATAACATCATTAGCTTTAAGTCCTTAATTATGCATTTGTTATTAAAAAAAATTAATCTGAGCCAATATAGACACGCAGTTACACTGAAATTGCCTGATGTACGTTTTACCCCAAAACGTAAAGTCTCATTTATAATTCATTATGTTTCTAATTAAGCATGGTGGCCTTTCTCCATGCCTACCAGAACACTGCCCACTTCCACTACCTCAGAGAGTGGCTAGGGTATAGGTGAATTGTTTCTGCCCTCTTGTGGCCTACAAGCAGAAGTGCACCACATTCAGAATAAATAAGTGCCTTTTATGTTAATTGAACATGTGCTACTCCACTAAAGTAACAGTAACACTGAAAATGGATATTTATTAGACTCAACATTGCTTCACCAGACAAATACCTTGGCTGAACAAAAATAATAAAAGTGTAAAAATGATGAGAAAACAGTTCATCTGAAGAATGAAATGGACAAGATGTTGCAGCTGAACAAGGCTGACATGTGGCTTTAATATCCCTGGCTGCAGCGTAATAAAGCAACATTCATTTAAAGGGTCCATGCACTATTTTTTCCTCTGCTTGTGTTTATGAACCAGCATAATTCATTTTTACATGTCCATTTTACAATCTCTCTTCATTTATGCTGTGTTCTTGTACATTTAAAACAGATAAAGACCACTCAGGGACAGGCATCAAATTCAAAATAGGCATATAGTTTTCAAAAAACAATAACATTTCGCAGTTTCAACATTTGATGTTTGATGCACATTATTACATTGTTTTATTTACATTTTGCATCATGCCCCAACTTTTTTTAGAAATGGAGTTGTTGATTGAGTTTAATTAAAAAACAAAAACATTATTTAAAAAATGGTCATTTTCATGTCCCTAATAAAACACTGCTAACACAGAGTGCTATTTTGGCCAAGCAACTGCATTTTAGAGCAGATTATTTTGATGTAAATGTCTCCAAAAAAATGTGTGGGGCTAAACTGTAGTAGGCTGGGTGGGTGGGTATATGTAAACACGCTGGTTTTCGTGACATCACAAAACCAATGAATTTAAAGCAGGTAGTTTTTGCAGTTTAGTTTCCTCTGTGTACCGGGGACTGAATGGTAACTTTTGAAACTGGTCCTGTGTTGTAATGCAGCAGTGAGTAAGTTACTGATATGGCATTCTGAGAGAAATGCTTTCTAAACAAATCTGATCTACAAGTTAAATTTGGACTTTTTTGATAAATTCTAACAAATACACATTGAATTTGATATTGGTGATGTTTTCTGAAGCTGACTGTACAATAATGCTGAGGTGCTGATGAAAAGCTAAGACGACTGTCTGTAGACAGTGTGTTCAGAGTGGCTGTATGAGGTCTGTAATAAGACGGCCGTTAGTGGGGAAAATGGCTATTGTTGTGGTGCTGCAGTGCTAGATGTTGTTTTCTACGTCCAGTGCAAGAGGAGGCCTAATTCTGAACAAAAGACTTTTAGTAGACTATTGTGGTCAAACTAGGCCACCTCTGTCCATCTGCAACCATTTTTAGTGCAAGTGAGCGAGGACTAGTAGAAACGGCAGGGCTGCCACACTTTTACATTGCAGAGGTATCTGTATTGATCTCAACACTCGTTTCACTATGTTTACATCAAATCTGACACTTCAGCATGAATACAGTTAGAGCCGTAGCTTGGCCAAGAGTCTAATTCCCCCAGCTTTCCCCTCTGATCCACGATATAGTTGATCAGCCATGGCGTTTCTGCAGTTGGCTTCTTCAGCTTTAGTAGTGGCGCGAAATGGCTCAAGCAGCTAACAAGTGAAGGAAGCTTATATACCAACAGTTAGCATGGTAGCATGATGCTGCCTAAATCACTAAATCATCACAAACCACGCGGAGATGTCAAGCAATCTTTAAAAAACGCAATTTGTCACATTTTCCAGTTTCTAGATGGCAACTGCTGCTGTTTTTTTGTTTAAAACTAGGCTAGCATACTTTTCTGCATTATACGCTAGTTGGCAGGCAACCCTTTGTTACTATACTCAAGTACTGTTTTGAAATATTTGTAATCCGGCTACTACTAAAATTCAATACTATACTGAAAACTGAATATTCTTTCAATCAATTAATTTTCCAAAGCAAAATTCATATGCTTTACTCCTTACATTTTCATTTAGGCCTTTAAAAAACTTACCACTCTCAAAGGTTAGATGTCATTTTCAGTTAAACTCATGTGGATTTGAACATGTAGGTGTTTTTTATTTTAAATTAGACATGCTGATTTGCATTTGTGCAATAATTGGTCTCACGGATACACATACCTACATGTCTTGCTGTCCGCTGTTCTCCATCTGAGGTGACAGTCCGCCGTTTTGCAGTCGAGCTCAAATTCACTTGTGTAGAGAGACGATGAGTTCTCAGAGTTAATCGGCCACAACTTCCTTACCTCATTTGTAATGTTGTAATCCTCAGACATAGATTAGTCTACACTGCACGGACTGCTCCGGGTAGCTTTTATGATGTTACCGTTCTGTGACCGTCGAATTCTGTGACCGTTGGGGGCGCTATTTTAAAGTTTCTGTTCACATGCACGAGCGTTTTACGCAGACTGCCTAAACTACGCCGACGCGCGTTCGTTTCTCGTTCTGCTGCCGTGAGTATGTCTTACGATGAGAAATGCGTGTGTTTACTTTTCTTGTTGCTTGGTTATCATTGAATTATTCCTGGCTCTGATGTTTTATTACAAATGTTCTACATGTATAAACGTCATGTGATGAAAGATACAATATGTACACACGCTTTTTTGCCTTTTCGCCTCCAACGGTCACATAATTCGACGGTCACAGAATTCGGTGTAACACCGGCAGAAAAGTATTCAGTCTGCACCTGAAGTTAAAGAACAGTTTAGCGCGAGCTCCGGCAAATCCATAAATGTGTCATTAGCCACGTTTACATGCAGCCTAATAATCCGTTAATAATCCGACTAATAGCTCAATCGGAATAGAATACGTCCATGTAGACACCTCAATCGGAATAGACTAATCCGATTGAGGCCAATCGGAATACAATTTCTATCCGATTGAACGAGGTGGGTAAACCTCTAAATAACCCGTTAAATAGAAGAAGAATAGCCATGTAAACGCCTGAATCCGATTAAACTAATCGGACGGTGTAAATCCGTTCTGCGCGTGCGCGCGCGTTATGGCGAAAGGTTTGAAACTGGTCTGCAGAGGTTTACATGACGAGGTTTATACTCTGAGCTTTAAAAGACGGCGGTGGAACGGACGTCCAGCTTGTGTCTCAGAGCACGACGTCTTCCTTTATAAGTACATGTGAATGACGTTTTTATGAACCTGACATCAGTTTAAAGCCATTAAAAACACAAACGCGCCGACTGGAAACTCATCTCACGCCGACTGGACCTCACGTGATGTTCGCTGTCATGGTAACGTTCATTCTCAGCGCTGCTCCACGCATGCGCGTCATTCTGCATCGGATTACTTGCAGCGAGCAGGTAAACGAAGATTTTCATCAGATCGTTGAACAGAGTGAGAATAAACACCTCAGTCTGAATCTGTAATCCGATTGTTTTCAAACGGATTGGCAAAACTCTTTGCATGTAAACATAGCCATTCTCTTCTAATCTTAATACACAGAATAATAAATGACTAATTTTGGACAGTATCTTTATTAAACTGCCGCTCTGTAACTGTATTGAATGTAATCCAGCAGGGATGTTGGCGGCGCAGCATCTAAGTATGTACATCTAAGATTGGTCTGCACACAACACACCTCCAAAGAAAATGTTTCATACATTTGTTAAAACATTTACTCTCTAATTTGACACCTGAGTTTGTTTTCATTTATATACTTTTTCCCCCCTCTGGTAAATTTTTGTATCATTAAACTTTGTGATGTTGCAATCCACCAATAAATGTATACATTTTCTGCACTCAAAATTATACAGAAGATTGTGCTGTCAAGTTACAAGCTGAAAACTGGTCTGTTTTTCTTGCAAGTGTGATGTACAGTACTGTATTGTGCCTTGCTTAAACAGCAGTCTGGCCTGAAACATTCCTCATAACTTCAGCGTGAATGTGTGGAGCTGACCTGCTGAAGGTCATGTAGATGTAAACAAGTTGGTTTCTGTGACAAAAACATTGATGTCCTTGTTGCTTAAATTTAGGGGAAGGGGGAAAACTGTCTAAATGTATTTTGGCTGAACTTTGAAAAATATTACACTGAATACAATACACAAGAAAAAAAAGAGGACAAGAAGTCTTTATTCAAAAGGGCGAATAAAGAATTCATCAAACGCAGCATTAACTGAACTTACAGCAGGGCTTCTTAGCACATTCAATCAGATCACCTTAAAGGTCATTTTTACAGATTAAACAAATACATCTCAATAGGTGGTCCTTTATTTATTTTTGCTCCCAAAACACATACAGAAAATGCTGTGTCTGCATGTTACTGTTAGTTATTTCTGCAGAACTGTCCTTATTCTTGTCCTGTAAAAATACACCTGATATTTTTTAAAAACCCATATAAATATCTTTGGATTAAACATATACAGTGTGGCTTGATCTCTGAAGGCTGGTCAGTGTTTGGTATGAATGAGGAAATACATTAAATATTTGTGGTAATGCTTCATCTAAATTTAGTCTAAATGATGAGATGTAGGACAAATTAGCACATCGCTAACTGCCCCTACCAGATTTCGTGCATTTTTAGCATTCTAGATAAAGTATTCCATAAGCTGTACATTTTACCCTTGACACGCTTGGATTTAAAATCTTTATTCTGTGTCAAATATGATTACTTTTGAAAAAGTGTCGACTAAAATCAAGGCATTCTCAGTGACAGTAAAGAGCACTTTTGCTGTTTTATAGTACCTCTGATTCTCAACAAAAATAACCTGTCATATCCAGTAGGTTGATCCTAACATTGTGATCCTTCACACACATAGAAACTCAATATCATTTGAAATGAACTGCACACTCTAAATGAACGTACAGTATTTTCATAAACTGAGCTCTTTGTTAGACTGAACAGGATTTTTGCCTACTCTCACAACAGAAGCTATGAATGCATTTGTGGACAGGTCAACTCCATATATCCTCAATACCAATATCCTTCTACAACAGGTCTAATGATGTGCTAATTGTATTGCACATTACAATAATCTGCTCTAAGACTTCACACCATTAATATACAAATTTACCACAAACTGAATATGCTGTTCTTTCTCCTGCCTGCTGTTTCTCCTGAGCCTAACACCATGTGCTATATCCCTAAAAGTCATAGCTAAAAAGACAAGAAATACTCAAGAGAATTCTTAAGTACAAGTACTCTGAAAAAATATGGCAATATAATCTTTCTAGAAAACCGTTTAAATACCCTCCCCCATTGAAAAAATAAGCCCAACTAATGATTAGTACTACTGTGCTAAGTTCAAATAATTTCCTAAAACAAACAACATTCCCATATAAGGTACTCAGAAAGGCTTAAATAAGAGTGATGAGAGTTTGTTGTATTGCATTAGTTGACTAATGGCAATGTGATGGTGTTAGATTGTACAACTGATCCGTCTCTGTCTACAGACTTGTTAGTGCCTCTTATTACCATTAATATTGACACATTAGCATGATTTTGTCACTGCTAGTTCAAACCATGCTAACTGGCCTCTGTTGTCATTTTACAGTCAGCAAAGGAACTCTGGGTCTAAGCAGTTTTTCTCTGGGAAAATGAATGGCATTTGCTGTTATGCTCTGTGCTGACAAAACTTTTGTTAAAAATGTATTCTGTGTACATTTTTCCTCCAAATGTCTCTGGTTGTTTAGCAATCAATAATCTAAAAAAATAAGGCAAAATGAAAGCTAACACTCGACATGCAACCTCACTAAAATACCACAAATAAACCCCCATGCTAAACTACCAGTGTGGTACGCTGCAGTTTGTTTAGGGATGTGCATTCTGACTGACTTTGATATTCAAGTAAGAGTTTATTAGGGAAATCAAAATAACTGAAGAGAAGAGAAAAAAAAGATTTTAGCTAAAATTTAAATTTAAACACGTTTTATTATTCAAAAATAGATGAGAGAAACATAGGATTGCGTGTCAGATGAGTAGCATAATGGAGACTGCCACTTCAGAACAGTTAATGAGTAAAAACAATACAAATAATTGCTACCACTAAATACTGATTCATACTTGTCACCTTCTACAGGTGGACCTTTCTCCTGAATGAACAAGTCTGCATGTTAGCTTGTCAGAGGAATATGTGTTCACTGTTTCTGTAACTAACAACATTATTTAACAACTATTTAGCAATAAAGGCTGTGCTGTTTCTACCTTCCCGGTCACATCCCTGGAAACACACTCAAGCTCAGGATGTCGTGTTTTGGAGTTGCAGGTATGACATACTTACTTGCAAATACGTGCAAAACTTTCACATTATATTCTGTTAAAACATAAAATCAGCATTTCTGTATAGTTTCTCTGTCTTTATGTGACAAAACAGAATGAATACCCACAGTGATTTCAGTATTTGAATACTGGCACCTCAAATGGTTAATTGAATATTCACTACTTGCTAGTAGCATGCCTGTAGCATTATTCATATTTTGACTACTTAATGACCTCATAATACAAATAATCCAGAGACATTCAGGGGGAAAATGTACATACAGTGAAATGTATCAATTTTGGAAAATTTCTCTTAACCACAAGATAACAGATATATTCAAAACATTTCCCAACGGTATTATATGACATAAATTTAGAGGTTTGTTCACTGTTAATGAGTGAAATGGTAATTGGCAGTGCTACCTCCCACTGCTTCCTCTGTGTGGTATTATCTCATCTTATTGACTTCAGAAATGGTCAAGTGAACCAGTAAATATCTGCAGCACTGTAGATGAGAGAAAGAAGGCACTACTTTCTGTATTAAGGCCGAATGAGGATACAAAAGGCATGAGCTGTGTATATTTAAACTGGCTGGACGCTACAATCGTATCATCTGCTGTGTTTTGAACCACCGCTACCAACCTGAAACTTCTCATCTTTCAGTCTTTGGTTTTTGCCTGGAGCTGGAATTTCAGTACTGTTGAGCAGTACTGTGTTTCCAGCCAATGTGGGCCAACGTGTCTCTTTCACTGTGATGCGAAACTCCATACCAGCAAGGCTGGTGAAAAATAAGAGTTGATTATGAAAGCTGATAAAGCTTAAAAATTGACCGTGTCTGAAAACATAAAAAACAGAATTTCCGTGTCTAAAAACATAAAAAACAGAACAGCAATGGGTTTAAGAGGTATCTTCATCTAGTAGTACTGAGGGTTTAAGATAAAGAAAAAAGTCAGATTTAAGAATTAAAAATGACAGTGAACTAATAGCAGCTCTACTCCTCCATGGTATGGTGGGAAAGAATTGAGTGTTCCTGTGCAATAGCTGCTAGCTCTTTAAGGAACTCTGTGAAAATGACTGTAGCGTACACCTCTGTCCGGTTAGGAGGGACCACAATCTTGGGCTGGACAGGTGGGTTCTTCCGGGTCCTGCCTGCAGCAGAACTAGAGAAACCTTCCGTATTGTGAGGGCTGTTGGAGCCTGGAAGCAAATCTACAGCAGGACAGAGATTAGCCAAAGATTAATCAATTCGACTGAAACAATGGACTGTGCATGTGTGCTCAGAGTAAGGGCATTTGCATATACCTTCCTACATTTCTGCATAATTCAGAGGCTTAGATATAAACAAAGTCCCTCAGAGTGGTTTAATGTGAAATGGTTAATTTATAGAAAAACATACCGACTTAGATTCTTAACAGTGATCATGACAGGAACCAAGGATCACTATACCATTTTATTTACTATCCAAAACCATCAGTCATGTATGTTTTAGACCTTCTCAAAATTATCGTAAAACATCTCAAACATCAAGCAGTGTATTAATAACATATTAAACATATTAATAACATTTCACATAGTAATTTTAAGTGAGGTAGCTTTTATTAGAGGTGAATGTCTGGTTCTGGTCAAACACCACTGTTAGTAATTCTAAGTTTCTATAGAACAGAGCATTTCACAACAAACCACTGTGAATTATTTTGTTTACATCTCAACCACTGACTTATAATGAAATATTAAGAAATTATTATTAATCATCATCCACCACAAAAATTAAGAGCTCAGACAATTAAGAGTTCAATTACACTTAAAATCATGCTTATTGCCCTTCTTGATTATGTTTCCTAATTGTTTTCTTTTGTTTGACTTATAAATGTATTTTTTAATGGGTGAAAAAACCCTGCATGATTTGCATAGTGCAGAACTGTCAAAGTAGAAATGTCCAAAAGGAAAACAGGTGTAACAAAGCCTTTTTCTTCAGGCCCAGGGACTAATCTAGAAGAAAATATTCAAGCGGTTATGCAATGAGGAAAAAACATAAATTAAACACAGCTTTTATTTTCTTTTTTTGGTGCAGAGATATTTGTTTTTATCATATTTTTCATCTTATCATGGTTAGAATTTCTGTGTAAAAAGTTATTGCTCCCATCTGGTTATTCAGAAAACAGCACACTACATCACTGTATTCTGATGGAGGTAAATACATTAAAAGAATAGGACAAAAACATAAGATATTACCAGTGTACTTTTCTTCTGAAAATACAGTGTCAAAGGACCAGGTACAGTTTAAAATCTTTCAAATTTTAATTTAGTGGTTAAGATGTCAACAGCTATTTACAGTGGTCTGATGTGAAATGGCCAAGACAGATTAGTTGGCATGACTATACTCTGCAGAGCCAATACAGCCACCCTCCACCAGCTGTAACAGTCTAAATGAACTCTGGAAGAATCAAGTTGCACAGGTTCTTGAATAAAAAAGCTCAGACTATAACTCAAAATGTCATGTTTTCTATTCTGGATGTTTATTTAGAGGGCTGCAATATTGATCAGGGCTATCTAACAGTGACGTTGGTAGGTGGTCTAGACTTTTGCACTGGAGGTGTTATGAGTAGATGACAGATCCTGACCTCTGAGTGAACTCTCTCTGGCTAGTAGGCACTGCTGTGCAGCTGTAAGGAGCTCGGGGAAGTCCTTCCTTGTGGCTGCCAGCTGTTCTATCTGGTTCTTCAGAGAGGCAAGCACCTACAAAAAGTGAAAATGTGTAAAAGAAAAGGATTTACCATCCTGGCTGTGCTAAAGCTTAAATGGTGTTCGTTTTCATCCAGCAATTGAATTCATTGTAAGTCAAAGGGAACAAATCTTTATCAGCTGACTGACATGAATGAGGCTTTCATCATCCCAATCAGAAGCTTCTTTATGAGTCATTCACAAAGCAAAAGCAGACATGAGCTTTAAACCTGGCTTGTGCACCAGACACTGTTGCAGAACATCATTCCGCTTTCATCTCCTCTCCTCTGATGCGTGTGTGCCACTGCATCATTTGTTTTTCTTGATTACAAACTGTGCTGTTAATTATGTATGACAGGCGGACATAGCCCTCAGAAACACTGTTAAACCAGCTCAGGTTCCAGTGGAGAGGGATGAACCTTGTTTATGAATGTTTTTGTTTTTTCTTCGTGGGATTTCAGCTTTCAGTGACAACACATTCAGTGTCAGTCATTACAGAGGATTACACTATGGGTGGTTGCTACAGAGCCAATTTGGGATGACGGTTAATTTCTTTATTGCACTGATAAGAGATCTATGGTTTGTACCGAGCTGCAGTACCTGGTACAGCGAACGGACGCTGGGCTGGAAGACCATGTTGGTGTTGAGCAGGAAAGACCGCAGCAGGGGCTGAGGATATGCAGCTAGTTGTGCCAGAATACCTGTTAGCAACAGGTTCACATGGAGAGAGTTATCCAGCATGTTCTCCAACCGAGAGAGCAACACGCTCACAAATGGACCTGAAACAACACACAAACACAATTAACAGTATGTTGGATGTCAAGACCACCTTTACACACATACAGACAGAGCACAAGGGACTTTTGCTCTCAGACTGTATATGTGTATAATATATTTTTTACACAGCCATTCAAGATCTGTTTCAGTAAGACGAGGATCAATCTCCCCCTGGGAATAGTCTGCAGGTTGGCTAGAATTGCATAAGCTTCATCGTTCTTAAGTTCCCCTTCTGGTGCAGTACTGACCCACTTGTGGAAGGTTCCCCCTCAGTAACTCCAAATTGCCTCAGATCACACAATGTTGGAAATCCCACTGAAAGCACCGACTACATCTCTTCAAGAAAGCGACACATTGCATAATTGCATAATTTTAAACAACAATCCAACACTAAGGGGCACCAATATCCTGTTAAACCAAGTTATAAAAATCAAATATTTATGCCAAGTTCTGTAGAACTTATAAACAGAGCTATACCTCCATTTACAGCAACTGCATAGCACAGTGGAAAACTCGCAGCTTTTACGTTAGAGTATGGGGCTTAAATCCCTGCCTGGGCAGTAAAGATGCAGTCACACTGGACTGCCACCTTACTGTTTTCTTGTCGAGGTGAAGAAGTTGAGTACAGGCAGTAATGATGTGACGTGGTTTTGAATATATGTATGATGTGGTTTTTGCAGAGAATATTGTTTGGTAAACTGTAAATGTTAGCTGGTTAACTAGATTATATATTGACTAAGCAGCAGTTTCTCTGTTTAGTTTATTTTAGAAAAAAAACACCACTGCTCACCTTCCTTTTCTGTTAACTGACACATCCCAGGTTCATTAAGCAAAATTAAACACTAATGGAGTGAATTTTGTTTTTTTCATTCCTGTGTCCTTCCCTATTCATGTGTTCAGCGTGACCATGGTGTAACGCAGGTAGTTTAGGATTTCTTGGGGAAAAACTCTAAAACATGATTACATTGTTTCTATTGGAAAGAGTTTTGGCAGCATGTTACAAATAAATTAGGTTGTATTCACATTTAGGTTGCTTTTTAATCCCCTTGAGCAAACTGTCCCGCAAAGCTGTTTGTGTACAAGCCTGGATAAGACTTGAGTCTAAAGCAGGTGAAGACAGAGTCAGAGTTCAGTACCTTTTCAAATCTGGGAGAGTTATTTGAAAGTCAAGCTGCTGGTGTTTTAAAACAACTTATTGTCACTGCTGGACTGAGAATAGTCCACCAACCATAAATATTCAGCCAACAGTGTCCTGGGACCACTGATGAAGGACTAGAGGATGACCAACACAAACTGTGCAGCAGCAGATGAGCTATTGTTTCTGACTTTTCATCTGCAAGATGGACTGACAAGGTAGGAGTGTCTAATACAGGTGGACAGTGAGTGGACACAGTCTTTAAAAACTCCAGCAGCACTACTGTGTCTGATCCACTCAGAGCAGTGCAACACACATTAACACACCACCACCACCACGTCAGTGTTACTGCAGTGCTGAGAATTAATAGTACCTGCTCTGTGAGGGTCCTTGGGGGTCCTGACAACTGACGAACAGGGTAAAAGGGGGCTAACAAAGTATGCAGAGAAACAGATGGACTACAGTCTGTAATTGTAGAACTACAAAGTGCACTCATGTAGTAAGTGGAGCTCATAAAGACAATGAGAATAGAAAGAGGTGGTCATAATGTTATGCCTGAAACTCTATAGTACCTTTGTAACGGTGTGTTATTTTGCATAATGTGCATTAAACAGAGCATAAAATAACTTCTAAAGATGCAGAAATTAGTCTGTCTGCTCTTACCTGTAAAAGGTATGGTGTGGTTCCTGCTGCCAATGCGAGGTTTGTTCCCAAACGGCAAGGGAGTTTTCTCTGCTTCTGGCGTTTCTGCTGAGAACAAGCTGAAGTCTACTTCATCCTCTTCTTCCTCCTTCGCCACTACTGGACTCCTCAAATCTTTGTCTGATTTTGTTGGACTGGCTGCTTCTACCACCAGAGTCTGAATTAGATCCTCATACTGAGTAACTAGGTCATCTCCTTCTGGACACCTGGCCATCACCTGGAACCCATCTTTCTCTTTGGAGTGGTTCTCCTTGTCTGTCGATATCTTGGAGATGCTTAAACCATTACACATTTGAGGTTTCTTGTTAGGAGAACCAGACTCAGAATTCTGAGTACTGGGATTACTTAATGGTTTTCCTGGCGTTTCTACAGCTGGTTGGGTGTTAGCATGATTGAATTTAACTTTAGCAGAGTCCTGAGCATCCTTTTGGGCCACCAGATTGTAGACCATAACATCATTTTGGAAATCTGACTCCTCAATGTAGGAGCCCTTAACAATCATGATTGCCGTCCTCCGCAATTCCTGGATGTGTTTTGGGGGCTCCTCCAGGATCACAGCAGGAATTACTTGTTCTTCTTCCAGCTGTGCTTGTGCAGGACACGCATCATAGCTATCGTCCCACTCCAGTTCCAGTACATTGGCATTATTGAGGTCATTAAGGGTCTGTGGGTTCACCCGAGACAGATCTTGTGGGCGTTTTGATGCCCTCTGGGTGGCAGTGGAGGTACATACCCGACTCCCTTCCTCCAGCGTACTTGGCTGGTACTCATCCGGAGGCGGGTTTTCACCATCATAAGGGGCGGACCAAACCTGACATGCCCGCATGCAGCTGCTGATGCCATTTCGGGCATCATACAGATAGTGCAGGTAACTGACATCCAGGTAAATCTCTGAGCCAATCACACAAGTGTGGCCGCAGTCATCTTCTTCTGACAATGACTGCTTGGTTTCTGCAAAGTCAATGGAAAGTTATATATGTTCCTACAACAACTAATATATGTATCACTTACTTTATTTTTTAATCTCTTGAACCCTGAGGGTCCTTATGTTGGTAAACACTTCAATTCCTCATTCTCAGAACCACAGATCTTACTAGTTTAATAGTAAATACTGCATAATTCATAGTAGACACTGAATGATTTATATTTGTTACTAAATAATTCATAGTAGATACAGAATAATTCATACCAGTTATAGAATAATTCACAGTAGGTACTCAATAATCCATAGTAAGTACTATGCATTATTTAGTAAGTACTATGGATTACTAAGAATAATTAATAGTAGTTTCTGAAAAATGTATAGTAACTACTCAATAATATACAGTAGATACTGAACATTTTGTAATATAAACTAAAATAGTAATAGTTACTGAATAATAAATATTAAGATTAATATGTGCTCTGTTTCATCAGTGCAATGTGTGTCTTTAGTAATTTATACACTGCTATTTTGTTTGTATAAATTATTCTTGATTGTGGCTTGGTTGTTTCTGTAATTATTTGCTGACAGGTTAAAGGGTTCCATTCTCAATTAAACTATAAATGTACACTAAATATGGTATCTACAAATAAGTCGAAAGCAGGCTTCATATTTTTTATGTGGTCACTGAGATCTGCATGTGGGAAACACTGTGGTCATTCAGAAGAAAAGGTGGTGAAAATGTTCCTGTCACTCCAATGTGCAGAAAACGCAGCGTGAAATTAGAGAACAAAGAGAACAGCAGAGCTTCTGTAATCCTAATTTGATCCTAATTTATTCTGTTGAGTCTCACTAATCACCACTGCATGACTCTGAGAAAAAGACTAAAATAATGGATTTTATGTCAGCCTGTCTCAGTTCATCCTAAAATATGAACAACTTCACATAAGTTTTAATGGTTACACTAGAATTCATGTCCAGCAATAATTTCTAATAAATTTAATAATTAGCATGAAATACTTTTATTATTTTGTGGTATTAACTGCTAATAAAATTTTTTTTCAGAACATTTTTCTAATAAAATGAATTTCTAGAATGAGGTTCTTATCTGGAATTAATTTATAATACAATTAATATCCAGAACAAAGTTATAATAAAATTACTACTCACAATGAAGTTACAATGAAATTAATATAATGAAGCTAATATAATAAAATTAATAAGATTAATAATAAGACTAATATCTTGAATTATGTTACAATCTTAAGGCAGATAAATATTCAGGCAGATTATTATTTGTTAGCCATCTTTTGACCTGTTCTTCAGTTGCCAGGATCCCCATGGACCCTAAGATTATTAATCCTTACTAACTTCTTCATGCTCCCAAGAAACTTAAAACACTGAATAAACCATAAATACCTTCTTGTGATTTTGTAGTAACATTTAAACCTACTTTTTAGTTATCATGGAATAAAATGAAAGCGAAAAGAAAAAGAAACTGTAATTCTGTAATAAGAGATTTTGAAATGTAGAGTGGTGTATATTACCCATCGTTCCTGAGTGGGGTCCATTGGTGCCCTTCGACCACAGAATAGAGTCCAGTTGTCTGAGAGGTGGAGGGACAATCTCTGGAGAGCAGCAGGACGGGGTGAGGGTCAGGATTTTAGTGGCCGAGACAGAGTAACAATCTCTCTCTTTCAGCACCTGCCGCTGACTCCGCATCATGTGATTACAGGGGATCAGATACCTGCCAAAAAAGAACACCATCCAGTAAAAGTATGGTAACCTTTACAGTGGCATAAGCACTTCAACAGTCAGTACTGATAATGCCTACTCAAATAAGAGCACTTCTACTCTTCTTCTGCAGGCATAATTTATTTCAATATACAGTCAAATGCAAAAAATAAAAAAATACCCTGGCCAACTTCTATTTTGTTGATTTTCCAAGTGAAATTAAGGCAACACGTCTTCTGCATAGAACAAACGTATATATTTACATTTTACAGCAACATTTAGTGCGCAATTTCCATTTGCTGGGTTTAACATATTGGAAAAAAGAAAAACCTAACATATAAAATATGCCATAATGTCAATATAACTTTTTGCACAGGCCACATGTGCTTGTGTTTTCTGACTGGGACTGTATTCTGCTGGTAGGGTAGGCTCTGAGTTTTTATTTACTTCTACTTATTCTTATTCTGTATTCAAATGCTAAATTAAGACCCATCTCTTTGTGAAGCAATCAAATTAACACTAAACTAGCACTAATTTAAATGTGTTGCATTGCACTTATGCTACATCTTAATTCTGTATTTTGTATCTTTCTTTCTAGGTACCAGCACTAACTTTTGTTTTAGACAGTAAGCAGCTAAGTATATACAAAATCATAATTTATAGGGTACTTTCTATTTGGAGGTGGCTGTGGCCTTGTGGAAACAACTGTTAATTCTTTTGAGAATTCAGAATTTAAAAAATTCTTTTAATGTGAAGTTTGGAGATTTAGATTGATCATAAATCTGAATACAATAACTAAACATTGAATAAAAATACAATAAATAAATACATAAAAACATCATTCAAAAAAATGTTGTCCCACATTTTTATGTCATTAATGAAACACAAAATTTGAGTACATTAGGCAGAGCCTTATTTTAGTCACACTCTTGCATTTTAGAGTAAAAAGTCTCTCATGGCCACATTGCGAGCAGTTAGACCTTATTGTTTTAAAGTAAATGTTTTCCAAAGTCTGATAGCCAGTGGGTAACATTAAGTTTGTCCCCACCACTGTAAAGAAATCTGGATAGTGAACCACTTTGTATCAAGCCACTGTGAATGACTGTTTACATCTCAACCACTGAACTGTGCAGAAATTGTGAAAAATTGATGGAATTTCAATGCGTATGAGAAATACTTACTTTAGTATGAGCTGCAGCATGACATCCTCACAGTAAAGGCTGATCAAAGTGTGAAAAAGACCCAAAGAGACTGTTCCCAACTGAAACATCAGAAAAACGTAAGTGTTTTTGGAGAAATAAACGTACTTGGCTGGCTTCTTGGACATGGATTGAGCCTGGACAGCAAACAAATTATAAAAGCAATATGATGTATACAATTTTGTCATTTTTATAAGTTATAAAAGGTATCTATCTATACACAAAACGTGTATAGTTTAAAATTAGTTTATTAATGTTGTTTATTTAGGTCATAAACACTGAAGTTTAACATCATAAATGACTGAGTTTAGTATTGGGCAAACAACAAGTCAGTGTTGCTCTTTTTATTTTATGTGTTGTGATTGATGCAAATTATTTTAAAGTGTTTATGAATGAATTAATAAGCATCAATAAACTAATTTCAAACAATTCATAAACATTTTATTGGGGTAATGTTGTTTTGAAGTGATGTCTAAAAACCTCACATCTCCAAAACATCCAACTTATAGGAGATAATAAAGCATCTATATTTAATATGTTATTATTAAAAAAAGCCAAAAACTGATGTAAAAAATATTTTTAAAAATACTGAATAGTTCACACAGTGTAAAGGGTAGCCAGTGTTTCCTTAGCAAAGACCAAACCACTCTGAAAGACAGCAATAACAGTCAAACTGAATGCTAGCTACCTGGAAAGGTGTGTTGATGCGGCTGACCAGTGTGTCCAGGATGTGCACATTGTCATAACGATGGAGGAGGATGAAGCTGAGGAAGGTGTGCAGCAAGGCAGGTTCGGTCACACTCCGCAAGAAGAGGTCCAGATATGCTGTCGTGGTCATCACTTCCTCTACAGTGAGCTAAATAAACAACAAAAAAACTATATACCAATGTTCTACTTAACACATCAGAACAAACTATGCCTAACTGCACTCAACATAAAACAGAAGTATATTAAGAAAAGTAAGTTTCATTTAAAAACACGTTACTCTAAACAATGTGAGGAAAACAGAATGTGTTAGAAGTGAACAGCGCACACTCACTTTATGCAGTGCTGGTGCTAAAACAGGCACCAAAAAACCATTGCAGATGTAACCAACCAGCTGATCTCTAATGGACGGATGAGCCACCTGCAAAAAAAAAAAAAACAGCATATAAACAATGCATCTGTGTAATTTACCTTTATAAACATAAAATAGAGGTTATATTGAAATGAAATGAACCTTTATTGTCATTACACATTGTACTTGTACATTTGCGCAACGAAATTGGTTTACAGCCCCCCCCCCTTCTTGGTTCAATAGAAATAGAAAGTTAAAATGTAAAATAGAAAAGTTTTAAAGTATAAACAAATTAAATAATAGATTAGAACTACGGTTAACTATACAGGCGTAAGCATAAATTAACTAAGCGCTCCTATTTACATACTAAGCTTTCCTATATACACAAGTGATTTCCTATATACACAGTGGAGAATTGACATATGCAGCATCAATTATTGCACATTATATTTTGTTGTTAGCAGCATGGGTCATTGCACTTATCCCTGTAGGCAGACAGAAAATATTGTACATTTGTGTATCTGTATAATGACTGTATAACCGAACATATTCTTGGAACATGCAGTACTTAAAAGAAAAACTCAAAACAACACACAAACTCTGCAAAATCAGCTCAGTACATTCAATCATTAACCATTCTACAGTTGCATTAAACTCTCACTCTCCCTCCCTGCTACTCCTGTCCATTCCACCCCTTCATTCTCCTCTTGATGCAACCTGCACTCCACTCCTTCCTTGTCTTTTGCTTCAACTATCCTGACCACCCTTCCCCATCCGGATTCATTTTCTTCTCTCTCACTGGACATGGCTACAGACGCTTTCCTTTCTTCACTCTCATCTGCAATTAACTTTGTGTCCTCTCTCCTCCAGGCCAGCAAGATCTTAGCCACCTGCCCCCTGGCTAGGTGTTCTGCACAGCAGGAAATTCCAGCTCGACTCGGATCTCCACTCCTACCAATCTCTCCTTTCCAAGCTCTCACTTGAAGTTACTGCTGCAAAGTCATCTTTCTACAGAGGGAAACTAGAAGCATCAGTATCTGATCCACGCAAGATATTCAGCATTTTCTCCTTTTTCCTCAACCCTCCTCTCTCACCCCTGAGGATTAGGTCACCTTCTTTGAGGAGACAGTTGACGGAATCCACCAGTCTTTTTCAATTCCAGTAACCCAAACCACTGCTGCCCTGCATCAGATGTCCTTGTCATCAGCAGTCCTTGTCATCAGATGAAGTTCCATCAACTTTCAAGACTGCAAGAGTACTTCCCATCCTGAAGAAGCCCACACTTGACAGCTCTGATGTCAACAACTATAGACCAGATATTACTCCTTTCTTCCTGTCTGTGCTGTCTATAATCAACTGTCTCTCTTTCTCACATCGAACCAGCTCCAGGACCCCTACCAGTCTGGTTTCAAACCAGCACACTCAACAGAAGATGCTCTTATAGCAGTGACTGAGAAGCTCCAATCAGCAAGATCAGCCAAACAGCCATCTGTCCTGATTCTTCTTGACCTCTCAGCAGCTTTTGACACAGTCAAACATACAATCCTTCTGGATGTCCTCAATAACCTTGGAATCACTGGCTAAGCATGGAAGTCGTTCAAGTCTGGAGGATCTTTCTTATTAGGTAACATGGAGAGGGTCCACATCGGTGCTGGGTCCTCTTCTCGTTTCTCTTTACACTAGCTCTCTTGGTGATGTAATATCATCTCATGGCTTCTCTTATCATTGTTATGCTGATGACACTCAAGTAATGCTTTCTTTCTCACCCTCTAGCACACAGGTTTCCAGCCGCATCTAGGCATGTCTGTCTGACATCTCTTCATGGATGGCAGCTCACCACCTGAAGCTCAATCCTAGCAAGACTGAGCTGATATTCATCCCTGCAACTACAGGTCCTCCTCATGATCTTGTCATCTCATTCGAGAAACTCTCTAATTGTTCCATCTGTAGAGGCAAGAAGTCCAGGGTGTGATTCTGGATGGCAAGTTATCGTTCTTGACTCACACCGCGAACCTAACTCGGTCATGAAGATATCTCCATGTACAACATGCTGAGGATCCACCCTTTTTCACTCGAGAGGCCACCCGAGGGGCTAGTGCAGTCTCTTGTCATCTCAAGGCTTGACTACTGCAACTTGCTCTTGGCGGTCTTCCCATGCAGGCCTCTGCAACCCATCCAGAATGCGGCAGCATGGCTCAATCTTCAGTATCTTAGAGATCAATTTATTGACTTTGGTGTGCTTCTGTGAAATTATGCTTCTGTTAAGTCAACTACACTATTAGCTGCGTGTTAGTGCTGTTTCGTATTTCCTGCATGACGGCATTACAGAATTCAAGCGAGTTGAGGAATTGGATGAGAGCAGGCACCTGCTGCCATCCTCTCATGTTCAAGACAGTGCCAGTCTTCATTGGGCACCTCCAGCTTAGTGGGGCAAAGATGAGTACAGACCACTCAGACCTGTAGCTATACCTGTAAGGAGGGGAAAAAAACAAACATACACATTATTACTAAAAAAATAAAGTTAAACACAGTTTAAAATAAATGCAATGTGACAAAATATATCATGTTATAAATACATGTTAAATAATGATTTATTTTAATATTATACCATTCACAATAAACAACTCTTTTCCAAATAATGTAGCTAGTCAACAGTATTATGTACCAAGTTATGGTTGCCAAGCAAAAAATGATCAAAGAATAGGTTTTCCATTGTTTTTAATAAGCTGTCGCATTTATACAGAATTTAGCTGTGTGCAGTGATCTGCATGCACACTGAGAGTCTCAGTCAATCAAATCTTACTTATTTTAAATGGATTTTTGATAGACATTTCCCTTAGAGGCAAGACAAGTCAGAACAGTCAAGAAGAGGGTGTGTATGATGCCTGTACACACTGTACAGATGACATTGACACATGAATCATCATCAAGTTTTAATGTAGTTAAATCCCCTATGCCATTATATAACACCACCCAAGCATGCCACAGCACACCTTACATCTTCACCAACAAAGCTCCAACACAGACCTTTAAAGTCAAGCTTTGGCCTGACTGTACCTGTGCAAATGCTCATATCAGTTTGTGTCTGCATCCTATGTCCAAATGTATATACTTCTGATTAGTGAATTAAGGTCTTCAAGGACTTTAAGGTCACCCTTTTCTTTGAAGATTATGCAGGCAAGCACTGATCAATAGATTGGGTGCACACTGATCAGCTGCACTAATATCTAAAGTAACCATGGCCAGTGCCAAGCATAAGGCCAGAGGGATATAAACTTCCCCAGCAATGGAACAGCATTCTCTAAAGTTTAAGGGTCTCCATTGAATACCTTTGGAATGAACTGGAATGCCGTTTGTGAACCAGTCTAGTCAGTCAACATCTGTACCTGACCTCAGTAATGTGTTTCTGGCTGAATGCAATCAAATCCTCACACGAATGTTCCAACATCTAGTGAAAAACCTTTTGAACAGTTGGGGCTGTTACCGCAGCAAAGGGTGACAACTTCCTTGAATTTCAGACGATTTCTTAAAAAAAGGGCATCAGTTTCCAATAGCTTACCGACACTTTGGGCCAATGGGGGGGGTGTCCAATTCAGCAGCTTATGTACTAATAACATAATGCAAAGCCATGCAAATGAGCACAGCTGCAACTTCATGATTAACATACGAGCAGGGTGTTTAGCTCACATGCTTCCTGTAGGAAAGTTTGTTTCCACCAAAGATCAGGGTTATTATAGGTTTTAAATGTTCATTACTTTTTGTTGTTAGTTTTTATTTTGGTTTTAAATTTGTTTTTAAATTAGTTTGTAAGTTTGGTTTCATATAGTTTTAAGGTGCTGTTAATGGTCTAAATTTTGTTTTTATTTGCTGAAAAGTAACAACTGTACATTTTTTTTAGATTCAGTTTTAGCTATAGTCTTAGTATTATGATTAACATTAGGTTAACAGGTATTTGTAAGCATGGAACAAAATGAACACAGCCAAACATAGAAGAGTTCTAGTTTAAACTCTTATTCCTGCACTGAAAAAATGAAGACTAAATATAACTATAATCATAATGTCAAACAGGAATTCCAATAATTTTCAAAAATGGTACAAAATCTCTTAAAAAAATATGTAAACAAAGTAATTCAAAGTGGTTTGCTGTGAAAATCTCCATTTTAGACAAACTCATTAAGTCAAAATTGTTCACAATGGTGCTGACAGTAACCAGATGTCCACCTCTAAAAGCTTGCTCACAGAAAGTTATTAAATAAAATAGTTGTGAATACGCTACCTGATGTCGGAGATATTGTTTTATGATAGTTGTTTCATCCATTTATATTGGAGGGGGCATTGCAGGGTGTTGAGGCAAAATAATAATATAAAAAAAAAAAAATTCCCAATATTTTATCCTCATAGAAAAACTCAGAAGACACATATAGGCTCACTATCCAAATGAATGGGCTCATGTGGAGCTTTACAGCATAAATCATGGTTTGTAAATGCTTAAACATTTTACCTAGAAGAATGCATTCATTTCGTGAACAAAGAACAGCACAGATCATTAACATAGCTGTTATATTTCTGAGGACTTTCTAACAGTGCCTCATGCATTTTAAATACATAACTAAATGCAAACCACTTCACTCAGCCAATGAGTTGATCAACCAATCATCAACTAATCAGCACTCAGTAATAGTATAATACTAGCTTTCTATGGGCCACAATAAGTTTGCTGTAGAAAAAAGGAACTATACAGGTACTATTTGCTTTTTAGTGAAATACATCCTTCATCTAGTGAGAAACTATTTTAATTTTTATGTGTTTAGCCATTTGGTTCCATTCAACCCATTCACTGAGGACTTGCTCGCAGGCGCCCTCTGGAGTTTTGAAGTCATGTTTTGGATATAATGGGAAAAACAGGAAGTGGCCAGGATCCTCTTAAACCAACTCCATGGCCATGCTTGCCCATTGTGACCCCTGGTTCTTATCACCAACACTATCAAATCACCTCTGAATGATTTTATTCTGAAAAAATTAAAATCAGTGCAATTCCCCCTTTAACATTACATAATCATTATAATCATCCACAACCCAATGTTCTGTACTTTGAGAGGGAAACTCTAATAATAGGACATGCAAATGAGGTGAAAACTCAAAAGAGCAGTGACCCCCCTTTGATCTTGTTATGGATGGTAAAGGTCACTTTTTAACACCGAAATAGTATTTGCAACAGCACAACACATTAGTAAATCTGACCCACTGTGTACTATAATTAATATTGGATTATATATGCATCAGATCTTGCACAAATGTACTGATTCACTCTAGATGTGGGTGAATATGCCAAATATTATCATGATAGTTCAAGACCTTTTCACAGTACACAATATGAATCACAATATTTAGTTTTTCAAGACAGAATAAGTTGTAACAGACAAAGCAGAAACCTGCCACATAAAATACTACGATAAAAGCAGAAAAAAATAAGAAGGACAAATGACCAAGGAAACTACAATGACTTACCTGACATTTTATAAACTGCACTGCACTAATTTCACTGAATATCTAATTAAATAGGCCTATGGCTCGACTTTGTTAGTCAGCGTTCAGTACTGATGATAATACCCAATATAGTGAGAAAAGTGTATTGTAACAATTTACCACGTCAATGACAACAATCTTTTTATATAATTTTTCCTCTTAATTAAGTCATATTTGTATTTAAGATCATAAATGTGTGGTCAACCAAGTCTAATTCCTCATACTGTAACCCACTGAGCAAAATAAAGCAGATTCTGATTCTAATACATTGTGATTTTCTGTCTGTGAAAAAGCAAGAACATTTCTGACTAATGTGCAGTAGGTGGATTGAATGTATAATTAATCTACAGCATCATGATCTGCAAATGAGCAATTATTACTATGACCAGTCACGCCATGGTTATGAACCCTAAACAAGCGGCTGTTTATGACTCATTTATAACAGGTTTTTCATCTAAGCCTGTACAGCCAGTTTCCAGTCATGTTTGTTTGTAATTGTTAACATTAAATGTGTAATTCGATACACAGCCAACATGCTTGCTTTATTCAGCATTACCATTCTGTCTTTAAGATGAGCCCATTCACTCAACAGGCCAAACTCCCTCTCACTCTCTAAATGCTAAATAAAAACATTAATGCATTAACACAAGTGCATTAAACAAAATCATCACTGTATACAGTTCTGTTTGAGATCAGCATGTTGAGTAAAAACAGAAAAATTAAAAAATGAGCCATCTGAGATGTGTTAAGATGAAATTTAAATAGTGCTATATTTATACTTCTTTCTTAGCTGTTATTAAAATAAATGAACAACAGCCAACAATATAAAAAATATGTATTTATTAATTACGCAAATTCTAGCTAGACACCAGCTACCTGCTCTGCATACTGCAACCAATTTACACATTATCACTGAATTGAAAGATACTGATCTTAGTTATTATTAAGACTTTGGTTTGAATCCAAGTCACCAAGTCTATTATTTATTTATTTTATTTTAATTTTTTACCTAATTTTATAACCAATTTTTATCTCCAATTCCACCCGCTACTAGGACTCCCCCAATCACATGATGCTACCGAACGGTAGGAGGGTGAAGGCAACACAGGCTTCCTCCGAGAACCTGTGAAAACCAGCCACCGCCTTCTTTTCAAACTCCTGCTCAGCGCAATGTCACGGGACAGCTGAACGCGCTCAGAAGAAAGCGCCAACTGCCATATCTGTTCAGTCAGCTAACAGACACCTACACTGACTAGTATCGCATTGAGTGATGGGGGGAGAATGGGGGCCATCCTACCCACCCAGAGAGAGCAAGGCCAATTGTGCTCTCTTGGACTCCCAACTACGGGTGGCTGTAGCATCACCAGGGATCTCCTGATGATAGGGTCAGCGCTTAGATGGTCGTGCCAGTCGGAGGTCAACAAGTCTATTTTCATAGAGTTTTCAGAGATGGTGATGATGATGATGCTTCAAAGGTGATAAATCATTGTGTTGGGAAAGAGAACTGAGAGGATAAATTACTAGAGAGGATAAAAACTAAAGGATAATTTTTTACTTTAAACAGCTCACTAAATGATAATAATATAATTTTATTCACTTTGACAATTAAAATAGTTGATTATTATGGAGAATTAATGAGTTTTTGAAAAGATTAACAGCTTGTGTTTAGCAAAATACTAACTTATTTTTATTTCTCTACTAAAAGGGGTATATATCATAATATAGATATAACACTACACATTACATTATTCTTCTTTGTAAGGCTCTACTTCCTGAAAGGAAATCAAGTCAGCAAATCTTTAACGGGCCCATATCATGAAAAAAGAAAAAAAATAGCCCACTTTGAATTAATACAGGGAGTGTCACCCGAAAGAGGCCCTGAATATTCTGTAATAACTCTCGCTAGAGTGAAGCAATCTGAACAAAACAACGTGCAATGCATTCCTCAGTATACAGCGCTTCAGACAAGCCGGGATGCCCGTGCGCTGGAGCGATAAGGTAAGCGCCAGGCGGTTTGCAACTTCCAAGTGCAATCCCTGTACCCCTTTATGTGCCTGGCAGAAAATGGAGATCACTTCCAACATCACAATCAGTTACAACATATGTCAAGGTATGTAGCGTATTTTTTTGGTTCAGATTGCTTTATCGTTACAACAAAATATTCGGGGCCTCTTTCGAGTGACCCTCCCTCTATTTTTTGTACACACATACTACACACACTGTCCAAATATACTATCGTACAGCGAGTGCACACATGTTTCAAACAGCACGCATATTCAAATAACATGCTTTATGCAAATGACAAAGACACCACATCGCCTCCTAAACTTCCTGTAGTGTAATAAAATCTGTCAGAATGGCTGTGTCGATCATACAAGCATTATACAGCACTAAAGAACTTCATCAGGCTTTTCCCATGACTGACGACTAAGCATTGCAGGCCTACACAATACAAGGCAAAACCAGGCAGCACTTACCGGACAGAAGTAAGTATTCTCAGAGATATGTTTGGCCACCACATGGTTTTCAGCAGACAGTGCCATGATGAGGAGCAGGGCATCTCTGGCCTGCTGCCCCACAGCGCCCTCTCTGTGGATGAAGGGGATCAGCAGAGAGAAGATGAGGAAGTTAGCAGCCCCCTGATCCTCACTGGTGTGGAAGAACAGTTCCAGGACTGAGGGATCTTTGGACAGGACGCAGCACAGCTGGTTCAGGAGCAGAACCAGCTCAGTCTCCACACTGCCTGCTGTGCCAGGTGTGCAGGGCTTCACAATATGGACAAAATATATAATTGTGATTATATTGTGATAAAACTGCAACAACAATATTCCTTGCAAAATATATACATAATTGTGAACTCTTGATGTGAGACAGTTAATGGCTGGCTTGCAATATGTTGACCAAAATTATTGATATTTCCTTGCTGGTGTATGAAAACAACATTAATAAAAAATTTTTTATTATTATTTATTCACAAAATTCAAAAACTCCAGCTGCCCTTTACACAATTTCACGACAGAATCTGAGAAACATAAAAGCATCATAAGGACGATGTGGTAGATTTCTCTGCTAAAAAAAAAAAAAAAAGTTGTAGTGGACAAGTACTGTTAGTATAACGTTGGTGAGATAAAGCTTAATCTGAAGCTTTTACTCACCTTAAGTAATCTAAAATGATTTGTGTAAGAAGCAAGACATGATTTTAATTATGTGTTTTTCCCAAGAGCTGAATGTGTGAATCTAACATGTAAGGATGTACCTACACAGCTCAAGAGCTGCATTTACAGAACAATCTCAGTTATGTTGGTACAATAAAAGTGGTATTTACATAGGACATCACATCGTCCAACATGTTTAACAGTTCAGTTATGTTATATGTGGGAATATTAGTTTCAAAAATCAAATGATTTTTTTAAAATTTGTGGTAAATAAGGTTTTACTTAAGTTTTTTCCATTTGGAGGCTGTTTTAACAGTAACTCAGTTAATTGTCACATATAACAAGCCTAAAGTCTGAATTAATCAGGCTGAATTCCACTGTAACATTCTGAAGTATCTAATATTCTACTTTTAATGTTTAATCTACTAATAAAG
The DNA here is from genome assembly GCF_015220715.1 of Pygocentrus nattereri. Taxonomy (NCBI): domain Eukaryota; kingdom Metazoa; phylum Chordata; class Actinopteri; order Characiformes; family Serrasalmidae; genus Pygocentrus; species Pygocentrus nattereri. Next base: position 14,365,501 of record NC_051232.1, read on the forward strand.
ATAAGATGGAAATAGTATCACATTAACATATGGACTGTTGACATATGGAGCAATAGGGCTCCAACAATAGGTGATTAGTGAATTACAAATTTGGTAAATCTCTACCAAAAGTTTGTGCACACCTGGTCAAATTCCATGTACCTGTTGATTTACTAAGTGAAAATAAGTAAACACATTTTCTATAGGTTTTATTGCACAATTACTGTTTATTTGCTACATTTAACAACCTGACACATGTGGCTTGTGCAAAATATATGGCACATTTTATTATTTTTCTTTTTAACTTACTTCTGTTTACAAAATCAGCATCTATGTTGGTACATGGACATGGAATTTGACCAGGGGCATTCAAATTTTTTGCACCTGACTGCCCCTATGTGATAGCAACTGTGCCGTACCACTGTGCCAGCTGAGCCAGAGCAAGATGACAGCAGCATCATCAATGGCCGTAGGATGGGTTTGTGGTGCAGCAGCGGCTGCCTGGCCTGAGCAATCAGCATCTCATACATCTTCAGCTGGTCTAGCTTCATGTCATCCGTGAACTCTCTCCTGAGGCTCCAGACAAAAAGCCTCTCCATCACATTCTCCATCACTACAAACTCCAGGATGGGCCCCATTGCTCCGTTCTGGCCACTCTCCTCCTCAATCAGCAGGAACAGCATGTGTTCCACATAGTTTTGCACTGCGCTCGCCTCATCACTGGGAACTGCACCCAAACGAGGGCCTCCATGACCTCCGATCCCCAGACCAGGGCCTCCAGTCCCTAGACCACTCCGTAAGGGGTCATGCTTCTCCAAGATCTTCACCACCTGATAACAGAGAGAGTTTCAATGCGAAGCACAGCACAGCTACCTACAGCTAAGGGATTGTTTAGAGGCAGTGCTAAGTACTAAAAGTATGCTGTAGAAATCAAGCAAAAGCCCTCCACTAACCTCTAATTGAACACAAATATATCATTCAGCCTTTCCAGTTTTATAGTGAGATTTTTTTTTATATAATAAACAAAATCTTTCCTATTTGGTTTATATCATATTTTAATAGTATTGGACACTATTACAAAGCAAGGGAAATCCACAAATTTTTAAACAAAAATTAAAATGTTAAGGCACAAACAAAGCCATTAAGAGGGGTTTGATGTGAAATGCTCAGTTCTAGACAAACTTACCATGTCTGGTGGTGATAGGAACCAGAAGACCACCTCAAAAAGCTCCCTCATAGAAAGTTATTGCATGAAATGTTGAGTATGCTACCTAATGTGACAGACATTGATTTATAATTGTTTTGAGAAGGATTTGGGTGTAAATTTTTTTTTTTTTTTACACAATTCATTCATAGTGGAAGCATACTTGGTGTGGTGAGCAAAACAGTCCCTGAAAACATTTTTTTCAGATTTTACAGTACTGTCCCATCATCAACATTACAAATAAAAACTCAGAAGACATGTGTAGGTTCACTGGTGGTTTTGGATAGTAAATAAAATGGTTTTATTTGTGTTGTAGATATTGTGACCCCTGGTTCCTATCACCGCCACAGTAAATAACTAGAGTCTCTACAAAGAACCATTTCTAAATGACTTTGACCAACCCTCAACCACAGAATTCATGAGAACTTGTGATAAGTTCTTGTGATCCCTTTTAACAAAAACATGGTTACATGGCTGCTCCAGTACTACTACCACTACTAACAATAATAGTAACTTATTAGCTATTTTATATTTGTAACTGTATAATTGCATAATGTAAACTTTAAACTCACAGTTTTGGTTTCTTTGAAAAACTCAGCACTGATGCACAAAATCCTTCTATTTTGGTTTAATTAGACCTTAGTGCAGTTTTTGATACCGTTGACCACAACCAGCGTCTTGAATGCTGGGTCAGCCTCTCCAGCACAGTTTTAGAATGAGGAGTCCCCCAAGAATCAGTCTTAGGGCCATTGCTTGTCTCTTTGTACATGCTACCTCTAGGTGATGGCATTAGGAAGCATAGTATAACACCCAGCTATACATTTCTATTCCTTCTGAAGATCAAGACTCTGTAGACAGACTAACCTGCTGTATGTCATATTTCTCAGTGGATGCTGCAAAATTACAGCTAAAAAATGCTGTAATTAAATAATAAAAAACTGAAATACTGATTGTTGGTACACAAAGTCAGAGAAACTTAGTTCTTTAGCTTCATATACCAAACCTGAAGTATGAAACCTGGGTGTGACCTTAGACTCTGAGCTCTGTTTTACCCCGCATGTAAACACAGTCACTAAAGTTGTTTTTTCATCATTTAAGAAATATTTTTGCTTCTGCCTTTTGTTCATGCATTTGTTACAAGCAGACATGACTACTGTAATGCTCTTCTTCCTGGACTTCCTAAGAAAACTATACATCCCTTACAACTTGTACAAAATGCAGCAGCATACTAACTAAAACAAAAAAAGACAGCTCACATAACTCCTGTTTTAAAAGAACTGCACTGGATGTCTGTATCATTCAGGACAGATTTCAAGTTTTTGCTACTGGACTTTAAAGCTCAACAACCTAGCAACTGCTTACATGACAGAGAGTCTGTCTGTTTACGTTCCGGTACGTAATCTAAGATTTGCAGATAGTGGCCTTCTACAGATACCCTCTGTAAAATACAGAAAACATGGACAGGCCTCTTTCAGTTATTATGCTTCTGAACTGTGGAATTCAATTCCACCTTTTATTAGACAGTCAAACTCACTGCTCACTTTTAAGAAGCACCTAAAACATCTCTTTCAATTAGCATTTAATTAAACAGAATGTCTCATGGTGTTTATCTTGTAATTTAGTCTCCTTCTTTTTCTTCTGAATCTAATTAAATACTAATGAATTCTTTGATAAATATGTTTTACCACCTGTCTGTAAAGCAGTCTGAGCTGCCACCGGCATGAAAAGTGCTATATAAATAAAATTATTATTATTACTATTATTGCCAGAGTGGTGTATTTATGTGTATATGCACTGCTAGGTGCACTGCTGTATATAATGTATACATTAGAGGCCAAAAGATTTCTGTAAATTAACACTCCATGTATGTAATTTACAGTTTTTATTGAATACAAATCATCATGTTTGTATTTAAAGATTAAAAGTATTGTAGTAATGCTAGTATTTCATTGTTAAGTTTTGATTGTAAATGAAAGGATTAACTTCTTGAAAATTAAAACAATAAATATCAAGATTGTTTTCTCAGTGGTATATAAGTAGATACAGCCAAGTGAGCTCTCTCATTTGTTAGAACTTCAGGAGCTGGACTAAAGGCCTGACAGGTTAGATTACCTACCAACATAATTAGGATGATTTGATTTACAATGGGTGGAACTAATTTTCATGAGTAGTCTGGAGGTTCTAGACACATTACTGACTGTGAATACGAGTCATAATTCAAGTAGATTTCAGTCAGTTGATAAAATTAGAAAACAGTGGCAGCAGCGCTTATGCCAGGACTCTACTGAAAAAGTCACTGTACAACTGATACATAAAGCTCAAATATATGTTCTTTCCGTAACAAACATGATCAGAAACTGACCACTCATGAATGGCTAGAGGACGGCCAACACAATCTGGAGGAGCTACAAGGGAAGAGTTTTTAATAAAGCAAACATTTCACCAATAAATAAACACAATGTCACATGTGTGGTGGCTGTTTCTGATAAAATGACCAGTAGGAGTAATAAACTAGACATTCAGGTGTTTCTAATAAAATGGCCAGGAAGTATGCATTACATTACATTACATTAGCATCTGCCATAGAGGCCCATTCTCTGGCTCTCCTCTCCTCTCTCTTGTACACAAAACAATGTAGGCAGTGTTCTGGGTCACTCTGTCAAGTCAAAAGCCTGCATGCCATATAAACACAATCTGCTGACCTCAGGTCAGCTCAGCAGTAAAACACATCAGCCTACAGCAGTTTAGTCCCCTCATTCAAACTGAAGTTATGAGGAGTGTTTTAGCCTAGACCAGGCGCTAAGCCGCAACACAGGGCAGCTAATGACCAAAAGAACTGATCGGCATATAATAGTCTTAAAGGCACAGTAAGAAAAACGGTGTGCTTAATTGTAAATATGAAAAGAGATTGAAAAATGATCATTGTTACAATTAATTAAGGCTACTTTTGGTGCATAATGCCACTCAAACCTCATAAGTGAAAATAGAGCAGCAAGAAAAATGTCAAATGAGTATTAATTATTATTATTTTCCTAAATTTACACCAAATGACTACATTGATTAAAATGTGGTGACATTTGAAATGTTCTAAACTGAGATGGCAGAAATCTACACCTGTAATAGAAATCCTCTGAACTCTGCTAAATATGTTTCATCTACATTTACAGTGTGGCCTGCCTTATTTGTTTTTGGCGTTAGCACTCTCACAAGTCAGTCCAAGGTTATTTCAGAGTTAGCTAGATAACTAGGTTAGGTCTAAGGAAGTTAAACAGTTGTGGAGCCACCAGCACTGCCAGCAGAAGCAAAACAAAGGGCATTTCAGCATTCTTCACAGGCTCTAATGTTTGAAATTTAATCCTAATAAAGCTGCTGCTACTGAAATGCCTTTTTTTTCTTCACACATCACAGTTTGGTGCTATGAAGGGTCACAGAACAGGACACAAATAAAAAATTAAAAGGTAAAATATTCAAACACAGCTTTTTAGCTGGGATCTCTATAACTCAGTTTGAGCTGATTTTGGAGATGCAGTTCCACACAAGTTGAAGCAAGATGTTGTGTAATGTCTTCATAAGCAAACAGTGACACTGGGCTACTTTCCTTTTTAGAAAATAGAGCAGCATAGAGCTTGTCTCTATTGTTTGCCTTGCTTCATTTAGCTGAAACTTCACATATAATTCAGATGTCCTTAGCCCAGTTTGAGCTACTTCTAAATGTTCTGTTCCTTCCAACGTTTGTGGACAAATTCTAGTTGCTGGTACACAGCCAACATGCCATTGGCAGAGAGGCCGTTATTAGTCACTAAGTTCATGTGCTGAAAGTTTCCAAAAGCTGAACAGAGGACAAATAAAATAATGTATTTTCACTGCCTGAAGTTTGGTGTGCAAGATATTATCAGTTACACACATGCTCTAATTAACTGCTTGAGTAGAAAGTGTAAAGTGCGTAACAGCCTTAAGTCGTATGATCCCATTACTACATGCAAAACACCACAAATGACTGCATTATTAAGCTAAAAGAGCAAGAAATGTAATGAGTCAGTGATGTATAAGGAGTAGAAAGTCCTATTTGTGAAGAGTATATGGAGAACAGTTACCTGAGCCCAGTGGTTCTTGAAGACAATCATGCATGTCTCAGGGTCCACACCCTTCAGGACCACAGTCTGGCCCCGCCGTGTCCCATTGACCAGTACAGATGCCATTATAACCTCACAACATGGTGTTTGTGTAGGAGGGGGTTCCTCACTGCATTCTGATTAAAGGCAATACATGCAGAACCTGAAAATGAATAAAACAGAGAACAAGTCATTAAAGTTTATTACTCAGTTATTAATCTTTAAGGTCAATATACTACACTTTTCTTGCATTTATTTTTTTCACTTAAATGGCGACATAAAATGCTTGTGTCTTACATGCAAATAAGCTCTGCTCTTATTGACTGCATTGTGCCTCATTCAAGAAGTACTTGGAGCTGAAATACTCCTTGTCAGGACTAACTGCTGTATAGGTGAATATACACTATATGGCCAAAACTATGCTAACACCTGTATGTTGCACCCAAATGAGGTTGTTGGACTTTCCCATGGAAAGCCATGGAAATTAATATAGAGTTGAACCCCCTTTTGCAACTATAACAGCCTTTCATCAGTATAACAGATTTTAGAGAGTGGCTACAGGAATTTCCAAACATTCAGTCAAAAGAGCATCCAAGGTGGCATCTATGACAGTTCCATGTATTACCCATTCTACTGGAAATGTTTGTCTGTGGACACTGCAGACTTATCTGCTTGGCTTTATCCACCTGTGAGCAACGGAAGTGGCTGAAACATCTGAACTCAATAATTAGGAGGGGTGTCTATATACTTTTGCATGTAAATGAGACAACTAAAAAGACTGGAATTCTTTGTCTTGGGTGTTTATATAAACCATGTATTAAGTACTTTTATTCAAAGCCTGTAATATTAAGTCATTTAGTTCATCTTTTACCTTGTTATCTGTCTTTTAGCTTGTTAGCTGTCTTTCAGCCTGTTAGCTAGTTGATCAGTCTAGTTCTAGTTAAGAAATTCAACTGTCAGTCCCTCATTTTAAACAAATTCTCAGCATCTCCCTTGGTGGTCAATGCAAGCAGCATCACAGACAGATTATTCCACTAAAAGGACACTGTTTTTAAATCAGTAATACAGAATTTAATTGTTGTGAGGCAGCAGATTTGGGGTTGGGGGGGGTTACTTTTTCGTCAAAATACTGCTTTAAATGCTTTGTGCCACTGCAGTAACACAATTATACAGTACTGATAACAATGATAACACTGGCATTGCTTTTAAAATTAAATCTGCATTTACTTCTTGCAAACAGATCTCAAAGTCAGTACATAATCCACCAAAACAACAGTATGAGAGCCTTGAGCAGGAGATTGTGCGCATAAGCCCCTCTTCTCCTCTCTCCTCCACTGGCCTCCACACAGCTATGAGAGGAATGTGTACAGAGTAACATGAACTGACTCAGGAAAATCACTGCTGAACTTCTGAAGCCTCAAGTAGATTCTCCACCAGCCCACCATGCACTCAGACACCAGCTGGTAGCATGGTTTAAAGGGGAATTCCACCAAATTTAAGATGTTTTTTGCATAATTCAGAGACATAAACAAGTTCACTCAGAGTGGTTTGATGTGGAATGGATCACTTCTGAGACTTTACAGTGGTGGCGATAGGAACCTGGTGTCTACAACACAAATATAGTCATTCTATTTACTAACCAAAACCACCAGTTAACCAATGTCTTCTGTTTTTATATGTAATGTTGATGATGGTCAAATAGTGATCAATTGGAGAAGATGCGTTCCTTTGGGGATACAATGCTTTGCATGGGAAAAAAACATTTTGGGAAAAAAAAAAACATTTTAGACAGAAATCTTTCCAAAATCTTCATAAAACAATGTCTCAGATACCAGGCAGTGTATTCATAACCATTTCATGTAATAGTTCTCTGTGAGGGAGCTTTCAGAGGTGGATGTCTAGTTCCTATCACCACCACTGTGAACAGTGCTCAGTTAGTTTCTCTAGAACAGAGCATTTCAAACCAACCACTAAAGTTTGTTTGTTTACATCTTACCCACTTAATTGTGCATAAATATTGAAAGATCTGTGGAACTGACCACAAATGGGTGGGAATCCCACAATACTGTGGCTGACATGCCTCTTAAAGGTGACACAATGCCTTGGCCATTTACAGCAGTGGCACAAACATCATTTTATTCATTAAGTTCATGTAGTTTGCTGCCATTTGACTCTGAACACGATTTATACTGTCAACAAGTGTGGTAAGACAATCACAATCAGAACTGGTTTTCTTGTCCAAGTGAGACAGTACTTGAAATGAGCTTGTGTTTTCAGCCAGATTTTGTTCCACTTTCCAGACTGTTCACAAGGTGTTCTTACTCTACACAGAAATGGTGGCATTAATATTTAAGAAAAAAATGTTAAATAGGTTTAAGGACATTTGAATTGCCACTGAAGTATATTTGTATGTTGGGAATCTGCATTGTTTAACCAAAACATTAATGACTAGCTCTATAATGAAAATGCTTTGACTGAATAGCGATCTAGACTAATTTGTAACAATCAGGTACTGCTGTTGGCAACACACATTTTGAGTGTTTGCTCTTTCAGTTAGAGTTAGAGAAGCTAAGCTACTCAAAAAAAAAAAGGAAAATTCTGTCCCACTTTACACACTAAAACCTGCCAGTAACTACTGCAGCTGTATTCACTTATAAAGATGGATCACAGTAGTACAGCTTACGTAAATATACATGCATCAACTTCAGGTTTTACTCTTGTAATCACACAAGTGTATCTTCACTTCTGTAACAGGATATTTTCTCTAATGTAATTACACATGTAACTTGGTAAACAGCGTACACCGGATCTGTATAAAAAACAGCAACTTTTCAAACATTTAGCTATCTGATATACTCGTGTGGTGGTATGATAACCAAAGTTCTGTAAATCATTTGGTAATGTGACTGTATTTAAACAGCAACATCAGCTGTCCAAGTATGCAAATCAACCCCTTAAAATCACAAGCTTACATATTGCTTATTAGTAAGTAAATACATGGAATACAATGCAAACTGGCCAAGTTATTCCTAGGTTATAGAAGTCCGCAGTAAAACTTTGGACCTCCTGGTGGGTGCTGGCATTTAATTGGATAGTTCCTGTGTAGTTTCTCACATACAGACCCAGCAGCAAGTAAAAAGGCAAATAGTACAGTTAAAAATTAAATGGAATGTTAAAAAAATGTGACATTGATTTTTGCACCATGCACCAACTGGACAGCACGTTTCACTTTATTTAACTCCAAGTTAAAAAAAAAAAAAAAAAAAAAAAAAGAGAGCCTGTATGCAAGAGCTCATTGCATGTGCAGCTATTTTTAGCGCATGCAATTAAACCCACATGCAGACTTTATAATCGGAAACTGGGAGATTCCACTCACACTTGCTTAGAGCTGTTCTCCAGGCAGAAGGAACATGACAGAGCACCAGATTTGACTGTAGTGTTTTCCATCCAATTTTTCGCACATTTTGCAAATATGCATAAAAAAAAACTAGGAGCTACAAAGGGGAAAAATATATATATGTTGCATTGCGACATGCCGATAAAGGTTAAATGCGAAAAATGGTGAAAGAAACCGATTTATAATGTAAATGTTGACATAGTGGGAATGAAAGTTGTGCATTTGACTCTATGTTAACAGCTTATCAACATGACAGTATTTATGGTTATTGCGGTGAATTGTCACAATATGCTTTTTGAGCATGTCATGGACATCATCATGCTTAGAAACACTGACCAGCTGCATGTTTGATTACAGAGAGCAGAATGTGAAAAGAGTGTGAAATATAAAATACAAACCACTTAATTCAAAGTTTTTGTTGGTGTTTTTAAACAAGACACTGCTCTGTCTAGTTCTAGTTAAACTAAAAGATGCAGGAAAAAAACATTGTGGCATACTATGTATCAGGAAAATGGCTTTAAGTATTGTGATATTATATTTTTTGCCATACTACCGAGCTCTGCTCCATGTCCTATCAGAACTGTTTGTTCTAGTGGCGTTTGCAGGGTGGGTGACCGAAGTGGGTCTTCAGCCCTCCTTAAATGTGCCACTATCCACTCTGTCTAACATCTCTCTCAGCGAAGGTGCAACAAATGTTGTGCATGAAATGACAGCAAAGAATGGTAAAACTGAAATCTACTTTCTAAAAACAAGTAACAGGTGGTCCTTAATGAGCACACAAGACAGTCAACCAGAATACACACACACACACACACACACACACACACACACACACACACACACACACACACACACACGTGTCTTAAAGGCACAGTAACAAAAACAGCCTGAGAGCTTAAAAATTCAATAGAAATAGGGGAAAAAATGTAGGATATAGACCCTGTAAATTGTAATAATGCACTAGAATTCTTTTTTGTCCTGTATTACAATTATTTTGACACTACGTGTGCTTCACAGAGATTTAATGTGAGTGTATTTTCTAGGAAACACAGTAATGCCATGAACTGTCTGTATGCTCTTCAGTTTCATTTATATTTGATGATGTGTAGGAAGGATAAGGGCTTGATAACACTTCCACCAACATCATTCCTCACAGGAAAGTGGTGACAGTTCATATTAGAATGCCATCTGTTACACCTATGTGTCTCTTAAATATGTCAGTTTGCTATATAAATTCACCCTAAAGTCAACATTTTGCTAAAGAGTACCACTTGGATCTTACGCAGAACTGTATTTATATTTAAAACTATGAGTACCGACTGTATGATTAGGAAAGATATAGTAAAGGCTGGTATGAGCTAGCTAGGAGCTGTATAGTGAATATAAGTATGAATTAAATAGAGGTTGTGTAGTCAATCTTAGCATGAATTAACTAAGCCTGCATAGTGCACAACATTAATTAGTTAGATATTAGCTAGAGTAAGGATTAGCATCAATTAGCTAATGGCTGTCAATATTAGCATGAATTAGCTAGGAGCTTTATATTAGCACAAATGATCCCATCTCTACCAGCACTAATCTTCCGTGCAGAGTAAGTGCAGAGCCTTGCAGGTAGTCACAGTCATATAGGAAAGAGAGTAGTACTATATCTATATTTATAACCGTCTCAACACTGCCACAGTTTAATTCAGTTCAGGAGACAATGCGTGACCAAATGCTAAACCCACAGACCTAACAGATGGATGTGTCTCAAAAACCATAAGCCCCACATTACGATCCCCACAGGGGGTCAACCGCCCATAAACTTTCATTGTCAAGCTTCAGACAACACTCTCCAGCCTGTCACTAGACAGACAACTTGGAGCATCCCTGAATTTCCAGCCAGTCGCACTCCTTTAGCGTTAAATGAAAGAGTGTGACAGAAAGAAAGACACAGAAAAAACAAACTGGTTCTGAGTTAAATTTGGAGAGCCAAGGAAATTTGCAGTAGAGAACAGCGGAAAGTGTGAGGCCATCTGAGAAAATCTGACGCTTATCTCCGCATATGCGTCAGCCTCATCATCGCTCGCCTGCATTACATGATTCTAATATACATTGCTTTTACAGTGTAATTATGACTTAGAGCTATTACACCTTCAAAGGCTGGCAGTGAGTAAAGTTTGTTTAATTAACGTTTATTAATAATACTTTTAAAGGGCAGCGGTGAGTAATGTTTATTTGATGTGTGACAGTGAATTGTGTTTATTTTAATTACCACACATCAAGGTAACAAGTGAGCCAATCAGCCAATTCAGCTAGTTTAAGCCATATACAAATTGTTTTAAATCAAAATCATTTATATGGCAAATAATCGACACCTAAAATGTCATGATCGTGAAAAATTCTTACACAGTAAATTTCTTCTGCATTTCTAGAACACTGAATATGTCCTACCTGTCTTTGTATGTAGCCGCTAGCTGAAGGGACCTCCGTATAAACCGAGCGTCAGCATCTTCAAAAGATCCAGCAGATTTACATTCAAGTCCAGGCAACTACAGTAAACTACATTAAATCCCACAAAGAGAAAAGGACTCGGACCAGGAATGAAGCTTCAGCCTGAGAGGGAAAAGAGCAGCTTTTGTGTAGGAGTGCAGCGTGAGTGAGTGAGGGAGGAAGTGACAGGATGGAAGTGAGTGATGAGTAAGACCCTCCAGTAATGCTTACAGCCAGAAAGCGGGAAAGAGGGATAGCTGGAGAGAGAGTGGGAGGGGAAAAAGGGTAAGGAGAGTAGGAGGAGTTTGGTCATGTATAGTGGTCATAAGCTTGGAGCAGAGCATGCAGGATTTCTTCTAAATGAAAATGCACCCTCTCAAGAATGTAAGTAAAGGTTCCAAAACCACACTGAAAACAAAAGCCCATTCACTACAACCCTCAAACAGCAAAGCAATTCACAAAACACTGGAGCTCCCACACAAATACAAACACAATCTGCTGAGCTGTGGTGCTTTATTATTTTTTTGACTATATTAAAGTGCTCATAAGACGAAGAACTGAATTTTCCTCATGTTCTGAAAATCGAGGGAGTACATAATCATTTTCATATTCAGCTTACAGCAGTTTAGCTCCACTCATCCAGCCTACAGTAGTACAGCCCCACTCATTCAACCTACAGTAGTTTAGCCCCACTCATCCAGCCTACAGTAGTTTAGCCCCACTCATCCACCCTACAGTAGTTCAGCCCCACTCATTCAACCTACAGTAGTTTAGCCCCACTCATCCACCCTACAGTAGATCAGCCCCACTCATTCAACCTACAGTACTTTAGCCCCACTCATTCAACCTACAGTACTTTAGCCCCACTCATTCAACCTACAATAGTTTAGCCCCACTCATTCAACCTATAGTAGTTTAGTCCCACTCATCCAGCGTACAGTAGTTTAGCCCCACTCATCCAACCTACAATAGTTTAGCCTCACTCATTCAGCCTACAGTAGTTTAGCCCCACTCATCCACCCTTCAGTGGTTTAGCGCCACTCATCCAGCCTACAGTGGTTTAGTCCCACTCATCCAGCCTACAGTAGTTTAGTCCCACTCATCCAGCCTACAGTAGCCCTGTCCCTTCATGCTTAAATTACATAGTTTTTCAGCCCATAGTGCTTTTCAAGTGCAAGTTTGAATGGTAGTGTACAGAAATGCTTTACTATTAATAATAATAATAATAATAATAATAATAATAATAATAATAATAATAATAATAATTATTATTATTATTATTATTATTATTATTACTACTACTACTACTACAGTGATATATTAATTATTGTAACTATTAAAATGTTTTTATTATTATATAATGTGTATATGTAGCTTCATCCATTACATGTTTGGTGTCTGAAGTTTACTTCTTAATTTTAGCACTGGAGCCACAAATATAATAGCTAATAAGTGGTTGGTGTGGTGTAGTGGGTAACGCCTCTGCCTTCTACGCTGTAGACTAGGGTTCAATCCCCCACCTGGGTAAGCACCCTACACTATACCAATAAGAGTCCTTGGGCAAGACTCCTAACACTGACTTCGCCTACCTGTGTAAAATGATCAAATTGTAAGTCGCTCCGGTTAAGAGTGTCAGCCAAAATGCCATAAATGTAAATGTAATAAAGCATTAGCACTAATTAGCACAGTGCTAACTGCATGCCTGAATCATTACATGCCTCATACAGTGTGGAGTTGTTCAGTAATCTCAAAAAGACCTAATAATGCGATTTGACACTGTATTACATACTGTACTCTCTATAAGCATGGACAAAAACATGTATAAAACTTGTGCCTTGGGATAAGGTGGAAATTATGCGATTCCATGAAGTCTTCAAGAATTGCAAGAAAACCTGTTCTCAGTATGTGCTGAAGCTCAAAGCTAGATCAAACACTTGGGTTTTTAAAGCCCTGCTAGACTTTGCTTCAGAAGGCACCAATAAAATCCTAAGCTCAAACATCTACTCCACATCTGAGGACAAAAAACAGAATTAGGGCATATGTCTGCTCTGCTTTTTGTGTTAAACAGGTCAACCCTCTCAAGCCCTTCACCCATTCAGATCTGACTAGCCTGAACCTGAATTTTAATTCTTGAGCAGCTGGGGTTTTTTTCCAGTTAACAGATGGATTTCCATACCAGACTGTATGAGCTTATGTAGGCGGCTTACAAAGAGTCAGAGAGATTACCAACACACCACAGTCACGATTAACCAATTTAAACCACACAACAGTGCTGTGTAACACCGTGCAAGAATTGATCCTTTGCATTGGCAACATTCTCCTGCCTGAGCTACAATTTGCAAAGGCCCCAAAAGCTTATCAACACAACACCACCCCGATTAACCAATTTAAACCAGACAACAATGCTGTGTAGCACAGTGCTAGCATGAATTTGTATGAGCTACAATTAGCGAACAAATACTAGCTAGTAGCTTGTTCCCATTCAGCATGTCATGAACAAAGTTTTCCCCTTTAATTGAAATGAATAATTCACACAAAAAATGATAATATTGCCAGTGCAAAGGTACAAGATGGCATGGCCACCATTAACCAGTTTAAAGCAGACAACAATACTGTTCGACAACGCTACCTTTATTTTGCCTGAGCTATAACTAGCTAACAAAGAGAGCTGCTTATTCCCACTCAGTTAGGAACATGGAATTCAGGTTTCACCCACTTATTTAAAGAGGACTTTCATGCTGAAATGACCGCATTAACAATATATCAAATTCACAGAAAATAAGATGTCAAAGAGATTATGCCGAGTACTATACCATCCTGTCTTGCCCCGCCCTCATCTGTTTTTCTCCTTTAGTTTACGTTCCCTCATGTCTCTGCCATGTGATTCTGTTTGTTTTGCTTTCCCTGCTCTTCCCTTGCTCCTAACCACTGCCTTGTCCCTCACCTGTGTCTTATCTGTTGGCCTGCCCTACATTTGCTCCCAGGAGGCTCCTTCCTCCTGTATTTATAACCTGTGGTTTTGTCCTGTTCCTTGCTTGGTGCTGTTTGCTGTGTTCTCTGATTCTGGGTTGGTGTATTTATCCCCAGTATATGTACTTCGTTTGGTTCTGTGTGTTCTGTGTTTCACAATTCCACTTGTTTCTTAGGTTATTTTTCAAGTTTTGTAGTAGCTTTAGTTTTGTTTATTTCCATTTTCTAAATGGACAAAGTGAAAAATGAAGAGGTTTTTCAACACACACAAAAAAAGAAAAAAGAGGCCTCTGTTTTGAGTCACTTACAGAAATGCTGGTTAAATAAAATTAAAAAAAAGTTCAAAGTGCTTTAGTTGAACAAATTAACTGAGCAGACAAGTTACCTTTCCTGCTTTCAAATGACCAGCCAGCCGAGGGAAACAGTCTTAAGTTTTTGAATGAGTTGATCCAGAAACAACTGGCTTAATGCAAGTGATCAGATTATGCTGAAATTCATCATTTTATGATTCGTGTTTATCATATAGTGTGATCCATTCAAGACTAATTCAATAGGCTCAATTGATTATGGTGTTATATTTGCTTGTATTCTACACAGATACATCTTCTTGGTGGCCATGAAAAGCTTTGTGGTTGGCAGCAAACCCCTGCACTACAGAGACCATAAACAGAAATACGCTCTAAATAACAGATAAAATAAGACAAAAGTGTTCCAACATGAACATTACCATTAAATCCAGGCCTTCTGACTGAAGACAAAAGATATTTGCTCAGCAGAGAGGATGAATGAGAGATTAAGCGGGTGTGCGTTTTCCTCAGTTTGACTGTACTTATCCAATCTCAATAATTGGATTAATTATGCTGGTGTGAAGCTTCCATCCTTACATTTACATTTACATTTATGGTATTTGGCTGACGCTCTTATCCAGAGCGACTTACAAATTGATCAAGGCTAAGGCGGTGTTAGGAGTCTTGCCCAAGGACTCTTATTGGTATAGTGTAGGGTGTTGACTGGGATTGAACCCCAGTCTACAGTGTAGAAGGCAGAGGTGTTAACCACTACACTAACCAACCACCATCCTTGTGATCACAGGGACAACATCTGATATTATCACAGACAAAAGAAAAAGTAAACCCAAAGTAAACCCAAAATATTTTTATTGGACAACATGACTCATAGGGCTGTTACACTTGAGCTTTTACCTATGGCTGTCAGACTGTGAGGATGGCTTGTAGGCTGAGATTGCAACGTTACCTGAAGCAGTTGGCCGTGCACACGTAAAAAGCAGGCTAGTCCCCACACTGGGCTAACACCTAACAGCTAACCCCAAGACACTGGTTTGTCATTCAACTCTCTTTTTCTCCTTTAATCTTTACAATCTGATGTTAATCCTTCAACAACAAATTGAACCAGCTTACCTTAGGCTGCAACTCTCCACATCGGAGGTGTTTGGCACTAGATTTATGCTGTGTTATTTGTGGCATACTGGTGTAAGTCATGGCAAAGCTCATATCTGAGAAAGAATTTCGACCCATTTAGTGGATGCACCGGTATAACGCTCAGTTATTAGCACCATCCACTTACTGTTCCCTCTTTGTCTCATTCAAACTTGCAGCCTTTTATTTATTTTTTTAAACCAGAATATACATGTTCACATCTGCCATGAAAGTCCCCTTTCAATGGCCAACAGCTGCTTCACGCCTCAGTCAAAACACAGAAAACTCCTCTGTAAAACAAAAGCGCCACAGAAGAGTTCTGCTTGCAGCAGGTGCGCATTAGAGGCAGATTTTGCTGCCTGCTTGAGTGGTTTCCCACTAGAAATGAACTCAATCTAAAACGCTGCAGAAATGTTTTTCTGGCACTAATAAAGTTGTCACTGGTATTTTCTCAGACAGGTTACACCCAGAACCCTAGCTTAGCACAAGTGGACAAAACATACAGGAGCATATGAAGATTTAAAGTAAGTTGGCGGAATCAACATACAGTATTAACAAACAGTAGGCCTGTAATGCTTATTATATACAAATATAATAAATCTCTAATTTGTGAAACAGTTACTTGGTAAAGGAAAAAAATTCTTAATTTCAGGGTAAGCTATTCAGACTTCACCCAGAAATGGCAAACATCACTTCAGACAGATTTAGAATATAAACAGAATAAATGCTGCTCTAAACAATACACTGAAATGAGAGCAAATGTGAGCGGCAGAGTTCTCCTACAGGGAAATTCTTTCTGACATCAAATCTGAAATAAACTTTCTCTCAGAAGAAGTACAACCGTGAAAATCCTTTTCATCCACAGATCTTGCTGAGAACATGTTTGAGCTTTGAGGAACTGATCTCAGCTTGGCTCTCAGCACTACATTTAGCCTCAAACTGAGAGCAAATCTGACTGGTACTTGACATATTTTGTTCCTAATAAAATGGCAAGCGAGTGGAAGGACAAGTGAACAGCTTGAAATAAAGTTAGTGGTCAGCAGATACACTATGGACTGTACCTCAGCATGTACAGTGCTGTACAGAAAGTACTGCTTTCTCTATGTTCATATAGCTTTGGGATGCTAAGATTAGTTTACAGGTGGTTGGATGTGAGACCCCCCCAGAGACACTAATCTCACCAGATTAGAAAAAAAGTGCCTTGCTCATCACAGGGGCACGTTTGGGGAATACAGTCCAGGCTGAAGTGTTTAATATTCAGGAAAAACAAAAGTAAAAGGAGTAGTTCAATAGAAAATTGACTATCCATAAGTGTAGTCAGTCAGTTAAGACATGTTTGATGTCTAAAGTTTGGTTCTTTAGTTTTAACACTTTAGCAACAATGATAATGTACATTATAATTGCCAGAAGTATTTGCTTGTCTGCCTTCACACGCATTTTTTTTATTCAAACCTTGTCAAAAGACAGTTTAATAGAATATTTAGTTTTAGAAATAAACAGATATTTATAATATTTAAATCTAATATATATTTTATAACTAAAATTTAACTTGCTTGTTCCTTGTTTTATTATTCTATACTTTTTTTCTCAGTTTTTGAGCTAGTACCATGAAACTGCAGGATCATGGAACCTATACAGGAATTGTGCACTTGTACTTTTGGGACTGATCACATATGCAGTTTTCATACAGTAAACACCTTAGAAACCACCTGTGTTTTCATAGCAATGGCTTTGTCCAACCAAACTGACAAAAGTCACAAACTTTCCCTTGTAGTTCACACTGTGTTCCCTGTAACATTAAACATTACAAAAAACACAAACAAACTTGCCCCTGAGTCTGTAAACTAAGCCTGAATCTTTCTCTTCTTGTAAGACATGTTACAGTGGAGAAATCTGGTATCGATTACACAACGGTTTGTGTGTTAATAACACTGGGAGTGACTCCAACAACTTCACACCCCAGAGCTAACAGCCATGTGAGAGAGAGAGAGAGAGAGAGAGAGAGAGAGAGAGAGAGAGAGAGAGAGAGAGAGAGAGAGAGAGAGACAGAGACAGAGAGAGAGAGATAGAAAGAGAGAAACAAAGAGACATAGAGAGAGAGAGAGAGAGAGAGAGAAAGAAAGAGAAAGAGAGAGAGAGAGAGAGAGAGAGAGAGAGAGAGAGAGAGAGAGAGAAAGAGAGAGAGAGAGAGAGAGAGAGAGAGAGAGAGAGACACACATACAGGCACAGACAGCAAGGGAAAGGGGGAGACAAAGTAAAAAGTTTTCCCACAGGCTTGAACTGTTGTTCTTCTAATTCACTACAACTGTGGCCTTGTGCTTGAAAAATAGATTCTATATTATGGGAGACTGAATTTTCCTTAATATTTTGGACATACAAGATTTTACAAAAAAAAAAAAAAGCAAGTAAACATGAAAGTGTCAAAACATACTAGTCCATTTAGTCCATATACTGCAACAACCTGCCAAAACAGGCTGTTTTGCATTTTTGTGATGATTTGTGGAATAAATCATAAGTTGTTTTCTTGACGCACCAACGTTTGTGTGGCTTCATGCTGCAGTTGGCTGCAAACCATTCTGAGGCACAGACTGACTTTTTTTAAAGCAAATGTGCAATCGCAGGAAATGTGTTATTCCAAAACATGATAAACATCAAAATTGTTTTTGATGAGCTTCCTGGTCTGTTTTTATTATCAAAACAGGCACAGAACATTAAATTAGCAAGCGGGAGAACTGCCATGACTGTTTCTTTATGCTGTGGTGCCCCAAAATAAAAACCAGCAATATCCACAACATTGTCTACTTTCTTACAAAGTTGCTACAACATTGGCAAAAGGTTGTGCTGTTTACGTTTTCTGAACAAGGTTGTCACAAATTGGTCACAACCTCAATATTAAGTAACACCGCCACTGTTATGACTACCTGTTGGCAACGTGACAAAGTTTTCCCCTGTACTGTATCAGCATCGCAAGAGATAAATTATTTCATACTTTTGCATCAGCAATTTCATGTAGGTCACAAAAATATATAATTAAGGAAATAATAATAATAATAATGAAGAATAATAAGGGTGCCTCAATTTAAAATTCGCAATTAAAACATCAGTTAAAAAGACAAGCAGCACTACATTGAAGTTTTCATTGACTCCTAGCTATTAATACTACTAATACTACTACTCTTAATATTAGTACTATTATAACTTTGTAGGTAGTTTGTACAGAGGAGGATGCCCCCCCCCCCAAAACCTTGTGTTAGACAGTGTGGTATAAAAGATTTCAATAAAAAAAGCACTTATAGGTAAGAATGATATTTGAAATTGAAATCTCCACTGCAAGAGGCTCAAACACCATCAATAACGTGGTATCTCTCACAGAGCTCTGCACAGGGATGTTAAGTCTTGAGGTGAGCAGTGATGTAAAGCCTCCTGTCAGGATCTACTGAAATATTTACAGAGAACCAGATCACCCGTGCACAGCTCCAGAGGAGCTGATCTGAGAGTAGTTTTACAGCTTTACACAAGCTTTCTTCTCAAGCGCTTTAAAAAGTCCTTTACAATGAAACAGGCTATTTTTCGTTACTGTAAGACTGGTAAACATGTAAAGGAGCTCTGTTTCAGGTTGTGCTGTATTGTAGCTTGTTCAAAAAGCACCCCTTATAACTTCAGTCTGAGAGTGTGGGCCTAAACTGCTGTTGACATAATACGCCATATTATGCAAATGTTTTGAATCAGTAGTTTTCACTGAGTGAAAACTAATTGTTTTTACTGTTCAGTTTCTGTATACCAAGTATATCATTTTGAGAATTTTGACAGTGTTTAAACTTCATTAAAAAAGTGAGGAATGACATAGGCCCTTTAAAATCATTGTGCTTTATGTTAGTGCAGAACTAAGGTTATTTGTTCCAAACAGCAGGGAACCAAAAATGAAAACATTGTGCAGCAGATTCAAATTCATGTTCTTCAGTACTCCAGAGACACGCACATGCAAACACAGCACAGCCTCATTTACATCCCCTGCAACCTCATACAAGGAAGCTGTTCAGTCCTAAGGGAAGTGGGGTGTGACACGGTAACCATAACTATGGAGACATCAACAATTGGTGAGCAGTTTAGAAGGCCCAGGAGACTGAGAACAGACACCAACAGTCTGCACGCACCACAGAAGTTCTAGATGATACAGGACGACATCCACAAGCTCAAATATACCAACAATACACATTTAAAAAAATCACAACTACTGGCCTACAAGCCCAGTTCCAGTAATGTTGGGATGGTAGGTAAAATGCAAATAAAAACACAAAGCAATGATTTGTAAAATGACTTTTACAGATATTAAACTGGAGAAAGAAGACACATTCAATATCCATCCATCCATCCATCCATTTTCTAAGCCGCTTCTCCGTCAGGGTCGCGGGGGGGTGCTGGAGCCTATCCCAGCAGTCATCGGGCGGAAGGCAGGATACACCCTGGATGGGTCGCCAGTCCATCGCAGGGCAGACAGTCACTCACACACTCACACCTAAGGGCAATTTAGCATGTCCAATCGACCTGACAGCATGTCTTTGGACTGTGGGAGGAAACCGGAGAACCCGGAGGAAACCCACGCAGACACGGGGAGAACATGCAAACTCCACACAGAGAGGACCCCGGTCGCCCGGCCAGGGAATCGAACCCAGGCCCTCCTCGCTGTGAGGCAACAGTGCTACCCACCACGCCACCGTGCCGCCCTACATTCAATATTTTATCTTAAAATATTAACTTTATTGATTTTTTGTAAATATAATCTAATTCCAAATTTAACACCTGCAACACATTCTAGAAAGGTTAGGACATGGGCAATGTAAGACTAGGAAGTTTTGGAACTTTCCACAGGTACACAGGTAAATACGCAACAGGTGACTCAATCACGATTATGTATAAAAGCTGCATTCACAAAAGGCTTAGTATATTTGCTTTGTGAAAAACTGTCTGAGCAAATATACAGCAGTTCAAGAACAGCATTCTCAATGCACGATGGCAAGGATTTCAGGAATTTCTCCATCTGCAGTCCATAACATTATAAAAGATTCAGAGAACCCAGAGAAATCTCAGTGCCTAAAGGCCAAGGCTATTGGAAGTGGACTAATATATAGGATATGGGCAAGAGCAACATGCACATCTGTAAAACAACAATTAAAGCCAGGGGATACAGGGGCCGAGACCTCCTTCTGAAAATGTGCGGCGCATTATAAAGCCAATATATAAGAAGGAACTATTAAACAGCTGTTATGTTATTGTTATTATTATTATTATTTACATAGGATTGTTATTATTATACAGGATTAATTTCACATTGTACCAAGTTTACCTGTGAACATGGCACAGTGTGAACATGTGAACAAAGTCAGAGAGACTTTGGCCTGAAATCCACTCATGGTGAAGGGCTACATGACAGTGTTGTGCAAAACATTTCTTTTTTAGAATTTTCACTTATTTTACCATCATCAACTTTACGTATAAAAACTCAGAAGACATGTATAGGTTCACCGTTGGTTTTTGGATAGTAAATAAAATGGCTGTATTTGTGTGGTAGACATTGTGACCCCTGTTTCCTATCACCAAATAAACCAATTCTCTGCAATGAACCATTTCACATCCAACCACTCTAAGTGACTTTGGTTACATCACAGCCACTGAAACACACAAACATTTTAAAAATTGGTGGGATTCCCGTTTAAGGACACTTCAGTCTGCCTGCCTCCTAAACAGACACACACACACACAGAGGATGGGGGGGAGAGTGACAGGGGGTTGTGTACAGAACTGCCTGTAATGTGGAGATAAAGCTACAGTGGCTCCTGAGGGATAAAATACAGCGCTGTAGTCATAACATCCAGCTGATAAAATTCACAAACTGAAAGACACTTAACTTCCCCTCAAACACACACATACACCCTCACTCACTCACACACACACACATACATTCCATTCTGAGACAAGGAGGAGGTTAATATAGGAGGAGTAAGAAGGAACAGAGAAGAAACTGAGCAGGAACAGAGGAATAATAGAGAAGGAGAAAGAGAGGAAAAAAGGATGAACAGAGAAGAAGTAGGAGTATGTGATCTCTGTAGAGAATGTGTTCATTTATTTTCACTTCAACAAAAACTGGAAACTTGACAAGGTGCACTCAAACTTTTGCAAGCGACTGTTTATTTTATATAAAGAAGAAAGGCAACTTGCTGTTAGAGACTAAAAATGCAATTTGGGATCTAGATGGGTCACCACACACCATATACAGGCAGTGATTATGCCTGTCAGATCAAACACAAAGCTGAGAGAGAGGGAGAGAGCGAGAGAGGGAGCGAGAGAGGGAGAGAGGGAGAGAAACAGAGCACGAGAGAGAAAGAAAGAGACATACAGACAGCGAGACACAGAGAGAGAGAGAGAGAGAGAGAGAGAGAGAGAGAGAGAGAGCGAGAGCGAGAGCGATCATGTTTCTGTGCTCAGAAACTCATCTCATCTCAATGTTGAATTCATGAAATTATTTCAACAAAGCATCATTAGAGGTGGCCAATAAGGCAAATATAAAATATCACAATGCATTTTCACAACACATGATGTTTCAAAATATTTAAAGATCTGAACAGGCAGGCAGAAAGCACAGGTAGTGCCACATTTAAAGAGCCTATTTTATGGTAAAACCAAGCTTCCTTAAAAGAAAAGAAAAGAAAAACATGTAGTATAAAAAAAGTTTGATGTAAGTTTAAGGTACCATTCACTCCCCAGTCCATAAGAAAGATAAGCTACAAATACAGCCAATTTTGAATTCACTGTTTCTTTGATGTCACAGCAGCTTAGCTATGCCCATGCTCTCTTTAGCCCCAAGTTTCAACCTGGACTACTTTTTGAATAACGGCAGCCAATGAAAACAAAGCTCATTTACATATATCAATCTTAAACGTATAGTTACCAAAACAGCCTGTTTATTTGTGAGAGATAAAGAGAGAGAGGCTGGAAAATGGTCACATAAAAATTCATTATGTCTGGCTTTGGTACATAAAATCACACAAACATTATAAGTGATCCTCAAGGGAAATTTTTAATGAATAAAAATACAGGATATTAGCTCTTTAAAAATACTATTAACACTATAAAAAATTATATTTATTTTATATTTCACATACAATGCTGTAGCTAAATTCAGTTAAACAGGATTAATTGTGCTGTCTTTGCAATGAAGCATGCAGACGTTTTGTAATCTTTAAGTACCATGTAAATGATATGCTCAGAAAGACATATTCTTCCAAAATATACCACAATGCGATAACGTCATATTGTCCACCACAAGTATAATGTAGCCTGAATGGTGAATGAGTTAGTGAGCATGTTGAATTGAGTCTCAGAGCGGAGAGTGTGTAATCTCTTAGCAATCTGAAACCACCACACCCGGCACTAACCTGAGAAAGACACAGAGAGACAACAGACAGAGGACGGGGAGAGAAACAGAAAGACAGAAAAAGAGAGTCAGAGAAAGTGCACAGAGAGAGACATTTACATACAGTATTGTAGAACCCCAATTCCAATGAAGTTGGGATGTTGTGTAAAACATAAAAACAGAATAGAATTATTTGCAAATCCTTTTCAACCTATATTCAATTGAGTACACTACAAAGACATTTAGATTTAGATATTTAATGTTCAAATGGATAAACTTTGTTATTATTTTCTGTAAATATTCACTTATTTTCAATTTGATTCCTGCAACACATTCCAAAGAAGTTGGGACAGGGGCATGTTTACCACTGTGTTACATCACCTTTCCTTTGAACAACACTCAATAAGCATTTGGGAACTGAGGACACTAATTGTTGAAGCTTTGTAGGTGGAATTCTTTCCCATTCTTGCTTGTTGTACAACTTCAGTTGCTCAACAGTCCGGGGTCTCCGTTGTCGTATTTTGCGCTTCATAATGCGCCACACATTTTCAATGGGAGACAGGTCTGGACTGCAGGCAGGCCAGTCTAGTACCCGCACTCTTTTACTACGAAGCCATGCTGTTGTAACACGTGCAGAATGTGGCTTGCCATTGTCTTGCTGAAATAAGCAGGGACATCCCTGAAAAAGACGTTGCTTGGAAGGCAGTATTAGTTGCTCCAAAACCTGTATCTACCTTTCAGCATTAATGGTGCCTTCATAGATGTGCAAGTTACCCATGCCATGGGCACTAACACACCCCCATACCATCAAAGATGCTGGCTTTTGACTTTTGAACAATCCGGACAGTCCTTTTCCTCTTTGGCCCGGAGGACACGACGTCCATGATTTCCAAAAACAATTTGAAATGTGGACTCATCAGACCACAGGACACTTTTCCACTTTGCGTCAGTCCATCTCAGATGAGCTCAGGCTCAGAGAAGCCTGAGGCATTGGTTTTCTGCCTTGCCACTTACTTGCAGAGATTTCTCCAGATTCTCTAAATCTTGAACCTTGCCCCATCCTTGCTTGTGAAGGACTGAGCCTTTCAGGGATGCTGCCTTTATACCCAATCATGACACCTGCTAACCTGTTCACCTGTGGAATGTTCCAAACAGGTGTTTTTTGAGCATTCCTCAACTTTCCCAGTCTTTTGTTGCCCCTGTCCCAACTTCTTTGGAATGTGTTGCAGGCATCAAATTCAAAATGAGTGAAAAACAATAAAGTTTATTCATTTGAACATTAAATATCTTTTTCTTTGTAGTGTATTCAATTGAATATAGGTCGAAAAGGATTTGCAAATCATCGTATTCTGTTTTTATTTATGTTTTACACAACGTCCCAACTTCATTGGAATTGGGGTTATACAAAAGGACCTGAAAGATTAGATTTAAAAACTTAAAAATGGTTTAAATTGAAAGTGTTTATTTTCTCAGAAAAAGCACTACATAACAATAAAAATGCTTAACATTAATAGCATATGTAGTGATTTCATGTGTGTCCGTCTATTTTGTTGTGTTTACAATGTTGTTTTTACTGTTTTGCGATTTCCTGCCCTCACCTCAATGAAGCTCAGTATTATGCAGTTTTCATCCAGTCCCTGCTTTATCTAATCAATATTTCATTAAATTAAATCAGGTGCTGCTGATGGAAGTGAAAAAAATTTGTGTGACGGCTGGAGTGCAGCAAGAAAGTGGAAAACCAAGCCTGTGATGCTGTAACTGTACTCTTCTAACTAACTTAGACGATATAAACTAATTTTCAAAATTTCAAAAGAAGTTATAAAATAAATGTTATGGGTTTCTGTTATGTGTATTTGTATTTATTGTAATCACATGGTATTTTTACTGGGAAAATGCACTTACTGCATAGATAAGAAAGCTTTTTAAAACAGTTTAGGTGTTAAGCCCTATTTGGACAGGATTGGTTTTCCACAGGAACATTTCTATATAACATTTGTGACCAATTGGAACAGAACAGGAGATCTCAGTATAAGTGACAGAAATGCGAGGGGCTTCTCTCTTCATGCATAACCTTTACTCCAAAAACACTTAATAACCACCCGTCTAGCGGTCTTAAATGAATGCAGTGTGTCATTAGCTAGGGAATTCACAGCCAACAGTTAACGTCAAAACTAAAAGTAAAAGATTGTTTCATGTCATTTTCATTTTTTATTGTTCCGAGTTGTATCTTGATCCACAGACAACAAAAGCCAACACTTTGTTGAGAGCTTCTTTACGTCTTCCAGAAAACATGACAGCATATTTACCAACATGTCAATATGCACAGATTTAATATAACCTGGGTGTCTCATTCTATAGAAAATAACGGGGGGGGTGGAATCTTTACTGATGCGGAAACAAAGTCAATAAAAATGACTGACATGGACGATTTAGACGGGAATAAAATCACAGAGAAACACAAGTAAAAAATACATCACTCCACCTCAACATGTAATCCTGTCCGAATATTTCTGCACAGTACTGTACATATATTGTCACCATCAGCACAAGACGCTGTAACTGCAATATGATAACTTTACCAGAGAAAAAGGTATTTAACTTTAAAGTATGTCAATGTAAAGATATTTTTACAGACATTTTAGAGAATTTCTGTTGTAATCATTATGAAATGTTGCCACAATGTACAGGACAGTTGACATGTTCAAATCAATATAAAAGATTTTTTTTAAATCGTAAATAAATATATAAATAAGCAAATAAATTGAGTTACCAGGTTTTAAATGTTTGTGCCAATACATACAGTACTGTGCAAATGTTTTAGGTATATAAGCAAATTTTTAAACATTTTAGCTTAGCAGTGAGTTTATCACAATATATACATTAGAATAAAGTCATATTCATAATTCAAATAAACATAAAAACAATAAAAAGTAACAAGAACTTGTTGGGTCCATATTTTTCATTGACACCTTCACAACCACCACAGAGACCTGTTAATATCATTAAATCCATCATGAGCACAATTTAATGAAGCGCTGATTGGTGAAACCAGGAGTTGCTTTTTAACTACATATAATACTGAACTTCCTCAAGGAGAGGTTTGAAAATGGTTCCATAAAATCCCTACTTATTATTTTTATATATACACACACACACACACACACACACACACACCCACACACAGAGAATATACAAAAAATAAAGGGAACACTCAAATAACACATCCTAGATCTGAATGAATGAAATACTTATTGAATACTTTGTTCTGTACAAAGTTGAATGTGCTGACAACAAAATCACACAAAAATCATCAATGGAAATCAAATTTATTAACCATTGGAGGCCTGGATTTGGAGTCACACACTAAATTAAAGTGGAAAAACACACTACAGGCTGATCCAACTTTGATGTAATGTCCTTAAAACAAGTCAAAATGAGGCTCAGTATTGTGTGTGGCCTCCACATGCCTGTATGACCTCCCTACAACGCCTGGGCATGCTCCTGATGAGGTCGCGGATGGTCTCCTGAGGGATCTCCTCCCAGACCTGGACTAAAGCATCCGCCAACTCCTGGACAGTCTGTGGTGCAACGTGGCGTTGGTGGATGGAGTGAGACATGATGTCCCAGATGTGCTCAATCAGATTCAGGTCTGGGGAACGGGCGGGCCAGTCCATAGCTTCAATGCCTTCATCTTGCAGGAACTGCTAACACACCCCAGCCACATGAGGTCTAGCATTGTCCTGCATTAGGGGGAACCCAGGGCCAACCGCACCAGCATATGGTCTCACAAGGGGTCTGAGGATCTCATCTCGGTACCTAATGGCAGTCAGGCTACCACTGGCGAGCACATGGAGGGCTGTGCGGTCCTCCAAAGAAATGCCACCCCACACCATTACTGACCCACTGCCAAACCGGTTATGCTGAAGGATGTTGCAGGCAGCAGATCGCTCTCCACAGCGTCTCCAGACTCTGGCACGTCTGTCACATGTGCTCAGTGTGAACCTGCTTTCATCTGTGAAGAGCACAGGGCAGCAGTGGCGAATTTGCTAATCCTGGTGTTCTCTGGAAAATGCCAAGCAGCCTGCATAGTGTTGGGCTGTGAGCACAACCCCCATCTGTGGACGTCGGGCCCTCATACCATCCTCATGGAGTCGGTTTCTAACCATTTGTGCAGACGCATGCACATTTGTGGCCTGCTGGAGGTCATTTTGCAGGGCTCTGGCAGTGCTCCTCCTGTTCCTCCTTGCACATAGGCGGAGGTAGCGGTCCTGCTGCTGGGATGTTGCCCTCCTACAGCCTCCTCCACGTCTCCTGGTGTACTAGCCTGTCTCCTGGTAGCGCCTCCAGCCTATGGCATTGATGTGCCATCCTGGATGAGCTGCACTACCTGAGCCACTTGTGTGGCTTGTAGAGTCCGTCTCATGCTACCACAAGTGTGAAAGCACCACCAACATTCAAAAGTGACCAAAACATCAGCTAGAAAGCATAGGTACTGAGAAGTGGTCTAATTGCCAATAATTTCCACCTGTTGTGTTTTCCATTTGCACAACGGCATGCGAAATTGATTATCAATAAGTGTTGCTTCCTAAGTGGACAGTTTGATTTCACAGAAGTTTGATTTACTTGGAGTTATATTGTGTTGTTTAAGTGTTCCCTTTATTTTTTTGAGTAGTGTATATATAAGGCCTAATATATATATATATATATATACACATACATACATACATACATATATATACACACACACACACACACACACACATGGAGGCAGATGATCCGCTGTGGAGAACCCTAAAGGAGCAGCCGAAAGAAGAATATATATATATATATATATATTAAAAAAATACACACACACACACACACACACACATTTTACATATAAAATTAAATAACATTCTATAAATTTTGTTTATTGAAATAACACTTTTCTCAGCAAATAAACACACTACACAAATAAATAGATTTTGAAAATGTGTCTTGGGTGCCTAAGACCTTCGCACAGTACTGTATCTCACAGATAATGAACAACTGTATTATTATAAGCAATTTTGTACTATTGATATTGGTCTGTTCCTCATGAAAATGACAGCAAATAAATAAATGGAGTTTGTGCAAAACTGCCGTGAACTTCACTCATTACCCGCTCACTATGAGCTCGCAAAGGCTGTCTATTACACAGCTTTACTGTTCAAAAACATTACATTACATTACATTACATTACATTTAGCAGACGCTTTTATCCAAAGCGACTTACAAATAATGTGGTACATAGAACAAACATAGTCAGGCCTTAAAGGAGGCCAAGGGGTAATAGCGGGGTAGAGAAGGGAAGGAGGGCAAGAAGGAGATGAGGTTGGTAGTGGCTAGATTTGCAAGAGGCGATTAGAGCAAGTGCTCCCTGAAGAGCTCTGTCTTCAGGAGTTTCTTAAAAATAGCGAGGGACGCCCCTACTCTGACAGTGGAAGGTAGGCTAAGCTAATCCATCAGCCATTCATACGGAACGCGACTGAAGCTCAGCACCCACAAGTAAACCACAATTTTTTCTTTCTTCAAAACATTACTTATACACAAAACCTTAACAATAACTTCTAGATCAGCCAATAGCTTTAGAGAAAGAGCGATCAGTGCAGACATATCCACATCACAAACACAAGACACTCACAGGCGGCATATGAGATAAAAGCAATTGGTTTCATCAGAATCCTAAATACAGAAGGAAAACTGACCAAACCTGCTTTTCTGCTCTGTAACATACACCTTTGGTATTTGACATATTCGGAGCCTCAGACCTTTAAAAAAAAAACCCCACAGTGATGTAATGATACTGTGTGTGTGTGCTTGTCTGGAAGAATAAAAAAACTCTGTTCTTCATCTAATTAATTATTTCATAGTTTCTGAAAAATGTACAATTATTCTAAAAAGTGTAAAATACTAAAATACGTAAAATTTATAGCAGTAATAGTAAGAATAATTAATAACAAATTAGAATTCATTATTATTAATTTAGCTTCGGTATCTTTTATTCTTTCAAAAAGCGCTCTGTAATGTTTACATGATCTACACAACATTCCGACAAACTGTAATACACTACAGGAAGTGTAGAGGGCAATATGGATACCATTGCTTTATGTAAATAGTACACAGGCCACATATAGGTGAGAAAGGTAGCTTTTTTTTAGTATAATTACAGAGTAATTATATAAGTATAATTTTAGAAATTATTCTAAAAACAATGCACAAGGTTCCTCATGAATTTACAGCATCTATAGATGAAAGATGGAGAAACGTCTGCGAATTACTTATGTAGCACACCTCGCTTGAAATAATTAAATCTCAATGGATTTTAAATAAAAGATGATGCAGGTGTGAAATACAGATGGGCTTCTTCCTGAGCATGATCAGATTTTAGTAACCTACTGCAGATACAGACCTGAGACCTCCAGGCCTCAGGCCATTTCCTCCAGTTTCCACTGCAGATGGAATAGTTGATGAGATGGACTCCACAACCCACACAAGTGGCTCAGATAGTGCAGCTCATCCAGGATGGCACATCAATGTGAGCTGTGGCAAGAAGGTTTGCTGTGTCTGTCAGTGTAGTGTCCAGAGGCTGGAGGCTACCAGGAGACAGGCCAGTACACCAGGAGACGTGGAGGAAGCTGTAGGAGGGCAACAACCCAGCAGCAGGACCGCTACCTCCTCCTTTGTGCAAGGAGGAACAGGAGGAGCACTGCCAGAGCCCTGCAAAATGACCTCCAGCAGGCCGCAAATGTGCATGTGTCTGCACAAACGGTTAGAAACCGACTCCATGAGGATGGTATGAGGGCCCGACGTCCACAGATGGGGGTTGTGCTCACAGCCCAACACCATGCAGGACGCTTGGCATTTGCCAGAGAACACCAGGATTGGCAAATTCACCACTGGCGCCCTGTGTTCTTCACAGATGAAAGCAGGTTCACACTGAGCACAAGTGACAAATGTGACAGAGTCTGGAGACGCCGTGGAGAGCGATTTGCTGCCTGCAACATCCTTCAGCATGACCGGTTTGGCAGTGGGTCAGTAATGGTGTGGGGTGGCATTTCTTTGGAGGGCTGCACAGCCCTCCATGTGCTCGCCAGAGGTAGCCTGACTGCCATTAGGTACCGAGAAGAGATCCTCAGACCTCTTGTGAGACCATATGCTGGTGCGGTTGGCCCTGGGTTCCCCCTAATGCAGGACAATGCTAGACCTCATGTGGCTGGAGTGTGTCAGCAGTTCCTGCAAGATGAAGGCATTGAAGCTATGGACTGGCCCGCCCGTTCCCCAGACCTGAATCTGATTGAGCACATCTGGGACATCATGTCTCGCTCCATCCACCAACGCCACGTTGCACCACAGACTGTCCAGGAGTTGGTGGATGCTTTAGTCCAGGTCTGGGAGGAGATCCCTCAGGAGACCATCCGCCACCTCATCAGGAGCATGCCCAGGCATGGTAGGGAGGTCATACAGGCACGTACATACATACAGCCACACACAATACTGAGCCTCATTTGACTTGTTTTAAGGACATTACATCAAAGTTGGATCAGCCTGTAGTGTGTTTTTCCACTTTAATTTTGTGTGTGACTCCAAATCCAGGCCTCCATTGGTTAATAAATTTGATTTCCATTGATGATTTTTGTGTGATTTTGTTGTTGGCACATTCAACTTTGTACAGAACAAAGTATTCAATGAGAATATTTCATCCATTCAGATCTAGGATGTGTTATTTGAGTGTTCCCTTTATTTTTTTGAGCAGTATATATATATATATATATATATATATATATATATATATATATATATATATAGTAGAAACATAGTCAGTGCAATACTAAAAATATTCAATACGGTCTTCAAAGCAGTACTTAAAAATGTTTAAACAGTGGTGATCTGCCAGTGAAATCTAGAGTAGCAGTCTGTAACGGTGCAACCTCCAAAAGAAGAGGCACCGGGATTTACGTACGGCAAAGTTGGCACTATGGGCGTGTATGTGGATATGAGGAGGCAAGATTCCAAGTTCAAGTGCACACGTGATTATTTTATTGCACACAAAAACAAAAGAAAAATTGAATCAAACAGAAAGAAAACGAAAGATAAACTGGACAGTTACTTGAGGCTTCGCCGCAAGGCTAATCCTCATCACGCAATTTATTCCCTAGCTGTTACAAGCAGCTAACAGCTTCACACAGGGATTACACCACTCCTCCCACAGGTAGCTGAGAAGACCTAGCTGAAAGAACACCGAGCGCTCTTATCATCGAAGCCCCACCCAGACTAAACTAATAACTCGCTCGGAGGGACGATGTCCCAAGGCTCTAATTTACATACACACCCATATATACACACCCATCTACACAGCTGTTGACTAGTCATGACTAATATATATATATATATATATATATATATATATATATATATATATATATATATATATATATATATATATACACACACACACATGGTAAGTATTCACTTATTAATTAATTACTTCCTTTGCCCCTCTACCCCCCGAAGGTGGATCCGCTCAACAGGGACAAGAAGCCTCGGTCCCCTTTACCTCCCATTTGCCCTCATCCCCTTCTACACAGGACATCAAGGTAGGTACATACAACATTACACAAATATTCCAATTGTTACTATTAATCTCAGTGATGGGCATACACTGCACAATCACACAGTCTTTGGGTTTTTTTTTCGCAAAGCAGAAGTTTCCTACAAGCTAGATCATTTAAGACAGCTCCAATAGGAGTGTTTCCATCATTGTACAGTAGTGACCTTGAGTTGATTTTTCTAAATCTTTGCATAATTAAATGTTACAGATGCAACTGAAGTCATTCTGAGTGTTTGGTGTGAAGTGCTCTGTTCTAGAGAAACTTACTCAGTCAGAACCGTTTACAGTGGTGGTGATAAAAACCAAATGTCCACCTCTAAAAGTTCCCCCACAGAAAGTTATTACATGAAATAATTATGGATATGCCTCCTGATGCCTGTGACATTTTGATGAGATTTTGATCTAAAATGTTTATATTATTTTAAAGTCAAAGTTAAAGTGGAGCACATAGAGGATGTTCTGAGGCAAAATCGTCCCTTAAGAAAAGAAGTGTTTTAAATGTATGACCATTTTAACATGATCAACATTACATATAAAACTCAGAAGATTTGTGAAGATCCACTGGTGGTTTTGGACAGTAAAGAAAACAGTTATATTTGTGCTGCAGACATTGCAAGCTGATGGGGGAATTCCCCTTTGTTATCCATTTCACATTTAGTCAGAGTTGGATAGGTACTACATGATTATCTGATTATTTCTAATTTGGGGAACCTGAAGTGACAGCAATAAACTATAAATAAAAATTATAAATTAAAATATGATTTTAAGTAATAGCATTGCATTGTAAATATAGCTGGGCAAAAATATAACATCACAATACTTCGTGAGTTTTTACTAACAATATTTAGTTTTAGGTTGGCCAAGTTAGAATACACACTATGCATAAGTAGCAGCACATTTAGTAAAAAAATTTAAATTAAAAACTACAACAGTTTAATTTAACAAATTAAAAACTACACAGTGATTTTTACTAAGCCTATTAGTCCCTACATTCAATTAAACAGGACTAATTATGCTTTATTCATTTTCCTCTGAGGTCCACTTATAATGTTTGCTCACACATCATAAACAGCCATAATTCATGTATACATGTCCATTTTCAAGACTTTTTTCGATGCTGTACCTTTAAGACTAATATAGGTCTATGAGCTCTGCTCTGATTGGCTGTCTTCTTTAAGAAAGTACTCAGAGGGGGAATGCTCCATTAGTGTCAACGGGAGTGGGCGGAGCTAAACAGCTGTAGGCTGAACAGGTGGATCTATCTGAATGTGTTTGTCTTTGTGACATCACAAAAACAGTAAATTCAAAACAGGATGCTTTCGCAGGCGTACAAACTTTAACTTTCAATGTTCACCTATTACATCAAAGTATTTTATTTAAAAAAAAAATGAAATTATTAAATTATTTTTCCCAAGATAATAGCCCTTCAGAGATTTCCATAATAATTTTATGTGCAAAAACACTGTTTTTCTCTCAGGATTTTTATGGCATCAAAGAATTTTTATACAGTGAACGTAAGAAAACATAGATATTCCTTGATAATTGGACGGTGATAAATGGACTGTAACTATCCAGATAAACTAACCTCTCTCTCCTCCTCCTTACTGGCCTGATTTGATCACTTTATCAGGCTATCTGAAAATAGTTTCTTGTGAAATGACCTTCTGGACCACACAAAGCCAAGGCAAGATGTGGCAATGCAAATTCCACAGTTTTCCTGCTCTAAAAGTAAGAACATAACTCCTCTGTAGGCTACTTTAGCATATGTTTACAGCAAAACACAGAACAAATTAGCATTAGCATTGTTTACCTACACAAACTTTTAACATCGATATCCTCGAAGATTAGAGGGGTTTTACCGCTAGCTAACTTAGATGGAAAGAAGAAGCCAACAGTTCTCATATGTGGGCCTAAGTTATCCCGCACAATCCTGCTCAACAGCTTCACGAAGAAACGACAAAAGCAACGACGACACCAGGCAAACGCAGCAGTCAGTCAGTCAGCCAGTCAGTCAGTCTGGGCAGGCGGAGGAGGTAAAACAGGTAAAACTCACCCCTACAGGTGTAATTCCGCCAGGGGTTGAGGGTGAAGGTACTTCCTTTTCTGAATAAACAGCCCGAACTCTTCAAGCTATTCTCCTTCTCTCATATTCCTGTGTCAGCCTCTCACACTCTTTCTGCATTTTTCAGTGAGACTCATTTCAACACAGACTCTCTCCCTCTGTCTCTCTCTACCACCTGGGAGGCACGACGCCCCGCCCTCTCACTCAACGGCCACGCCCTCTACGTTACTCGTGAAAGCGTGGCGCTGACGTTTCACTCTCTTTCACTATTGTTTGAACAATGGCGCCCTCTTCTGGATATTTGCTGTTACACCATTAAAGTGCCCATTTCTTATAATTTTGTTTTTTTCCTGGCGTGCACTTACAGCGTTTGTGTGATTTTATGTACCAAAAAAACAATCATAATCCATTTAATATGACCATTACAGTGAATATATATGTTTTAAATTTAAATCTTTAAATCATTCATTCATTATTTAAATCATAATTCGACCATGTCATCACGTCTACCTTTCAAAATACTGTGATAGCAGGAGCCGACCTGGGGGAGGGAGTTTTAACAGAGGCTGTCTATGCGGACCCTGGCCTCTTCCTATTTCCCCCTCATATCAAAAACATGATGGCGAAACGCCAGAGGGCGCCCGCGAGCGAGTCCTCAATGAATGGGGGTGAAAAGACCTTAACGGCTAAAAACGAAAAGTTAAAATAGTTTCTAATCACTTACCCGGAACTTTCCTTTCATTTTAGAAAGCAGAAGGATGTATTTTTTACATGTATTTCATTAAAATAATATAAAATAAAACACCTGTATGTTTCCTTTTTTTACAGCAAGCAAGTTTTGGGCAGCAGAACACTAGCATTACTGCTACTGAGTGTTGATTTATTGAACGGAGCACCTCATTGGCTGTTCGTGTTTACTGACGTCATGGACGTATGTGAGGCGCCGTTTTAAACTCCTACAAATTGAGTTTAAAAGCTCTTAAACTATAACAAAGGTGTTGAAATGCTTCACGCTGTTCAGTGTTCAGGAAAACAATGTATTATTTTACATTAAAAATGTTTAAGCATTTATGAACTATGACTTCGCTCTAGTGGTCTGTCTAAACCCATTCATTTTGGGCTCGTATCGCTCTAGCCGACAGACAACACTACCTGGCAGTTCCGCTCATTACACATTGTTTCTCTGCATGTAACGTCAAAAGTGGAACCCTCGGCTCTTCCACTCATATCAGACCTCATAAGCTGTTATGACATCTGAGGGTCGGTCTCTGTGTAACCTGTATTTGAATCTGCCCTCTAATATAGCAGGGAAATCCATGCGTTAAAAGTAAGAGCCTGTCCCTTTAAGAGAACACAGTTTCTGGCGTGTTTTGTTAAGCACTGGTTGCCATAGTAACTGGCGGGGCGGGGCTTTCATGGGCTCATTATAATACGTTGAGTAGTTCAGAATCCCACTCAGCGCGGTAGAAGCTGGTCGCTCAGCTCAGCTCAGCTCAGAAGCAGCTGCGTTCTGAGAAAGCGGTGCTGGGTGAACTGAAAGCTCATTAAGCGCTGGACTTCAGCAGTGTTCGTGCCAGAGTGAGAGAAGCTGAGTTTGGTTATTTTTACTGGACTGCAGGTGGGGCCAGAGATTTACTTTGTTTTGGATACTCATGGCTATAGTACAATTTTTTTTGGAGACCTTTTTTTCCCACTCAGACTGAATGGGCACGTTCCGTACACATTAACACACACACACACACACACACACTGTTAGGAAGGGTCTCCTAGAACAGCGCTCTCCCTCAGAAACCAGAGAATGAAGCGATAAACCTGCTCGGCAATCCTACTAAGTCCCAAGACAGAGAGAGCTCTCGATGCAATAATGAACAACACTCTCGTAGAGAGATGAGAGTTTTATTCATAAAGCACACAGAAGAAGGGGCAGTCCCCTCTATATAAACACAGAGAGCCCGTCCCATGTGCACGCAGGCAGCCAGGAAGGGCCCGACCACATTCTAACATATGTCGTAACCTGCTGGTCCATACATGGAGTTGTTTTTCTCCATCCCTGGATGTGCTCAGTTCAACATCAAAATCCAGTAAGTCAAAAGTGCAAGTGGTTTGCAGAATAAAAGAGGAACAATAGTTATTAACAGCCTGTAAGTATGCACAAAGGGCAGACACCCTTGCACCCTCAGCAGAGTCTGATTTTATTAATACATGTTAGTCACTGGGGAAGAGACAGGCCAAAGGAAAGTTAACCCTTTCACACACACATACACTAAGGACGGAAAACACTGCGGATGAAATTGAAGTTTCTTTCTGGATTATTTCAAGGTAGTGATTTGAAGTTCACTAATGCTTCTGTTTCAAAGTACCATTGTGGTGTGGTGTGGTTTTTTTTTGTCGGTTGTTTATTACTGAAGTGAAGTGTATAGAGAATTCGTTTGTCATAAAAGCAGACAGGTACGTTCCAGTTCAAGAGAATATATATTTCTGATCATATGACAGTATACAGCTATCAGAACCAGCAAATTAAATTCATTAAGGTCATCGGGTGGAAGGCAGGGTACACCCTGGACAGGTCGCCAGTCCATCGCAGGTTAGACAGACATACACAATCACACCCAGGGGCAATATAGCATGTCTAATTGGCCTGACTGTATGTACTTTCCGTCATAGACACGATACAACCGGCTGGATCACAGCAGAAGGGGTAAGGAACGTGAACAATCGTGGGTAAGTGAGACTAGACTATGGAACTGGCGAACTCATCTATTCACAACAGTGAACATATACGTCACTCCCCTATATCCATCAAACGCAAGTCTTAAGGTGGTCTGCACCCCTAATTGTCTTAGCCTTTTCTACACGTTCTGTTAGTGGAACTCCTGATAGAATCATAGGACCGAACGTAGTGCGGATCTATCTTTTCACTGTATGATCAAAGCGATATGAGTGTTCTAATCCTAGAGCAAGACTCTTGAGATTAGTAGAGTGCTGAACTATCTCACTCACCTTTTCAGGATCTTGTATTATCTCAGGTGTGGATGGAGTAGCTGTATGATTTCGTGGTTTGATTTGGTTTCTTTGATTATTGGTTTCTTCAGATTCATTACAAGAATCCTGAAATCTATGACGGCCACATTGTAAACAATAAACAAAGACAAAAACACAAACGCAAATTTTGGCTAATGACTTTTAAATATAAATGTGTTTATAAATTAAACGTACATTTCACTCTATCGTTCTTACATGTGTGTTTGCTAATCAGAAATGATTGGACAACTGATATTTTTAGTAAAGAGGGAGAATCTGTTATCTACTACTTCCAGATCATCAACTGAGCTCACAGTTAAAGACTAAGACTGGCAGATACAGCTTTCTACTACTACTGTGCTCTTTTAGTTGAAACTCAGTTATAAAAAGTCTCTGAGAACACAAAGAAATCAAAGTAACATGGGGGTATCTGTTATTATCTGATATGACTGCAGGTGGTAAAACTTGCAAAAAAAAATAGAATATGCACAACACACAAAGTTTTGTTTGTTTGCACAAAGTTTGTTGTTTTTTTACACTCTAGTGAGTTATGCTCAACAGTTTGCCTACCTCTGGTTAAAGTACATATTTTCTTGATTTTCTAAGTGACAATAACTCAACATATCTTCAACAGACACCCAATATCTGTACACTTTAATGCACATTTACCATTTATTTACTGAATTTAACATAGTAGAAAATAAAACATGAAATGTGGAGTGTAGAAAAGTTATGGCACATTTTATATATTATGTTTAATCTTTTTCCAATATGTTAAATTTAGCAAATATATGTAAACTGTGCTTAAATTTGCTGAGAAATGTAGCAAATTTAGAGAATGTGGTAACATAATTTCATTTTGAATTTCAACAAAAAATGTGGTTTGATCAGGGGTGTGCAAACCCAACTTAACAGCATTGCTTTGTTAGTTAATCATTACCATTTTTTGTTTTTAGGCTGTGGGATTTATAACCATTTCTAAGATATATAATTCAAAGTCAAGTCAGCCTGACCTCTGAAATGCACCAGACACCTCATCAGAAAACATGAAGGGGCAGTTAAAGACTAAAGAATTATCAGTGAAAAACAGTGTTGATGAGTGTAAAGTGTGTTTTTCTTCTTTTGATCAGCTTCAACAATAAAAGTCAAATTTTAGAACGCAGAACATAAGATGACATCACTTTGTCACAGGAAAAGTGTGATGTCACAATTCACATGTTAACATCGGTGTGATTGTCATAGTGCTGCTCAGACGTGTTGTTTAAACGCTGCCATATTCTTGTTTGAAGGCTAGTCTGTCTACAAAAACAAAACAAAAAAAGAGTAAGAAGGCATGATAGTCTTTTTGATTTCTTCATCTGTATATATTTGGTTAAACCTACAAGAGATATTTTAATATAATTGACATACTTTTCAGCTACTTAAAAAAGAAAACTTCATAAATAACCAGACTAGTCATCTAGCTGCTTCTTGGTAATATTGTATCAGAACAAAAAAAAAAACTAAATAGCCTATGACGTAATATATCAATGTATGTAAAACAGCCTATATATAGAAAACATTGTTATTCAATATTGATTATGTAGCTCAGATGTGTTGTAAAATGGCATGACAAAAATGGGGGACTAGATCACAGTAGTTTCTTATATATGTTTAAGATGACATACGAGGTGAGTTTGGATAAATATGTCTGAGATAATATGTCCAACTTACCTAAAGTCAAGTAGAAACATGTTTCCTAAGAGCCACATTTTAAACCATATTTTTGTACAATGATGTTTTTTAGATGTCTTGTTAATGAATATTTCAGTTTCAGTGATATTTGCTATGTTGTTATAAAAGAAACATACATCAGACATCATAAAACTGGATTAATTGTGTGAGTTAATTGTAAATATAACTCATTGCTTTGTTGAAATGTATTTAAAAATTAAATGTAAAAAGTTGCCTGCACTCTCCTGTACACAGCAGAGTATACTGCATTCTGATTGGCTAACAAAAATATCAGGATGGAGTAGTTGAAGGTTAAACAGAATGCTACAGTGCAGCTTCCGGGAAAGGAAAGTAGAGCACAATGTTTCTCTGTTCATTACTGCTTTTTACAGTACTCACAGGTAGGATTTTAGCTTCATTTATTCAATATGTCTTCTTAAAGTATTATATCTGTATGTCAAATGTTCTTTAGTTATATTCAAGAAATTAAGATTTAAATTTTTCTCAAATTTTTGATTGTTGAATCAATGTGAAAATCTTTTTCAGGTTCCAGCATTTAAGACAGTGTTACTCCTACATCTTCTGCTGTCAGTGGTAAAGAGAAGCAAACTGTTAGACTCTCCTGTAATTATGAATATAAAGTGTCTATGAACAGTTTACAGTGGTATCGCCAAAGTACCAGTACAGCGCCTGAGTTCCTTGTTCTAGTGATGGAATCATGCCAAAATCAAACAGCAGATGCTCCTCATCCTCATTTATCTACTATAGTGCATAACTACTATATTCACAAGAATAAAAAGCGTCTGATCTGATTTCAGACGGACTAGGAACTAGGAACAAGGCTCACACCCCCATCTCCATCAGTGGAGTTGCAGTGGACCAGGTGTCCAGCTTCAAGTTCCTTGGTCTCCACATCTCCAAGGATCTCACCTGGTCCTTGAACTCCTCCGTCCTCATCAAAAAGGCGCAGCAGCGCCTTTATTTTCTACGGAGCCTCAAGAAAGCTCACCTGTCTCCCAGGATCCTGGTGAACTTTTACCGCTGTACCATTGAGAGCATACTCACCAACTGCATCTCTGTATGGTACGGCAGTTGCTGCGCTGCTGACCGCAAAGCACTCCAGCGGGTAGTAAAAACGGCGCAGCGCATCACAGGCACCGATTTACCCACCATCGAGGACATATACCACAAACGCTGCATGGGCAGGGCAAGAAACATCATCAAAGATGTTACCCACCCAAATCATAGACTTTTCAGCCTCTTACCATCTGGCAGGCGTTACAGGAGCCTCCGCTCCCGCACCAGCAGGCTTAGGAAAAGCTTTTTTCCTGAGGCGGTTATCCTGACGAACGCTACACAGTCACTTTAAAAAACTGCACTTCCTACACCTTCTGCACTGATGATATACTTCATTCATACAACTTTCATTTGTATTGCTGCTCCCTGATCTGTACAGTATCCATTACATCTACATGTCTATATTTGTATACGCATGTGTATATAATAACCTACATTCATATTACTGCATATCTCACTTTATGTATGTGTTATGTATATATGTATATTATATACTATATATTCAATATGTACATTCCTGTATATAAACATAATACACAGATAGATAGATACATATAACACTGCATATATAACACTGTATATTTTATATTGTATGTCTCATATTTTATATTACATATTTCACATTTCACTTATACACACATGTATATAACAGTTATATTTATGCACTGGTCACTGTTACCACCGCACTTTATGTAAATAATGTTATATATTGCACTTCTGGTTAGATGCTAACTACATTTCATTGGCCCTGTACTTGTACTCTGCACAATGACAATAAAGTTGAATCTAATCTAATCTAATCTAATCTAATCTAATCTAATCTAATCTAATCTAATCTCGTCTGCTGCAGTATCAGAATCTGCATTCTACTACTGTGCCCTGCAGCCCACAGTGACAGGAAGTCCAGTTACACTGTACAAAAACCTGTGTAGATCTTGCAGCTCAACTCAGATTACATATAGTCTACAGACTGTGTGGCTACAATAATAAAACCCTTGGATGCTTTACAACAGAAGAAGACTCTATGGATGTACTGTTGTTTATCAAACAATTTATCCACAATGAAAACAAGACTGTATACAGAAAATGTGGACATAAGCCATCTACCACAAGGTTGCAGCACTATAATGTTTCTTCATCTCAATTCCTCTCCAAAAAAAGTCAGCATTCCTGCAGTGTCAGAATGAAAACATTCCTAAACAGGGAAAATGATTTTGGTCCTTATTTATACTGGAAACAGTATCAAATTAAATTACTTACTTTCTTGGTAAGTTTCTTGTTAAGACCTGATCATCATAATCATCCAATAATGGTGCTTTAAGTTAATACTGAACAGATTCAGTGTTGGTATAAATACAACCCCAATTCCAATGAAGTTGGGACGTTGTGTAAAACATAAATAAAAACAGAATATGATGATTTGCAAATCCTTTTGAACCTATATTCAATTGAACACACTACAAAGATAAGATATTTAATGTTCAAATGGATAAACTTTATTGTTTTTTGCAAATATTCACTCATTTTAAATTTGATGCCTGCAACACATTCCAAAGAAGTTGGGACAGGGGCATGTTTACCACTGTGTTACAGCACCTTTCCTTTTAACAACACTCAATTTGGGAACTGAGGACACTAATTGTTGAAGCTTTGTAGATGGAATTCTTTCCCATTCTTGCATGATGTACAACTTCAGTTGCTCAACAGTCCGGGGTCTCCGTTGTCGTATTTTACGTTGCTTGGATGGCAGCATATGTTGCTCCAAAACCTGTATGTACCTTTCAGCATTAATGGTGCCTTCACAGATGTGCAAGTTACCCATGCCATGGACACTAACACACCCCCATACCATCAGAGACGCTGGCTTTTGAAGTTTGCGCTGTTAACAATCCAGACAGTCCTTTTCCTCTTTGGCCCGGAGGACACAACGTCCATGATTTCCAAAAACAATTTGAAATGTGGACTCGTCAGAACACTACTTTGCATCAGTCCATCTCAGATGAGCTCGGGCCCGGAGAAGCCGGCGGCGTTTCTGGGTGTTGTTGATATATGGCTTTCGCTTTGCGTGGCAGTGTTTTAACTTGCACTTGTAGATGGAGCGACGAACTGTGTTCACTGACAGTGGTTTTCTGAAGTGTTCCTGAGCCCATGTGGTAATATCCGTTACAGAATGATGTCAGTTTTTAATGCAGTGCTGCCTGAGGGATCGAAGGTCACAGGCATTCAATTTTGCCGCTTACTTGCAGAGATTTCTCCAGATTCTCTGAATCTTTTGATGATATTATGGACTGTAGATGATGAAATCCCAAAATTCCTTGCAATTGCACGTTGAGAAACATTGTTCTTAAACTGTTGTTCACAAAGTGGTGAACCTCACCCCATCCTTGCTTGTGAACGACTGAGCCTTTCAGGGATGCTCCCTTTATACCCAATCATGACACTCACCTGTTTCCAATTAACCTGTTCACCTGTGGAATGTTCCAAACAGGTGTTTTTTGAGCATTCCTCAACTTTCCAAGTCTTTTGTTGCCCCTGTCCCAACTTCTTTGGAATATGTTGTAGGCATCAAATTCAAAATGAGTAAATATTTGCAAAAAACTTTTATCCATTTGAACATTAAATATCTTGTCTTTGTAGTGTATTTAATTCAATATAGGTTGAAAAGGATTTGCAAATCATTGTATTCTGTTTTTAGGTTTTACACAACGTCCCAACTTCATTGGAATTGGGGTTGTAAATCTGGTTTTAGCAGAGACAGACATAAACCACATTATCATTCTTCAACAAGCTTATTGATACAGAACCTGTATGTCTCTGTAGTGTAATACTCTGCTGTGAACTCAGAAATTTTAAACTCTGAAACTTTTTTGTCTACAGGTAGATTCTAATATGATGTGAAGGAACTTTATAACTGATGTTACTGAGAAGAAGAGTTTTAGTATTATTTAATCACATGTTTACTAAAGATCTTGAAAGAAACAATTGAAGCAAATTAATTGAGTTTGAATGAAATACATTATTCTGTTTAATAGTAGTCTTCATCACTGTCTCATCATGACTTCTTAATTTTTAATATGATGATGAATCAAGATGACCTCTTTTAGGCAGTAAAATACTACCATATAGTACAATATTGACTCTGTCTATAGTTTATATACACATTGTGCCGATCAAACACAACAGGGCAGAATTGATGTATGCATGCTGCTAAGAGACTGAACTTCTGTTCATTTAATTTCAAACAAGAAACAATAGCAGTGAGTTTAAGAGTGAAAATGTTGAGACTGTTCTTAGCAACGGACCATCTGGTGAAAATAGCAGTGCTGTCAAGTGCACTGTATTCTGGTAAGAGACTTATTTGCAATAAATTACATGTAAAAAATAATATTCATTTCTTATAAAGTCTTTCTTTTGCTATTGTTATTATTTATTTTTTTCAGTTTGCAGGGGACGAGGCTCACTGAAAGAGATGCAGCACTTTTACACTGTAAGTACAGCACTGTTGATCAGTCACCATATCTCTTCTGGTACAAACAACAGCGTAAATCTCCTCAGTTTGTTCTAGCTTAAGCCAGATAAAAATCTATGAGAATCCTTGATCTTTGTCTCATGTCAGAAACCAAGCAATATGGGACTTGGTCAAGGCTTATATTGTAAACTAAATGACATTTAGAAGTTACAATAAGGTTTTAAACCTAACCTTTACTTTGAAATAAAAATAAGTTTGAATTAAAATTTTGAATAGTCAGAAATTCAGCCTCTCTTATGACCTAATAGAGTGGTGAGATACTTTAAATGGAAAGCTAGCCTCTACCAGTGGCTCTGTGGAGTTGGGAATCCTTGGGCTGGATTGATCTCTAAAGCTAAGTAGGGCTGGTCCAGGTTGGAGATGGGATTGGAGACCATCCTCCCTTGCGAGGAGTTCAAAGCTTTTCAACCAGACCTTTATTTTGAAACTGAACTAGGATACAGTAAAAAAAAAAGTTAATACTGTGGGCCCATGGAGAAGGCCTAGGCCAGCCAACAGGAATTCTGCATTTACTTGAGCATACGTTCTAGTAAATTACTTTAGAAGACCTGTATAGGCTTTTAGCTTCAGCCAGTGTATACAAATCTATGTGAACCCTTGGACCTGTATAAGAAAGTAAGAAATGTTGTATTTGGTCAAGATTTGTACTGAAAACTAAATGACATTAAAAATTGCAGTAAGGTTTTAAACCTAGCCTTTACTTTGAAATGAAAATAAGTTTGAAAGTTTGAAAATAAGTCCTAATAGATTGGTGGGATACTTTAAATGGCCAATGCTGGAAGAGCAGTCTCTACCAGCGGCTCTGTGGAGCTGAGACCCTTTCAGCTGGGTTGATCTACAATTCAGGCTGAAGTTCAGATTTTCCATTCAACCTCAAGTAGCACAGCAGTTACATGGCAGTGTATGGTACTGCAGAATGTAACTGCTGTAGTTTTTAAGGTGGAACAGAAAATTTGAATACAAAGTGTCGTCTTGGTAAACAGCTGGCAGGCAAAATGAAAAAGGATCTCTTCAGTTTCACTGTACATCAAATATTAATAATGTAAATCTCAAGATGTGAATAACGCAGGGGTTTTGTGTTTATATTTTAGTGTTTCAGGGTCAGCCTTTTTAAAAGCATTATCACAGGCACTCGCATATCACAACATCCTCGCATATTATTACCACTCAGATTTTTTAGTCAGAACACAATATATCCATAAATGTGATAATATGTGTGGGCATGTGC
Source organism: Pygocentrus nattereri (assembly GCF_015220715.1). Lineage (NCBI taxonomy): Eukaryota > Metazoa > Chordata > Actinopteri > Characiformes > Serrasalmidae > Pygocentrus > Pygocentrus nattereri. The sequence goes on from NC_051232.1 coordinate 14,409,741, forward strand.
TGAAATGTTTGTTGTCTGAATAAAGTATATTAATAGTTGTTTTCACTAATGTACATAAACCCTTTTTTATTTTGTAGGAATGTTCCAGAGATGCCTACCCAAAAGCAATGCTTTAATTGTGCATTGATAGGAGTGTCAAGTAAAATTTGCAAACTTTGTAAATCATTACAGCCTTATAAAACAAAAGTGTTTTAATGCCATATTAATACAATTTTGAATCATTTAGTCTTATTTAAATGTGTTAATTTATTCTTGTAAGCTTCTTACAAGAGTAGTATCTTACTCTGAGGTGTTATTTTTGAAGAGCATTAGAACATTTATTTGTAGTCTTTATTTCATTTAGACAAAATATTTTGCAGATATGATACAGTGAGGGAAATCAAGTATTAAGTTGTTTTTTATTGTTTTTTTGTAAGTAGAAGACACTACAAATTTATGACATTAACACTTTGTTGCAAAGCGATTTTTGAATGAGTTCCAGCTTTGAGATATTTTGTAGGCTTTTGTAGAATTATGGTTAAAAATTGGCCCATTAATAAACCATCTTCAATCCATCTTCTCTCCAGATTCAGTTTCTTGTCTGGTGAGATTAAATTTTCTTTTAATATGTCCCAGTACATTGCTCCATTCATGTTGGCTTCACTGATATGTAATGCCTCTGAACTGTATGCAGAAAAGCAGACACATACACTACATTGCCAAAAGAATTTGCTTGTCTGGCTTCACACGCATATGAAAATGAGTGCGATCCCATTCTTAATCCCTTGGGGTCAATATGATGTCGGCCCTTTGCAGCTATAACAGCTTCAACTCTTCTGGGAAGGCTTTCCACAAGGTTTAGGAGTGTGTTTATGGGAATTTTTGACTGTTCTTCCAGAAGCACATTTGTGAGGTCAGACAGTGATATTGGACGAGAAGGCCTGGCTCGCAGTCTTTGCTCTATTTCATCCCAAAGGTGCTCTATCGAGTTGAGGTCAGGACTCTGTACAGGCCAGTCAAGTTCTTCCACACCAAACTCGCTCATCCATGTCTTTATGGACCTTGCTTTGTGCACTGGAACAGGAAGGGGCCGTTGCCAAACTGTTCACATAAAGTTGGGAGCATGAAATTGTCCAAAAACTCTTGGTCTGCTGAGGCATTAAGAGTTCCTTTCACTGGAACTAAGGGGCCGAGCCCAACTCCTGAAAAGCAACACCACATCATAATCCCCCCTCCACCAAACTTTACACTTGGTACAATGCAGTCAGACAAGTACCTCCTGGCAACCCCCAAACCCAGACTCATCAGATCATCGGATGCATCGGATTGCCAGACAGTGAAGCGTGATTAGGCACTCCAGAGAACACGTCTCCACTGCTCTAGAGACCAGTGGTGGTGCTTTACACCACTGCATTCCACGCTTTGCATTGCGCTTGGTGATGTAAGGTTTACATGCAGCTGCTCGGCCATGGAAACCCATTCCATGAAGTTCTCTATGCTGTTTTTGAGCTCATCTGAAGGCCACATGAAGTTTAGAGGTCTGTAGCAATTGACAATTGAAGTTGGCAACCTCTGCGCGCTATGCGCCTCAGCATCTGTTGACCCCGCTCTGTCATTTTACGTGGCCGAGGTGATTGGAACACCTGAATTCAATGATTTGGATGGGTAAGTGAATACTTTTAGAAATATAGTGTAGTTAAATGGTAAGTGAATGCTTTTGGCAATAAAGTGTATTATAACGCTCTCACCTCCAAACTTCACTGTGAGAATGCTGTTCCCACATGCACCACTTTTTTTCTACAAACAGAATAAGCTGAATTATTGCCAAAGAGTTCTGCTTTTGTTCTAGTCATTGCTCTGCCCAGAGTTATGATGTGTATAAATGCTTCTGTGCAAATTTTAGGCACATATTCTGTGTAACTGTTCTTCATGACCAGTTTGTTCTGCAATTCTTCAAGTGACTGCTGGCTTTTCTCTCACCTTCCTTATAATGAACTTTCCACTTGTGTGTTATTAAACCTCTGACAGAGTTTAAGCTCTTTACCCCGGCTGTGCTTTTCACCTTTCATATATATATATATATATATATATATATATATATGAGAAACCATTTTGGGACAAAAACATGTTTGCAATGAAGTGTAGGGAACTACACGTGAAGTGTAGTGCACAGTAATGGAGCAAACTCTCCAGCTTTTAAAAGTTTAATATATAAAGCTGGCAAATTGTAATGGTGGGGAGCGATGTTGAGGCGGACACGTGCAGAGACAAGCAAGATTTATTATGGGCAAACCCAAAATCAGGGTCAAGACAGTCCAGGTTCAAATGGCCAATGCAGAGAGCAGGAAGGACAGACATGACAAAGAACAAAGAAATCCAAAATACCAAACAAGCAATACATACACATCAAACAATCAGCATAATCAAAACATACAAACAACAAAGACCAGCAAAGACAAAGGGTAAACACAGGGCTTAAATACAACAGGGCCAACAAGGGATCACAAGACACAGGTGGAAACACAGGTGGGAACAGTCAGGGACGGGGGCACTAAACAAGGGGGCTGGACTACAATACCAAAACAATTAACACGTGAGCTAAACCAAAACACAACACGAACACATGGACAGGACTGGGAGGGGCCAATTGTAACAGTCCACCCTACAGTCTCTAGAACCGCGTCCTCTTGCTCATTAGCCCCTAACACTGCATGCTTCTGCAATACAGCCTCTTGTACTGTCTCCCACCCTACAGTCTTCAGCTCAACATCCTGCACTGCACTCTGCTAAACCATCACACCTGCAGCCTCAGACACCTGCGCAGTGGGCCCTGCAGCCTCAGACACCTGCGCAGTGGGCCCGGCAGCCTCAGACACCTGCGCAGTGGGCCCTGCAGCCTCAGACACCTGCATGGTGCACAACTGTACAGTGCCAGACTCCTACACTGTCAGCTCTGCAGCATCATTTACTTGCACCATCAGTCCTACAGCCTCCAGCTCTTCAGCCTTTAGCACCACCATGTCTGCAGCCTCAAGTACTTCATCTTCCTGCACCATCAGCCCCAGACATCTGCGCAGTGGGCCCTGCAGCCCCAGACACCTGCGCAGTAGGCCCTGCAGCTCCAGACATCTGCACAATCAGCCCTGCAACCTCAGACAACTGCATGGTGCACAACTGTAGAGCAACAGACTCCTACACTGTCAGCTCTGCAGCATCATTTACTTGCACCATCAGTCCTACAGCCTCCAGCTCTTCAGCCTTTAGCACCACCATGTCTGCAGCCTCAAGTACTTCATCTTCCTGCACCATCAGCCCCAGAGTCTCCTGCACTGCAGCCTGCAGATCCTCTCACTGCCTTTGCAAATGCCATGGACCATCTGATTCCAGTGAAGAGTAAAAACAGCAAAAGATGCAAAGCAAACAAGAGGAAGAAGACGACAGGTAATGTCTCTTTTAATACATGCAGTTAATGTAATTTTTTAAGTGTTAGATATTAACATTTTGTTTTTACTACTAGCAAATATTCAGTTTAATTCGTGCATAATAATTTCTCTCTACGGGCAGCACGGTGACGTGGTGGGTAGCGCTGTCGCCTCACAGCAAGGAGGGCCTGGGTTCGATTCCCCGGCCGGGCGACTGGGGTCCTCTCTGTGTGGAGTTTGCATGTTCTCCCCGTGTCTGCGTGGGTTTCCTCCGGGTTCCCCGGTTTCCTCCCACAGTCCAAAGACATGCAGTCAGGCCAATTGGACATGCTACGTTGCCCCTAGGTGTGAGTGTGTGAGTGACTGTCTGTGTCTGTCTGTCTGCCCTGCGATGGACTGGCGACCTGTCCAGGGTGTATCCTGCCTTCCGCCCAAAGACTGCTGGGATAGGCTCCAGCACCCCCCCGCGACCCTGACGGAGAAGCGGCTTAGAAAATGGATGGATGGATGGAATTTCTCTCTACTCCATTTTGTATGTTTTTCAACCCCCTAAATGGCCATGGCAATCAGGCAGGCCCAAAGTTTTATTACACACTCCTGTGACTAAAGAATAGCTCAGCCAGTTTACATTGATGTCCCTGAAGTTATACAGTAGAAAGCCTTAATATGCATTAAGCCTGGGATTATAAATGGTTAAATAATGTTTTTGTCCCAAGACAGTAAAAACATGTCTGTCTCATGTTTGTCTGAGTTTTTATACCCTTCTCTTAGTTAATAGTATGAAAAAAATAAGGCCCTAGCTTTATCTGACAATACCTGATTATTTATTTATTTTGTATTCTAGTTCATACATGTTATAAGCCTCTTATAAAAGTGATTATATATATGAAAATGTTTTATTTATCTAGAAGTTTTACTTGTTTATGTTGGTTAGTTGACTTATTTCTGTCCAGCAGAAAACTGTCCTATTAATGTAAATGCAGAAACGTTCCCTTATGAAAGAATTCTGAGAAGGAGAATCAGGGAGGTCAGTATAGGAGAGAGCCGCAAAAATGTAGCAGATGATCTTTGTAGCAGCCTTCCTATAGAGATACTGAAGTGCATCAACATATGAATCTTTGGAAGGACACCAGTACACACTGGCGGCGTTTGCATTCAGGACTTACACTATTTCAAGTGGGAAGCAAAGTATATGATACAAGAGGGTTACTTATAAGAACAGAGAGGCGATGCAATACGCCGAGCAAAAAAAACAAACTAAATATAAATCAGAGGATAAAAAGAATGACTAACCGTTCAATATACAAAACATTAACTAATGGAGCCCAACAACAAAAGGAGGACGATGGACGGTGGCAAAGAAATAAACCAAGGACAAGAATCTAACCTGCCTAGCCGTAAATCTAATCCTGTCCCAAAATACAGCGGGTGGCACTCGCCCCTTACCTAATGTGTCTAAACAATCAAGCCACTATACTGAATGCATATATGTATAAGCGCGCCCAACTAGCCTGTCCACACCTCGCACTGGAGAGAGGGAGGGAGGGAGGGAGGGAGGGAGGGAGAGGGAGAGAGAGAGAGAGAGAGAGAGAGAGAGAGAGAGAGAGAGAGAGAGAGACACTCATGTTACTGGCTACGTCTTCCCAATTACACTAGGGCCGTTTTACGCTAGTCTCAAACATGCTAAATGCTCTCTTCCTAACTGGCCAAAGGTGAATCCTTTTATCCGCCAAGGCCCGTCCCAGAGCAGGAATCAGCCATTCAGATTGGGTGGAGAAAGAAGCAGAACCAAGCATCCAAGATCCACAATAGTCCATTATGCACACAGCTGCACCTGATCTGGTTGGGGTGAAAAAAGAAAAAAAAACATATGTGCAACGCTGGCACGTAACAGCTGCGTTTACACAGCAGGTAAAAATGGCCTGGATCTGATTTTCTCACCAAATCCGATTTTTTGTTTTGGCTGTTGGCGTCATCTTTTAAATGTGACCTGTATGCGACATTAATCAGAACAGATCAGCGGCTAAACCGACCCGCATGCGCAAAGGACGATGCTTCACGGGGCGGCTCGTCCAGAGGTAAACAGTCATGACGGCCAGTGAACGCCTGTCGCTCCCAGTGTCGTCTTCGCCAGCATCACAGGAGCGACTATGAAGTTACAGTGGTTGACAGCTGGGCTCGTCACCCACAGTGTGTACGAGTTCGCTGTAAAAAGGGGCGCGTTATACGGTCACGGCTGCTTCTTTGGTTCGTGTCCTCAGAATCTTCAAACGCTTCAGCCTCGGGGTTCCTCCGGCCGCGCTCGGCCGTTTTCGTTCGAAACCCGCGCAAAATCGGCGTGAGTGGGAAGAGTTTCTTCTGTTTTTTGTACAGACTCATAAATGTTTATGAGCCTCAACAGCGCGAAATTATGACGAATGTCGAGTTGGACTGAAGTAAACGTCAAATGAATTCCGATCTGGCTGTTCAGACTGAGTCGGGTTGGCGCAGATCGGATACGGATCGGATTTCAGTACCACATATGAACACGTCTCAAATCGGAATGGAAAATGTCAGATTCAGTGCGGTTTTTGCTGTTCACACTGCCACACAAACGAGGAAAAAGATCGGACTTGGGGCGCTTTTACCTGCTTTGTAAACGTAGCGTAATGTCATCTTTTACTTTCTTTCAGGGCAATATGGAGGTTTTATTTCGCTGGAAACCATGCTCTGGATGGTATGTAGTGATTTAATTAAATTTAAAAGCTTTTAGAGACACATGCCTAGAGTGAAGAACTGGAAACTTCAGGTTCAAAAGTCAAATGTTCTCTACAGGATTTAATTGCATGTGTCTGAATTCATAAGGTATTAGGTTGAATGAATCAGCTGTGAAATCAGCTGAATGATGCTAAATCATGAGAGGATTTTTACTTTTGAGTTATGTCATGTCAGTTCAGGTAGGGTTGTTGTTGCATGATTTACATATTGCTCATGAAGTTTTTTGTTGTTGCTTGTGAAGTCTCCTAAAGTACACTGCTCAAAAAAAATAAAGGGAACACTTAAACAACACAATATAACTCCAAGTAAATCAAACTTCTGTGAAATCAAACTGTCCACTTAGGAAGCAACACTGATTGACAATCGATTTCACATGCTTTTGTGCAAATGGAATAGACAACAGGTGGAAATTATTGGCGATTAGCAAGACACACTCAATAAAGGAGTGGTTCTGCAGGTGGGGACCACAGACTTCTCAGTACCTTTCTGCTTTCTGGCTGATGTTTTGGTCACTTTTGAATGTTGGTGGTGCTTTCACACTCGTGGTAGCATGAGACGGACTCTACAACCCACACAAGTGGCTCAGGTAGTGCAGCTCATCCAGGATGGCACATCAATGCGAGCTGTGGCAAGAAGGTTTGCTGTGTCTCTCAGCAGTGTCCAGAGGCTGGAGGCACTACCAGGAGACAGGCCAGTACACCAGGAGACATGGAGGAGGCCGTAGGAGGGCAACAACCCAGCAGCAGCCCCGCTACCTCCGCCTTTGTGCAAGGAGAAACAGGAGGAGCACTGCCAGAGCCCTGCAAAATGAACTCCAGCAGGCCACAAATGTGCATGTGTCTGCACAAACGGTTAGAAACTGACTCCATGAGGATGGAATGAGGGCCCAATGTCCACAGATGGGGGTTGTGCTCACAGCCCAACACCATGCAGGACGCTTGGCATTTGCAAGAAAACACCAGGATTGGCAAATTTGCCACTGGTACCCTGTGCTCTTCACAGTTGAAAGCAGGTTCACACTGAGCACATGTGACAGACGTGACAGAGTCTGGAGATGCTGTGGAGAGCGATCTGCTGCCTGCAACATCCTTCAGCATGACCGGTTTGGCAGTGGGTCAGTAATGGTGTGGGGTGGCATTTCTTTGGAGGACTGCACAGCCCTCCATGTGCTCGCCAGGTGTAGCCTGAGTGCCATTAGGTACCGAGATGAGATCCTCAGACCCCTTGTGAGACCATATGGTGGTGCGGTTGGACCTGGGTTCCTCCTAATACAGGACAATGCTAGACCTCATGTGGCTGGAGTGTGTCAGCAGTTCCTGCAAGATGAAGGCATTGAAGCTATGGACTGGCCCGCCCGTTCCCCAGACCTGAATCCGATTGAGCACATCTGGGACATCATGTCTCACTCCATCCACCAACGTCACGTTGGACCACAGACTGTCCAGGAGTTGGCGGATGCTTTAGTCCAGGTCTGGGAGGAGATCCCTCAAGAGACCATCCGCCACCTCATCAGGAACATGCCCAGGCGTTGTAGGGAGGTCATACAGGCACGTGGAGGCCACACACAATACTGAGCCTCATTTTGACTTGTTTTAAGGACATTACATCAAAGTTGGATCAGCCTGTAGTGTGTTTTTCCACTTTAATTTTGTGTGTGACTTCAAATCCAGGCCTCCATTGGTTAATAAATTTGATTTCCATTGATGATTTTTGTGTGATTTTGTTGTCAGCACATTCAACTTTGTACAGAACAAAGTATTCAATAAGTATTTAATTCATTCAGATCTAGGATGTGTTATTTGAGTGTTTCCTTTATTTTTTTGAGCAGTGTGTTTCAGCTGAATGATATTATCATGTTTTCACTCTCCCTAAAATTGGGTATTTATTTAACTTAAAAAATGTTATCTGGGATGCCATGTTTAGGGTTTATTTCCAGACATGGGATTTTCCAGCTAAATTGGCAAAGATAAAGGCAGACATGATTTCTCTATTTTATACATGGTCAGACATTAAAGAAGGATCAGTGTGCTCTTACAGTGTTCTCAAATTCCAAATTTGAATGATATTAGGTGCTTTAGATGCCACTTTAATAGATGCGGTTGCTAAAAGCCACAGTTTGTGCTTAAACTATTTGCATGTGCCTAGATGATGTTGATTCACTAGTAAATGTGTTCAAAATTCTGAAATATGTGTAAAGTATGATCTTGGTATGTAAGTTGCAAGATCCTTTTACATTGTCTTCATGGCCAAACTGAAGATATTAGCCAAGTGTTTTACCTATTTAAATGTATGTATACAGTATATAATGTTATGACCCTCGGTCATAATTGCCCTTCTTTGTGTCTGGGATAGCACAGTGGTGTGGTGGGTAGTGCTGTCGCCTCACAGCAAGGAGGGCCTGGGTTCGATTCCCCTGCCAGGCTGGGGTCCTCTCTGTGTGGAGTTTGCATATTCTCCCCGTGTCTGCGTCGCTTTCCTCCCACGGTCCAACGACATGCAGTCAGGTCAATTGGACATGCTAAATTGCCCTTAGGTGTGTGTGTGTGTGTGTGTCTTGCAATGTGACCCCCCAACCCTGAGGTTAGAAAGTGTGTCTGTTTGTGGCCGTTTTGTGTGCTTTTTCCATTGTTTTGTGTAGATGCATAATTGGCCACTTGACAGTATAAGAGGTCGCTGAGTCACCATCTTGAGAGACATTTAGGACGTTTCTCCCCCTTTGACCCGACCTGGAAGATCACCTTTCCAGACAAGCCCGGCAATCTTCACTTCTATCTGCTTTGCTTTCCTGCTGTTGTTAAAACTGTGGCTGTTTGATTATGCTTTGAAAGAAGGGGACAGGTGCCATGTTGTTTTGGTTACCTTTTCTCCCGTTTAAGGTAGGGAGTCAGGGTAGCCTGTATGCCTTTTGGTTACTTTTGTTTGTATTTTAGTAAGTCTGAAATCATTAATTGTTTTGTTTGTTATTTTGGCTAATGCTTGTCCCTGAAGCCATCAACCCAGTTTGTTTGAGCTTTTTTTTTCATTTTCTGGTTTAAATGGTGTTCAGTGTCTGGTCTGGCAGCAGGTCTGGGGTGAGAGCCCTTTTCTTTTTTCTTCTTCTTCTTTCGGCTGCTCCCTTTAGGGGTCGCCACAGCGGATCATCTGCCTCCATCTTGCCCTATCCATTGCCTCCTCTACTTTCACACCAACCATCTCCATGTCCACCTTCACTACATCCATAAACCTTCTCTGAGGTCTACCTCTTCTCCTTCTACCCGGCAGCTCCATCTCCAACATTCTTTGCCCAATATATCCACTATTCCTCCTCAACACATGTCCAACCTGGCCTCTCTGGCTTTATCTCCAAACTGCTCCACCTTCACTGTCCCTCTGATCTGCTCATTTCTACTCTTGTCCAGCCTTGTCACTCCCAACGAAAATCTCAGCATCTTCATCTCCGCCACCTCCAGCTCAGCCTCCTGTCTTTTAGACAGAGCCACAGTCTCCAAACCATACATCATAGCAGGACACACTACTGTCTTGTAAACCTTCCCTTTCCCTTGCTGCTATCCTTCTGTCACACATCAGCCCTGACATCCGGCTCCACCCACTCCATCCTGCCTGCACCCTCTTCCTCACCTCTTTTTTGCACTGTCCATTGCTCTGGATGTTTGACCCAAGATATTTGAAGTCATCCACCTTTACGACCTCTACTCCTTGCATCTTCACCTTTCCACCTGCCTCCCTCTCATTTACACAGATGTATTCCATCTTGTCTCTACTGACCTTCATTCCTCTCCTCTCCAGTGCAAACCTCCACCTCTCCAGATTCTCTTCCACCTGCTCTCTACTCTCACCACAGATTACAATGTCATCTGCAAACATCATGGTCCATGGAGCCCCCTGCCTGACCTCATCTGTCAACCTGTCCATCACCATTGCAAATAAGAAGGGGCTCAAAGCTGATCCCTGATGTAATCCTACCTTCAACTTGAAACCATTTGTCACTCCAACTGCACACCTCACCACTGTCTCACTATCCTCATACATGTCCTGCACCACCCTAACATAGTTTTCAGCTACACCTTACTTCCTCATACAGTACCACAGTTCCTGTCTTGGCACCCTATCATATGCCTTCTCTAGATCCACAAAGACACAATGTAGCTCCTTCTGACCTTCTCTGTACTTCTCTACCAACACTCTCAACGCAAAAAATTGCATCTGCTGCTCACTGATCTGAACCTCTCGCCTTAGCCTTGCTTCAACAACTCTTTCCCATACCTTCATGGTGTGGCTCATCAACTTTATACCTCTGTAGTTACTGCAGCTCTGCACATCACCCTTCCTTGTCTTCTTTCCTCTGACCAGACGAAACACCCAACACATTCTTGCCAGTTTCTCTCACCACCTTAGCTGTAGTTTCCCAGTCCTCAGGTAGCTCCTCACTGCCCTCAAGGGCCTGTTGCAATTTTTCCCTGAACTGCCTTCAACCATCCTCCTTCAGCTTCCACCATCTAATCTTTGGCTCTGTCTTCACTCTTTTCCTCTTCTTTGTTTCTAATCTAATTCTACAGACAACCACCCTATGCTGCCTTGCTACACTTTCCCCTGGCACCACTTTACAACCTCCAATCTCCTTTAGGTGGCATCTCCTGCTAAGGATATAATCCACCTGTGTGCACCTCCCTCCACTCTTGTATGTCACCCTGTGTTCTTCCCTCTTCTGAAAATACGTGTTCACCACAGCCATTTCCATTCTCTTTGCAAAATCTACAACCATCTGACCTTCCGCATTTCTGTCTTTCACACCATACCCAACACCTCTTCATCCCCTCTTTTCCCTTCACCAACATGTCCATTGAAGTCTGCACCAATCACCAATCTCTCCTCTCTAGGGACACCATCTACCACTTCATCCATCTTACTCCAAAATTCCTCTTTCTCCTCTAACTGACAACCAACCTGTGGTGCATATGAACAGTCCACATTCAAATTCACACCATCAACCTCCAACTTCAGGCTCATGATCATGTCTGACACTGTCTTTACATCCAGAACACTTTTCCCAAGCTGTTCCTTTAGGATTATGCCTACTCCATTTCTCTTCCTCTCTACACCATGATAGAACAGTTTGAATCCACCTCCAATGTTCCTGGCCTTGCTTCCTTTCCATCTGGTCTCCTGGACACACAGAATATCTACCTTCCTTCTCTCCATGATGTCTGCAAGCTCTCTGCCTTTACCATTCATTGTCCCTATGTTCAGAGTCCCTACTCTAACCTCCACTCTCCTGCCTTTCCTTCTCTCACGCTGCCATCTAACCCGCCTTCCTCCTCTCCTCTCTGATGGTCTTCGACCTACAGTAGTCCAATTTCCACCGGCACCCTGCTAGTCAACAGCACCGGAGGCGGTCGTTGTTAACCCGGGCCTCGACCGATCCGGTTTGGCAATCATATTTTTGATCCGCATGATAGTTTTACGCCGGATGCCATTCCTGACGCAACCCTGACCATTTATCCGGGCTTGGGACCGGCACCAGAAGTACACAAAGTACACCCCTAATGGCTGGTTTGTCTGGGGAGAGAGACCATTCTCATTAAATCAAATTATGAAAATAATGGTGAATACAAGCAAGCTCAGGTAATTCAAGTTCCGACTTTAATGCTTCCATGTTCAGTGGCATGTCTCCTTCAAGTGTCCTGCATCTGAGGACAGCTGCTGCGTGCTTTTCTTTTTTCCTTTAATCAGACTAACATTTTTGCAATTCTTTGCAAACAGTCAAAGAGAAGTATTATGAGTTGTCATAAATTGTTCTTGTGCCACATGCCAGCAGTATTAGTAATTAATTATGTAATGTTTTAAAACATTGCTAATTAACTTAGACAAAACATCTTTATGTAATAAAATGAACATTTTTACCAACCAGTTGCTACTCCATAGATTAAACTTTTCTTTACAATTAAAATAAGAGGTTGCTGACACTATTAAATTTGTATTTATTTAAATTTATGAACAGTTTATATAAGTAATTATATGTATATATATATATATATATATATATATATATATATATATATATATATTTATATATTTATATAAAATGCATATTTATGTCCTATTGTAGACTGGATTAGTCGCATAGATAAAAACCATGGCTCATATTTTGTTAGGCTTGAACATGAAGACAATATGGAAGATGAATAATCTGAAATGGTACAAATGTAAGCATTAAACTGCACTGTGTTTAAAAAAAAAACATATTCTGTAGCAGCAGTAGTAATTTAAGATTTGAAAGTTCATTCAAATCCAGGTTTCCTAAGATTTGCTGACAAATCCATTATGTTATTGCACTGTCTAAGGGAGGATTTGGACAGTATTGTATATTTCTATATGCATAAAACCCCAATTCCAATGAAGTTGGAATGTTGTGTAAAACATAAATAAAAACAGAATACAATGATTTGCAAATCCTTTTCAATCTATATTCAATTGAGTACACTACAAAGACAAGATATCTAATGTTCAAACGGATAAACTTTGTGTTTTCCAAATGTTCACTCATTTTGAATTTAATGCCTGCAACACGTTCCAAAGAAATTGGGACAGGGGCAACAAAAGACTGAGAAAGTTGAGGAATGCTCCAAAAACACCTGTTTGGAACATTCCACAGGTGAACAGATTAATTGGAAGCAGGTGAGTCTCATGATTGGGTATAAAGGGAGCATCCCTGAAAACCTCAGTCGTTCACAAGCAAAGATGGGGTGATGTTCACCACTTTGTGAACAACTGCATGAGCATATATTCCAACAGTTTAAGAACAACGTTTCTCAAAGTGCAATTGCAAGGAATTTAGGGATTTCATCATCTACAGTCCATAATATCATCAAAAGATTCAGAGAATCTGGAGAAATCTCTGCAAGTAAGCGGCAAGGTAGAAAACCAAAATTGAATGCCTGTGACCTTCAATCCCTCAGGCGGCACTGCATTAAAAACCGATATCATTCTGTAACGGATATTACCACATGGGCTCAGGAACGCTTCAGAAAACCATTGTCAGTGAATACAGTTCGTCGCTCCATCTACAAGTGCAAGTTAAAACCCTGCCATGCAAAGCAAAAGCCATATATCAACAACACCCAGAAATGCCACCGGCTTCTCTGGGCCCAAACTCATCTGAGATGGACTGATGCGAAATAGAAGTGTCCTGTGGTCTGACGAGTCCACATTTCAAATTGTTTTTGGAAATCATGGATGTCGTGTCCTCTGGGCCAAAAAGGACTGCCCGGATTGTTATCAGCTCAAAGTTCAAAAGCCAGCATCTCTGATCCATCTCTGGTATGGGGGTGTGTTAGTGCCCATGGCATGGGTAACTTGCACATCTGGGAAGGCACCATTAATGCTGAAAGGTACATACAGGTTTTAGCAACATATGCTGCCATCCAAGCAACATCTTTTACAGGGACATCCCTGCTTATTTCAGCAAGACAATGCCAAGCCACATTCTGCATGTGTGACAACAGCTTGGCTTCGTAGTAAAAGAGTGCGGGTACTACACTGGCCTGCCTGCAGTCCAGACCTGTCTCCCATTGAAAATGTGTGGCGCATTATGAAGCACAAAATACGACAACAGAGACCCCGGACTGTTGAGCAACTGAAGTTGTACATCAAGCAAGAATGGGAAAGAATTCCACCTACAAAGCTTCAACAATTAGTGTCCTCAGTTCCCAAATACTTATTGAGTGTTATTAAAAGGAAAGGTGATGTAACACAGTGGTAAACAGGCCCCTGTCCCAACTTCTTTGGAATGTGTTGCAGGCATCAAATTCAAAAAAGTGAATATTTGCAAAAAACAATAAAGTTTATCAGTTTAAACATTAAATATCTTGTCTTTGTAGTGTATTCAATTGAATATAGGTTGAAAAGGATTTGCAAATCATCGTATTCTGTTTTTATTTGTTTTACACAACATCCCAACTTCATTGGAATTGGGGTTGTACAATGAACATTGATATATATGGAAAGAACTTTGATATATATGGAATGAACTTTGATATACATTGATCAAACACTGAGATAAAAAAAAATTTAGTAATATAATTCAAAAATAAAAATAACATGTTTTTTTTTTTCTTCACACAGAGAGGGACATACACACCGGCTAAACAGACTGTTTATGTTGTTCTTTAGTTTTTAGTAGTTGTATTATTTTCTGTCTAGCTCTTTCATTCAATATATATCAATGTTAATTCCATATATATGAATGTTCATTGTATATATTGTGGCATGCGCCCGCCCCCCCGGGCCCCGACGATGACGGCCGCGAGAACCGCCAGGAAGGCGAGACCCAGCGGCGCCGATTATGGAGGGGGCGGAGCACAAATCCCGAGCTTCCCCAACGGACGCGAGTCATGAGAGTGATGGCGGGAGAAGGAGGACGAGTACGCCATGCCGGCCACGAGAGGCACCAGAGGGATGAGCGAGTACCGAGCTCCGCAGCCCGGGTCCCGCTCCTGTTACGCAGCGAGGCTGCTTCACTACACCTTACCTTCGACCCAGTTCATTCCATATATATCAATGTTCATTATAAATATATGTCAATGTTCATCATTTTATATATATATATATATATATATATATATATATATATATATATATATATATATATATATTCATGATATTCATGGTCAGAGTCCATGGTCTTAGCCCGGAAAAGAATGGCATGCCCATTGGTTGCAGGCTGGGACAGGCGGCAGCAGTAATGCGGTCACTGTACCAGTCTGTAGTGGTGAAGAGGGAGCTGAGCTAAAAGGCGAAGCTCTCCGTTTACCGGTCGGTCTACATCTTGACCCTCACCTATGGTCATGAGCTGTGGGTAATAAACGAAAGAATGAGATCGCAAATACAAGCGGCGGAAATAAGCTTTCTTCATAGGGTGGCAGGCAACACGCTATTTGATAGAGTGAGGAGCTCGGTCATCCGGGAGGAGCTCAGAGTAGAGCCACTACTCCTCCGCACTGAGAGGAGCCAGCTGAGGTGGTTCACTGGACGCCTCCCAGTGGGTGTGTACCAGGCACGGCCTACCGGGACAAGACCCCTGGGTCGTCCTAGGACCCGCTGGAGGGATTACATCTCCAAGTTGGCCTGGGAGCAGCTTGGGGTCCCCGGGAATGAGTTAGAGGAAGTTGCAGGGGAAACGGTCTGCGGGGATTCTCTGCTCTCTCAACTGCTACCATGACCCTATCTGGACTAGCAGTCAACGATGATGATGACGATGATGTTCTTCTGCGCTTTTCTGATTCTTTCAGTGCTGACAGGTAAGAGACACTTGAAACTCCTGTTTTAATCAGTTTAACATCTTTAATTCTACTGAACATTTCATTTTCTTTTCTGATCTCATGGGTCTGTTAAACATGCCAGAGATGGTGAGTGTTACTCTCTCCTGCAACTACAGTGGTTCCCTTTCAAGCATTCGTTTCGGTATCTCACTATGGGGTACGCCCCTCTGCGTAGTCCTCAGGAGCACTTGTATCAATACGACACGCCCAAGAAGCACTAACCTCACCTGAGTTCTGTGAGCATTGTGCACGCTTCTCCCTCAAGAGTCTCCGCCACAGGCTAGCACGCCAAGCTAGCATGTCTGACCGAGACCCGTTGTTGGTAACTACACCAAGTTCAGCAACCGTGGGTGCGGAAGACTCAGAGGCGCCTGCCAGCGCGAGCTGGGGCGATCGGCTAGATGTAACTGAGCCGCTAATGGATGATTTCGGTGGCCTCACAGCCATACAGCGGATCTCCGCGGTCGTGGACAGCGAGTCTGACTCACTGGGCGAGTTGGAGGGGCTTTTTTCTGAGGAGGAGGACTGCAATGAGTCCACTTTCATCCCGTCAGCTCAGGCTATCCAACCGAATACTGCGGGAGCAGACGGCAGCGATGCCGACTCACAGCTCCTCAGCGTGGATCTGCAGGACGTGTGCAAACGCGCAGTATCTTGGCAGTAACTACCAGATCCCGCTATGAAGGGAAACAGCTACCCAGAGCCAAGCGAACAGCGAGACAACTCCTACCAGTGTTCCCCGAATGAAAGGACGAAGTTACTCGCTCCTGGAATAAACCATTCTCTGCCAAAAACCCCATTCAGGGAGGGTCAGTGCTAGACTGTGTAGATATGGAAGGAAGTGGCCTTTCTCACCTACCTCCAGTCGAGTCCATAGTGGCCTTCCACCTGCACCCAGGGCAGAAAACCATGACTGGGGCCAGCTCTACTGTCCCATCCAAATCTGACGGCTTTCAGTCCTCCATGACTGAAAAGTCATATCGTGCGGTTGCTACAGCTGTCAGAGCCCTCAATGCCTCATCCATGCTCATGGCATACCAGGCTGAGCTGCAGGAGGAGATGACGTCCAAACCAGACTGATCTCTGCCTTCGACTACACAGATGTGCTGTCCAAGCCTCTGGCAGAGCAATGGGCATCATGGTGGAACAGGAGAGGGCCCGGTGGCTCAACCTTTCTAGCCTTTCTCATAAGAAGAAGGTTCAACTTCTGGATGTTCCAGTAGACCCCAAGGGCCTGTTTGGTCCTGCTGTTGCTGCCATGCAACAGTGCTGTGACGAGAAGAAAAGAGAAGGTGAAGCTTTGCAGATATGTCTCCCCAGGAAGACGCACATGACCGCATCTGCTGCTCCTCGCCGGACCTTTGCACAGGCAGTGGGCCGCCCACCCCGGCCTTCAGGATCCCTAAGCGCCCCATGACGCAAACAGGACCTCCTGCACAGCCCAAGTCCCTCGATGCAAGAGCTGCTTGGTCCAAAAATCCCCCTCCTTCCACCTCAATGCAGAGGAGCCAGCCAACCCAGGCCTCCACTCCAGGTGGAAAGAAAAAGCGCTGTGCTACCTAGGGCACAGCTGTGGGAAGGGAGCAACCAGGATAGCCAGATGCTGGTTTCTCCATCCCCCCAAGAGTAGCAGTTCAGGCATGCAGAGCCCCAGTTGGTACTCTGTTCCTTTAATGCCACCAAGTTTGGCACACGCCAGTGTTCTTTAATAAAAGTGTTCCCCATAGCGCATCCAGGCTTACAGCGAAGGGCGCTATCACATGTTACAAACACATGTAGTGTTAAACACAGTGTTCATACCATGTTGCAAAACATTCCAGACACAGTGTTAAACCAAAATATAACTGCCCACAAAAAAGGGCGCAGGAGCACCTGGATGGTGCAGACCTGTCAGGTGCCTCATGCTGGGGCGCAGCTCCCGCTTACACCAGCAGATGGCGCACATGCCCCACTGGTGTCAGTGGAGCTCCCCTCAACACCACTTGCTGTAAGGAGGGACGCATGGTGGGCATGCGTAACCTCAAAATGGGTGTGGAGAACGATTCCACAGACTCCAATTTGCCGTCACTCCACCACAATTCGGAGGAATATTACTCTCAAAAGCCCTGGCCGAATCAGCTCGTGTTCGTATTGGCTCCTCCCACTGCGCAGGGATCTCCTATCACAAGCGTAAGGGGAAATTTTTTGCCCTCATCCAGAGCGCTTGGGCTTGGCACGTGAAAGGTCCAATCTAACTGTTGCTGGTTTACCAGATAATGTCATAGCGACAATCCAGAGTGCTAGGGCCTCATCTACGCGAACCATTTACGGGCATAAATGGTGAGTTTTTGAGGAGTGGTGTGCAAAATCACAGGCGGTGTCTTTTCAGTTCTCTATTCCTGTGATTTTGTCCTTCTTACAGGAGCTCTTGGACAAGGGAAAATAATTTTCCAACATAATTTCCATTATGGGGCAGTCGTGGGCTGGAGGTTAGGGAGCTGGCCCTGTGACTGGAAGGTTGCCGATTCGATCCCCAGGGCTGACAGTCCATGACTGAGGTGTCCTTGAGCAAGACACCTAACCCCCAACTGCTCCCTGGGCACCGTGGATAGGGCTGCCCACCGCTCCGGGCAAGTGTGCTCACTGCCCCTAGTGTGTGTGTGTGTGTTCACTAGTGTGTATGTGGTGTTTCACTTCACGGATGGGTTAAATGCGGAGGTGGAATTTCCCTGTTTGTGGGATCAAAAAAGTATCACTTAACTTAAAGTTTATTTGGCTGCAATATCCTTTTACATTACGTTTAGCAGGCGCTTTTATCCAAAGCGACTTACAAATAATGTGGTACATCAAACAAACATAGTCAGGCCTTAAAGGAGGCCAAAGGGTAATAGCGGGGTAGAGAAGGGAAGGAGGGCAAGAAGGAGATGAGGTTGGTAGTGGTTAGATTTGCAAGAGGCGATCAGAGTAAGTGCTCCCTGAAGAGCTCTGTCTTCAGGAGTTTCTTAAAAATAGCGAGGGACGCCCCTGCTCTGACGGTGGAAGGTAGCTTGTTCCACCATTGGGGAATCAAGTATGAGAACAGTCTCGATTGCTTTGTGTGACTGTTTGGCAAAGCTAAGCGACGTTCATTGGAGGATCGCAACGGCCGGGTGGTGCTGTAAGCCTTTAGGAGCGAGTGCAGGTAGGAAGGAGCCTGCTCTGTTAACACCTTGTAGGCAATCGTAAGAGTTTTAAATTTGATACAAGCAGCAACCGGTAACCAGTGGAGCTCAATGAGCAGTGGGGTGACATGCGCCCGTTTTGGTTGGTTAAAGACCAGACGCGCTGCAGTCCTCCTGCCATGTGGGCTTCGATGGCGCAACAGTGGGACAGCACCCCCTGATATGCCGTTTTACGAAGGGAGCATGCTGGCTCCGCCCTATATCCAAATCACTCACTCCGTCATGGGATCTGTCATTGGTTTTGGAGGCTCTAACATGCCCCCCTTTTGAACCTCTACATGACATGGTTCTCAAAACTTTATCTATGAAGACAGCCATTCTTTTGGCGTTAGCATCAACGAAACAGGTCAGTGAAATCCATGCGTTTTCGGTGCACTCAGTTTGCACTGGGGGATCTGGAGGTCAGGTTGAAACCTAACCCTACCTTTATCCCCAAAATTGAGTCGTCAGTGGCGTTTTCCCCTGTGGTGCTAACGGCTTTTTACCCCCCACCATTTGCCTCTGATGAGCAGCAGCGGTTAAACATGCTGTGTCAGTTGCGTGCGCTGCGCATTTATCTGAACAGGACTAAGGAGTTTAGGAAAACTGATCAGCTGTTCGTATCCTGGGCAAGACCTCACATTGGGAAACCCATCACCAAACAGCGCCTGTCCCTGGGGCTATACCTCTAGCTTACTCCAGTAAAGGCATGCAGCCTCCCACTGGTTTGAGGGCACATTCCACGAGGGGAGTGGCAACATCTTGGGCCCTGTTTCAGGGCGTTTCTGTTCATGAGATTTGTGCAGCAGCCAACAGGGCCTTGCCTCATACCTTTACTAGGTTCTACAGGCTGGATGTCACTGAGCCTACCTTGGCGCATACTGTGCTTGGTGTATGCCCACCTGTGGGGCGGGACCCGCCAGCCAGGGAATGATTCGTCTCTGACGGAGCAGATTTACATGGCTTGGGGCGAGCGGTTTTACGAAGTGAGCTTGTCTGGCAATACGGGAGTTGGCATATCCCATAGTGAGATACCAAAACGAATGCTTGAAAGAGAACTTTAGGTTACGAACGTGACCCCGGTTCTCTGATAGCATGAGTGAGGTATCTCACCAGACCACCCTACTTGCTTGAAGCTCGTTTTGAATGACCAAGTGACGTGGCGTCAGTCCTTAAATATGGAGGAGAGATGGCCCCTCCTTGATGTCACAGCTGCCAGCTAATAGGGGCTGGCGTTTTGATACAAGTGCTTCTGAGGACTACGCAGAGGGGCATACCCCATAGTGAGATACCTCACTCATGCTATCAGAGAACCGGGGTTACGTTTGTAACCTAAAGTTCTCCATACAGCCTGTTTTGGTATTGTTGGTATTCCAGAATATTGTCAGTATTCTCATCTCCACCACTGAATCTGAAGGAACTGCTAAAGCTGATCCAGCTGCACAGTTTTCTGTTAGTTGATAAAATTCAGAACAGCAAAGTTCTGGACCTGATGATCTTCTCTGCTGTCTGCTATCAGAGACTGCACTCTACTATTGTGCCCTGACGCCCACAGTGACAGGAAACCCAGCTACACTGTATAAAAACACTGTTTGGAGTGGAGTTCTGCTCTTACTCATGTTTGTGTTTCTGTACAGTGTTGTACTGTTTCACTGCTGCATTTCACTCTCAAAAATATCACCCTTGATATCAATATTGCTCACATATTGTCACAAACAATAGTTTAGAAAACTTGAAAAGTACGTTGGAATAAGTGTTATATTATAAAAATCTCTGCTACTGTTCAAAGTAGTGACTGACTTTTGTTCATTCTGCTTGATATGCACATGAACAAGGTTCTGAAAATAAACTTCATGATTCTGTTTCTGAGGGAATTAGGTGAGGCTAGTTTGTTTAGGGTTAACAGTAAGCAAGATGGTGTGTCGGTCAGGACATAAAAAAGGAGATATAATTCCTTGTTTAACTGTATTGAGTTCCAGCAGTATTCAGTGATGCAGCTTGACATTCAGTATATTTTCCCTCATGTGTGTGGCAGTGTGAACAGCAAAAACCGCACTGAATTTGACATTTTCAATTCCGATTTGAGAGGCGTTCATATGTGGTACTGAAATCCGATCCATATCCGATCTGCGCCAACCCGACTCAGTCTGAACAGCCAGATCGGAATTCATGCGACTTTTACTTCAGCCCAACTCGACATTCGTCATAATTTCGCGCTGTTGAGGCTCATAAACATTTATGATTCTGTACAAAAAACAGAAGAAACTCTTCCCACTCACTCGAGTTTGCGCGGGTTTCGAACGAAAACCCGAGGCTTAAGCGTTTGAAGATTCTGAGGACACGAACCAAAGAAGCAGCCGTGACCGTATAACTTCATAGTCGCTCCTGTGATGCTGGCGAAGACGACACTGAAAGCTCCGGGAGCGACAGGCGTTCACTGGCCGTCATGACTGTTTACCTCTGGACGAGCCGCCCCGTGAAGCATCGTCCTTTGCGCATGCGGGTCGGTTTAGCCGCTGATCTGTTCTGATTAATGTCGCATACAGGTCACATTTAAAAGATGACGCCAACAGCCAAAACAAAAAATCGGATTTGGTGAGAAAATCAGATTCGGGCCACTTTTACCTGCTGTGTAAACGCAGCCCTAGAGTCACATACAAACGGCAATAGTTCTCCTCAGAGGAATATGTGTGCTCAAACATGTATATAAAGGACAATGGTGACACCCCCTGGCTATCCGGGGTACTGCAGAATGGCGTTTACATACAGCAGCCATTTTCATACACAGAACGCTGCCAATCTTTCACGACGACACACTTGGTCTCACATTAACTGAGATATATATCTAAAGGATTACAGCCTTCCCAACGATTGGCTTATCACTTCCTGCAGTCGGTTATTTTAATGTACATCGTGACAACATTGGCAATGTCTCCTCTCACACTGACATAGCGACTGTGGGGTTCGATGTATAAACACAACAACAGGACCATGGGGAGAAGCCGGAGTACCCAGAGGAAACCCATGCAGGCACGGGAAGAACATGCAAATTCCCCACAGAAAGGACCCTGGTCATCCGGCCCATCCAAACCCAGGCCCTATTTGCTGTGAGGTGACAGCGCTACCCACCGTGCCACCTAAAAGACCTCATAAAGGTCTATAAAACCCCTACCCTATATCAGGGGTTTCTGCGTTTGTGGCTGCCCGTGGGTGCTAAGCTAGTTTAGCTAGGTTAGCTAGCTAATGTCAGACCCACCCACTTTCCATGCCACTCAGCTGAGGTTAGCTAATCAGGGGTCACCAGCAAATGTATTTTGGATGCTTTTATGCTGATCAGCCACAATGGAAGTTGATATACTGATCACCACCAAAACACCCTTTGTTGTGTTTTAATGCTGGTCAACCAGCAAGAGCATACTGAGGTGACCAGCTAATCCAGCCCTATAATTATCATGTCAACTAACCTAACTTCACTAACTCTCTAAAACTAGGCCAGGACTGTACATTTTTATTGGCTTTTGGTGTTGTTTGTTTTTTGTTTTGTTTTTTGTTTTGTTTTACTACATCATACAAGGTATACAAACTTAACAAGCAGATAGCATAACATTAAAGGTTGATGGAAAACAGACATTTTGGGGCCATTTAATTCTCCTGGGAGAGCATGTCCTCATACCCCACCTTATACAGACCCCTATCCAAAAACTGTAGTGACACCCCTGTTTTAGACTCTTAGAAGGTATGGCAGACCAACCAAATATTTGAGCTGCACTACCTGAGTCACTTGTGTGGGTTGTAGAGTCCGTTTCTTGCTACCACGAGTGTGAAAGCACCACCAACATTCAAAAGTGACCAAAACATCAGCCAGAAAGCAGAAAGGTACTGAGAAGTGATCTGTGGTCCCCACCTGCAGAACCACTCCTTTATTGAGTGCTTCTTGTTAATCGCCAATAATTTCCACCTGTTGTCTATTCCATTTGCACAACAGCTGTGAAATTGATTGTCAATCAGTGTTGCTTCCTAAGTGGACAGTTTGATTTCACAGAAGTTTGATTTACTTGGAGTTATATTGTGTTGTTTAAGTGTCCCTTTATTTTTTTGAGCAGTGTATATATATATATATATATATATATATATATATATACACTGCTCAAAAAAATAAAGGGAACACTTAAACAACACAATATATATATATATATATATATATATATATATATATATATATATATACTTTTTTATATAACTTTTATATAACAATTTAACAAAACATTTAAATCTTTGCATGGTTAAATAGTTCTGTGTGATACAAAAACTATTGTATTAGTTTTTTTTTATTTAATATATTTAGATATTTGAATATTGGAGTTTTCTTCCTGTTTTTTTAGTTTGTGTATAGTAGCATTGAATAAAATTTTGCCTTGAAATGCATTGTGATAATTTTACACAGAGTTGTCCAAAAAGAATAACAATACATCTTACACATAAAAAAACAACGGCTTTCATATTTATTTCATTTTAATCTGTCATTCCTTACATGTGCTGGTCCTCAGCGCCCTCTGGTGGATTCTCAAATAAACGCCACTCAGTGCTGGTTCTCAGCGCCCTCTGGTGGAAGTTGCAATTAGACCCTCCTTATTGCTGCTCTCGCTCATTCATCACTCTCACTTTTTGCTGGACGGGGCAGCAGAGCTGAGCTGTTTTCTTGGTCAGGATTAATTATGAGAGAATGTGAGAGGACTGTTCAAGGACAAGATGTTTAACTTTTGAGTCCCACTCTGCACTTCTCATTCCTTCTGCTGGTATAACTAAAGGATCTGATGGCTGAGGGGAAAAGAGAAGAGGAGGCTGAGGGGCTGTCATGTGGGAGAGTTTTTCGGAGCCAAAGTGCAACAGGTAACACAGCTGCATGTATTAACTCTCAATATTTACTCAGTAAACTTTTACTAAGTGAAATTCTGATGGATTTGTACTTCTCTGAGTATTTTCAAATGACAACTTTTTCTTAAATTGGACTCTACTTGACTGAAGTAACAGCAGAGCATTTACAGACACTTTCTTCTTTCACCACTGAACTGTGCTGAGCCCTTGTTAGTTTGCTCTCTGGCTAACATCACTTTTCCTGTGTTTGATTGGTGAATCTCATACACAGTGATTACTGAATCAGAGCTTTCAGTAACATTTATTCCAGATATCAGAGCTGAAACTGAATTTAAACCAATAAAATTTTATTATACTTATGAAATAGTTACATTTATATAAACAGTTAATACATCACACGTACATGGAAGTGCTGATTTGCAGATGGACCACAGTAATCTCAATTTTATTAATTTAATTAAGGAGGACTGATAACAGTATATGTTTCTGTATTGTAAATATGGATAAGCAGAGAGACAGACAGATAAACAGATCAGAAGACAGAAAGTTAGGTGGACAGACAGAGTGACATACAGAGAGAAATACATAGATATATAGATACAGATAGACAGACAAACAGATAGTCAGTCAGATAGACAGGCAGACAGAGGGACAGATAATGATTTATAAGTTTATAAAAATGTGTAAAATTTATAAACATCACATATGGAAGACATTGGACATGACAATATGTAGTTATTCAATCAAAAACTATATATTTGTTTTATTTGGTTTTTCTTTTATTTATTTTTTATTTGAATTTTAATTGGTTTCATTCAACTTAAATAAATTGTTTGACTATATTATCATTTGAATCCAAATCTTATAAACACTGTACATGCAGCTCTGTAACAGTTTTACAGTGTAACCTCATCAGTAGGAGGATAATGAAAGACACTCAGCGAAGATATTGAGTTTAGTTTGAGTTTTGAGGGGAATTTCACACAGTTTAACATTGTTTTGTAGTTTCAGAGCTGCTGAGTCAGCAGGGTGTGTGTGAGAGAGCGAAGCAGACCACTGACACCCCCCACTCCCCCCCGCACAGGGTGTGTTGTACTGCCAGCTGGTCTACACACTTAGCCACCTGTGTGCCCGATCCCAACAACTGTCCCGTATCAGAATTCACCAAAACCCACACAACACTCTCAGCTGCTGCTGAAAGCTGGAAAAGCTGCTAAAGTGACAGTTCAGCAAAATGTCTAATTCCCCATATTCTGATCAGCCAAGAAATGTTTGGTGTCTGAAATTTACTTCTTTAGTTTTATTAGAAGAGTTACAAGCCTTATGTAGGTTTGTAAGATATAATGGAATTAAAGGAGATTAAACAGAATTTTTAATGACTTAAAAAGGAACTTCACTGATTTTTCCATATAAAATCTCAGAAGACATGTGTAGGTTCAGTGGTGGTTTTGGATAGTAAATAAAATGGCTATATTTGTGTTGTAGACCCTGTGATCCCTGGTTCCTGTCACCATGTCACTGTAAAGAAATCTGACTCTCTACAATAAACCATTTCACATCAAATAAAAAGTTTTCTGAAATGCCTCAACAAGATGTTTGTTATCAGCTAACAAGTTCTCAACCAAAGACTACTAAAAAATCCTGTGTAAATTCTTTTCAATACAAGTAAATACATTCAAGAAAATGACTACAGTACATAGACTGCTGAAAAACTACATTTAGTCAATATTCACCTAACAGAAAGGTAGATACTGTCTGTAGCTAGGTTAACCCATTAGCTTACCTTCACTGTTAGCTTACGTTAGCTAAATTAGCTAGCCAACAGGGTCTGGGAATAAGATTTTTCCACCATATTGGCAGGGATCCTTCCTTGTTTTCAAGCAGAAATCTTCACACACTGCAAGAGCTAAAAGAGATTGCTGCTTTATTGCCTTTTTGATGCCTGTCATGCTTGAAATTGATTCAAATGAATTGGAAGTGTATCTTACCTGACTCCAGAGCAGAGCCAAACAACTACATAATGATAACATGAGCACTTTTTGACTGCCTAGACCCACACAATCTAAACAACGTAATGCACTGAGCTGGATATGCTAACCTCTGCTGAAACAGCACCGGCCAGTATGAATGCCATGTTGATCTAAGCCGGTTTACGTTGGTTTATGTTAGTCTGGTGCTGGTTTAGTTGATCACTCAGCAAGGTTATGCCGGTTGTACAGCATGCAAACATTAAAAACATATGTTGGATTTTGCTGTTGGCCAACATATTAACTTCCATTGCTACTTGCCAGCATACCAGCATCCAAAGCATAACATATTAACATATGCTGGGTTTGCTGGATACATATATATGCTAACCTCTGACACCATGGCTAAGATTACTAGCCCACTCACAGCATAACTTTTTCACTTGTACTTTTTGTTGGAAACAGTACATTTTGGAAGGTAAAATTCAGGTTTGTTAATCTCTAGTTGCAATATCAGTCCACACCTTACTACGATGCTGGGATTTGCCAGCAACTTACAGGCCAGCAACTCATTTCTACTCCCTTTATGTCCAAAAAAGAATACATACATTTCAAATTATGTAACTGTAAAAGGATACTTCTTTATACATTGAAAAGTTTGAAAATGAGAAAAATAAAGGGAACATTGTAATGGAATAGTATAGCTAAACGTCTAACAGGGTACACTGACTGCAATAGCTTATCTGTTTTTTCCCTGTCAAGTAAATGCAAATGGGAATGTAGCTAGCTAGCTAAGTGCTTCCTCTAGTTGAGAGTATTACTGTGGTAAAAAGTGGATGTGTTTTTTTAAGGTGAATACTTTATTACAAATAAACTCAAGTAAAATAATAATAATAATAATTATTATTATTTAAAAATACACAAAGAGCAACATTACTGGTAAAAATGCATAAGAATGTGTGTCCACATTTTTGAGCAGAGCTGTTAGTGGTGTTTTGGGTGGAGTAAAATGTGCTTAATCATAAAGGAGGGGTCCTAAAGCTGCTCCTCCTTCATACCGATCCAGGATTTGCTCCTCTCAGGGCTGCACTGCTGCAGAGAGGAGGCCAGGCTGATCTCAGAGCAGTGTAACACAGTGATGAGTCAGAGTGAAAACCTGCACAGGCAGGATTTAAACACATTACACACTCAGAGAAAAACTTAGAAAGTATTTGTGTGTGTGTTCTCTTCTGTTTTTCTGCCATTCTAGCCAACAGAGGCACTGGGAAAACTCACTAGGAGCTATTTTGAAAGTTGACATTCAGCTCGTGATAAGCGACTTTGACATTCAGCATTACATACAAATCTCTCTCTCTCTCTCTCTCTCTGCTTTCTTTCTCTTTCCTCTCTTGCTGTCTCTTCCTCTCCCTCTCTCTTTGTTCCTTCTGTCTTCTCTTCCTTTCCTATTTGTTTCTTTTGCTCTTTCCCACTCTGTACTTTCTCTCTACATTTCTTTCTTTCTCTCCACCTCTCTTCTTTCATTCTTTCTCTCTTCTCTCTATCTGTTCCACACTTTTACCCTTGTAGCTCTTCTTTAGGTGAAAAAGTGATTTACAAAACAATTAAGTGTTTTAAATGTAATTTAAACAGTAATGTTCATCAGCTAAATTTAGTGTGATAAGGAACTGATTGGTCTGAAGTGATGAAATTCGCTGTTGTTTTGTTAAAATCAGACCATTTATGGTTTCACATATGGACATCAAGGGGTTAAAAAATGAAGTGTTTCAGATACGAGTGTTAAACTAATTTTAAGCTGCCATCAAAGTATGTGTGTGTGTGTTCTGGGTGTGGTGAACTCCACACAGAAGCCTCCACATCAATCATTTAAAACTACATACAGTACTTACAGACTGAACAACACTGATGCTTTTCTGGAAAAGCTTCAGAAGCTGCAGTTGTTGCTGGTGATCAGAAAATCATGCCGTCAATTTATACAAATACGTTCTAACTCAGTTAAACATTAGTGATTCACTAGTTCACTGAAACAAGTAATAATAATAATAATAATAAATTTAATTTAAAAGCGCCTTTCTCAACACTCAAGGACACTGTACAAAATGTAGGGTTATAAGAAAAAAGAAAAAAAAAAACATCAACAGAGAGAGTAGGCTAATTTGAACAGGTGAGTTTTAAGACTTGATTTGAAAAGAGGAAAAGAGTCGATGTTACGGATGTCAGGTGGGAGGGAGTTCCAGAGTTTGGGAGCAGAGCGGCTGAAAGCTCTGCACCCCATGGTAGTCAGACGAGCAGAAGGTACAGAGAGATGAATGGAAGAGGAGGATCTGAGCGAGCGAGTAGAAGTAGATTTGGAGAAGATTTGACAGATATGGGGGGGCAAGTGGAGAAATTGTGTGGAAAGTGCAGATTTTAAGTTGAAGAGGAGATCTTTTATTATGATTTAAGTTTAATGGAAAGTGACTTGTGTGTACAACCTTGTTTTGCAGAAAGAAAAACAACTTGCTGTTTTTGTCGTTTTTGTGGCATCAAACAGAAAAAATCAGACATGCAAACCTGCCCATACAAAATGGAAATCAAATTTAAATGTAATTCACTATGTGACTAAGACATTAAATATTTAAATCTGTATAAATATGTATATAATGTAAACATAAATATAATGCTAGATGTCTTAAGGTTAAAATTGTTTGTTAGACAAGCTACTTTTCACCTTTATAATATATCTACATTTTATTATATACCTACAGTTTCAGTTTCAAGTTTGTCATTTGCACAACATGTTAGGACATTAATGCATTGAAATGCTTGTGGTGAGGCTCAGTTAATCACTCTACAGAAAATCAATAAGTTCTTTAAAGTGACTTAGTGTTAAGGTGTTGTTCTCCATAGCAGAGATGATATGATATAATAATAACATTGACAGAGTGACTGAGTGAAATGGTAGTTGGGGAAGGACCCGCAGCTTCACAGCTTGTTCAGAAGCCTGACAGCCTGGGAGTAGAAACGGTTCATTAACCGGGTTGTTCTAACCTGAATGTTATGAAATCTCCTGCCTGATGGCAGAATGGTGAACAGGCCGTGTGCTGGGTGACGCCGTCTGACCAGGTCTTTTTAATCTTCCTGAGGCAGCTGGACTGGTAGACGTCCTGTAAGGCTGGAGTTTGTTACCTATGATGGCTTCTGCTGTCCTCACCACTTCTTTAAGGGCCTTGCAGTCATAGGCAGTGCAGCTGTCGTACAAGACAGTGATGCAGCCCAGTAGGATGCTCTCTAAGGTGCATCTGTAGAAGTTGGTGAGGATCTAAGGAGGCAGACCAAACTTCCTAAGCCGCAGGGAGAAGAGACGCTGATGGGCAGATCTCACAATAGTGTTGGTGTGGAAGGACCAGGTGTGGTCATCAGTGAGGTGTACGCCGAGATATTTCACACTGCTGACTCTCTCCACTCCATTGCTGAGCACACAACACTGGGGAGCCCCTGTGCTCAGAGAAGCTGTGCCCAAGTTGCATATCTGTACACAAGCTCTACATATCTGTACATTCTCTGCATATATGTCTAGATTATGTTAATCATATACAGTACTGTGAGAAAGTCTTAGGCACCCAAGACACATTTTCAAAATCTATTTATGTGTGTAGTATGTGTTTATTTGCTGAGAAATGTGTTATTTGAATAAACAATTTTTTTAAATATTAAATAATAATGATTATATATATTCAGAGACATTTTTTAATCCCACAAGTGCTGAAAATTCAACCTCTGCATTTAACCATCCGTGAAGTGAAAGACCACACACTTGCCCGGAGCATTTGGCAGCCCTATCCATGGCACCCGGGGAGCAATTGGGGGTTAGGTGTCTTGCTCAAGGACACCTCAGTCATGGACTGTCGGCTCTGGGGATCAAACCAGCAACCTTCTGGTCAGAGGGCCAGTTCCCTAACCTCCAGCCCACGACTGCCCCCTACTATTATTATATGTAATAAATAGTGATTTTATGGATGTTAGTGTGTTTGTTTAACCATTTTCAAACATCTCCTCAAGGACGCCCTGTATTATATGTAGTTAAAAAGCAACTCCTGGTTTGACCAGGATATATATACATATATAGTGTTTAAAAGCTCCAACACCACTGCTGTGTGTGGAACAGTGGAACACACACTAACACTCCATCATCATGTCAGAGTCACTGCCTGTTCTGTGGGGATCCTGACCATTGAAGAGAGAGGGTAAAATGGGGCTAACAAAGTAGACAGAGAAACAGATGGGCTACAGTGTGTAATTGTAGAACTACAAAGTGCTCCTAAATGGTAAATGGAGCTGATAAACTGGACAAAGAGTGTAGAAACAAGGAGGTGGTTTTAATGTTATGGCTGATCAGTGTATATCAGATACATTATCTGTATATATCTTTAGATTCATTATACACATCTCTAGTTTCTCTATATTTATCAGATTCTTTTGTCCAGTGTGAATGTTCTGGCTTTAGCAACAGCAGCAAAGCACCCAGAGTAAACAGTGTGCCCTAATAAATCAGTCACGTATCTTATCGGTTAGACGCTGTAAATGTGGCATTGTAGAGTCACTGTCTGCTCACACTTCCTGATTGACTGCATTCCACCTAACCAGATTGGCAGAGTTAAACGTAGGCCCTCCTCTTTTGCTACACCTGCACTTCCTGCTTCACACACATACACTGTAGTGACTATAGAGTGTTGTGGTGGAATATCACGTTTGTTTGGAGTCACTATTTCTACTTGAGGTAGGACCACCTATTGGTGACTGTTTTTGATATTTAATATTGTGTCCATTCTATTTCTGCTTAGTATCCAAGAAAATGACAGAAAAGAGATATTGTTTGGAAAACAGATTACACATTATGTTTTACTGCAATTCATCGAGTATTTCTTCTGCTACTGCGTAACCTCTTTTGGGCAGATTCACATTTTTTAGCATTTTTCAGGGTGGAAAGCAAAACTGAAGGACACAGATTTTTTTTAAGTTCATGTTTTATGTAACATGGATAATTTATGTAGTTAAACAGGTTCCAGTGTATCATATCCCCACTGCCATAACAAACATCTCCAAAAAGGCAACAAAATGGTAGAGGGTCAAAACTTTTAATGAAAGATAATGTAAGACTTTTTTGTAAGTAATTTATACTGGTCTGTTCATCTTGAGCTCGTTACCTTTTTAAATTCATCTTAACTTTCCCCCACCCAACACTGTCAGAATAAGAGCTACCCTGTAGGTACATTTTTGTTACTATGTAATTGTATCATCAAATATATAACAAAGGTCTCCAACTGTGTACCTTAAATATTTTTTTTTGCTGTAGCCTTAACTTACGTCTAAAACAAGCCTAACCCTGATCCTAAATCGAAACACAGTTGAGTATTAACAACAGTTTCACCTGAGTTTAGTCTTGGCAGGTGTTTGTCTGAGGACAGGTGTATTAATAACAGCTGCACAAAGACTGCATTATCATGCTGCTATTAGTTGCTAACTTTCTGCTGAATTGTGGTGTAAGTTTACACTATAATTAGCTCTGCTTTTTTTTGTGTGTGTTGTCTTGGCTGGACTATGTGTTTCATTTACATACACACAAATGCAGTGGGATAGAGTGTGCTGCATGAATGTTATCATGATGAATACCAGTGATTGCAAGGGCTTTCTTCTTCCTGTGTCTTTTTCTACACACAACTCAACTTGGCATCTAATTACAGGTAAAGAATTCAATAAAAATAGCCAATAGGTTTGCAGGTAAAGTCACAGGCAGTAAAGCCCTCTTTCACTGAAGTAACACACACATGCATAACCTGAAAAGCATGTTTTTGTACATTATTTGAGCCGAATGATACAAATGAATTATGCAACTCATCAGATTTTACCAGTGAGTTCAAATCTGTGCTTGAAGTGTTAGCGTGGCCTTCAGTTTCAGTTTTATAGACCTCTCCGTATTCAAAGAGAGACAGGACCCTGGCCTTGTATGAAAGATTTACATTTACATTTTATGGCATTTGGCAGACGCTCTTATCCAGAGCAATTTACAATTTGATCACATGTAGGCCAAGGTGGTGTTAGGCGTCTTGCCCAAGGACTCTTATTGGTATAGTGTAGGGTGCTTGCTCTGCTGGGGGATTGAACCCCA
This sequence comes from Pygocentrus nattereri, assembly GCF_015220715.1. NCBI lineage: Eukaryota > Metazoa > Chordata > Actinopteri > Characiformes > Serrasalmidae > Pygocentrus > Pygocentrus nattereri. The sequence goes on from NC_051232.1 coordinate 14,441,382, forward strand.
GTCTACAGCGTAGAAGGCAGAGGTGAAATAAACCAATGAAATAAAATAGTAGAGATTGACTGGCAAGAGAACAGACTTTCCTATGACTTTGCAGCTACTCATTTAGTGATTTATTTAATGCTGTTCATGGGTGCATATATCATTTAATGCCAAACATTTGTTTTACCACATATGAATATACTTGTTGTTGAATATACTTGCTGTTAAACATATTGGGTGATGTCATGTCCTACAATAACACCACATTTATTGCACCAAAATAAATGAGACTGTTCTGTAATTGCAGCTGTTGAGCTCAGCTGTTTAAATACACTCTGTGCTGCAGTCATATATGATCCCTACAAAAAAAACACATGTATCAGTCTATATTTCAAAGCAAAAACAAAACAAAACTCATGTGAATACTGTGTTTTCCCCTGCATCCACTTCAGAGTTATTTTCCACAAGGTCAATCGAATTAGAGAGCTCTGTTTCCATCACAGAATGAGAACACTTTGACATAGTACAAATAGCTACACTGAATATAACTAATCCAAATGTGTACATTCCAATGAATAATATATAAACAGTTATTGCTAAAAGTAAGCAAAAAGAAGAACAATTATTGTCTTAAATGATGTATGCATTCAGTGAATTAATCATAGAAGTTAAACATTTTTCAATTGGCAAATTTCACAAAATGTCTAATGGAAAACTACTTGTTGGAAGTGCATTCAAAATCAAATTACTATTATTATTATTATTATTATTATTATACATCTCTACATTTTGTTTTTGAAATTACACTATATCTCCAAACATATTCACTCATCCATTCAAATTATTGAATTCAGGTTTTCCAATCTCTTCCATGGCCACAGGTGTATAAAACCAAGCATCTAGGTATGCAGACTGGTTCTACAAACATTAGTGAGAGAATTAGTCGCTCTCAGGAGCTCAGTGACTTCCACCATGGTACTGTGACAGGACACCACCTATGCAACAAGTCCAGTCATGAAATTTCCTCACTACTAAATATTCCACAGTCAACTGTCAGTGGTATTATAACAAAGTGGAAGTGATTATTAATGACAGCAAATCAGCCACAAAGTGGTAGGTCATGTAAAATGACAGAGCGGGGTCAGCAGATGCTGAGGGGCATAGTTGCACAGAGGTTGCCAACTTTCTGGAGAGTCAATCACTACAGACCTCCAAACTTCATGTGGCCTTCAGATTAGCTCAAGAACAGTGCATAGAGAGCTTCATGGAATAAGTTTCCATGGCCGAGCAGCTGCATCCAAGCCTCACATCACCAATGCAAAGCGTGGAATGCAGTGGTGTAAAGCGCCGCCACTGGACTCTAGAGCAGTGGAGATGTGTTCTCTGGAGTGACAAATTATGGACGAGTCTGGGTTTGGTGGTTGCCAGGTGTGCAAATTGTAAATTTGGTTGTGGGATAGAACACCTTTGGGATGAAATAAAGACTGCGAGTCAGGCCTTCTCGTCCAACATCAGTGTCTGACCTCACAAATGTGCTTCTGGAAAAATGGTCAAAAATTCCCATAAACACACTCCTAACCCTTGTGGAAAGCCTTCCCAGAAGAGTTACAGCTGTTATAGCTGCAAAGGATGGGTGGACATCAAATTAAGGCTTATGGATTAAGAATGGGATGTCACTCAAGTTTATTTACATTAAGTACATTTACATTAAGTATATATATATATATATATATATATATATATATATATATATATATATATATATATATATATATATATATATACTTTATGTGTGAAAACATTCAGTCAGGTGGCTCAAGCCTTTTAACAGGTACAGAAGATGATCAGGGAACAGAATGAAACAGCTTCCACTGCACTGTGTAGTTTAAAACAGGTTTATCAGGAGTAGAGCTCACAGTGTAACCAGACAGATACTGTAAACACAGCGAACTGTTCAAGGGCAGCTGTATTAATGAAGAACAGAACATCATTTGAATCATTATGTGTTGAAATACTTTGATCAATGCAAGCTAACCTAGTTAAAGATAAGCGTAATAGCAGGTCTGAGAGAGTTAAAATGTGTTAAAATGAATGAAGTACTTGTTTTCACTCTTGGATGCATTAACATGACTAGGCTTTGTGCTGATAAAATTCAATGTCACAATTTTCTAAACATATCACAGCATCACTTATTTAAGTTAGCATCAATAAAGCTATACTATGCTACATATGCTAGGATTTCTTACAAATCTAACATAAGTTTGTTTTATTTTCCAAAAGGAATCTTACACAATAAAGGTAACCAGACATAAAGCACATTTTACAGAAATTAAACTTACTGTTTATTTCAGTTTTATGAGCATAGGTAAATGTATCATTAGAAATACCACTAATTATATCACCAACACTGAAAAAGCAAAATCATATGGTTTCATTATCACGTTATGCTGATAGTGACAAGGTATCGCTCCTTGCCAACTTGGTTGAAGTTGGAAGTGAGGAATGTTCAGAAAATGCTAGCTGGGCTAGCAGTAAGTTAGCTTTAAGTTTCAGCTGTTTTGCCCAGTGTTCTTCTTTAAGAGAGCTAAGCATAAAGCAGTGCACCTCTGTGCTATGAAAAGAAGTTCTGGCAGGATTCACAGGTTTTGGAAGTATTCAAAGCCTCCATAAAGTGGTGCTACTGGTTGTGTGACAAAGGGACTATGCAGGAAACTGGCTTTGACTGAATAGAACAACTGATAAATGAGTCTGGCTCTCTCTGGATGGATGACGTTCTCTCTTTTTCTCCATAGATCAGACAGAAAGAAACAAACCAGACCACTTATATTCAAGGTAAGACATTGTGCCTTTTATACCCTGCTAGTATCTGCTTATCATTAGCCATGGTCAAAGTACTTTTGGTCAAAATATAATTTTAAGGGTTGTTTTTCCCACAGAAGCTTTTGTACCATCACAGCCTTTTTATGTTAAGCCATTAAGCCATGGAGATGGAGGTTATAAGTATGTATATAAATGTGTCAAATTTACTCAGTTTTCCCATTTTCCTAAATGTAGACATGTCAAGCAGCCAAGTTTGGTGTGATGTTTGCTTCTGTGCTTTTAGCACAATGCTAATGTAGCTAACAAGTAATGGAAGTCTTTTTCACTGATTTGCAATAGTTTGATAGTACAAAAATCAACTGACTCTAAATATGCATTTTGAGTTTTGAGTATATATGTACATACAGACTGTATATGAAAACCTATCTCCAAAACCAGCATGTTTTGAATTCACTGCTTTTGTAATGTCATGGAAACCACCAGACTTATATACGTTAAAAGCGGAGCTCAGAGGGAAAAAGTGCAAGAAAAAGATTTGATTTCTGTATTGTTGGTTATGGTCCCTTTACTGCTATTATGTGCCTGATGTGCTAAGACATGGCATAATACTTTTATGTACCATAAACACTTATGACTCTATTTCCATCCATTCAGGAAAACACTAAGGTCCTAAATCTCTTTCAGCTAAAATACAGTTTGTTAGCAGTTTAGCTTTATACAGTGCTGATGGTGTTTCTCCGTTTGTACTGCTGAGCTGATGAGGCCTAGGAGGCTTTAATTAGCCTCCTGAGCATGAAAGAGGGTGTAGATTTCCCTTGGTGGGACTTTGTGTTTTCATGCTGATACAAGACCAGTCTTCACTCTCTAACACTGCAAAAACACTGTTCTCAAAGAAGCTCATAAGGAGTAAGGAGCATTATGCTAACTGATGAAAGCAGTTTTGGGGTCAGTTAGCATTATACTAGCTGAAATGTCTCTCTCTTTCTGGCTAAGCTTCCGTTCACTGTTGTCCACGTCAGCGTTTTAAGTTTAATTGTCTGTTTAAAGCGCTGTGAGAGACTAAATTAAAAACTGGCCCGAGATCAGGATAAGAAACCTTTTCTCAGCTATTTTATATAGAAAACAGACCTGCAGCTGGCAGCATCTGACGTCTTTTTCTCTCTTCCATTCTGTGTCTCTTGCTCTTTTTCTCTCTCTCTCATCCCACCCTTTCTCTCTCTCTCTCTCTCTCTCTCTCTCTCTCTCTCTCTCTCTCTCTCTCTCTCTCTCTCTCTCTCTGTCATCCAACCCCACCTCTCTCTCTCTCTCTCTCTCTCTCTCTCTCTGTCATCCAACCCCATCTCTCTCTCTCTCTCTCTCTCTCTCTCCATGACAGAGCACTTCAGCTATGTAGCTGTACTGAGTTTGTGCTCAGGGCTAGTAAAGAAGTTTCAGATTCTGAATCAGGAAACTTTTCAGTATTTCTGCACTTTTGGACTAAATCTGCTATATTCTGACATTTCTGCTGTTACAAACTGGGAAATGTGGATTATGTGATTCATCACGCCTTCAGTGGGTATTGAGTATATGAAGAAAGTATGCATCGTGTCTTTATTAGCAGTTCATGCTGGATTTCAGATGGATTTTGGGAATGTTCATAGTAATATAGTAAATAATACAATGTAGTATCTGGACATGTTTTGTTGGAGTATTTTCAAAAGAATTTTCAAAAGAAATTATAAGACTCATCTGTTAAATGCTACATTTAACTGTTACATTTAAGATACATGTAGTATGTAATTAGTGAATATTATTTATTTATCATTTTTGTTTAATAATCACTTTTCCGTGTTTAACCTTGGTCTTTTTCTCTTTTTCAGCCCAGGACCACTGTCTTCATTAAGAGCTGCTTTTAAAAGAAGTTAGTCAATGACCATTTTGCTACGTTACCATTATTATTATACACATTGACTGCTGTTTTGCAATGTGTAATGTTCTCTCTATAAGTAGTCGACCTCCAGCACTTCCAAGTGCATTTCTATGTAACAATGTGACATACAATTATAGTTTTTTTTACATGTTTGTAGATTTTTCTGAAGTAATGACCCATGTTGTATTTGCAGCCTCTGCAAGATCGCACTCACAGGGAGACGCAGGGAGAGCAAGAAGGTAAACAATGACTACTGGAGCTGAAACCCACTGATTTAGACTAATTTTCTTCTTTTACAGATGAGACTTGACCAGGGGTCATTTACTAAATTTAAATGACTTACAAAAAATGTTACTGGCTATTGAAATTGCAGTCACTGCTGTTCCTCAAATATGTGTATGGTCAAACTCATCATATGCTGTTTGTTAAAAGTTTTGTTAAACAACTCTTGGCATATATGTATGGACAAAAGAAAAATAATCATTGTACACATTCACATCATCCTAGTACTTTAGACAGAAATGAGACAATAAGTGTGTGAAATCCAGTGCCTGCCTACCAGTATCTTATTTACCTATCCTTTACATGAAGCATGCCCTAATTCATATTCAGCCCTAATGCCCTAATTCATATTTTATTGAGCCAATAAAACAGCAGCATTCAGCAGCTTGTGAGCTCATAGGCAGAGTTTAGGGTTGAGCAGTGGGTGCACTTTTAAAATTGGTAATACTTCTGGTTAGTTAACTGCAAATCAAGTGTGTCTTTTAGGTCGTTAAACTATTACACTCAAATTTCCTCGCACTTCTACCATATGTTTAATTATAAATATTTGCCAAAGATGATGAATCTGGTGAAATTGGTGACTCACAAAACTGTCAGTGGAATTTGCTTGCACTCATTTTATGATCAGGCTTGAAGAACCAAAGTCTGCATAATTAGAGTAGACATCATGTAAATAATATGCATATATGGGCAAAGTGGTCAAACTGGGCTGTGTAGAGAAATTAAAGAAAAAAAGAGTATATTCAGATTCAGATTCCTTTATTGATCCCAGGGGGAAATTGCAGTTGTTACAGTTGCAGCCATTTATGTAAAAATAAACACTTTACTAATAATTTAAGACAATATAGAGAATTTACAGTATGTACACCAGATTTAAGTACTCAAGAATATAGTAAGATGGCGGTGATTTTGATAGTAATATGAAACATCAGGTATAAAGCAGTTACAATTATTTAAATTATTTAAATGAAGTTAGTGTCCCTCGGAGTTATTGCACACACAATTGTTGTTATTGCACATATGAACAGTTTGGTATTGTTTTGTGAATCACACACTGAGGGAGGAGTTATAGAGTTTGATGGCCACGGGTAAGAATGACTTCCTGTGGCGCTCTGTGGTGCATTTTGGTACGATGAGTCTTGAGCTGAATGAGCTCCTGTGTCTCATCACCGTGTCGTAGAGTGGGTGGGAGCCATTGTTCATAATGGCCTTCAGTTTAGACAGCATCCTCCTCTCCGACACGGCCGTCAGCGAGTCCATCTCCACACCCACAACATCACCGGCCTTGCGGATCAATTTGTTGAGTCTGTTGGCATCTGCCACCCTCAGCCTGCTTCCCCAGCATGCAACAGCATAGAGGATAGCACTCGCCACCACAGACTCATAGAAGATCCTGAGCATAGTCCGGCAGATGTTGAAGGACCTCAGGCACTTCAGAAAATAGAGACGATTTTGGCCCTTACTGTAGAGGGCGTCAGTGTTCTTAGCCCAGTCCAGTTTATTGTCAATATAAACACCCAGATATTTGTAATCATCCACAGTGTCCACACTGACACAGGGGTCACCGATGCCTTGTCCCTCCTCAGGTCCACCACCAGTTCCTTTGTCTTTGTCACATTGAGCTGCAGGTGGTTCCGCTCGCACCATGCGACAAAGTCCTTCACCGTTGCCCTGTACTCATCCTCTTCACCCTTGCTGATACATCCAACTATTGCAGAGTCATCAGAAAACTTCTGAAGGTGGCAAGTCTCTGTGCAGTAGCTGAAGTCCGTGGTGTTGAGGGTGAAGAGGAAGGGAGAGAGGACAGTACCTTGTGGGACTCCAGTGTTGCTGACTACTCTGTCCGACACACAGCGCTGCAGGCGTACATACTGTGGTCTGCCGGTCAGATAGTCAACAATCCAGGACACAAGGGGGGCATCTACCTGCATCACTGTGAGCTTATCGACCAGAAGAGCAGGCCAGACGGTGTTAAGTGCGCTGGAGAAGTAAAAAAACATGACCCTCACAGAGCTGGCTGGCTTATCCAGATGAACATAAACTCTGTTGAGCAGGTAGATGATGGCGTCTTCAACTCCCAGGCGGGGCTGATAGGCAAACTGGAGGGGATCTAGAAAAGGCTGGACTATGGGTCGGAGCTGATCCAAGACGAGCCTCTCCATGGTCTTCATGACATGAGACATCAGTGCCACTGGCCTGTAGTCCTTGGCGTCACTGGGTCGTGGCGTCTTTGGGACAGGAACAATGCAAGATGTCTTCCACATCATGGGGACCCTCTGGAGACTCAGGCTCAAGTTGAAGACACGTTGAAGTACTCCACAAAGTTGGGTAGCACAGGCTTTAAGCACCCTGGGTGGAACCCCATCAGGGCCTGCAGCCTTGTTTGTGTGGAGTCTCTTCAGTTGTCTTCTCACCTGGTCAGCAGTGAGACACACTGTAGAGGAGGTGGGTGGGGGAGGGATGGAGGTGTGAGATGGGCTGTCACACGAGGGGGGCAGGCTATCAGGAGGGGAAGGGGGATGAGTGGTATGGTCTGCTGAGGACTGGCAGCAGAGAAGTCAGGCTGGGGGGGGACAGAGCCTGCGGTGTCAAATCTGTTGAAGAACAGATTTAGCTTGTTGGCCCCGTCCACACTGACCTCTACTCCTCTGTTGATTCCAGACCTCCCTCATGTTGTTCTGCTGGAGTTTCCACTCCAGCTTCCTCCTGTACTTGTTCTTCGCCTCCTTGATAGCTGTAAATATATTAAATATATTAAAAAGAGCATTGAAAACAGACTTTTTCATGAAGCATAAACTTCCATTTAGTTTCACAATCACTCCAACGCTCAGTAATACTGTAAATCACATTGTTTTAATTTATACATGCACTCTCAAAATTTCCATTCCATAAATTTGTTATTGTTTTACTTTCACACTGCAGCAGATGCATAACTGTGCAATAAAACTTTTCTTCCGAAACAGATGGATGTGGTTGAATGAGTTCTGTGTTTTTTATTTTACATGATGCTATTGAGAGGAAACATTTATTTTATTTTTCAGGCGTCCAGAGATAACCATCCTGTCTGTAGAGCCACTGCCAGCCACTGCCTGGTTCCCAGGGGCTTCTGGGGGATTTCCTGTGCACGCTACCTCCTCTCAGTCCATTTGGGATGGAGTAATTCACACCTCTGGACAGGTAGAGTGTTGCTGAATACTCAAGACAACTGTCTTTTCAAGATCACTGCAGAAAATGGTGTCTTGTCAAGTGAAATCGTCATATATGTAGGCAGCATTTCTCATGAGTTTGTTTTAAAAAAGATTATAAAACAATTCAACCCTTTTCTAGACATGTTTACTTGATTTCTAAGCATGTTTTCCTTTTTTGTTTACCTTTTTTTGATGTTTAAGATGTTTACACAATTTCTGGACACATTTACTTGATTTAGCCAATTTTATTTTATTCTATAGATAGATAGGTAGGTAGGTAGGTAGGTAGGTAAGTAGGTAGATAGGTAGATAGATTTAAGTGGGTAATCTGTAACTGATAAACAAACACATGCAGTATGTGCATGTCTGGTACTGTGCTAAAGTCTTAATCTGCCAAAACAATTTCTCTGGGAATTGATGTGTTTTTGCAGTAAAACACTATACATAATTTGAACAAATGCAAATAAACATACATATGCAATCAGCAGTCAGAATGTGTTTTCAGTAAATACACATTAAAAGAACACAGTTAGGAAAATTTAGCTTTGTTTCCTGTTTCCAGCACTTAATTTAATATAATGAGAATTAATTAGATTAACCAGTCATTTGATGATAGTTGTAAATACTTAATAGTTAATAGCTTTGCAAATTAGAAAATAAGACTTTTTCAATACAATACTCTGTGTATGTATGTGTTTATGTAATTTGCTGTTTGTGTGTGAGTGATGATGCCCCCCACCTTCTCGTACTTCAGCCCCCACCATCCTATGATCAGGTGATTAAAGAGAAGACTCAGGAAAAGGTCGTCACCCCTACAGCTCCACCGCGGCGCTCACACACCAACACTGCCGCCACTCAAACTGACTGTGTGGAGGAACACGGCCGAACACCACAACAGCCAGGAGCTGCAGGTCAGGATTTCAGATAAGTCATAGACATATAAATCAATCAATCAGTCAACCTTTATTTAGTCTCAGAGAACATTGAGGGTGCCCCTCATTTACAGTGTTGCTGAATTAATATAGAGTAAGGGATTGATAATGTATAAGAACATATCAAATGATAAAAGTAAATTTAATAAATGAAGACACAGATCAGGTAAGTATAAAAAGTGAAACATTAATAATAATAAAAATACATAAAAATGTAATAAAAAATAATAAATCAGAAATGAATACATACAGCATCAACAACACCTGATTTAAGATAATGCAGTATTAATTAAATAAAGTATTGGATGATGATTATAAATAATACTGGACTTCCTCATGAAGAGGTTTACAACAAACACTGTGACATACAGTTCATAAAATATCTACTTTGTAGTTATATAAGTGCAAATAAATGCTTGCTGTGCAGATAAACAGCTTTTTAAATCAAATTTGCTCAAGTGCACAGTTTGCAAATTTCTGTATATCCAGAGGGCTGTATATCCACCTACAACTATATGAATATTTGAACATGGGCCATTTCAACAACTATTTTCAAAAGTTTATACATTTTTTCCCATTTAAAGTTGTCAGAAACACAACGAGAAATTTTGGCCTTTGGCTAAATAGGCCTCTTTAGATCTTATCTACCAACAACACAGCTGATTGCTTCAAATACATTAACAAGGCCAAACATTTCAATAATTACTTTTAATGGGACCCACATAGTAAAATGGTGCTAAAATGAATGGGCTTCAACATTTTCCAACAACATTTTTATTTATTATTTCAAAATAATTACTTATTAGTACAAAATAATTATTTACTTTATTTAAATTAATAACAGAGTACATATGGATTTCATCTAAATATTTCATAGTCAAAACTTTGAGAGAGTAAGCCATTACTTGGACAAAAATCCAGAAAATTAAGTAGTCCTTTCACCATTACAAGCCAAGATTTTGAGAAAACAAGTCAAAATTCACTCAAAATCAAAAATTGATATAAAGGAAAACTGTAGCTGGTATGGGAATTAAAAAAGCTGTTATTCTTCATGTTTTATTGCTTGTTAATTATAAGTGATCTGAGTGTGATTAATTAAAAAAAAAATTTTTTATATTTTACAAATTCAGTGGTTGGAAAACCCAGAAAGCCTCCCAGGCTATGTCAGCCCAACTCACATCCAGTTAAAGCTGCTGGACCTACAGTGGACACAGATAATCCTACTTACCCAGAAACAGCCATTATACCAAACCCCACTGGACCATCTCAGAGGCCACACCCTGTACCCCGCCCTCGCTCTAAACCCAAACAAACCGACAAGGTTCAGACTCTGGTTCCGCTGCAGGACAGCGGCAAAAATGACTCTGTGACCTCTGTGGAGAATGATACGCTTTCATCAGGGAAGTATCTAAAAGAACTGTTAGAGGCTTTCAGCTCTGATCCTCAGCTTGACCTGCACCAGCCTGAAGTTCTGGACGACCAGCAGGACCAGGGCAAAGAGGACCTAACAGAGAACATGAACAGCTTTCATAGTGACCGTAACATCCGAGCTCGGATCCAGGCATTCGAGGGCCAGATCGACACGGACGGGGCTGGTGCTCCATTTCCACGGCCTCGTAACATTTACAGCAAGTCACCAGTGGGGGTTCAAAAACCTGCTATTGCTCCTCGGTCCTCTCTTAGTAGCACACCTGCAGAAGAAGAGGCAGCAGCCCCTCCAGGTAATTTCTATGAAGAGACTTCACTGCCTCCACCACTAGCCCCAAAACCACAGCCTCCAAGAAAACCCTCTTTCAGCTGTAAAGAGGAGTCCAAACCTCAACCACCTATTAAAACAGCCCTGCTACCATCTCGACCTCCACTGGTCAGGTCAAAGACAGTAGGCTCCCAAGATGATGAAGTTGCAGGCCCACTTAAAGGTCCTCCTCTACCACTGAAGCCTAGTAAGAACCCACTGAACCTGAACAATCACAACTCCACTGCTCTGCTGCTGAATGCATCTCAGACGCTCGCCACGGCTGAAAACGAATATGTGGATGCTCCTATTAGTAAGTAATTATTTCAAATAGATGCTAGCTTGTGTTTAGTTAAGTTTATTTAACAAGAAACAGCCTGGATACATCATAGCAACCATCTGGGATACCATATCAGCAGCCTAGCATCACCATATCAAATACCTGTATTACCACAGAAAAGGCCTAGCAACACTTTAGCAACCACCTGAGTTGTAACAGCAACAGACCTAGAAATTACCTGGGATACCACAGCAATGTCCTAGCAACATTTTAGCAACCACCTAGAATAACACAGCGATGGCCTAGCAGTATTGCACACACCTAACAACCATCATGCGATGCCCCAACAAGAAGCTGGAATATTACAGCAACTTCATAGCAACAGCATAGCAAATGCAAAGAATTGCTGTATAAACACAACATGTTACCAAACACAATCAGCACTCTACAACAGCTTTACCTTCTGCAGCTTTATTAGTTGGTTAACTTAACATCTGTGAGCTTTTCTTTTTCGAAATTCCCTTATGGTCCTTGATATATAACAGTTAGGAGACCACTATCACAGATCTGACCATAAATGTCAAAAAACAAGAATATTTACCTCTATGATGTTCATTTCTGCAGTTGCCCCTTTGGGATTTCTAATAGTATGGTAGCTCTAAGCCATGCACATTTTTTGGCTGTTTGGGCCTTTGAAACTTGTAAGAAACATTCTATACGGTATGTTTAGAGATGCTGCAACTGGTTTCCATTTCTAACAACTGTCTGAAACCTGCTTAAGCTACAACTTGTATTCACAGTCAGTAACATATTTAGAACTTCCAGAAGGACTACTCACGAAATTAGTTCCATCCATTTTTAATCTTCCTAATTTTATTGGTAGATAATCTAACATGTAAAGCCTTCAGTGCAGCTCCTGAAATGCTAAGCAATGGGGGGAGCTTTTTTTGTCTGTATCTGCCTAGATACCATGGAGAAAACAATCCTGATTGGGTCATTTTCAGTTTAAGGTTTTTAACCCTTTTCTTTCCTATCTAAATGAAACACTGACATAAGAGTATTACTGCAATACTTATAAAATTTAAACACAACAATTATGATGTTGTAATGTTGTATTAATTATTTATAGCTGCTTTCTCAGCCTTAAATGTGCACCCTCAAATATGCATGTTGTTCATAATTAATCTGCCTAGGTCATGTCCCCATTAAACCAGCCCGTGGAGGAGGTTTGTCCACCCTGGCGTCTAGCACACAGTCTATGAAGAGACCCACTGTCATCAGAGTGCCCAGCAGAGGCAGCAGAAGTTAGTGCCAAGTCCTAAACCACATGTCTTTTCCCTGCGTTAGCAGAACCGATATCATAAAATTATCAACAATTTTATTCAGTTGTCTTTCCTAAACTGCTTCAAAGAAAAACTATGTTGGGATGCCTTTACACAGACATTAAAAGGCATGCTGGCTAACCAACTTCAGCAGCTTCTGGATTAATGCACAGACCATAGGCTTAACAATAGCTTATCCTATCTTATCTTTCAGCATAAAACAAAAAAACATTTCAGGACATTTGTTTCAAGAATGGCACCTTACCCATGATAAAATCAAAGTAATTCATGACCTCAATACAAAGTATGATGAAATACACAATTTTACAATTAATGTTTACATTACAACTAATAAAGATAGAGGTAAACGATTATTCCACCAAGAAACGCTGAAGGAAACAGGAACATTGTCACTCATATTATATGATTATATATTATACATATACATATTGTCACTATATCTTTCATGCCCTGCTAGAAAATTCAGTATGGACAGAATAGCTAGTCACTTGCAAAACCAGCAAATGTTGAGTTTTGATGCTGGTATGCTGGTCAGCAGCAGAAGAAGCTATTTGACTGATCACTACCAAAACCAGCATGTGTTGTGTTTTGGATGCTGGTATGTTGTTACACCAGCAACAGATCAGCATGAACCAGCTCAGACCAACATTCAGAATGAATGCTGATCTGTGCTGGTCTTTTCAGCAGGATTAACTATTTATCTTTTGATATAATAATGAATCATCATATTAACTTTTTGTCTTGTCATATAGTAATAATAATAATAATAATATAGCATTGTTTAATGCAAAAAACATAATCTGAAAACATAATACAAATTATATTTGGAATTATCTGCCATTAATCTCTAAAACATTGTGTTATAATGTAATTATCCTGAAGCCGTTATTACTATACAATTAGCATAAATATTAGGTAGGATTGTATATGTTTAGTGTAAAAGCACTGGTACTATTTGTGTATTAATTTGATTTGCTCTGATCCATAGGTCAAGATGAAGATTTTCCTCCTCCTCTTCCAATACAGAAAGCTGTAGGTGGTCCTACACCTCCACTTAAACTCACAAACAAGGTGAACACTCCTTTTTCTGTCAAAAATATGAGCAGCACAAAAGAGAAGTGAATTAACAGAGTCAGGTTGATAGGAGCCAATGTGTAGACCAGCTTTCTGTGTCTTCAGTAATGCTAGCCGTACATTCAGTCTTGCAGCATCTAGTTTAAACCATAGACAGACAGTCTGGACTCAAATGATGAAAGTCATTGAGAGTGGTTTAGTATGGTAAATTGTAGAGACTCAGATGTCTTTACGGTGTTGGGAACCAGGGGTCATAATAGTTACAACACAATTACAGCCCTTTTATTTACTATCCAAAACCACCTGAACCTACATGTGTCTTCTGAGTTTTTTATGTAATAAAAATGATGTAATATTGATGATGGAATATTGTCTCACCACCCCCTGCATGTACCACCCCACCATGAATGGCATGCCAGACATCAGACAGTGTTTTCATAACCTTTTCATGTAAATCTAAACCCTGTGTGAATGCACAATGTATGTCTTTCTAAAAAAGTGGCCAGTGGGTGGATATACAGGGTAGGTGTTTGCAATAAAGTGGCCAGTGAGTGGAGGCACAAGGTATGTGTTTCTAATAAAGTGGCCAGCATACACTAAGTGCTGTTTGGTTCTGTTTCATCCAGGAGTTTTTCAGCAGTTCAGCTGATCCATGTCTGCCCCCGCAGTGAGTGTGACTTTTTGCATCTCACAACAGCTTTACAATTTAAAAAAATACTCTAGATATAGATATAGATGTACCTTCTTAATCCCTAAGTGGGAAATTTGAGTATTACAGCAGCAAAAGACAATGGACGTTAATTATGCTCGATACATAGACCTACAATTTCACAATAGTGAGTACACCCCTCACATTTCTGCAAATATTTTATTATATCTTTTGATGGGACAACACTATAGAAATGAAACTTGGATATAACTTAAAGTTGTCAGTGTACAGCGTGTATAGCAGTATACATTTACTGTCCTCTGAAAATAACTCAACACAGCCATTAATGTCTAAATAGCTTGCAAGATAAGTGAGTACACCTCACAGTGAACATGTGCCCAATTGTGTCATTGTCCCTCCCTGGTGTCATGTGACTTGTTAGAGTTACAAGGTTCCATGTGTGAAAGGGAAACAGGGCTGTTAAATTTGGTGTTTTGGGTACAATTCACTCATACTGGTCACTGGATATTTAACATGGCACCTCATGGCAAAGAATTCTCTGAGGATGTGAGAATTGTTGCTCTCCACAAAGATGGCCTAAGTTATAAGAAGATTGTTAACACCCTGAAACAGAGCTATAGCATGGTGGCCAAGGTCATACAGTAATTTTCCAGGACAGGTTACACTTCAAACAGGCTTCACCAAGGTCAACCAAAGAAGCAACGTGTTCAGTGTCATATCCAGAGGTTGGCTTCAAAAAATTTTTTAAAAAAATGAGTGCTGCCAGTATTGCTGCAGAGGTTGAAGAAGAGGGAGGTCAGCCTGTCAGTGCTCAGACCACATGCCACACAAAGCATCAACACGTTCTGCATGGCCATTGTCCCAGAAGGAAGCCTCTTCTGAAGCTGACGCACAAGAAAGCCTGCTAAAAAGAAAAGCAGAATATGGATTACTGGAACCATGTCTTGTGGTCTGATGAGGCCAAGATAAACTTGTTTGGCTCAGATGGTGTCCAGCATGTGTGGCGGCGCACTTTTGAGGAGTACCAAGATCACTGTCTCTTGCCTACAGTCAAAGCATGGTGGTGGTAGCGTCATGGTCTGGATGACTGCTGCTAGCACTGGGGAGGTGTGTTTCATTGAGGGTAACATGAATTCCAACATGTACTGTGACATTCTGAAGCAGAGTATGATGCCCTCCTTTCGGAAACTGTGCCACATGGCAATTTGTTGCCTCAGCAGTCTTTGACCTTGGTATTAGTGACCACTGCCCCATTGGATGCATTAGAAACAGTTACAAGAACAAAACAGGCCCTCAGTTGGTGGTTAGAAGAAATATTAAACATATTAGTGAACAAGCTTTTCTATCTGACTTAGCAATGAGTAAAATCCACCTTACACTAGAAAATCCAGATGTTGAGTTGGCACTAAACCACTTTAGCAAATAAGTTCTAACGGTGGTAAACAAACATGCCCACCACAAAAAGCAAAGAATAAGAGAAAGATCAAGGCCCTGGTTCTCTAGTGAAGTTTCCTCATTGTTTAAAGACAGAAAAAAATCTTGGTCTGCTGCTAGACGCACGGGAGAGAGAGGCCACTGGCTCACGTTCAGACAACTGAGAAACAGGTCTACCCTCGCAGTTAGAAAGGCCAAATCAGATTATTATCTCAGCCTGATTACCAGCGCTACAAATATTCAGATCTTCTGGAAAACTGTAAAATCCCTTATAAACAATTCCTCAACCCTTCCAACTAGTGTTATAGTTGATGATCAGCTGATATCTGATCAGAAGGAAATCTGTAGAACTTTTAACACACATTTTGCTGCAGCTGGGCACATTTTTGAAAATACAGACTTGAATCTGCAGTTAGATAAAACTAACAACAACTCTACTGCTACACAGAGCAGTGGTCTCTTTACACTCCAGCCCTTCTCTCTAGTCATAGTAGCTAAATTTCTTACTACTATTAATCCACGAAAAACTACAAGTGAAGATGGGCTGGACCCTTACTTCCTGCATCTAGCAGCCCCAATTATTTTAGAATACATAACATATACTTTTAATCTCTCTCTTTTATCATGCAGAATTCCCAGGATCTGGGAAATAGCTCATGTAACTCCCCTGTATAAAGGAGGTGAGGCAGCAGGTGTAATTAACTACAGACCAATCTCAAAATTGTCCTGTTTAGCTAAAATATTAGAACTTCTAATAAATAGTAAACTTAAATCATTTCTACATGAAAATTCTGTGCTGTTTAGCTATCAGTCTGGTTTTAGAGAAAGACACAGAACCAGCTCTGCTACCACACTGGTTTTAAATGATCTCTACATGGCCATAGACAGGAAGAAGCATTGTGCTGCCATTTTTATTGATCAAATAAATTTTATTTGATTTTATTTATCAAAAGCATTTGATACAGTTGATCACACTCTTCTTCTAAGGAACTTACAAAAGATTGGCTTTGATAGAAATACACTAAAATGGACCCAAAATTACCTTTCAGACAGACAACAATATGTAGCACTGAGTAATTACAAATCAGATTTCTTGATTTCTTGTATATCCAAAGGAGTTCCACAAGGTTAAATTTTGGGCCAAGTTTTATTCAATATATATCTTAATGAACTTGCTGCCTCTCCCTCAGACTGCAAAGTACACCTGTATGCAGATGACATGGTTTTATGCTGTTCAGATAACTCTTTTTATGCTGCAACAAGAAACATTTAGTGCTCTGTAGGTTGCTTTGCGTAAACACAAACTGGTTTTAAATGCTAAGAAAACTAAGTTGCTATTTTGCTATTTTCCAGATCAACTAATACAGTATAATTTTAATTCTGTAAATATCATTATCCTGACAGGATCCAACATTAGTATAAATACCTTGGCATATGGCTGGATGATAAACTGGCTGAATCACATGCCAAGGGTTTTTACTCAACTTCCAAAAGTGGAAGGGGATTCCAGTAGGTGCCTGTGCAGCTCTGGTGAATTCCATGCCCAAGAGGGTTAAGGCAGTGCTAGATAATAATGGTGGGCACACTAAATATTGACATTTTGAGCACAATTTGGACTTGTTCACTGTAAGGTGTACTCACTTGTGTTGCCAGCTATTTAGACATGGATGGCCGTGTGTTGAGTTATTTTCAGAGGACAGTAAATCTATACTGCCATACAAGCCGTACAGTGACAACTTTAAGTTACATCCCAGTTTAATTTTACAGCGTTGTCCCATGAAAAGATATAATAAAATATTTGCAGAAATGTGAAGTGTGTACTCTTTTACTTTTGTGAGATACTGTAAGCTTGAGTTGGTCTGTTTCTCTCTGTCCTTTCAGACCCAGCAGAAGCAAAGTACCCCCGCCTCGCCCCCCTCCAGCTAAAACAGCCCCAGATCGGCCTCCCCCGCCACGGAGAAACAGCGTGCAGCTGCCCGTTCTCCAACAGGGGGCTCGACCACGGTCGTCACTCCAGCCTCTAAACAAACAGAGCTGCAAAAAGCAGAAAAAAGGCCCCATTCTCCCACCAAGACCAAACCCTGGACACCGTCTCTACAACACATACACTGTGAGTGCTGACTTCTATCTTCTAGCATCTTATAAAGCATCACTATGATAAGAAAACCTCCAGAATGCTTATAGGTTAATGTTTTGAGATATTATTCATTTTGGTCCATGAGCCATCTCTTTTGTGGTCATACCTGTTATTTTCAGTATCTCTGGTCATTATTCTGAAAATAAATGCATTCTTACCTGGTCAAATAAAAGGAATGATGACTAAAGGATTGTTAAATACTGTTAGAGAACATTTGCTTTGCTATCTGATTATCCTTTGCATTTGGAAATCAATTAATATTTATTTTCTGTGTTTGGTGCAGCTGGAAATCCCCCATGGCATTGCTGAGTTTGACTACAATGGCATCCGAACGGGTGAACTATCCTTTCAGGTAGAGTCACACAGCTTGTTTTTATACAAAAGACAGCTGAATAAAAGCTACAAAAATAATAACTAACTAAAATAGAACACAGGCATAAATGATCAAAAACTTTTCACAATTCCTGAGTGCAGTGTTTATTGTCTGGGTTGCAGATGCAGCTAGATTGAAGTTGATATGTTTTTTTTCATCCACTGTAGAAAAATGAGGTGCTGGTCCTTCTTAACCAAATAGACAGCAGTATGTTTGAGTGCCAAGTGGGAGATGCAAAAGGAACAGTGCAGAAATCCCACATAAAGATCATCACACCACTATCAAACCACTATAATAATGCAAACAATCCTGTGCCAGTGCAGGTATCCTTCGCCAGTTATCAGTGTCATTCAGTACTTCTGTCTTCCCCTTTTGGATTGTAATTTGCATTTTTTTTTGCTGCCATCTGCTTGGCAGGTACATTAATACATAATAATGCTTGCTCTGTAGGAAAGAAGCTCCAATCAGGCTTTTAGGAGTTCGGTAGAAAATGGCACCTTCGAGGTTCAGGCTCTTTTTGATTTCACTCCAGGTAAGAGTCTTGTTTCAGACATGATCATTTAATCATTTACCACACACACACATGCAGACACACACACACACACACACACACACACACACACACACACACACACACACACACACACACATATATATATATATATATATATATATATATATATATATATGTATATATATATATATATATATATACAGTACTGTGTGAACGTTTTAGGCATCTAAGCAAATTTTTAAACAATTTACCTCAGCAGAGTGAGTTCATCACAATATATACATTAGAATAAAGTCATATTCATAATTCAAATAAACATAAAAGCAATAAAAAGTAACAAGAATTTCTTGGGTTCATATTTTTCCTTGACGCCTTCACAGCCACCACAGAGACCTGTTAATATCATCAATTACATCTTGAGCACAATTTAATGAAGCACTGATTGGTCAAACCAGGAGTTGCTTTTTAACTAATTACTTGTTAGTTTCTGTAGTGTCATATCTCCAAAGCTGAAACTAAAGAAGCAAACTTCACATACAAAATGTGTTTCATCTGAATGACCACACGTTGGCAACCACCTGGAATATTATACGAATCACTTAAGAAAACCTGGGGATTGCTTAAGCTGTGTAACCACTGTGTATTTTCTTTAATAAATGCGCTTCTCTGGTTGTGTTTTTACTATTTATGGATGGCGAATTAGCTAGCCTGCTAAGTGTACCTAGATGGAAGTGTGAATGCGGAGAGTTGAATCCTGATTTGAGCTCAGGAATATTAAAAACATGAATGGCTGTGGGTTTCTGAGGACTGGACTGGCAGTTGTTTGTTAGGTCCTGTATTAAACTGTGATGTTTCACTTGTTGTCAGTGGGTCCAGGAGAGCTGGGGCTGAGGGCAGGAGACGTGGTGACCAATGTGGAGCAGCTGGACAGTGAGTGGTACCTGGGATCCTGCCGAGGAATCACTGGCTTCTTCCCCATCAATTATGTCAGACCTCTGGTAAGGGTTAATTCTGAACATCATTCAAAACGTTCGTCATTCATGCTGATACTGTATCTGCATTTAGTTCTGAAAAAATAAGAAGCCACCACTAATGACAACGAAAGCATTTTTTTGGAATGTTATTAATCAATAATGACCTTGCAGTAAATATGTCCTCATAAATATTACCACAGAATATAGAATATTATGCTAAAGTTTTAGCAATTAATTTTACAATTAATTTATTAATTATTTATATAATTTAGTAATTCATTAGGGTCCAAGCATACATGTGCGTAGGTTTCTTTTTTGCTCAGATTTTTCTTATTATTATTATTCTTTTTCTCTTAAAAAACGTGTTGTGGAGAAGAGACCAAGTCCTAGAGACACCAAACTTGGTGGGTAGGTGTAGTTTGTGTGCATCTCGCCAGGTGACAAACTGTGGGCTATAGAGCACCAAAACATGTTTTGCTTCATAACTCCTAAACCAAGATATGCACAGACAAAATTCTTTTTGTGCCTCATTTCTTGGGTCAAGCCAAATAACTTTGCCACTGGAACCATTTATCTCTGCCCACTTAGATTTTTTGCTAATTTTCATAATATTCAAAACCTACTTTTGTGAGCTAGTCCTACAATTTTCACTCAATCCTCATGTTTCTGGTATCAGAAAACTCAGAAGAGTCTGTTTATCAATAATCATCAAAAAAATCTGGCATTTGCAAACAATATGGCTGCAATATGCTAATTAGCCCATCTGACAAAATTACTCTATAACTCGAGAGTGCTTCAGCGAAAAACATTGAAACTTCATATGCATATTCAAGACAACATTCTGTGGATGCCTTTCAATTTTGGTGGGCATATGTCATTAGGGGCGGAGCAATTGCCAATTAACATTTTCTCAGCATCCATGCATCCAATCAAGCTGAAACTTGGCAGGCATCATCTACTACACATACTATAAGTGAATCATGAAGGCCAATTTGATACAGTGAAATTCATGGTGGCCATCAGCCAATCAGCATTCAGCAGGCCTTTGACAGGCTTAACATTGACCAATTGGCATGAAACTTGAACGGTGTCTCTATATAGATACTTTCTAATAACCAGTCAAGCTTCAACAGATAAGATCAAATTTAGACTTTTTCCACCCAACCTGGTGTTGCTCTATCAATTTATCACTGCGGCCATGGCATTGCTAGCTTGATTTGCTATAAGTCAACAGGCTTTTGTCTGATCCTCTCAAAACTTCATGGCTTTATATATATTGAGACACAGATGGGGTCTGCAAAGATTGGTCTAAATAGACATTTAGGGGGGAATGTTAGCACTCAAAAACACAAAAAATCTGCAAAAATGCTATTACAAGGTTATTACAAAGTTTACAGATAAACAAGTGGTGCCATTTGATTCAGTGAATTGAATTAACTGAATAACTTTGTAATTGCATATTATGTCAGAAATGACACAATCTTTTGGTATTTTGGCTTATATTTGTTTTGTTTTCCACCAACGTTGCCCATTTGGTCTAAATGGGCTCCTGTGTGCTTGGACCCGCTCATCGTCGTTTGCCGCTATATTTATAAATAAAATAATATTAAATTGTCTTATATTAGGTTTTTTAGGTACAGACTTTGCACAGTGCTATGTGTGCCTTAAATATGACTTAATATCTTTTCAGAATCAGTCTAGTGCACCTGCACCTGCTCCTGCTGCTTCTCCTGCTCCTGCTTATGAGAGAAAAGTCCAGCCTGCACATGATACTCTGAGGTGAGATAAAACACTTGCACAGAGGAGACACCTGCCCATAGCTTAGAGTTCGACCTCAGATTCCTGTGGGTTACAGGTATCTGAGAATTATGATTCTGCATGTCCAAACCATCTCAACCTGGCCTCTCTGGCTTTATCTCCAAACTGCTCTACCTTCACTGTCCCTCTGATCTGCTCATTTCTAATCTTGTCCAGCCTTGTCACTCCCAACGAAAATCTCAGCATCTTCATCTCCGCCACCTCCAGCTCAGCCTCCTGTCTTTTAGACAGAGCCACAGTCTCCAAACCATACATCATAGCAGGACGCACTACTGTCTTGTAAACCTTCCCTTTCACTCTTGCTGCTATCCTTCTGTCACACATCAGCCCTGACACCCGTCTCCACCCACTCCATCCTGCCTGCACCCTCTTCTTCACCTCTTTTCTGCACTGTCCATTGCTCTGGGTGGTTGACCCAAGATATTTGAAGTCATCCACCTTTATGACCTCTACTCCTTGCATCTTCACCTTTCCACCTGCCTCCCTTTCATTCACACACATGTATTCCGTCTTGTCTCTACTGACCTTCATTCCTCTCCTCTCCAGTGCAAACCTCCACCTCTCCAAATTCTCTTCCACCTGCTCTCTACTCTCATCACAGATTACAATGTCATCTGCAAAGATCATGGTCCATAGAGCCTCCTGCCTGACCTCATCTGTCAACCTTTCCATCACCATTGCAAACAAGAAGGGGCTCAAAGCTGATCCCTGATGTAACCCTACCTTCAACTTGAAACCATTTGTCACTCCAACTGCACACCTCACCACTGTTTCACTATCCTCATACATGTCCTGCACCACCCTAACATACTTTTCAGCTACACCTGACTTCCTCATACAGTACCACAGTTCCTCTCTTGGCACCCTATCATATGCCTTCTCTAGATCCACAAAGACACAATGCAGCTCCTTCTGACCTTCTCTGTACTTCTCTACCAACACTCTCAATGCAAAAATTGCATCTGTGGTACTCTTTCTGGGCATGAAACCAAACTGCTGCTCACTGATCTGAACCTCTTGCCTTAGCCTTGCTTCAACAACTCTTTCCCATACCTTCATGCTGTGGCTCATCAACTTTATACCTCTGTAGTTACTGCAGATGTAGCTCTGCATATCACCCTTGTTCTTAAAAATGGGGACCAGTACACTGCTTCTCCACTCATCAGGCATCTCACTCTCCAGAATTTTGTTAAACAACCTGGTTAAAAAGTCCACTGGCTTCTCTACTAAACATCTCCATACCTCCACAGGTATGTCATCTGGACCAACTGCCTTTCCATTCTTCATCCTTTTTAAAGCTGGCCTCACTTCCACCTTACCAATTCTCTGCACTTCCTGATCCACTATCTCTCCCCCCGTTGTCCTCCTCTCTCTCTCGTTTTCCTCATTCATTAGTTCTTCAAAGTACTCCTTCCATCTACTCAACACTCTCTGTTCACTCACTAGTACATTTCCCTCTCTATCCTTTATCAGCCTAACCTACTGTACATCCTTTCCAGCTCTATCTCTCTGTTTAGCCAAACGATACAAGTCCTTTACTCCTTCTTTACTGTCCAGCCTCTCATACAGCTCATCATAGGCCTGAGCCTTCGCCTTTGCCACCATTTTTACGCTATGCGACTAGCCTCACAGTACTCCTGCCTACTTCCTTCATCTCTCTGGTTATCCCACTTTTTCTTAGCTGCCTTCTTCTGAATACTCTCCTGGACTTCCTCATTCCACATCCAACTTTCCTTGTCTTCTTTCCTCTGACCAGACGAAACACCCAACACATTCTTGCCAGTTTCTCTCACCACCTTAGCTGTAGTCCTCAGGTAGCTCCTCACTGCCCCCAAGGGCCTGTTGCAATTTTTCCCTGAACTGCCTGCAACCATCCTCCTCCTTCAGCTTCCACCATCTAATCTTCAGCTCTGTCTTCACTCTCTTCCTCTTCTTTGTTTCTAATCTCATTCTACAGACAACCACCCTATGCTGCCTTGCTACACTTTCCCCTGGCACCACTTTACAATCTCCAATCTCCTTTAGGTGGCATCTCCTGCTAAGGATATAATCCACCTGTGTGCACCTCCCTCCACTCTTGTATGTCACCCTGTGTTCTTCCCTCTTCTGAAAATACGTGTTCTCCACAGCCATTTCCACTCTCTTTGCAAAATCTACAACCATCTGACCATCCACATTTCTGTCTTTCACACCATACATACCCAGCACCTCTTCATCCCCTCTTTTCCCTTCACCAACATGTCCATTGAAGTCTGCACCAATCACCAATCTCTCCTCTCTAGGGACACCATCTACCACTTCATCCATCTTACTCCAAAATTCCTTTTTCTCCTCTAACTGACAACCAACCTGTGGTGCATATGAAGTAAGCACATTCAAAATTACACCATCAACCTCCAACTTCAGGCTCACGATCCTGTCTCACACTCTCTTTACATCCAGAACACTTTTCACAAGCTGTTCCTTTAGGATTATCCCTACTCCATTTCTCTTCCTCTCTACACCTTGCAGGGACTTTCTGCTTCTGTTGTTTTGCTGTAATCTGTGAACTGAGTGGTGTGTTCAGGTGCTTTCAAACCCATAGCAAAGAAGTTCTTGGGCATTTTGATTCTCCATATGAGCAGAGACTATAAATCTCATATCCAATCCTTGTAGAAAACATAAAATTTGATCATTTCACTGCTGATCAAAATGTTGAAACCTTGTTTTCATATTTTGGTTCATATTTTTAATATCATTAATTGTGTTGGATTTTGACCCTCTTTTTCAGATAAAATTTTCAGCCTTTTTTCTCTTAGTACTTTCGATTTTGGGTCAAAATATTTCAATCTCACAATTCATCCCTCATAGAAAATAAAGCATGTTCTGTTTTTATTGTCTATATTCTTTGTATGTAATTCCAGCAATCACAGTTTTGTAAACAGTGTCATAGTTTAAAATATTCTTGAAACTGAAAATCAGATCAGTTAACGATGCATTGAAATGTTACCTGAAGAATCATCTTGTTGTGAGGTCAGTGATTTACAACCCTCCTGTGTGTGTGTTCATGTGTGTGTAGGGGCCCACGGTGTGTAGCGAGGTTTGATTTTGAAGGTGAACAAAGTGATGAGCTGTCCTTCAGTGAGGGGGATGTGATCCAACTGTGCGAGTATGTGGGAGAGGAGTGGGCTCGAGGAGAATTTCGAGGCAGAGAGGGAATCTTCCCCCTGAACTTTGTGGAGGTGCTGGAAGATCTTCCTCCACCAGCAGAACAAAACCACGCCAAGATCCCACTGCCTGGTACTACACTAACCCGCACTCAGATACTTCCATCCATTAGTCGAGTGAATGATACAGAGCTCCAAAGTAGAGTTGGCACACTCTCTGATTACAATGTATATACTGTTATTCATTACTTTCCAAAACAAACATAGCTTTTTTAACATTCATAACCATCAGAAAAGTAACAACAGCCAGCAATAACGATCAGGTTTACTAACTAAAACTCAACATGCCAGTACTTTACTGAAAACTTAAGGTATTAGAAAGTACAAAGACATTAGCAGGATGAACATTAGTGTCTCTGTGCTTTATGTAGGTCTGTATTTCATATTTTATTTAGGTCTGTATTTGGTTACATATACAAATAAAAAGATCCATCCATCCATCCATCCATCCATTTTCTAAGCCGCTTCTCCGCCAGAGTCGCGGGGCAAATAAAAAGATATGCAACCAAATACAGTCCTAAATTTGGACCTAGAAGAATGAAGTCTTCTAGTCATGAAGTGCAGTTTATACAACTAATGTTCAGTCAGGCTTACTGGATGTTCTCGTTTAGATGGTCAGAGTAAGGCAGGTTTTGAACATGTCTGATTTCTTTAGTTCATTTTTCATTAAACATTATCGGTTATCTTTCTCCCACACATTTTATTACCAAGAGATATTTTCTTAGTTTTGTAGCTTTCTCTGTCTTTCAGAATGTTGCTTTCTAGCTTGCTTTTGCTTAGATGATGTTTATTGATTATATTATAGCTGAAATTAAGTACTTTTAAGTACAGCAAAACACAATTCCCACAATATATTAACAAATTAAATAATTTTGAAAAATAAATACTGATAAAAATAAAGTGTGCAAAACTATATTTGAGCAACTGTATCAACTCTGAAGAGGCCGATGTATACATACCTACAAATAACAAGAGTTGTTTGTTTGTGATTTTGTTCTTGATTTTGATTTGAAGATTTCACATTCATCAACTGACAAGGTGTAATAAAAGTCATTTAACTGGGTTACATAGTAATTCCAGGTAATTGATGTTGTGTTGCTATAAGGTTGCTATAGTATTCCAGCTTGTCTTTAGGGCATTGCCAGGTGGTGGTTAGGTGGTTGCTAAAGTATTGTTTAGCTGTTATTAAGTTACTCCAGGTGTTGCTAGGTTATTGCTATGATATCCCAGGTGGTGTCTAAGGTGTTGCTAGGGTAGTGCTATAATATCCAAAGTAGTTGCTATTCATGCCATCATGTTTGAACAAAGTTTGTTGGTTTTATCTCAAAGGCTGTGGGCCATGAAAAAGAAAAAAAAATGTACTGATCTACTTGTTGGGAAAAAACACATTTAAGTCACAATATTGGTAAAAAAATTCGATATTTCGATATTTTCCACATTTCCTTGTGTCCTGCACAGCCAGTTATGAGTGCTAAGTGCAGTGATAGGACTGAAAAAAAAAACATGTGCACCATGTACAGTGTATGCAAAGCAGGCTATGGTCAGTAGTATTGTACATCTTCTGTGTGTGTGGGTGAGTGGACAGCACTCCCCTTTAGTGGAATGTTAAGAATGTGCCCATCTGTTTGTGTTTCATTAAGCACTCTGTCTGTGTGTGTCTCAGTTGTGGACAGTCGTTGACCCTTTAGGGACTGCTGCTCATCGCTGTCCTCCGACCTTAACTGTTATGAGATAAAACCACAGAACTGTTGTTTTTGTTGATGTAACAGTAAACTCTATCATATTGTATTGAACTGTATCGCAGCATATTGCACACCTTTCAGGGTACAAAACTCACTGGGGTGAAATCCTCAAGCCTCTTCAAAGCATATCATATTGTATTACATTGTATTGTAGAGTATTCCTTTGAATAGTATCAAACAGAATCTCTTTATATTATATTGTATCGTATTGTATTGCAGCACATCATATTGTATTGAATAGTTTTGAATAGTATTGCAGGATATTGCATTGTATTATATTGTATCACAGCATATTATATTGTGTCAAATAGGATCGAATAGTATTGCAGTATATCGTATTGTATTATATTGCATCACAGTGTATCATACTGCATTGAGTATTATCAAATAGTATTGCACATTATAGTATCAAATTATACTGTATTGCAGCATACTACATTGTACTGAATAGTATTGAATAGTATTGCAGCGGATTGTATTGTATTATATTGCATTGCAGTGTATCACATCATATCAAATTGTATTGCAGTATATTGTATCAAAATGTATTGTGGCATATTGTGCTATGCCATGCCATATAGCATTGTATTATAATGCAGCATGTCATATTGTCTAAAATTATATCACTGCATATTGTATTGAATCATATAGAGGCACTACATATAATTGAATTTTGAAATTTCGGTAATGTTGTACTGATTTCAGGTCAGCATATTAACCCTTTTTTGGCTTGCAACAAGAATAAAACAATACAAAGCAGCTCCTAAGAATTTTTAAATAATTTCTTAACAACAATGTGTTAATAAAAGGTTTCATAACTAATACACTGTTACAACAACAAAATATAATTAAGACACTATACATGAATTCAGTCTTTATTATAGAAAGTGTATGATTCTAACATTTTTCTATTTGCTCTATTAGGTATGGCTGCCTCATTCAACACACCAGCTGCTTTAACACCTGCTCAGGTATTGTAGCCACATCTGTATGCAATGATAATGTATTATAAAAGACAGATTATATAGTAGTCATACAGCATTCTTTGACTACTGTATACATAGTTATAACTATGTATATAATCAAGGCATATGAAAGGTTTAATAAAGAACTAATGCTTTTTATTAATAAAAAAAAATAATAACCTATTCATAAACACTGACACCAGAGCAAACAGTATAGTCTAAAGTAAAATCCCACAAGTAGTTCCCAAGGAATCATGTAAGGGAGTAAAAACCATTTCCTGTTTGTTGTTGTAGAGTGTTTTAAAGTTGCTGTGCCTAAGACATAAATGTAGTGTAAATATAGTCATAGCACATGTTTCAGCTTGTTAACTGTGGATAGGCTTCCCTTAATTTAATGCTAAATAATAATGACTGATAACTTACAAATAACTAATCTAAATGTTATTAACCTGGCTAATTATCTTCTAAATATGTTTGTCAGATGTACTGACTAATTAAGTATTAACCTTCAAAGCCTTCCTTGGCTTTGGCGTGGAGGTATAAAGATTTGTAAACATTTGAAGGCCTACAGTATCTCACAATAGTACAATACACAATACACCCCTCACATTTTTGCTAATATTTTATTATATCTTTTGATGGGAGACCACTGCTATATTCAAGTTTCATTTTTATAAAGTAGTCAGTGTACAGCTTGTATAGCAGTATAGATTTACTGCCCTCTGAAAATAACTCAACACACAGCTTTTAATGTCTAAATAGCTGGCAACACAAGTGAGTACACCTCACGGTGAACATGTCCAAATTGTGCCCAATTGTGTCGTTTTCCCTCCCTGGTGTCATATGGCAGTTAGCTACAAGGTTCCAGGTGTGAATGGGGAGCAGGGCTGTTAAATTTGGTGTTTTGGGTAGAATGTTCCACTCAGAACAGGCCTCGCCAGGGTCGACAATAGAAGTCCACGTGTTCAGTGTCATATCCAGAGGTTGGCTTCAAAAAATAGACCCATGAGTGCTGCAGAGGTTGAAGAAGAGGGAGGTCAGCCTGTCAGTGCTCAGACCATATGCCACAAAATGCATCAACTCTGTCTGCATGGCTGTTATCCCAGAAGGAAGCCTCTTCTGAAGCTGATGCACAAGAAAGCCCGCGAACCATGTCCTGTGGTCTGATGAGACCAAGATGAACTTGTTTGGCTCAGATGGCGGCTAGCATGTGTGGTAGTGAGGAGTACCAAGACAACTATCTCTTGCCTACAGTCAAGCATGGTGGCATCATGGTCTGGAGCTGCATGAGTGCTGTCAGCACTGGGGGGGGCTGCTGTTCATTGAGGGAAACATGAATTTCAACATGTCCCCTCCCTTCAGACACTGCACCGCATGGCAGTTTTCCAACTCGATAACGACTCCAAACACCTCCAAGATGACAGTTGCCTTGCTGAAGGTAAAGGTGATAGACTGTCCAAGTATGTCTCCAAACCTAAACCCAATTGAGCACCTGTGGGGCACCCTCAAGCGGAAGTGCAAGGTATCTAACATCCACCAGCTCCGTGACATCAAAATGGAGAAGTGGAAGAGGATTCCAGTAGCAACCTGTGCGGCTCTGGTGAATTCCATGGCCAAGAGAGTTAATGCAGTGCTAGATAATAATTGTGGTCACACAAAATATCGACACTTTGAGCACAATTTGGACATGTTCACTGTGAGGTGTTTTCACTTATCCTGCCATCTATCTATACTGTTATACAAGCTGAACACGGTAGAAATGAACCTTGGATATAACTAAGTACTCAGTGTTCTCCCATTAAAAAATGTAATAAAATATTTGCAGAAATGTGAGGGTTTTACTCACTTTTGAGATATTAAATATATGTATATATATAAACAATAATAATTAAAGTGGCAATGTAATTAAAAACTGAATTTTCTTCACTTTGATGAAGTGAGTTTGATGTTGCATGTAAACACTGTTAAAGTTTCAAAATGTACTGTCCACTTCCGAGTCCTGACAGTTCAGACATAGAAATAACACTGCAAAAACAGCCCATTTTGAATTTGTTTTGTGATGTCACACAAACAAGTACATTTACATGTGTACACCTTTTTTAACCTACAGCAGTGTATCTCCGCCCACTCATGCTGAAGTTCTAGCAGGAGTGCTCAAGACCAGAATGTTTTTTGAATGAGGCCTTGTAGAGGGCAGCCAATCAAAACAGAGCTTTATACTCTTTAATCTTAAAAGGATAGTAACAAAATCAGCCTGTTTAATTCTGTTGGCTAAATATATGAACTCACACAACTGTGATATGTGGCTCTTGGATAATAAATGAAATATATGAAAAATGTAGCATATGGGTAATTTAATAAATATAGCCACAAGTTTTCTCATCTGTTATTATATATTTGCATCTGTGTTTGTAGGTAGAGAGTCACGGGGTGGAGTGGGTTGAGGCCCTGTATGATTTTACTGCTGAAGCAGAAGATGAGCTGCCGTTCGTGCAGGGTGATATGA
Organism: Pygocentrus nattereri; assembly: GCF_015220715.1. Lineage (NCBI taxonomy): Eukaryota > Metazoa > Chordata > Actinopteri > Characiformes > Serrasalmidae > Pygocentrus > Pygocentrus nattereri. The sequence continues at coordinate 14,471,263 of NC_051232.1, forward strand.
TCCTGGTGACAAAGCACCTGGACATGGAGTGGTGTAGCGGGAGGCTAAATGGCAGGGAGGGCATTTTCCCCGCCGCCTTCGTACGCACCTTCTCAGGTATACTGCAAAACACGAATATGAATTACATTCTTCTGACATGCACTAATATTACACAGTCCTTGCCTTTTTGTTCAGCCTCACAAAGATTTATCCCTACTTTCTTTATTTGTAAACAAGGACGCTTATAATAATGACTTATTTATACTACACTTTAGTTTAAGGGTCTATAATCTGCATTTCTACCTCTTGAAGACCACTGAAAATGTCTCTGTGGTTTAATGTACCAAATACCACAGTTTATCTTTACATGAGCATATCCTAGCCTCTCTTCCTTAGAAATAAATAGGCTGTTTTTTGTTACTGTGCCTTCGAGGAATATGAAAATGAACTCTAAATTAAACAGCAAAAAGAGCCTTTGAATTCCCTTTTTCTGTGATATCAAGTGAACTAAATTATTTACATACACCCACGTTTTCAGCTCACAGCAGTGAAATGAAATGTTAAAAAGTCTGGCAATCAGAAATATCCACCTCTAAAAGCTCCCTCACAGAAAGTTATTACAGGAAATTCACTGCCTGGCTGTTTCAGATCTTTTTTTTTTAAATAAATCTTTGACAAATATGTACATGCATAAATTGTGAGGCAAAATAGTGCCCAAAGAAAACTTTTTTCCCAGATTTTCCACTATTTTACCATCATCAACATTACATATAAAAACTCAGATGATATGTGTAGGCTCACTGCTGGTTTCAGATAGAAAATAAAATGGCCACTATGAATGATTTTGTTTACATTTCCACTGAATAATGCAGGCATTTTGAAAAATCAGTGAAATTCTTCATATTTGATGTTGTGTAGTTGAAATAGTATTTGACTTTTACTGAAGCCTTAAAAGGTATAAACAGTACTGAATATAAAACAATTCGTTATCCTTTGTTAAATATTTATACTAATCAATTCCTAAAAGCTTTTGAAATGGAAATGCATTCACTGACTTAAAATTGATATTCTGTGAAGGTGGTTTCCCATGACAATATTATCTGGACCAGCTGGACGAACCAACAAGCAGTGAAGAACCCAGCTTAAGTCCTGCAGTGGTGGCTGGACTGGATGCCTTTGTCCTGTGTCTCTGATGAGATTATGATTGCACCTCATCACTGATCAGCTGATGTGCCAGAAGACACTTCTGTCCAAAATGTGCTCCTGCTCCAACTTCTTTTATTGTTTTACTGTGCTTGGCCCATAAAAATCCTACTGGACGAGACAGCTGTGGGTTGATGTTTCTTTTGCTGTCTGCCTCATCTGTATAACTCTGGCATATTTATAAATGTGATTTTAATGAAACCCCTTTTTTGTGCATGCACATACTAGCTTGTATTTGAATTGTACATCTAACTGTTCCCGTTTACAGTATTCATCTATTTAAGATGGGGAATCGTGACACGACTTGCGCTATGAATTGAGAATATTTAACCTGTATTATGTTGCCCCCTTGAGGCAAAAGTATGCCAAACCTATAAAACACTACTTTGGAATTCTTTAATAAAGTATTGTAATACTGCAACTCTAAGCATATTTTACTATCTATCCATATTGCTTTGTTGTCCGTTATTGAGAAAGCTAGAACTCTGCATCATGAAATCATTACAGAACACTTCAGCTAAACTACTACCAAGGGTCTGACCATAAAGTACTCAAGATTAAACAGCAATTGTGCTTCTCAGCGAGCAATCATCCATTTCCTCCCAACAATAAAATACACATAAGACAAACTACATTATACTTATTTCACCTTTTTGAAGAGAGTTGCCACACAAACTATCACAATATGCAGTATCCAAAAACTCAAAGCCAGTAAATTAAGCACCATTCAGCACCAACAGCACTGCTGAATTTCTCTACAGAAGTGTGCCTTTCAGCATTTTGCCATTACTGTTAAAATAAAGTTCTATTAAAACCACAGAAAGCCATAGTGTAATTTTAACTTCACTCTGTGTGAACTAACACCTGAAACCTAATTACATTCAATCACATATAACCAAACTTGTCATTTATGGACACGTTGACCGCAACACGTTCTATGAAGTACAGCAGTGCTCTGTACTGTATCTGCTAAAGTGCATTTAGAGCATCATCCATTTAATAAAACCACACAACACAGGATAATCAAATTTACACATTTTATTGACTTTGCATGTGCACAGGAATTTAAACACTCTCCTGGATGGGGGGCTCGTATCCATCGGCTCTCTCCACCTTGGCCCCAGTGTCGCCCTCTGCTGGCTTAGCGGAGCTGGCGCCTCCCTCACCGTGCAGTTCCATCAGCTTACCCACTGCGTAATAAACACGTGTCATTTCAACGCTGCATGCAGACATTCCTTCAGAGTTTAGTTCAGAGCCTAACCAATTAGGTATCTTTAGCAGGCCTAAATATGCTGGGGTCTCGTCAGAACTAAAGCCAGGAACTAAACCATTTGAAAGCAGGTCCGAAAAAGAATGTGCCCATTGTGTTGAAGGAAAGTAAAGGGACTGCAGGCAAGAGCTTTTGCCAAAGATTTACTTTACTTACATTACATCTTGCCAGAAGTGGGTGGAGTACACAAATCATGTACTTGAGTTAAAGTAGATATACCCAAGGTTAAATAGTACTCCAGTAAAAGTCCTTACTCTAGACCTCAACTTGAGTAAAAGTACAAAAATTTGCCTTCAAATGTACTTAAGTACCGAAAGTAAAACTACTAAAAGATTAATTATGGCTCTAATGTCATGTCATGTTATCATTTTTGTAACAAGACTCGCTTCATGAACTCATTTTAGGTGAAAATCCTCCAATGTCTCTCTGGGTAACCAGTCTTAATAGAATGTCATTAATTAGTGATGCTGACATCTATTAAAATGATCATAAGCACAAAACACTGAAGGCAAACAGTTTCCATCAGGGAGAACCGAGTGGTTCTGAAATCACTTTTACAAAACAAGCAAAGTTTCAGTTTAAGATTACTTTGTAAATTAGTTACAAGTTGAATAAAAACTTGCTTTAAACTCAGGTTCACAAGTAAGTTTTCCTTTACTATATTGATCTGTAGGTCTCTGTTCATAAACAAACTAACCAAAACTAATTTACTCTAAAATGAAAGTTTGTATGAATTCAGAAAAAAGAAACATGCCAGTCACAACTGCATGTGTGTACATATTTCTATATTGTGGTCTATTTACACAAAGTTGGGTTAGTTCATCATTTAGGTAGACCTATGTGCTCCCAAATTTTTACACTGCTGCACTGACAAACCATGTGCTGCACTGGGTTGGTATGACCAACAGATCAAAACAAGCTCAGATCCCCACTCTGCCCTGATTGGTGTTCTTGCTTTTCTTGCTTTTCTTGCTTTGCACTTTTTGTTGACATGTTACATTTTTATACACACAAAAACAAAAGGAAAGACAAATTTCTCAAAATGTAGTGGAGTAAAAAGTAAGATATTTGACTCAAAAATGTAGGAGTGAAAGTAAAAAGTCACTCAAAATGGAGATACTTAAGTACAGTAACTAATTACATTTACTTACTGTCCACCACTGCATCTTGCATACCAACAACCAGGACAATCACAATCTGTTAAAGTGCAGAAACTTACACTCAAACTTGGGTTTCTTCAGCATCTTCACTTTCCGGACATAGACGTCATGCAGGGGATAGATGGACTGGCAGGCCTTCTCAATGTCCTTTCCAATACTGTCAGGGATCCTGTACAACAAATTATTCAACTCTTAGTACATAACTAGACAATGGGGAATTACTTTGCTTTTTACGTATCTGGGTCAAGCAAAATAAACACAGTAATTGCTAAAAATTTTAAGACAGATGTAACAAAACCAAGAGTGTAAACGTCATAAACTAACATTTATTTAGTTTACACATTTCAGCCTTCAATGCTGGCTTTTCAATTTAGTACAAGACTAGGTCTAATTTATGTCCAGGAATCCAGCTCTGCAAGTACTAGAAAGCAGCATCAGCTTAACCCAATATCAAGACTGGGCCCCAGCATAAAAACCCATACTAGTCAGCACAGCTACAACTTGCGGATGATAAAATCTAAAGAGGATGATGCAGACATAACTGTACTTCCTTTGATGTTTTGCAGATCCATAAAAGTGGCTGCTCATTTAGACACAAGTCATCAATAACAGCAAATTAGTTTTTCAATTTGTTTCAGCCAACATTTGAAATATGTATACACTCACTCCAGAAGAACAGAACAATTGTGATGCTGAGCTACTGAGCCAAGTCACCTGCCATTTTTCAATTTTCACTGTTTTAGCTAATTATTGCTGCTGCTTCAGAGTTTAATAAAATATCAAGCTGCAATTACAAAACTACAGAGTGCTTTTAATTTGAAACATCAGTTATAGGAAGTGGACAAACATGGGGGGGGGGCATGTTACATGCATGTATAAGCAGCAACGTATTTAAAAAAAAAAAAAAAAAAAAAATTTTTTTTTATAAATGTTTCTCTATCCGTACCAGCTGATTTGTACAAGTACAAAATCAGCATGCTACAATTCTAACTCACAATTCTCACTCCAAAACTGTCATCACCACATTTATATTCATATACCGCAACACATTTTTACGCACCCTCTAGAAACAGCACTTACAGTTTGTTGACCACCTCCTTCAAGTCATTGGTTTGGACCTCACGGGTCATGATTTCCATCATCTTCTTGCGGATCTGGCGGACTTGCTGGTGCTGAGCGTACGAGGTCTTCCTAATCTGATTGGTGCGCTTCTTGGTGAAGCCAACGCAGAACAGACGCAGCAGGTAACCATCGGTGGTCTTCACATCCACATGGGCCTCAATCATAGTCTGGAGAGGGGTAAAAGAGGGGAATTAGCAATGCACAGCACACCTCATGTAAATGGAAGTATAACAGTAGACAATGATAAATGTACAAGGCTATACCGTTGTGCATGTTTATAGACAGTGTCAGCAGCAAACCATAAAATCAAGTTTAATGTTTGAGGCAAGTGCCATGATTTAGGCATGCAGCTAACCTTTTGCTAATTGATGGACTGTAAGCTTTCATCACTTGTAAGCTACATCTGCCTTGCAGCTCCACTGCTAAAACTACTGAATAAACCTACTTAATAAACTTAATATAAATAATAATTAAGGATGATAACTGAGCACATTTGATACAGTAGTTAAAGCACTTTCCAAACAGTAAACCTAAGAAACAAAAGCAATGAAGAAAAAATAAATAATACACCAAGAACGAATAGCTAAACAAAGGCAAAACTACAGTATTGAAGGCTAAATTAGAGAAACATTAATCTGTCATGTTAAGGATCAAATTGAGGCTGATAACATTTTGGGGCAACCATCTGGCCAAAACCATCTTTAAGATCAAAATGGACACTAAAGCAAGTGTAATCTCCTGAAACTGGTATAAAATGCTTTAGCTTTTTAAAAAGGCATTTCTCTAAAATGCACATTTATAATTTTATCTTCTCCTATGCTTCAACTGTAACAAGTTTCTGTACCAGTCATTTTTCAAATACACTTGAAATTTTACATGACCTCTCCTAATCCCTTAAAATAGCCAGTTACTGTGCTTTCAAATGATAGGCCATGCTTCATTGAAAAAAGCTCCTGAAACACTTCATACAGTTTCAGTGGGAACCTACTGCAGGCCAATTGGCATATAAATATATATGTAAATGAATTGGCTCCTTTGACGTCATGAGTACACTGAACTCTAAGCAGGCTGTTTTAGAAGGTTAGTTTCCATATGGACTGAGGAGTGAACAGTACATTTTGAAGCATTAAATGGTCCATATGCCAGATGTTTCTTGCATTTCAGCTGCCCCTCTTGAACTCCAAAGTGGTCTTATTTTTACAGCTTTGCTTTCCTTTAAAATTAAGCAGACTGTTTCATCACTGCGTCTTTAGAAACATTTTAATGACAGCTGTTGCACACAGCAGTTCTGTACTGTGCCTTAAAAGCTACCCAGGCTGAAACATACCTTATAACTTAGTATGAATGGATGGACCTGAACTGCTGAAAGGTGAACAGATGGATATGTAAAGGTTTTGCTCTCAGGATGTCACAAAAATACTGCATCCCAATCAGGCCATTTTCTGTAGTTTTAGTATCCATATACAGGCTGTACTGACTATGTACTACATTCAACAAAAAATGAAGATTTGGTTTTCCACAATGTGGGAAAGTGAACTCAAATCAAGTGAACACGCTGTAAGCTGCCCTACCTGCCACTTCTTAACCATGGAGCACATCTTGTCACGGGTCAGGTCCATCCCATGAAAGTTGGTCAGGCAGTTCTTCCCCTGCACATCCTCAGTGATCAGCTTGAACTTGCGGAAGGCAACCTCATCGTTCTGCAAATCAGCAAGACTCACCTCAAACACGCGGCCTTTCAGACCGTCAGAGGCGATTCCTAAATGAAAAGAAGACAGCACCTTTCTGGTGAGTCTCACCAGGAGTTTCAAAATTAAAGAGCACTACTGAAGAAAATGTGGGAATATCAGGAGATCTCAATAATGTAATCACTGCTCTTCATCTGGGACCAAAACTAGTGTCATCATGTATTCCCAAGTAGTCAGCCATGAAGAGTAAGTTTGGTAAAGCAGATAAAGTTTTATATCATGATTACATAAATCCAGGGTGTTTCACAAAGCTCTTCACTGACAAATAACCTAAGCCAACATGAGATCTGTCCCAAAAGCAGTAGCAGAGCTTATGTCCTTGTCATGATCACTAGCAAAAGTTTTGTAAGGGACATGAGCTCAATTACATGGTACTATTTTGATTGTTTGGTGTCCAAACATTCTTAATCAGCTGGATTTAGTGCCCCATAGCAAGAAGAGAAAAATCATATTCATAGATAAGTATTTAAATGTGGCACTTATTACACGTTCACATTGGTGGGTGACATCTAAATTAACAGTAATAATTTACTCAAAGTAACAGGACCATTTCTCTTGGTACATTTATCACAAAACGCTTACAAAATGTAGAGGGAAGCTCACGGTTTCAAAATAAACTCAAGACAAAAACTAGGATAAACGGTCTTGTTCTGGCAGCAACAATACACCGAAGAACTGAACAGGACTGAACACCCCATCTTATTGGACAGACTTAATCTTGGTCTTATGTTATTGGGTTAAGTGAAGAAATCCTGCTTTGTAAGATATACTTCATTTTATATCACTAGCTTCAATACTCACTGGTTCCCTGAGTCCTGGTGACCAAAGTCTTGCCCAGGTTGCGGATGTTGAACATGGCCGGTGCTTTGACATCATACCAGTCCTTTTTAGAGAAGGGATCAACACTGCAAAAGAGCATTACAGAAGATAAATAATTGGCATTTCAACTTGAGCTCAGTGAGAAGAAAGCAGAAACACAAAAATAAACAGCGATCCCAGATCACAACCAAATTCTGGATTACAGGTTTAACCAGCAAAAGGTGGTGTTTAGAGGGCTACAGCCACAACACACTGATCTAACAACCACAATGTCATGATAGCTCTTTTTGGAGAACAGATCACTGTTATAAAGAAAATTAACAATATTACACACATTTTCAACCAAAATGTTGTAGTGAAGAAATCAACATTGTAAGAGGTGGTATACAGAGAACGTTAACTGTTCTACATTTAATAAACAAGCACTCATTGAGAAAGAAACACCACTACAAAAGATGCAAACGTGTTTCTTGGGGGAGGAAAAGCTGAACACTGCTAAAGTGGTATTTGGAGCACTTCACCCACGACACGTTGATCTAACAATCACAACCTCACAGTTGCAATCATAGTGAACACATTAATACAGCAGAGGTGAAGCTTGAGACATACTGCAGTCAAATCCTAGTCAGCAATTTCTGAAGAAAGATACAATAGTAGAGAAGTTTAACCATGACACGTCGGTCTTCTAATCATAGTTTAATCTGCTAAACGCCAACACCTAAAGCCTTTCTCGGACCAAATAAAGCGAACTTTAACCAACAAGCACCGATCAAGTTCACAGATCCACTAACATGGACTAACGTTACAAGAAACTTTCCACGCCGAATGGCGACATCACTGCATCCAACTACTAAACATGAAGGAAGCCTAGGTCAGAACAAGTGAGCTAACCAAGTTAGCAATCTTAGCTCGGCTCTTTAGATGCAATTTGAAATAGCTGCCCCTAACAACGGAACACCCCAATTTATATGTAACACAGACAACCACAAATATTAATTTTCCTGCCGGTTTCTACGGACGTTACACCCGGATAACTAGCACCGGGCTGCGGCGCCACGGCGCTCGGTTTAAAATCTACCGATTATCCGCTCCATCCACCATTTTAATAAACCAAAAACAGCCCCGTCGCCTTTAATAAACCATTTTAAAGCAAGCGGGGCGTAAATTATTCGACTTACATCTTCTTCTTGGCCCCTTTTTTGCCTCCTTTGGTGAGTCTCTTGTTCTTACCGACCGCCATGATGAACGCAGGGAGCGAAAGAGGGTGAGATACGCAACTATCGCGAGACTTAACGGCTTAGGAGAAGAGCGATATATCGCGAGATTGGTGGCCCCTCAACGTCCAACTGCGCCACCAGCTGGTGGTTGTTAGGAAGTAACCGCGAAACCGCTTCGATTGCTTAATGATTGCGTTTTAACCTGACATTTTAACTGTTTCACGTTTTCCTTTACAATTTAAAAGATGTAAAGAGATAAAAAAAGGCTAACTGAATTAAGAACAAAAAACTTTAATAGCTTTTAAAACAAAGGATAGAACGAGGTGAGCATTTTTATCAATCAATCAACCAATCAATCAATTAAATAAATAAATAGTTTTGGTTTTTTTTAAATAATTTTTTTCACTTTTTATTAATATTATTAGGTAAAGGTATATGGTTGTATACAAGGTAGATATGAACAATGATCATAATCATCAGATCAGAAGTCAGCAGAAAAAACAGCAGGTGTTCATATTTATTTGTTGAACTAGAATAGCATGATGTTGAGATGATGCTGGATTAATGCACTAAAATATCTGCATTTTCCATTTTATTAATGCCCAGGCTGAAATGGGGAGAACATGCAAACTTCACACAGAAAGGTCCCTGGTCAAACCCATGGCCTTCTTGCTACGCACTGTCCCAAATGCTGCCCCTTTAGTAATGCAAAATAATACAAAAAATATTTCTATGTAATATTAATTCAGGTAGATGTAGTACAAATTGACACATACATGTATTTTTTGTTATTTAAAAAATGATAAACGTTTATGTATCAGCATGGGCTCATATACAGTTCTCATATTGATGTGTCCCTGCTAAAAAGCCAGTCCAACTCCTTGATACCTGATATAGTGCACCGTATGTATTTGCATAAATACACATAACTAACCGGTACTTGATCACACATTAGGCTGTAGATCACTGTTGCTGAATTTGATGTACTTACCATTGGTACTGTGTTGTTATTTGCAACAGTTACACTGAGCCCCATCCTTACCTCTATCTGAATACCACCTACAGTTGTTTATTGTGTAAAGACACTCACACCAGCAGCGGTCAAACAGGTTAACCGAGCTGTGTGAGTGTGGGTTCAGAGCGCAGGAAGGCCACCATAGAGCCCCTGTTCACAGACTTTCCTCATACTGTGCAGAGTTGTTAAGGAGTCTCTAATATACTTGATTATGTGGTGTCTGACACTGAATGACATACATTACACAACCAAGCGTATGTGGACTACTGAATCACACCTAAATGAGCTTGTTGGAAATCCCATTTCAAAATCATAGGCACACGAAGCAATATAGAGTTTGCAGCCCTTTGGAACAGAATCCACACTTCTGCAAAGGCTTTCCACAAGATTTTGGAGGTTGTCTGTTGGAATTTGTGCCCATTTAGTCAAAAGAGCATTTGTGAGTTCCAGCCCGGAAATCCAAAGAAACAACAACGTCTGAAAAAAACAACGAGGTGGATAAATGAAAATATAAGATTTGAGTTCACTGCTTATACTTAAGCCAAAAAGTTCCAAAATGAGAAGAACAGTTGCTGTACTGATAGATGTGTAGTAAAGCTTCATTGCAGTTAGTTGCTATACATTACTCAATACCTAAAGCCGAATTCCACCAATTTTTCAAAATGTCACCATAAATTGTTGACATGCAAATAATGTCATTCAAACTGGTTTACTTTAAAATGGTTTGTTGTAGAACTCAGATTTCTTTAAAGTGGTGGTGAAAGGAACCAGGAGTCGCCATGTCTCTGAATCCTACAGAGTGGTAAATCTGAAAATGTATGTCTCTTTGCTGGCTATTTTGCCTCACAACACCCTGCATATACCCCTCCATCATGAATGGGCTTTTGAAAACATATTTGCTGCAGGCCAAGACTTTTTCTTAACTACTGTAAAATTTCTAAGACATCAGGCAGCGTATTCATAACCATTTCATGTAATAACTTACTGTGAGAGAGCTTTTAGGGGTGGACATCTGGCTACTATCACCAGCACTGTAAACAATCCTGACTAGAACAGAGCATTTCACAGCAAACCATTCTAAAAGACTGGGAAGGTAAAGTGTTTGGTAATGATGTAAATCGAAAATGAATTATCATTGTGCATGCCTAAACCATCACATACTTTCCTTAAACCGTGCGTGGTTGTTAAGTAGTCTCTAATATACTTGATTATGTGGTGTTACTGCATATTTTGGTCATAATCTGTACAGTGGTCACATGAAAAATATGATGGATAGGCTTCATTCTCTCTTTGCTCAGGTTTTTGAGGTCAGATGGCCAACACCACGGCAATACCACCAGGGGCCTTTTGCCCAGGGAGTTTGTGATCACAGGCACACTCGCTGACAGCTCTCTAGGGAACCAGAGAGCAAACTCCCTTTATAACAAAATCACAAACATGAAGGTGACTCTTCCTTGAAATAAATCTATTAAATAATGTTATTATCATACATTATTGTTATATGTTAGTCTTTTATTGTACACTATTGCACATTACACAAACCCAATTAAAAAAGAGTTATGATAGTAACAAATGTAATGTTATGTAATGTAAATAAAGGAAATGTAAATAAAAACAGACAGCAATGATTTGCAAATTCTGTTTTAACTGTATTCAGTTGAAAAGAGTGCAGACACAGGATTTTTAATGTTTCAACTAATTAATTTTTGTTATTTTTAATGGTTATGCATGCAGAATGTGGTTTGGCATTGTTTTTCTGAAACAGGCAGTGACATTGCTGAAAAACACATTGTCTTGATGGCAGTATATCGTTGTTGTCGGATTAAAACCTCATGTCTCCAAAATTGTAACTTTACAGGAGAAGGTAAATACATACTTTACTTTTAATGTAAATCAATGGGACCAGACTTTTTTTCCAAGTAATTTTAGGTCAATTCTGTTGGTCCATTCATCATGGAATTTATATTATATAGATATAGATATATATTATATAGATACCATGTGTGCTTTCAAATTATGTCAAAAACTGAAAAATGATCAAAATGGAGATACAAGGTAGCGATATGTTGCCCCAAAATGCACATGTACATTTCAGTATTAATGGTTTATTCACAGATGTGTAAGTTACCTGCTAACAGGACCCCATTTCATGACAGACACTGACTTTTAAACTTTACACTGGTAAAAATCTGGATGGTCCTTTTTCTTTTTGGCCCAGAGAACACAGCATCCATTATTCCTAAATATAATCTGAAAGAACTCATAAAACCACAATACATTTTTCTACATTGCATCAGTCCATCTCAGGTAAGCTTTAGCCCAGATAAGTCATTGATTCTTTATTGTTATTGCCTCGTTTGAGCTTGTTTTTGTTTTTTTCATTTAATTTGTCAGTTTGAGTTATTTTAGTTGATTAAGTTTCATTTCTTTTCAATCCCGGTTTAATTTGCTTGGCTACACTGTAAATGAGGGTCATCCTCAATGTTGACTGAAAAGTTTAAAGATTGCTCTCTGACATCACAAAAATGGTGAATTGAAAGCAGGCTGTTTTAGCAGTTTGGTTTCCATATCCACATGTAGATTACGTATAGACTATGTAGACTATGTATAGACTATGTAGACTATTTTGAAATTAACAATGTTTACTTACTATATCAAACTCTTTTATTTAAAAAAAATTGAAAAATCTGATATCTGGTACTTGGCAAGAAATCATACTGATCCAACAATTGTGAACATTAATAAATGACATCATTATACATTACACTCATTTTCTAGACCAGTTTGCAGATCAGCTATTTCTAATATGATATCATTAAATGTAATGTAGCATGTTCAAGAAATATTTTGGCGTGTTTTGGGTTATGTATTTTCTATCATTTATTGCACTTTTTGCTATGTTTTGTTTTGCTACGGGCTCATTTTGGGGCTAGGAACCACGTGTGTGTGTGTGTATGTGTGTGTAAGCTGAGGGAGAGCGAGAAAGAAAGATTTCCACACCTTGTTCTGTTTGGATATGCATAGTTGTGTGAGTGTGACTGCAAGACAGTGAAGAACATTTCAGGTAATAGGTTAAGCTAACTAGAAAGCAAGGTATATAACTGGCCAAACTAGACATGTAGTGCCATAAAATTACCAGAAACAAAAATAAATAATTAATTATGGGTAATATAAGTGTTTTAGCTGTCTCTCAAGCAGGTGGGAAATAAAGTAGGCCTGCAACTAGAAAAGTATTTTCTGTTGGTTCTCGTTTGGGTGAGTTGTTTTTGAATGTACAGTGTAAACATAACCTTATAAAGTGAGTGCTTCTTCATTAAACACTGCAGTGAGATGTGTGAAATATGGTGTATGTTCATTGTTATATGGCAAAAATGAATCACACAAATATGTAAATCTGTCAGTATCAAGCTAGCAAGATCAGTTTATTTAAAATAGCCTACTTGGACTGTATTAGCTTTAGTAGCATAGAGTCTTACTAATACCAGCAACAATAACAACAACATTAGGAACATCTTGGTGGTCAAATATTTGGAAGCTCACAACGATTGTTTATTTTTGATATTTCATCACAAGATCACTGAAAGTTTTCTGCTTCTTGAATCTCTTAGTTAAATACCTTTCAGAGATTTCTTCCAGGGGGTGATGTCCACCCAGAAATTTGCTGTTGTGATCCAACACTAATTTATTCTATATGCTGCATTTAAGCCCCCTGCAAGCTAAAAGCTTTTTGGGTCCCTGCATGCATATTTTCCAAATGAAGAACTCAAGGAAAACCAAATTTTCCTTACTTTTTAAAAATCCACTTATAATGTTTGTACTGTTTTATGTACCAAAATCAGAGGGGCCAATGTGCCAAAAAAGATACAAAACAAGATATATGCAGATATATATATCCCATCCATTTTCTAAGCCGCTTCTCCGTCAGGGTCGCGGGGGGGTGCTGGAGCCTATCCCAGCAGTCTTTGGGCGGAAGGCAGGATACACCCTGGACAGGTCACCAGTCCATCGCAGGGCAGACAGACAGTCACTCACACCTAGGGGCAATTTAGCATGTCCAATTGGCCCGACTGCATGTCTTTGGACTGTGGGAGGAAACCCACGCAGACACAAGGAGAACATGCAAACTCCACACAGAGAGGACCCTGGCCACCCGGCCAGGGAATCGAACCCAGGCCCTCCTCGCTGTGAGACGACAGCGCTACCCACCACGCCACTCTTATTCTTGAGCCTTGTGGTTTTATGTTTCTCTAAACTGTAACGTAATGAGCAGAGTGTGATGCACTGATGCTGTATTTGTTACGCAGCTCCTCGGCTCTAAAAGGCAGCTGAAGCCGAAGATGTTGAGTGTGTTTTGTGTCTGGGTTTCTGAGCATCTGTGGGTGCATGATGTTTGTACTCTCATTGTCTGTTTATTAAAGACATGGAATCACATAAAAGAGTACAATAGCAACAAAAAGTAGCTAGAACATTTGTGAACCCTTCACAACTGTTGAGATCTCTGCATGAAAAAAAACATATTCAACTTTAGTCCATTAATACAGATTAATGCAGATACATTGGAAACATGCCAAAACAACTATATATGAAAAAGACACTCTTCAGTCTTATGTGTGTAGCAGCAGTCACTGTAATCATTTACTTCTCACCCGTATTTCTGTAAATCCCGCCCATCCTTCACTGGGATTGGCTACCGCTTGCGTAACTAGCCAATCAAAACAGAGAATTCTCATTATTAAAACCTGTTCTGTCCTGTTCATGCTCTTGTTATTGCTACTATATCATCTGCATATATTGATACAGAACATATCAATGATAATAATGACAACAATAACAATAATAATAATAAAAAAAACACAATAATAACAGGAAGAAGAATGATACTACCGCTACTACTGTTCCTCTTGTCATTATTAGAGAATGCTGCGCTATGATTGGCAGGTCGTAATTCCCGCCCTCTCTGCGCTTGGATTGGCAGGTCGTAAGCTCCGCCCTCCCTGCGCTGGAACTGGTTAGCGCGGCAGACGACTCTGACTACTACCAATCTCAGTGTGGGAGGGGCGGGACTTTAGCGTTCGAGAACAGCGCACTGCTCGTGAATACGATCTAATTGACCAATCCGAGCATCCGGGCTGGTGAGGCTTTAGTCCTCTAACGTCACCAGAAGCTCGTACCTGCGCCACACCTGAGCTGGAACGCGCCGCTTTACTCTGCGTTGTGCGCATGCGCGGTTCTCTCTCAACTGCTCCACTGACATGGCGGAGGCGAGGAGGAGAGAGCAGGAGAGTGAAGCTGATCGATGACATTATCGGGACTTTACCTCATCGAACAAGCACCGCGACGACTCCAGTCGACCCGTAAGGACCTCACGAGTCGCGGCGGGACCCCTTTTGCCGACCCGGACCCTTTTTACCCGTTTATATTCCTGTCTGACTGTTTCTCAGCCTGTCTGAGGGGATTTTAAGTTAGCAAGTTTCTTCTTCGCTTTGGCTGTGGAGCCCGAGATACAGTTCCGCTGGTCCTGTAAACGTCGAAAAAACGAGATAAAATACTAATATTTGTGGGAAATTTGTGGTTAAAAGTTGGCAAATTGTTAGCATTCGGCTAAAGTTGGAGCGGGGCGCGCGGGCGCTTGATGACAGCTCGTTCATTTGTTCGGTCGCTTGTGGTGAACGCGCGCGTTGAATGACACGCAGCAGGGAAAGTGAGGAACGTGATTAAAGGAACGTGTAAGAAAGTAAATAAAATAAAGTAAAACAGATTGGGAGCACGCCCGTCTTGCTGTGGATGGTTATCGCAGACGTCTGTCATCGTAACCGGAGCCACAGCCGTTGCGGTTGGGGTCGGGGCACCGGCTGAACAGAACAGGTGCCTCACCTGTTGGAGAGCGTACGAGAAAGAGACACACACCTGGCCCAACTGAGTCATGGCGAGTGAAGACGGGAGCGCGCAGCTCGCACCCGCCATACCTATCAGGGGCATCCGGATGAAATTCGCTGTGCTTTTGGGCCTGGTGCAGGCTGGAGAAGTTTCAAGTCGGGACATCGTAGAGACCGTGTTCAACCTGGTAAGTTAAGCTGATTAAACGGGTTAGTCACACACAAACACACACACACACACTGTACGTCTGCACTGAGTGCCCACACACTTACTGGAAACCCCTGCCTGACTCCATATATTTACTGGCCACTTTATTGTAAATCCCTACTTCGTTGGCCACTGATATTTACTGGACACCCCTACGCTGTACTCTACTCACTGGCCACTCTGTTCGAAACCCATCCTTTGTAAGTTACTGCCTACTTTGACTCACTGGCTACTTTATTGGAAACATTAAGCTTGTAATGTACTAACCTTCACTGGCCACTTTATTAGCACCTCCTCTTTTGTGGCCTGCTAACATTCACAAGCCATTATGCTGGAAACCCCTACTTTATGGCCAACCTAAAGTTACTGGCCACTATATTTGCAGTGCCAACATTGTAGCCTGTTACCCATCACTGGCCACTTTATTGGAAATCCCTACACTGTAGCCTCCATGTCCTGGCCACTTTCTTGGAAACCCTTACCTTTTGCCTGTTAACCTTCCATGGCCACTTAATTTGAAACCATCTACCTTGTGCGTCCACTCATTGACCACATTATGTAAGTGTATGGTTACAGACGGTAGTCCATCTGTTAATGTCCCTTCACAGCACAGAAGCTGCTAGGTGGAGAGAGGAGCACAACCGAAAAATATACAGTGGCGTGAAACTGACCATTGATGAAAGGCTCTACCAGGGGTCACCAGTCTTGTGGCTGCAGGTTTTCACTCCTCATAAAACTAGTTAATTGTTTAAAGAGTGAATCTGAGATTAGATTAAGGATAAGATTGGTGACCCCTGTAGTAGAGAATGGCTAACACAAACTGCCCATCAACTGTCTCTCACTCTGTATAAGCAAGGTAGAGCTACAAGGCAGGGGTTTCCCAAAAAAGTGGTTCTTAGTTTAGATTGCAACTCACACTGCAACACCAGCACTTGCCACTAAATAATGAAATGTGTTTTATGAAGTCTGTGCTTCACGACAGTGTCTTTTTGGCAACGTTCTGCTTTACGTTCTCTGTTGTCTCTTCATCTTGAAATCTGTGAGACACAGTTGCGAATTCAGGAAACCACTTTTTTTTATCGTAAACCACATTTGTTTGACAGACCTCATACTATGAAGAAATGAATCCACAAACCTGCTGTGACTTTCTTTAGAGTAGAGATAGCATTGACGTCTGGGTCAGATCATACAGGTTAGGCTAGTGTTTAGATATGTGTGAATTGAATTCTTAGAGCTTGTTAGAATTGGATTGATCGAGCTTCTTGGAGCTTTTAGCTTGATGTAAAGTGTATCTTACAGTGTTTAAGTTGGTGTAAAATGTTTTTTTACAGCTTGAACTAGTGTGTAAAATGATGTAATTGGTGTTTTGCATTCTGTGCTAGTATGTAAGTTTTTGTAAATTGTATTTTATAGCTCACTGTGTAAAAAGTTGGGTTTTACACCCAGAAGGATAAGTGGTTTAGAAAGTGTGTGTGTATTTTACAGTATGTAAATTGGTGTAAGTTGTATTTTACTACTTATGCTAGTATGTAAAGTTGGTGTAAGTTGTGATGTAATGGATACCATAAGGTCAAAGTGAACAGCTAAGAAACCGAAGAAGCACTTTATGTACTTTCTGTACGTCTGAAATTGTTGGACTGGAAAGTGAATATTAAATTGAAAGTGAGACCTAGTTTTACTGGTGTATGGTCTTTGGTGTACCACACTGGACTGCAGGAAAAGGTCAAAATAACAGATGACTAACATAGGCTTTCGCGCTTTTTTCCACAATAAGGAAGTCAGTTGGTGTGTAGCAGGAAATAGTTTGCTTTCTTGCCTCACCTTCACGAGTGTGTGCAGATACTCACATACACGTGTTGATTTACCCATATGTATTATACTTAAGTCCCCAAAAATATATTCATTGTTTATATATATATATATATATATATATATATATATATATATATATATATATATATATATATATATATATATATATATATATATGTATGTATGTGTATATGTATGTATGTATGTGTGTGTGTGTGTGTGTGTGTGTGTGTATGTGTGTGTGTGTATGTATGTATGTATGTATATATATATATATATATATATATATATATATATATATATATATATATATATGTAAGTACTTATACATATTGTGTGTTCCATGTGATCCATATGTATTTTATATGTATATATATGTGTGTGTGTGTATGTATGTTTCTGTAATTATATGTGTCCATATGTATTAGCAATTTGTAAAAATCTAGTAGTATGTCCCATATATATAATATCTATCTAATAACACTGTGCTCTAATCTTAAACTCAGGAACCAAAAGGAAATGGTAAGAAGCTCTTTGCAGTGTCAGAACCATTTTGCAGAGGGATTTATCATATTCTTCTCTGTCAAACACTCAAACCATGTATGCTGTGTTAGAGGTCGGTTGGAATTGATTTGGTTTTGGCCACAGCCGTGGCGTCTAAATGACATTGAACCGTCTGTCCTGTGTGTGAATGAGAGCAATAAGGAAGTGAGCAGAGCACGGTGTAATGTACCGGTGCAGTGAAGGCAGGGCTAACCTGTTAAACTGCTTTGTCACTGTGGCAACACAATGGAGGTTCGGGGGGGAGGTGCATCCTTAGATCTCGTATGAAGCTTATTTGGGTTTGCAGTGCATGGTAAAATCCTTTAATGTAAAAACAGCTCATGATTGCATTTGCTAAAATGTAGATAATTTTATCATATATTAAAAATGTATTTGAAAAACTCGTTATAGTGTGATTTTAAATATCTGGCATTTTTTTGTAAATTTAAACTTTTGTGCTCTTATAATTTTATTTTAAAATTGACTAATATATGCTGTATTTTAAAATGTTGTGCCCTTTTAGTCCACATTAAAAATTGACTTTTATCATTTATTTTAAAATGTAGTGCCCTCTTATCATACATTTTTTTAAAATAAGTATCATGTGTTCCTTTATTTTAGTTTTTAAAATCCATGCCTTCTATTGAAAAACCACAACCGCACAGGGAATTTTTTTAACAGATAAACAAAATATCTTTTCCTTCAAAAGACTTTCATTATTGAGGATATCGAACAGTATTTTTTTTGTGCTCACATTTACACACGCAGCTGTGCATGTGCACTGAGTAAAGGATGTGGTTGTAAATTGTCATAACTGTATGGAAATGTACTGCATGCTTGCAGGAAGCTGGCTTTTGAAAACAAAAGAAGTCTTATCATCGTCTCGGTTGCTGATTTGTACAGACCCTATATCATGTTACTAGTGGTGACTTGCTAGCAGGTTGCAGAAATTAGTGGCACAGGCAGACAAAGGTAGTGTTAGGAGTCTTGCCCAAGGACTCTTATTGGTATAGTTTAGGGTGCTTGATGAGGCGGGGATTGAAACCCAGCCTAAGAGCAAACAGACAAACAAATGTTAACAATTAACCAACATTTAACTAAGGAACACATAAAACAAGAATGCAATAAATAGAATAGGAAAACGAAATAATAATAAAAAAGCCAGTGTGAAAGGATGTAAGATGTGTGAATATCTGTAAGTAGTTATTGTGTTTTGTCGGGTAGAGATCATATTAGAGAGGATTAAAGATGGCAAAGGGGTGGAGAATACAGTTTGAGGTGTACAAGTGTGCCCGTGTACCTACCTCTCTGCCCTTTCACCAGGTTGAGCAGAGCCAGCACACCCATTGTGAGGATTTCCAAAAACTGAAAGTTTTTGACTAAACTCTGGAATGATTGATTTCATTTAACATACCATTAATATACTAAAACAGTCATGTCCAACCTGGTCTTGAAGAGCTGTCTTCCAGCAGAGTTTACTTCCAACCTGTTACAGTAAGCTGCCCTGCCACTTAGCTGGAGCTGGTGAGGCAAATTGTGGTTGGAATCAGGCTCTGCAGGAACATAGCTCTCCAGAAACAGGGTTAGAGACCACTGGTCTAAAAGATGCTGCTTTAGAAGCCTTGAATTATTAAGTTGAGTTTGTTCAAAAATATTGCTTCATGATAACAAAGAGAGAAGATGAGGCCTGGCTGAACATAAGCTGTGCAAACTGCTCTCCATGCTTAGGCTAACATACATAATAATAAACACACATGTTTGTCTCCCTAATGTTTGAGTACTTTTATTGGCTTTACTTAAGTTCTCAGTTAATTAGTGGATCCTTTAGATCTTCTATAAGTAAGCCTGGTCGTTACTTTTTTGATTCTGACGGAATAACTGAATAAATGATACATTGAAATAATAACTTTTACTTCAAAAGGAAAAGATGAACCATATAGCCACTTTTAGCAATGAATACGTGCCATGTTTTAAACGTCTTACATATTGTCACATTAATAATTTAAATGAGTAACATGTTCCTCTCATGATTTTTAGAATTTGACCTCTAGAATTATGTGCCAGTTCTAAACAATTGTTTTTGGATTACATTTAGGGAATGTATATAAAATTATTTATACTTTGTTTTGTCTGTGTGGAGAGCTGCAGAGATGAGTATTGTGCAATTCATTTAGAGTATTTTGGGTTCAGATAGTTTATATCAGCCAGTGCTAGTTATAAAAGAGCCGTACATTTGATTAACTGTCTTGTTTTATTCGTGGCCTAATTTGTGAATGAGAGGAACCTTGGTGCCTGAGCTGAGCCATGCTCATCACTGTGATTCCTTAGGTAATTTGAACCATGTTCAGTGAATGTCTGATGGTTAGAAATGTCTACATAATGTTTTGCGTAATGAAGGCTAATCAGAGGTGCTACTTCCATGAATAAACATGTAGTTTTAATAACCTTTTACAAATGCACTCATTCATAGTTGTTTGTTCAGTTTCCTAGGCTGATGCCACTTGAGTTTTTTTTTTTTTTTTTGCCTCTTACCCTCATCTTTTTGGTTGTGTTCTCTTTCTCCTCTCCTTTTTCTTTCTTTCTCACTGTCTTTTATCCCACCTTTCTCTCACACTTTCTCTCTCTACTTCTCTCTCCTTCTTTCTCCATTTCCTTTCAATGACTTGCTAATCTGATTTATTATAGTGGCCTGACCTTCTCACTGAAAGTGTGCAATTTACAGCATTTGATGGATGACTCACGCACTCTTGCCTATGTTCAATGGCACAATAATTTTTAACAAATTAAATCACAAATGCTAATGGAAAAGCACAAATAAGCTGTTGTCTTTTTTTTCTTTTGTGTTGCGCTTTTTTGAGAGGTTTAGTTTTTGTTTTTTTGTTACATTAAATTGCATACCCCACTTTCATCAAGAGCCAAATGAAAATACTTTCTAGAATGATATTTTTTTGAGAACTGAATGAAATCAGTTTGTGGAACGGTATTTATTCAAGGACTGAATTAGACAGCTTTTTAAAGCAATATTTATTCTAGAGCAATGTTTATTTGAGAGCTGAATTAGAATGCTGTCTAAAGAGATAGTAATTTGAAAACTTAAAACACTTTCTAGAGTTTGCGCTGGGGTGGACGATAGGACTCGTTATCATTATTGTAAAAATTTTTTTAAAATTTATTTATTTATTTATTTATTTATTTATTTTGCATTTTTACTTTTCTGAATCATTTGAGCTCAGCAGCTGTCCTTTACATTGTGTGTGAATTTCATGATAATTGGACCAGAAATGCTCCAAAATTGCTTGGAATGAAATCTCTTTCCATTAACTTACATTGAAAGTTAAGAATGTTTTTGCCTTTTCCTGTAAGTTACTGTTTTGGAGATGCATGTTTTTCTTTGGACAACGATGATATGAGTAAAGTATTTTCTATTACAAGAAGTAATTCTTGTTCAAGAACCAATTTAAAAAGCTTTTTAGAGATATCTTGGTTCAAGAACCAAATTGAAACACTCTCCAAAGTGATGCGTGTTTTAGAACTGAATGAAGATTTCTAAAGCGATGTTGAAGAAACAGACTAAATGGTGTTTCAGAGCCGGCCTTAAAGCTTAGGCAGTATGACTATAAGTTTATTAATGGTAGTACTTAGTAGTATAGTAGTAGTAGTAATAGAAATAATAGTACTACTACTAATAATAATAACAGTAATAACAATATATAAAATTTGTTCTTTGTGATGTGAAGTCACTTGGCTGGCAGCCCATGGAAAAAGCTGTGATTGAAACAAATGTTGTTATTGTTGTTATCATGAAATTCCATCATTATACTCTTTCCTGATTATGTAATGGATATTGTCAGCACTTTTAGACTGTTGATCAACTTTATGGATCATAAAGACAGACCAATTATAGAGAACCTGTAAACGCTAACAGCCAGTGTACAGTAACAGCAAACTTTAAAAATGTTGTCTTGTTTTTTCTGAAATAGTTTACTTTCATAGTTTTTTAGTCTTTATTAAATGTGGCTCTGCTGTTTAGCTGTTGTTTTGCTTGTTCCAGCTTGTTCAGTATCATGAAACATGCCGTATATTGTGATGGAATATTTCTGCTTTATCACCCAGCCTTAGCCTGAGCTCATTTAGACGCTCCTGTTCTGCATATCTCCGGAGGTTTGAGGTGATTTAGCAGGAGCACCTGCGTTTAGCCTAGAGCAACAAAGCTCTGCAAACAAAGCCTCTGACCTTTGGCAGTCACTGTGGAAACCATGGGAACAGGTGACTACTTTTTGTCCCTGGTCGTGTCTCATGGTAAATGATCCTCCTGATTGAGGAAGAGGCTCTTTTTTTCTGCTGTCGTGTTGTGCTACACCTGTGGGGTTGGTTTATATACTCACATACAGTGCTTTTGGCAGCTAGTTGAGTGTTCAGAGTTTTTGAAATGGGCCAAACAGTAAAAATGGGCTTAACTAAACAATGACAGACCATGCAGAGCCTTTCAAAGACTCCCGACTACTTTACTGGGTTAAGACAAAACAGAAAAGGACTTCATTATAAGACATGTAATAACACTACAATAAATGAGTGTGTCCATCAGGCTCTGTTTCTTACTGTAAGAGAGTAGTACAGCAATTTAAAATATGCATCATCAACATGTAAACTGATAACTTATCACTGTTGATTTACAGAGACGGTAAATTTGACCAACTTTTGGTATTTTTTGGTTTCCAGTTTCGGGAACCTTACTAATACTAATTTTCGGGATTCTTACTAATAGAGAAGCAACGGTGTGAAACATTACTCAGGAAATTTTAAAGAAAGCACAATTCGTTTCAATGCAACGTTATTGGACAGCTGAACGCACTCGGAGGAAAGTGGCAACCGCTTGCGCTGACTAGCATTGCATTGAGTGATGGGGGAGAAGGTGGGGGGACACTACCCACCCAGAGAGTGAGGTCAGTTGTGCTAGTTAGGACTCCTAACTAGGCGAGGCCAATTGTGCTCTCTAGGACCCCCGGCCACGGATAGCTGTAGCATCACCAAGACGGCTGTGCCTCTTGGGAGCCCCCTAAACTGCTTTTTGAATGAGAGCAGCCAATCAAAATGTTTGTCATTTATATTTCAGTCTTAAATGTGCAATAACAGAAACAGCCTACTTAACGTATGAGGAAAAAGAACGGTTGGGAAATTAATGTAGTAATGAATTTTGACTTTTTAGTATATAATCCCATATAAATGTCATGTGGATATGTGGAAATTACAAGAGTAATGTAGTTTATGGGCCAATTAATTTCACTGCAGTCCTTTAAACTAAAAAATGACATATAAACCATAAAACTAAAAATACATTGCATAATGTTGCCTGTGATATTAAGTTTTCATCATAAATGTTTGGTAATGTTGACATTTTTCAGTATAAAAAAAGGTCTGATTATGATGTTTTGTGCATCTGTGTTTTGTGAATCTTTCAAGAAAGAATGCAAAACATCAAGGAATTTGATTATTTTATCCACACCTACTGAAGTAATACACTAGCAACCCAATGGCCCTACAATACACAGTTTTTGTCTCAGCCTGACAGACGTGTTGGATATGGTGTGCTAATGGGACTGAACTACAAGCAAGCACAAATTAAGCTTAATTTCTTTCTCCCTTTTCCCTTATTTGGTTAAGTGAATAGCCACACATCTCTCTGGGTTAATGAATATTTAATGATGCATCCAGTGTTGTATTACCACAGCAGAAAGATAGCGACCGCATCTGGTAACTGACACTGGTAGGTCTCATCTACCAAATTTGTGATTAAATAACACCTGCTTTTAGCTGATGGGCAGTTTGGTCAATTTTGTGTTTGGTTTGTGCTTCCTTTATAATGACCATGGCTCAATATTTTAGAGTGATGGTGATGGATAGTACTTGATTGATCTCTGAAGGGGAAATTTGGGTGCTTACAGCAAAATCAGTATGTACATGATAATTACACATTACTATGTGACAATACACATACATAATAGATATCAAGTGCACAAAAGCTGTACAGTACTAAAGGCAGAATGACCATTTAGATCATATGAACATTATCGAGCTTTATAGTGCACTTTGTAAATAAAACAAACACATTATAGAGCATTATAAATTGCTTTTAAAATGATATAAATAGCCATAAAGGGCACTTTTTAGATGAAACATTAATATTATACAGCATCATTGAGCTCTTTTTAAATGAAACAATAACATTTACAAATCACTTTTTTTAAAAAAAAGTAATAAATTAAATGATAGAAGCCATATCGCCTCCTACGCTTCCTATGTTGTCTTACAATCTGTCAATCACTGTGTGGATCATATGAACATTATAGAGCACTTTGTAAATGAAACAATGGGAGCCTGTATCTTATTTCTCTCTGTATCTGTCTTTCTAGGTATCAGCACTGGCTTTTGTTTCTGAGGGTAGTTTGGACTTATTTGTACTAATACTACTACTACTTGTACTACTGCGTTCTCTGAGTCGACAACAATGAAAACCATATCGCCCCCTACACTTCTATAGTGTAGTTACAATGAGTGACTGTGTGGATTATATGATTATAGAGCAGAGGTCATCACCAGGTTGCTTGCAAGGACCACATGAGTCGCCCGTGGGCCTGTTCTAAAAATATCTCACTATAGCGCCACTTACCAGTGAGCTGCATCTAATTAAATCACACTTGCATTGGTGTAAATTTGAAAATGACAATATTAAAAAAACAAAAAAAAAACTCTATAAAATGTTTCATATTAGATTAGAGCAATGGTTGCAGTGGAGACCAGCTAGTGGGCACAGCGAAGGTGAGGAGATGATTTACCCCCAAAAACATGGCAGAAAAAAGAAAGAAAACATAATTTTCACAATGAATGGGAGGAAGAGTTCTTTGTTACGACTGTGAAAGATTTCTGCGTGTGGCTCATTTGCGGGGCGACTGTGGCGACAGCAAAGCGGCACAATGTGGAGAGACATTTTAGGATGTCACACCAGCTACCATTTTGTTAAATGATTGTTGCTAACTATTATGAGAAATCATTAACATGATCAGTGTCTTCACATAGATGAATATAATTAATTATTAAAAATAACATATAATTAAAGGTAAATTGAGCAAATCTGTTATTTCAGAAGTGTGTATCAAACTGGTAGCCCTTCGCATTAATCGGTACCCAGGAAGTAGCTCTCAGTTTCAAAAAGGTTGGTGACCCCTGTTATAGAGCATTTCTGTAGCACTCTGTCAGAATGAGCATTAACATAAACTTTTTTGATTCCACAACCGGGGAAATTCCACCACCGCATTTAACCCATCCGTGAAGTGAAAGACCACATACACACTAGTGAATACACACACACTAGGGGCAGTGAGCACACTTGCCCGGAGCGGTGGGCAGCCCTAGCCACGGTGCCCGGGGAGCAATTGGGGGTTAGGTGTCTTGCTCAAGGACACCTCAGTCATGGACTGTCGGTGCTGGGGATCAAACCGGCAACCTTCCGGTCACAGGGCCAGTTCCTTAACCTCCAGCCCACGACTGCCCCCACAATTTTGTTGTATAATAATAACAAATAATTTTGTTGACTATTCATTGCAACAGCCGTGCTGATTTCTGCTTTCTTATAAATGACTCTGTAAGGGATGTATATTTTTATCTGAGGCTTCTATTGAGATTTTCTTTGATCTGAATGTCAGGAAAAGTGTCCCTTTAATAGTTTTTCTGCTGTTTTGTGCAGGTGTATGATGTGTAAGCTGAAGGTGTGTCTGTGAGGCAGGTTGTCAGTGGAGATATGATGAGAGCCAAAGTGGAGCATCTCTGGTTTCCTTAAATAGCAACATCAGATCTGTCCTCTTGCACTGTAAAACACACACACACACACACACACACACACACACACACACACACACACACACACACACAGACAGACTTACTTCTTCCTCTCCGTCCCTTGGCACACACTCCTGGAATAAAACAGCCCTCTAATCTAACAGAGAAATCAAATTCGATCAGCTATTAATTGTCAGCCGCCAGCCTGTTTTACTGCAGCTTTCACTGCCAATGTTGTTTTCGTGGAGAGATACAAAGCAAACTGAGCTGATAAACTTTAAAAACATCAGTTTGACCACATAAGGTCAAATCATGGCAGATATCACAGTTTTATGTTCAAGAAAGTGAAATCAGTGGTTGAATATGCAAAGCAATACTCTTTCCACAGTCCACAGTATTGCCACTGATTATTAATAGGGCTGTTACTACTGAATATATTAGTCATTGACTAATCTGCTGATTATTTTAATTAAAATTTGTGTAATCAGTTTTTAAAATGGGAGAAGAGTAAAAGGAGAAGAGTAAAATAGGTAACAATTGGAGTAGATATTACTGAACAATAACAAACTTTGCAGAGTCGAACATTCCAAAGTACATTCTGTGCTGTTGTTGTTTCCAAAGTACATTCTGTGTCTGATGCTGTTGGTTTTAGCTAACACTGAGCAGGCATAACATTATGACCACCTATGCTCATTGTTTCTATGTTCATTGTCCATTTGATCAGCTCCACTTATTCTATACACTTACTCTGCTGATCCATCGAAGGTGGAAAATTTCAACAAAATCTGTCGAGACGTTAAAATCAGCCTTATAGACATTAATATTTTTGCTTGGCATATTGCATGAATAGTGTTATAGAGCAATATAGACAGATTTTATCTAGTTTTGTGTTACCAATGTTGCTCAATAAAAATATTTCACATTTACTTTGGTTCTTAAAAGGATTCTTATTAAAAGGTAAAGGGACACTTTCCAGAGTAACTCCCAGAATAAGAAGCCTTCATTGACCTACCGAGACAGTTAGAAATTTTAATCATGCCATGATAAACATTTTTGACCTTACTGCCCTCTGCTACATACAGTACCCAAAAAGGCAGGTTTTAACTGTTAATCACAGATTTATTAGGCAGAAATCGTCAGCTAATATTTTGACTGAAGGCATGTTTTGTGCTGTTCTGTTCTCAGTATTTGGGCTTTAATATCTGTGTTTGTGTATTTCTTAAAGCTGAGGATGAAAGACAGACCTTTTCTCTCTTTCTCCCAGCTGAATTTATCAGGGAAATAAAATTCTAGGAAATATTTGCTCATTCCAGCATGTTTTCTGTGAAGAAACATCACTTTTCTTCATGGGCACAAATGGTTCAGGGGCAGTGTGTCTGAGGGAATGACAACTAGAAGCATGGTCAGCATGAGACCATTCAAGTGTCTGAAGTCAGATTTCACTGACGTTGTGTGGTATTTATTTTCAGATATGATAAGGCCACCTTCTGCACAGGGATTAAATCTGAGTTCAGTAGTCACTGGTTTTCATAGAGCTATATCTCAATTATTTCTCTAATAGGCCTTTAACTGTAGTCATAAGATATTATTAGTTAATCGAAATACTGTGCCACTGAGAGGTGTGTTCCCCTTTTGACTCTTGTTGCCCTTGGGAGTGTTCGTTTGGTGCGTGGACCTAGACTTTTTGTGAAGCTGTGTGACATCTGTTGCAAACAAGCACTGCATAAATAAATCTTAAATTGAACAGCTCGCTGTGCTACCCTTTGAAAGTAGCTTTTTACCATTGTAGTACTAGTAGCTCTTTCTACTGTTTTCATTGCACACATGTGTATGGACTGATGGGCTCCTTACACAGACAGACAAATTTAAGATAATTTGAATAGTTAATCTGAAGCTCCTTTCAGTAACTCGTTTCTGCACAACTGTTTTTTTTTTGGTAACTGCTTAGTATTATTACCTGCTCTACCTGGTTAAACCAGAAAAAATAAACATCCTTTCTGGTCAGAAACTGTTACATTCTTGGTATGGTTTGGCAAATTTTGGTGTGGTTTAATTAAATGAATTGTGGTTTAATGACTTCAGCCTCTATTATGGTTAAAGCTTACAGTGTGAAGTACCTTAAAGGCTAGTGTAATTGTAGTAATGTGTTGACTTTTTTTAATGATAACTAAATTGAACAAGATAATCTCTTAAAAACCTGTTCTTATTTTGTGAGGGAAGATATGGGGGGTTCAGACTGCCATGCAGTTCACATTGACTGGTATACTAAAACTTGTGTTGCTTTTAGAGAATTACTAATACTGAACTGAATAACAGAACTGTTTCTGAACACTGTTTCAGAGTATTAATAACCTTGCAGTTATATTTTGATCTCGCACTGCCACAAAAGTCCCTAGTTATTAAAAGATATTGTTGTGGGTTTTTACTGGTAATGTTGTTTACTTAAAGAGAAATTGCACTTTAATGCTCTATAACAGTGGCCTAACTACCAGCCTGCAAAAAATCCATATGACTTGTCACATTCACAGTTTATCCATAAATCTGACCTTCAAGCCTTTCTTTCCATTTTTTGGCAGCTAAATATTTATATCTGATGGGTAGATTAGCATCGTCCTCCGAACACTGTGGCTAGGTTTTATATATATATATATATATATATATATATATATATTATTAATAGAAACAGATAGTGATAGTCTTCAAGGTTTAAAAGGCATCGTAAGACTGAATTATAAAATATTGCTGAACACTAACTTCCATCCATCCATCCATTTTCCAAGCCGCTTCTCCGTCAGGGTCGCGGGGGGGAGCTGGAGCCTATCCCAGCAGTCTTCGGGCGGAAGGCAGGATACACCCTGGACAGGTCGCCAGTCCATCGCAGGGCAGACACACAGACACTTTGTATTAATTATTTCTTTCACTGAACAAAGTTAAGCAATCCAATCTAAACTTTCAATCGATACCACAATTGTATTTGTAAGCAGGAGAGGAGGTACATTATGACTTTATTATTATTTTGTTATTAATTAATCTTTATATAAATAGATAAAGATGCACTTCTCAGGCAGCTCAAAGTGCTTTAAAAACAAGTGATAATGCTTCACAGTAATATAAGAAATTATGACTACTAATTTAAACTAATAAAAAGGTGACAGATCAAATGAAAAACAAACACGAAGTGTAGAGTTTTACTTAAACACTAAGCTAAAGAGATGAGTTTTTGAATGTTTCTTAAAAGTGCACTGAGATTGATTGACTGTCAAATAAAAGGTGGAATGGAGTTCCACGGTTAAAAGCATAATAACTGAAAGAGGCCTCTCAATGTTTTCTGAATTTTATGTATGGTGTTTACAGAAGGCAACTATCTGCAGATCTAAGATCATGTGCTGGAACATAGACATTTTGTGTTGTAAGTGGGTGCTAGGTCATTTACAGCCTTAAAAACTAGTAGAAGTGCTTTAAAATCTGTCCTTAATGATACAGCTACCCAGTGCAGCTCTTTGAAAATAAGATCAATATTATTTCTCATTTTTGTGTTTGTCAGGATGTGTGCTGAAACATTTTTTACAAACAGCAAAGGCCCTTAAAACTGGACCTTGTGGGATTCCTGAAGAAATGTTACTTTTTTTGATGTATGATTTCCCAGTAAAACCATGAGCTGTTCTGTTAACTAAATATGATTTAAACCATTCTAAAACTGCACCTGAGAGGCCAACTCAGTACTCAAGATGGTAGATTAGAATGTTGTGATCAACAGTATGAAAAGCTGAGCCAAAATCGAATGAAAACTTATTGTTGCGTGTACAGTTTTGCTTTGTGGAAAACCAAAGCGCAGTGTTATGTCTTAAAATGGAACACATTTAGCACTTATTTTTTTACACTGTGCATGTAAAATAAGTATATCTACTTTTGTACCAGATGGTCATGTGCACAAATTATTAGTATTATTGTTATTTCGTATTTTTATTCTTTTTGTTTGTATTAGAGATGAAAATGCTAATAGTCTTGGTTAGTTAAGCAAATAAAGCATGTGTTTCAGGTTCATACGTATACACACTCCTACAAGCTGTCAATTTGAGCATACAGATATGCCAAAGTTGAAACTGACGAATAACAAAACTGGTGAAATTCGCTCATTTTGTGATCACATTTAACCGTACACAGCATGAATTGAGGACCACTCTGTTGTAATTCATGTATATGTGTGTGTGTGTGTGTGGTGCGCTGTAAATGGGTCAGATACAGAGTCTCTTACCTACTGTTCCCCATGTCATTTGCATTAGCATTTAGCGCTTAGTTTATCAGTTCTGACACACTGCCTCCTCTGCAGAAATCACACAGCCACCTCACCTTCAGCAGCCACTTCTAATTTCACTCTTACTGTGTCCACGTGGGCAGATCACAGGGACTTTTATCACCGATCAACTCTATGTCCACTTAAAGGTTTTTTTTTTTTTTTTTCTTCTTCTTCTTTTTTTGTGCAGTTTTATTTGTGTCAGTGCAGTTATACTTTAGTTATTCTGTCTGAATGACTTTGTGTTACACTTAATTTTGTTAAAGATTTGATGAAACAGCAGCGTATATGCTATATGAAAACATATGTACATATTGTCCATGTGTTGACTTCTTAATCTTGTTTGATCTTTCTTTACTCCTCTTTACTTATTAGTAGCATGACTTCTAAACACTGTTGCATTTGCATTTTTGCATTGTTACATTATAAAGCTAAAATTGTGTATTATATTTAGCTTGTGTCAGGAACCTCCTTTTTAAAATGTAACAACGCAAATACAAAAATATCACAGTTTACTGTTATTCTGATTTAAACATACCAGTAATCTTGACGTGAAATGCATTCTGAATAAACGCTTACTGAGAAACTATTGTCCCCAATGCTCTCAACAACAAAGGCAACATGAAGCTTCTTCAATAATGATAGGAAACACAACAGGAAACTTAACTCCCATATGCTGATCCATTTTACTGACCAACATTGACATGCACACTCAACAACTGCTCTGGAGATTTTAATCAGTTAAAATTCTATAAACATAAATAAGACGAATGGATCACCGGCCAGAGGTTCAGTTTTTTACTGTTTTAAGTTTTACAGTTCTAACTGTCTGGCACTTCAACTTCCTGCTGTACGAAAGCCAGCTTCTGCTCTGCCTGGTTTACTCATCTTGTCCACTTAGGTAGTCAGTGGCAATTTTAGTGTTACACAGTCAGTCAGTGGAAGTATTGATCTGAATCAGATGCAGGTTTTATTTTCTGTAAAATGCAACTTGAGGATGTGCTTAAAGAGGAGGTGATGGAGGCAGGGACCATCACCTCATTTAACCTCTGACACTCCTGTTCAGATTATGTTTGAATATTACTGTGTGTGGGTGTGTGGGTGTCACACTATATATTTTCAGAAGTATTCATTTACCCATGAAAATCCTTGAATTCAGGTGTTCCAATCACTTCCAAGGCCACAAGTGAATTAAACCAAGCACCTAGGCATTTATTTTTTACTTCTTCTAAATATTTCTTTATAAATTAGTGGTTGAGATGTAAACCATATCATTCAGAGTCTCTTTTAATAACATCCTAACCATTTAATTATGGTGAAATAAAAAAGCTTTAACACAGACTGCAGTGCAATTAAAAAAATCTCACTCAACAATATTATGCACATATTTGACATAAATACATATAGTAAACCTTCAAGCGAATATATGCAATGGAGCATGAAGTGTTGTGTTTACGCCTTCCTGCTTCCTGGAGCTACAGCATCGACACCCTCCCTCCAGCCTCTACGCAGAAACTTTGACCTGTTTTTCCTGATGTTCTTCTCTTCTCCCAGTGCTTATGAGGTTCTCTGTCCTCCCTGTAGAGCAACATCAGTCAGAATGGTAACATAAGATCTTTAACATGCTGGGGGAGAGTTGATGTTTAGGATGTATTAAAATAATAGTGATGGAAAAAAAAGTGATCTGGAGCTATGAAGCTAAAGTTCCTAACAAGTAGTGGAAGCCTATATCAACCAATTAGCATTTGAACACTAGAATGCTCCTGTTTCCCCTCATACCGCCTGAGGAGCTGCCTGACTTAGTCAGCTGCAACAGACGAGGCTGTGGTCTCGAAACAAGCTGTGGACCAGCTGGTACTGAAGCATGAATGACAAATATTTTCCAAACTTTGGATGTGTCTGGTGGTCAGAGGGGCAAGTATATTGTACACATGTATCAGACAAATTGCTGAGAAATTTGCCAAAACAAACATCCCTCTCTTCTATCTTTCATTTTTTCTCTTTCTCTTTCTCTTTCTCTTTCTCTTTCTCTTTCTCTTTCTCTTTCTCTTTCTTTCCCCCACAGTTTTACATCCCAACCATAATAAATTCAAAACAAGCTGTTTTTGTAGCCTTATATATAAATAGAAATATGGCTATGAACTAGACATTCCCCTATAAAAGCTCTCTCACAGAAGGTTATTTCATGAAATGGTTATGAATGCACTGCCTGATATCTGAAACATTGTTTTATGTAGTTTTGAAAAGGTTTTGGCCTGAAGCATATTTTTAAAATCTGTTATTGTTGGAGGGGTCTGCGCAGCACTATAGTCTACAAAGAATTTTTTTCCCCCCGATGTATCTTTATTTTACCATGATCAGCATTACTTAGGAGACAGGTGTAGGTTCACTGGTGGTTTATAGTAAATAAAATGGATGTATTTGTGTTGTAGACTTTGTGACCCCTGCTTCCTATCACCACCACTATAAAGACATCTGAGTCTCTACAATGAACCATTTCACAGCATCTTCTCAACTACTCTATTCCAGCAATTATTGGGTGGAAGGCAGGATACACCCTGGACAGGTCTCCAGTCCATCGCAGGGCAGACAGACAGACATGTACATTCACACACACATTCTGGTGTGGAATATCATGATTAAAAATCAAGCTTCAGCATTCTTCCTTATGCATCTCAGCAAAGTATGTTCAGCTGTTGTGTAACTGCTGAAGTAAGAACGTGTTGCTTATGAACTTACCTGGTTTCACCCAGCATGCTTTTGATGACACAGCAACGGAAGCTAAAATGATAGATTAGCGTTTCTCCTGTGCTTAGGGAACAGGACTAATAACACACCAGCATGCTTTTCTTTTTTACTTTAAAGACCAATTGCACTCAAACTCCTCAAAGTATGTTGTGACTGGTAATATTATAGACTTATATGTTTGTCAAATTTGTGTCATGTGCACTACAGTGCAAAGCTCACATTTCTCTATTGAAAATGTACTTTCTCAGTAACTTTGGTTAAAAAAAGTGATTTGTATTGGCTTAGGTTCAAATTTATTTGTGATGTACAAAACTATCACAACTCAGCATACTCAGATATGCTATTGAGAGGATCACAGTGTGGTGACGCAAAACTACAGCATGGCTACAGAGCAATAACTTAATGTTTGAGATGTTAAAATTATGGTGTTAGCTAAAAGAGATAAAAGGTGGTGGTAATTGCTTGTTTATTTTCTGGTTAATAATTGGTAACTCATGCTAATTGTATTGCCTGGCAGCTACATTCACCTAGTATCTCGAATGTGAAACTAAAGAAGAACACTTGGCTGATTGACAGTATTTGGAGTTATACAGTCAGGATCCTTTATAAATCTTTTCAACGATTCAACCCCAAACGTCATTAGTTTGTAGAAGGCTAAAAAGATGCAGTGAGGAAGTCTTGCTGTGGTGGCATTCAGAGCACACAGACACACACTCAGGAAACAGAGCCGAGTGGACTCTCTCCAAGATGTGACATGAAGGAAAAAAAAAAACAAGATTTGTTATGTCAGGATTTCCTTTGATCAGAAGTGTGTTGGCATTAGGCGCTGCGATTTCTGTGGTTGAATATTTACGCTCATCTGTTTCCGAGACATAATGCTGTCTGTTGCACTTAGAAATGCATGCTAATCTGGCTGTCTAAATGCTGTTATTTCAATAAACTTCAAATTCTAACTTATTTGAATTATAGTCGTGCGCTTGTGTGTCTGTGAACATGTAGACGTGGTCTGCCAACACACTTAAACATGATGTAAACTTGTAGACTAGTGGTCAGCAAACAAGAACGGGAAATTCTGGAGTTTTTGCCATTTTCTCTCTTTGTCCAAGAAGTAATCCTTGCTTTATTGTTTTGTAACAATGGGTCATATCAATTTTCGTAACATTGCACCTCTTCTACTAGCTGATGTGCTGTGCTGGTTCTGGTCAGGTTAAGAATTGTTTGGGTCTCGTCCAATTGGACAGACACACCGCTCTGCAGATTTGCGCAATGCATTGCTGAGGCTTTTGAGATGTGCATGTAGTAGCCTCAGCAAGCCTTTGTGAACTATGCTTATGTATAACCCTTTTCCCTTAACCTTGACCCAGATACTTTTATTGATGTGTATAAATCAGTCTTTAACAGAAATTAAGACTCACATTATTGAAATTTCAGCTGCCTCCCTAGTGATGGAATGGAAAGCATCTCTGAAATTTTAAATTGGTTTGATCATCAGAGAAGAAAAAATCCCTGTAACTCTGTAATCAGATGAATGAGGACACTGTTGTCTCTCTATGTGAATTGTTGTGAAGTTAGAGGTTCAGTAATTTGTCAGGTTTCATTTTTAATCTAAACCCCCAATTTTTTTATTGCTCTTTTGTTTAGTGAATAACACTGTTAACCCTTAGAAATCATTAATACTGTTTGTTTCATATAATTACATTATCAATAACAGTTACAGTACAATAACAGTGCATAATAAATAACATTTACATCTAATTTACCCTCTATCAACATGTTTGAGTCAGACATTTGGACATTTGTTTTAATTTTAAACACAAATGTACAGCACTCTACAGACAAAAATAACTTGTCATCAAATTCAAATACTATTAAAATATCTCCTCTAATACTTAAGCATGCAAATGTGCTATGGTTTGAATTTTTTTTTTTTTCCAATTATTTAGTAAAGAATCTATACACAATTACAGCATAATTTTGCTATTGCTGACAAGAACAGTGAAATGTTACTCATGTGTAATCCTACAGCTTTGTAGTGCTCATTACATCTGTGAAGTCAGTCAGTATCTGGCCAGTTTGTAGTGTCAAATCAGTGTGGAATGAAGGCGAAAATAATTAGTTTGTCTGTAATCTCTATTCTAACTTTAGAATGCAGCTGTCACTGGCAGAAGTGCTCAGCTGATGCATTTTGCTGTCTTTATCTGACCCATTTCAGAATAGACTTGATGGTTTGCACTGGTGGTGTGTTGGGCACTTTGTTCTGTAGAGTTGTGCACTCAAGTTTTTCACAATCGTTGTAACTCGCTGTTTTATCTGGGGAGAATTTACATTGGTACATTTCCCTTAGACTGTGGTCAACGTTAATGTTTTCAGTTGCTGATTTCACTTAAGGTGACAATTTAGCTTATTCTCATGTATATAATGGTAATGTTAGTGCTGTGGCATATGAGCCAAAGACTCAGTCAGCATCTGGAGGGGTTTTGAAGGAACATTTGGGCTAAAAATCTGATGTACGCAGTTTATTTCACCATAAAAAGCCACATGAGAGGTGTTTAACAATTTAAAAGACACATTTTTGAATATATGAGGTCTTAATTAGTTTCAGGAGTTTTGCTCCATGCATAACAGTATAATGTTATATAATACTGGAGGGTAAACATACAAGACCTACAAGGAAAGCACAACACTCTGATTAATGTAAAGACAGGATCAGTGAAAGTGAAACTTTTGTTAAATCTTCCTCTGGCATAATCTGGAAGCATCTGATTCTGCAGAATTGGGTTTGTTCAGTGCTGGAGGATGTAGGATAAGTACCTGGAGCTTAACAGGTCATAGGAACCCATCTATTGCTGCTATAAATACACAGCTCTGAATTGCATGGTTTGTGTAGCTATGCTAGCTAGCTAGCTGCCTGCATGAATGTTAAAGCTAATGTTTGCAAGGTAATTATCCAACTAATAAAAACATAGTAAGATCATTCAGGTAGAGCTCCAAAACAGCATGGACCTCCTTCATACTGTTTTCTTCTGCAGAGTTTGAATGTTATTTGTACCCACGCACACACACACACTGCACAATGGCCCCCATTATACCCATCAGACTCTGCTACGCAAAGCTGCCCCACTTAACCGCCATAACCAACACAATAGGCTGCTTCACTTAGATAGTTATCCTCTATGTTGAGTTGGATTAAAGTGATAGTTCAAACAAAAATTTTCAGGTCGCAAGAGCAGTACATTTTATTTAATCCAATGTTATTCGCAGGTGTCTTAAGCTTTAAGTAGATCAATTTAATGTTTTAAAGCAGAGCTTGTTAACTGCCATTTTGGCAGTTTGGCAGTTCTGGTCTTCCTGGCAAAAATGGAGCTCACAGAAATGAATCACACTTCAATCACAGTCACAACATTAGTTACTACTTTAGCACTACACTGCACCAACACATCAGACCATTCATTTTATTTCAAAATACATTAAATGATTAAATAACATGAATTAAATAATGTGCTACATTTGAAAGGAAGAGGTGACTGGCAATTTAGCAGAGTGAGTCACATAGACATTTTGATCAAATGCAGCACAAGTACACTTAACCTTATTTACCTCATGAACCTGCAGCACAGATGAGACAATTAAAATAATAAGTTGCCTAAGCAACATGTTTGGAGCTAAATTCTGCTGATGCAATCCTGTCTGATTCCCATCGTACATCCCTTGTGTGTGACGTTTTGGTTCTGAAGCTGTGAGACTAATATAGTAATGGAATCTTATGTCCTACCAATTGCCATAGTGCTAACTGCAAGTCTAAAAGACTTGATTGTGTGGTTTCTGATATATCTATCTATCTATCTATCTATATATATATATATATATATATATATATATATATATATATATATATATATATATATATATATATATATAAATTATTATATACATTATATGTATATATGTAAATATATAAAATACATGGACATAGACTAAAGTACATTAGCATAGCTAAAAATAATTTTAGCCACCCATAAGCCTGAATACTTTAGCCCATGTTTACAGTTTCACAAACCACGTACTAAAGTCTATTAGAGATTTACTTAATGACTCCATATGGTTTGAGACAACCAATGTTAACTGCTAGTTAATGCTAAATCTATCAAATTTAGCTGTATTAGCATCTTAGCTTCAGTGCTAAACTAAAGAACCAAACTTCAGGCCCTAAACATGCCTTGGCTGATTGATTTTGGGTTAAGGGCGTAGAGTTATAAGCTCAGTAAAGAAACAGCTGAAATCTCTTTCCTTTTTCTGTGAACCATCCTGATGAGGGTCACTTCCTCTTCTCTGCTCTCCACTTCCTGTCTGACAGCCTGTTTAGTGTGTGCTCTAAAGGCCGGGAGTGATTACTCTGCCGGATGTTTGGCTGGGGTGGGACGATCCTGAGGATAAAGATTCTGCTCCAGCTGATAAAAAGTAGACAATGAGAAATGGCTGCTCTGAGTAAAGAATTGAAGAGCTGAAGGAAATTTCCACCAATTGGAAAACAGACAGTAGTTGCAGACATGCACTTGGTCTGCGGTCTTTGAGCACTGATGATATCCATGATACCCTGAAAAAAATTTTTTTATTTCTCTTCATCATTCAAACAAAGAATCTGTTCTTTACAGTGTGTGAGTAGCTACAAAATAAAACATAATACTTGAAAATAATAAAAAATTGATATTGCTAGCTCACTTCATTAGTAATATATATATATATTTTTAAAAACATTACTGCCATTTTGTTGTCCATACTACAGTGCCATGTTTGTACCGTTTCTATAGCTAACCTTAAGAGCATTTAGGACCACTGGTAGACTACCTGCCACAACTTGTTCTGTAACATAAATATAACCTTTATCGTCTGACAATTTTAAAGGTTGGATATTTGCTAGCTTACTAATTAGGCTGTGGCTATGTCCTGCTTTAGCTTGTTTTTTTTTTTTATATGAAGCAATAGGAACTGCTATCAGTACTGCTGATTCGACATGAGTAAGCATATCTTTCCTAGCCCAGTAAAATCTTCTTTGTACATTCAGCATTGCTACATGTCTACTCTTCATGGATTTGGCTCTCATTTCTGCCATTTTAGGATGTTGGAAGCGTTTAGCATTTGTCCATTTATGATATTGGCTGAGAGCAGATTATTGGTTGCCATGTTGATGCTATCTTAGCACATTGGAACATTGATAATGCAGTGATAAGTTCAGAGGTTGTGCTAAATAAGGAAAGTTCAGACTGAAAAATGTTTCCAAACGTTCATGTCTAGCAACAAGCTATTATCTAGCAGATATTCCATCCATTAGATCAGCTAGCACAGCATGCGCTCTTTATTTATGAGGTGCTGAGGGAGGGTGCCCTTAATGAGATGAAAATGCACTGTGCTGGAACTAATGCTAATGTGGTCAACTTGGTCAAGTCATCAGTATTTTTTTTATTTAAGTACATTAATTTAATAATTCTGCACACTTATCATGAAAGACCTTTTTTATTCACCAGAGTCTTCATCATTCTTTTTGATCATTAATCACTGCTTTACAAACAGCCGATAAATACCATTTACTCCACGTTAAAGAGCTCATATTCTGCATTTTTTCTTGTTCCCCTCTGAGGTCCTCTCATAATGTTTGAGGTTCGATACCAAAAAAGTTATTTCTACAATGCCATTTTCCAACCTCTCTTTATCCCTTAGAATCAAACTGACTTTGTTCCTGTGCCTTTAAGACTGATATGTGCAAATGAGCTCTGTTGTGGTTGACTGACCTGTTTTGTGCTTCAGTCCAGGCTGAAACACTCATAACTTTAGTGTGAAAGTATGGGGCTAAACTGCTGTAGGCTGAGGTGGATATATGAAATTGTTAATGTAGTGACATCACAACTATGTTGAATAATGTACTATGAAGAAAGCACTGTATAGACTGTAGTATGAATAGAATGTGTTAAAATAATAAAGTCAAATTTATTTGTATAGCGCTTTTTACAACTGATGATGTCACAAACCAGCTTCACAGAATTCCAGTAAAGAAAAATTTTAACATAAATGTAATGGGACCCATCCTCCTCTGGTCAAACTACCTGCAAATGAGTAGTAGTAGTAGTAGTAGTAGTAGTAGTAGTAGTAGTAGTAGTAGTAGTAGTAGTAGTAGTAGTAGTCTATGAAACCTCAGTGTACGGTGGGCAGCTGGTCTGAAGCGGGTAGCAGGAGAGCTCGACAGTCAGTCGTCCTTCAGTGTCTGGCTGGACAGGTGGGAGGTCGTTTACCCGGAAAAAGGTAGGGTAGATGGAATTAGATTTATTCTGTTTGTTTGTATGTAAAACAGGGAATGTAAACATTTCCAGAGTGTGGTTAAAGACTCTAATTAATCTATTCTGACTATAACAGCTTAACTAAAAGGAGAGAACCAGAAGGATGCACATTACATTCTACATCTACATCTTTTATTTAAGAAACAGATGACATGGAAAAATTAAGTTTAATGGAGTTATTTAGTGTTTTCAGTAGATTTTTATATTGTTTGTAGATTTGTAAAACGTGCAAAGAGCGATGCTGACATTCAAATTCACAACAAATGCAAATGAGGAAAATGCTAATGACTTTCTTCCTGAAATTTACCTGAGTTACTGGACTGCCTCTCTCTCTCGCTCAATGATTCTCTTCCTTTTGTTCTCTCTTTTTTCTCTGTTGTTCTCTCTCTTGCTCTCTCGCTCAGCACTCTTTCCGCTCTCTCCTTAAGATGGAATAAACTGTTCTTAAGAAAAGAAAGATGACACTGTTTTCCACTAGTTTCAGATAAAAGGCAGTTATTTTTGGTAGCATCACACATGATTGGTTCTATTTTTGCTCGTATCAGAGATGATTATTAGTGCAAAAATTTAACTTTTAAAAATGATGTTAATGAGCAACATCCTTTGTGTACTAATTCTAAAATATGTGTTTTTATTATTATTGGTACAATATTGGGAATATGGCTGACAATTACGCTAATAATCTAGCTAAAGTAAGAATCCTTGGGCTGGAGAACACTGCAGTAAGTCCTGTCCTAAGGCAAGATAATTCCATAGTAAGGCTTCTTGGAGTCCTTTTGAGGGTAAATGCCACATGAAGTGTCTCTGGGCAAGAGAATACACAAAGAAAGGCTCCCAGTTTTGCATTCACTCACTGATGTAAATGGTTTTAGAGTGCTAAATTGTAAAATATTTTCAGATTTACAAATGTTATGACTGTTTAAAAGTAATAATTGAATCAATGTTCTATCCATCTGTACAGTTTTAATATACAGAATGTCGGAATCAGCCAAAGTAAGGTATTTATAATTGGTTATTGTGTTGGAAAGAAATTGCATATCTAGCCAGTACACTGGCAGAATTTCAAATGTGTTCACAATCAGAGTGACTGACCAAGTACGTTTGCATGTGCAAGAGGTTTGTCTCTGGGGTTGATGCTTAGGTATTACAGAATACAGTAGTAAAGCAATAGATATATAGTAAATGTGATGTTACTGCAACTATAGCGACCTAATGAACAGCCACTTTGACACAGGCACGGTTTTTAGAATATGTACGGCTTTCTAATTGGATGTTAGATTGTACTGCCATGCTGAAAAGTAGTTTTTAATTGCCTGTCACTTTGGTCGTTTTGAATAGCTCTCTTGCTGTTTAACTAATGCAAATGCCTCCACTTAAGAGATCCAGTCAAAATTCTTTACTTGCAGTAACTTTTATATTACACTGGGGCAGAGTTTTCATCCCTCTTATTTGACATCCAGTAAACTATGGACATGATGAACATGATTCACTAATTGTTGGGGCTGCATGATATATTTTTGTTAATCATTATCTTGATATAAGTCTTTGCAGTGTTTATGTTCCTATGCAAATGCATCATGCAAATGAGGCTTTTTGTTTACTGTCTAGAAGGGCTTGTGAATTAAGGCAACATGATGCTGTCATGCTGCTAGTCCATGTCTTTGAGCTGTATGTTTAATTATGTGAGCAACCTGCCTAGCATCATCTTAGCAACCTCCAGAGATACCACAGCAATGGGTTAGCAACACTGTAGCCATAGGAATGCCATAGCAAACACTTAGCAACAACTGAAGTACCATCTGGAACACCAAAGCAACCACCTGGGATACCATAGCAAGTAGCTTGCATCAGCCTATCACCCACTAGTTAGACCATAGCAACTACCAAGCAACCTTAGCACCCATTGTTGGTGCCATAGCAACCACCTAGCAACATTTTAGATTCCACCTCACATACCATAGCAGCCACCTAACATCACAGCAGAATTGCTTAAGTTGTGCAGTCACTCTGCATTTTCTTTTGGAATTTCTTTTCTGTTTATTTATTTTTTGCTTTTCTAGTAAATTTTTACGTTTCTTTCTGTTTTTCTAGTAAATTTTTACCTTTCTTACACTTAATGACTGCTCAAGGATTCTAGGACAAAGGTCAGAGATCCTTTGTGGGTGAGGACGAGCCATTTTTGGTTTGCTATCCTAAGTCAGCTGATGTGCAGACGTTTTCCCAAAGGCCTGTTCTGGACTGCTGATCTTTTTCAGGCTAATGAGTGGACACAAAATACAGCACAGAGTGACTTAATTAACGTCCAGTCTACACTGAAAGCGTTTTTGAAGAATTTTTTTAGTCGTCTGTCCAATGGAACAGATATGCTTCCATTTTAATTAGGGCCCGATCGAAATATTGATTACCCATAGAAAAATAGTACAGCACTCTGCTGATTAGCACCTTTTTGTTACAGCATCTAAATATAAATATGAAATGATATTGGCTGATATAATTGTTCCATTCAACCTAATGAGAAACTGTAAAACACAACTCCATGTATATCATTATACCTACATGCAGACACGTATGTTTGTGGGTAGAATATGTATACATACGTAACATGCAAGTGATCTATAAACTCCATGGAGAGCCATTCAAATCGCGCAACTATTCAGATTTTAGACCTTGACTTATTTTTTTATAGAACACCATTTGTAAATCTGTATGTAAGAACACTGGACTAATAAACTCAAAATAAATCTATAATATATTTTTCTCTCCAATGCGGCTTTTACCATGGGCAACAGGCCTGTTATTGCGACACTGAGAGCCATTCAGCCATTATTAATTCACTCACTCTCCTCAGGGTGACACAATAACAGCTCAGTTTACCACAGAATGCACTCATGAGCGACACAAGAGCACACAGAGAAATTAATATAGAGTAAAACATTTGGAGAGAAATCCTGGAAACCGAGAAATATAATGACTCTGCTAGATGTCTAACCTTTAAAAAAATCTTGTTAAATTATTAAAATCACACATCTTTTTACATTTATGTAGACTCACTTATGTAGTTTCTGATGCTGTATACCACACTGGTTAATATAAATATGATCTGAAGTACATTAGCATAGTTAAAAACACTAGCAGACATCCTGAATACTGAATTTTGTTCTTGCTTTGGTCCATGTTTATAGGTAACGTAGAGTCATACAGTGTTTTAGAGATTTTGTAGTGTGGAATTCTACCCATTTCTGTGTAATTCAGTGGTTAAGACCCAAACAACGTCATTCAGATTAGTTTGGTGTCATTCTCAGTTCTAGAGAAAGTTAGTCAGAACTTTTCACAGTGTTGGTGATGGGAACCAGGCGTCCACCTCTGAAAGTTGCCTCACACAAAGTTATTATATGAACTTGTTATGAATACAGTACCTGATATCTGAGGCATTATTTTGTGAAGATTTTGAAAAGATTCCTTCCCAAAAGAAAACATGTTTTTCATATTTACAACTGTTGTACCATCAACAACATTAGATAACATCACTTGTTTGATGCAATTGGAAGCCAATGTTACAGTTAGTACTGTGCTAACTGGTGGGGTATAAACTTCCATTACTTATTACTTACTGTGCTAAGACTAAAGAAGCAAGCTTCAGATACCAAACATGTCTTTGGTTATCAACTACATTAGGGTGTAAAATATAGGAAAACAGTGTTATTTTTGCTGAACTGTTCCTTTAATGCTGCCTGTGATGTCTACAAAATGTAGCTCAGTGTATAATCAATGGATGGAAGAGAATAGAATATTATAGCCCACCCAAGGCTGGAGATTTATCTTTGGTGTACCTTCAGAAATGATCATAAATGAAAATCAATACACAATAACATACTCACAAAAACTCACTGCCATTACAACATCGAATGTCTTACAAAAA
The DNA here is from genome assembly GCF_015220715.1 of Pygocentrus nattereri. Lineage (NCBI taxonomy): Eukaryota > Metazoa > Chordata > Actinopteri > Characiformes > Serrasalmidae > Pygocentrus > Pygocentrus nattereri. Next base: position 14,514,358 of record NC_051232.1, read on the forward strand.
CATCAAGGATTATTGTTTGAGTTATCTATATTATCTGGTTTGTTGAATAATGTTCAACAAATGATCAGTACAGGTTTTCAGAATGTGTACATAGCACTTATATTGGAGGGGAATTCCAGCGTTTTTTTTTTTTTTTTTTTTTTTTTATGATTCTGTCATTGAGATGTGAAATTTTTTGGAGTGGTTTGTAAAATGGTCCATTATGGAGTCTCTTTACATTGGTGATAAGAACCAGGTCTCACAATGTCTACAACACAGACATTATTTTACTATCCAAAACATCCATAAACTTGGACATGTCTAAGTTTTTATGTTGATGGTGGTAAAAAAAATGTCTGTTGTAGTTATTGTGAGCCCTGGTTCCTATCACCACCACTGTAAAGAGACTCCATAATGGACCATTTTACACCAAACCACAACTCTGATTAAGTGGAAAATAAAATAAGAAAAAATAAGATTCCTTTGGGGACTGTACATGAATGGACTTTACAAATGTGTTCAAAGGTCAAAACTTACAAGAAAACTGTCATAAAACAATGTCTTAAGCATCAGACAGATTCATAATCGTTTCTGACTCCAAGTTTCTCTAGAACGGAGCATTTCACACAAACACTCTAAATGACTTTGTTGAACATTTAATTATGCAGCAGTTTGACAAAAATTGGTGGATTTCCCCTTTAAAGCAGATTGTATAAAAATTAAGGAATGTCCGCAGTGAAGGCGAATTTGTGCCACCTCACCTGAATGTAGTACAGGATAGGAAGTGGATTAAAAATGACACCTTTAATAATGAGGCTAAGCCTATTACTGTTGCACTAACGTTTAAGCCGGGCTTGGAAATCTTTGAACGAGGAGTAAGACTTTACTCCATTTTTGGACTTGCTGATTAAGTGTTATCTTTCACCAATATGTGTATTAAAAGTGTATTATTATGTTCAGCTTTAATGAAGTTTACATAGGGAATTCGGTGAGGTTGGGGTTTTCAGCGATGGCTCAGTTTATTAAAAGCTGTTATTCAGAGCTGGACTAGAGCCTAAAACAATGCAACATTGTAATACAGAACAGACACAACTGTGATTAAGAGCTGATGGCTTAGGGGTGAGCGTCCTTATGGAACTGAATAGAGGTAATCAGAGCTGGTACACAGACTGTTCGTTCCCAGCTGTGAATAAGACCTTGCCACATGGCTGTGGTCATTTGATTTATCAGGTACTTTTCAACGTTGTTTTTGAAAAATAACCATTTTATATTTTAATTTTAAAAACATTGGTTCAATCTTTAGTTATTTTAACACTATTATATAGACATCTGTTTTCCGCTGTGGCGACCCCCAAAGGGAGCAGCCGAAAGAAGAAGAAGATATAGACATCTGTTTCTATTTATATATACTGTACTGTAATGGGAGTTCTGGGTCAGTGCCAACATCGATCACCACCTATACATGAAACTTTATGAATTGTAGATTTTAGGATTAAATCTACCTGTATTACAGATAGATTACAGAGGAACGTTACAGAGGAACACAACATGTACAAATGAACATGTTACAAATGAATACAACACAGATGTTTTAGTGCAGTAACTTAATCTGTCCCATGTGTATATACAGTATCTTACAAAAGTGAGAACACCCCTTACATTTCTGTAAATATTTTATTATATCTTTTGATGGGACAACACAATAGAAATGAAACTTGGATGAGTGCCAGGGCCCTGCAAAATGACCTCCAGCAGGCCACAAATGGTTAGAAACTCCATGAGGATGGTATGAGGGCCCAACGTCCACAGATGGGGGTTGTGCTCACAGCCCAACACCGTGCAGGACGCTTGGCATTTGCCAGAGAACACCAGGATTGGCAAATTCACCACAGGCGCCCTGTGCTCTTCACAGATGAAAGCAGGTTCACACTGAGCACATGTGACAGACGTGACAGAGTCTGGAGACACCGTGGAGAGCGATCTGCTGCCTGAAACATCCTTCAGCATGACCAGTTTGGCAGTGGGTCAGTAATGGTGTGGGGTGGCATTTCTTTGGAGGACCGCACAGCCCTCCATGTGCTCGCCAGAGGTAGCCTGACTGCCATTAGGTACTGAGATGAGATCCTCAGACCTCTTGTGAGATCATATGCTGGTGCGGTTGGCCCTGGGTTCCTCCTACTGCAGGACAATGCTAGACCTCATGTGGCTGGAGTGTGTCAGCAGTTCCTGCAAGATGAAGGCATTGAAGCTATGGACTGGCCCGCCCGTTCCCCAGACCTGAATCCAATTGAGAAAATCTGGGACATCATGTCTTGCTCCATCCACCAACGCCACGTTGCACCACAGACTGTCCAGGAGTTGGCCGATGCTTTAGACCAGGTCTGGGAGGAGATCCCTCAGGAGACCATCCGCCACCTCAGCAGGAGCATGCCCAGGTGTTGTAGGGAGGTCATACAGGCACGTGGAGGCCACACACAATACTGAGCCTCATTTTGACTTGTTTTAAGGACATCACATCAAAGTTGGATCAGCCTGTAGTGTGTTTTTCCACTTTAATTTTGTGTGTGACTCCAAATCCAGGCCTCCAATGGTTAATAAATTTGATTTCCATTGATGGTTTTTGTGTGATTTTGTTGTCAGCACATTCAACTTTGTACAGAACAAAGTATTCAATGAGTATTTCATTCATTCAGATATAGGATGTGTTATTTGAGTGTTCCTTTTATTTTTTTGAGCAGTGTATATCGTGCTATACAAGCTGTACACTGACTACTTTAAGTTTCACTTCTATAGTGTTGTCCCATCAAAAGATATAATAAAATATTTGCAGAAATGTGAGGGGTGTACTCACTTTTGTGAGGTACTGTGTGTGTGTAAATGTGTTTGTGTGTAAATATATATGCCTGAATGCATGTGTGTCTCCGCCTGTCTATCTGTACTGTAATTAGAAATATTATTTAAAATATAAAAAATGCTAGCAACTCTAGCCCATACATACTGTATTATAATATTATTATTATTATTATTATTATTATTATTATTATTATTATTATTATTAACATCAATGCTTTGAGAGCATACACCTTTCCAGACAATCCACACTTGGTATTATCCACAATGTGTTTTTCCCTTCTCATGGATGTATATGTGTGCTGAGCTGTCGCTCAGGGCCATCCTGAGGTCAGTGTCTATGTTTTAGATTGCTATAGTGCTCTGACCCATGTTCTGATCATATGATTGATTCCCACCCTCTGTGTCCGACAGTGATGGATGTGTAACTGTGAACGTGTGCCACCTTCATTAATCATTCTGTGGTGGTCTCAGAGCTGCTACAAAGAGAAACTATCACCCAGCACTGCTCTACCCAGAATGCAAATGGGTAGGGTGTGATTTAGGGGCGCTGATAGGAGGGGATGGGGCTTGTGTGATTGAAGTTGGAAGTGGAGGGGTTACTGTTCTGGCATAAACTGACCATTTCCATCGTTTTATTTCAGTTCTGTTTGACTGACCGTTTACACTGTATAGCACTGATGTAAATCCAATATCGTTGGGGTTTGAATGGTGTACAGGGTGCATGGTGGGTGGATGTTTGGGTGTGTTTGTATTAGACATGGAAGGATTTTAAAGAACTATATAACATCTTGTTTTGAAAGTTGTGATCGCAAGCTTCTGTTTCTTCTTTTTAAGGGTTGTGCTTTGTTTGAGTTTGTTGTTGTTTTAACTTTGTTGGGCTAAAAATAGTGAGAAGCACTGAACTCAGTTTCACATTTAAAAATGCGCAGTGTCTCCTGACCTAGGCGGTGCTGGAATGTGATGTTGTACAGCCTTTTAGAATTATTTTACTCATTTATTTATTTCTCTTAATGAATTACATTAATATTTTTTCTTACTTTCTCGCTCTGCCTCTTCTCTCTGTTTTCTCTTTCTCTCTCTCTTTCTCCCTATTCTCTCTTTCTGTTCTCCCTCTGTTCTCTCCCTGCGTGCGTGCGTGCGTGTGTGCGTGCGTGCGTAATAGTGTATAATGGAGGTTTAGCTGGGTTAATGGGCCGGGCTGTCTGGCTTCTGCTGTTGCCTTGGTGACGGGTGAAGGCAGTAGACTTGAAGAGTTCAGGTGTGTCTGTGTGAGAGGTAGAGTTCAGAGGTCAGGTCGAGGTCAGTGTGTTTGTGTTTGGTAATACAGCTGTGTAGAACATGTTTATATGTGTACGGAGACAGATGTTTGGTAATATGGTTCGCTGGAATTGCTATATTATAGCCTTTGACAGTCCAGATTCATTCAGAGCTCATAAATGATGTAACTGGAGATAAGATAAGATAAGATACAATGTTAAGCATTGTAATGTTTAGTGCAAGTGCCTTAAGCGGGCATATTGAAAACTGAAGTCAGTATTACTATCATCGTAATGCTATACATTATTCTGTCACAGGATGCTTTTCTAAGCGTATCGCTGTGTGTTGAATAAAAAATTGTTTTTGATGGTATTTTTAAAATGTGACAGCAGTTTAGCCCTGCCCATTTCACCTACAGCAGCTTAGCCCCACCCATTTAGCCAACAGCATCTTAGCCCCACCCATTCAGCCTACAGCAGCTTAGCCCTGCTTATTTAGCCTATAGTAGCTTAGCCCTGCTCATTTAGCCTACAGCAGTTTAGCCCTGCCCATTTAGCCTACAGCAGCTTATCCTCACCCCTTTAGCCTACTGCATCTTAGCCCTGCCCATTTAGCCAACAGCAGCTTAGCCCCACCCATTCCGCCTACAGCATCTTAACCCCACCCATTCCACCTACAGCATCTTAGCCCAACCCATTCAGCAGTTTAGCCCTGCCCATTTAGCCTACAGCAGCTTATCTTCACCCCTTTAGCCTACAGCAGCTTAGCCCTGCTCATTCAGCCTACAGTATCTTAGCCCCACCCAATCAGTCTACAGCAGTTTAGCTCCTCCCAGTCACGCTAAAGTTAGGAGTGTTTTAGCCAGGATTACCTCCTGAATGAGGACCAGTCCAGGGTAGCCAGTCAGAAAAGAGCTCACTTATGTCAGTCTTAAAGGCACAGTAACATCCTGATTAATTCTAGAAAGGTAAGAAAATGGTCTTGTAAACTAAATTATGATATAAAACCGTGCAAAAGTTAGAAGTGGACTTCAGGAGAGAAAACATGTCAAAAAATGAAAAGGTTCGTCTTCTGTCTCCTACTTACAAACACAAATGTATTGAAAGTTTAGAGTCTGCACTTTCTACAGAATGTTTCCATTTGTTTCTTAGAGCCACGAGTGAGAAATAATTAATGTAATATTACAACATTATTAGTGTTTACAGTAACAAAGACTTTTAGAGGTAATTTTTTCTGTTTTTTCTTCTAGTTGGTTGGAGGTCAGTTTGATCTAGAGATGAACTTCATCATCCAGGAGGCGGAGAGTATAGTGTGCATGGTGGAGCTGCTGGATAAGTGTGAGGGAACATGTCAGGCTGAAGTATGGAGTATCTTCACCGCTGTGCTGAAGAAGAGCGTGAGGAACCTGCAGGCCTGCACAGATGTGAGACTGATACAGCTTGTCCTAGAGCGCATAGACAACACTGACAGCATGATTGCAGGTAACAATAAATAGCAGTTTCATCATTATCTAATAGCTTGTTAAGGATTGTTGAAAATTATGTAATTGCTCCATGTGCAGTAATGAATGCAAACATTCAATGTTAAAACTTTATTATTAGTAGTAGCTTGTGTTTAGCTATGTGTTTAGTTATAATTGTACTAATTATTATTTAGTTATTTAATATTTCTATTTAATGCATCATAGCTAATAAATTATACAGCTTGAAATAATAAGCTCCAAAACCGAAATACTAAGGTTATGTAAATAAGTAGGCTAAGTAGCTATTCTTAATAATAATAAATTGTATGTGAGTGTACAGCATTTACAATAGCGGGATGTTCAAAACAGAGGAAAAGGAGCAGCTACAGCAACTATGTTAGAGTAATAGAGTTTTGTATCTTATTCACAGCACTATAAAAAGAGGTTGTTTCACAAAACTCATTCACAAAATAAACAGTTTACCCAAATAAAAAAGAAGGAATTTCACAACAGTGCATCACATTGTATTATAACTAATATTAAACACAGTATAAAACAATCATTATAAAAAAAATCTAGGCTAAAACAGCAAAACATACCAAAACATTCTAAACCAAAAAATTAAGTACTTTTAGAGTTGTATTAATTAGCAGACTAGCACATGCTTCCTAAATTTTGTGGCAGTATTATTTAAGAAAATAAACATCAGATTGATATCAGACGATACTCAACATTTTTTAAATCGTCCAGTTGGATTGGGGGATGAAAAAATAGATTGAATTACAAATATTTACTTTTTTAAAGCTCTAGATAAATATTTCATTATGCACGCTCCTACTATCATGAGCTATAGGTGAAAATTAGCCTGCTAGCCAGCGCTGACAATTTCCCCTTAATGTTCACTGCTAATGATATGTAAATAAAAATTAAATAATTAGAAATAAGGAAAAGCACTGACTCTCTGACTCTCCTTTTCAGATCTGCTGGTGGATATGCTCGGTGTTTTGGCGAGTTACAGTATCACAGTGAAGGAACTGAAGCTGTTTTTCAGTAAACTGCAGGGAGAGAAAGGACAATGGGTATGTCTGTTTATCTGAGTGTGGAATGCACTAGAAAAATGTGGCTTTCTACACTTGTGTAACTTTTAATGACTCGCTGGCCACAGGAATGGACGTTTTTTAGTAATTGATTTCTCCAGAGTTTGGTTAAAATGGGGAAGGAGTATTTGAGAATCTTGTTCTTTACACTTTTAAAATAGTGTTTTTGTTGTTGGCATAAATACATAGATTAATAGAGATTAAAAGCAGATGGGCGGGTGGACAGTGAGTCAGATAATATACTCTGTTATCCTGCTGATAATTAGTGACTTGTTCTATATTACAGCTGACATGCAATTCATTATTTATGTTATTTAAGAACTATGTTTTAAGTTTCTTATATTTCAGTTGAAGAAATCTCAGTTCAGTTCAGATATTTTATTGACCGTCATATTAGGAGTGGACGATATGAATTTTAATTTATGTCAGTGTTTTCTAATATTTAAACAACAACAGTAAGATATCACGATCAAGAAAGGGAAAAACAATATTAACAGTTATAATAATTAATATTTTGCAATGTTTTGTTATTATTATTATTATTATTATTGTTACTAGTTCTGTAATTGTTACCACTGTTGCTATTATTATTGCTATTATTATTATTATTATTATTATTATTATATTTATTATTATATTATTGCAGCAGCTAAAAAGTATTAATAGTGTAAATATTACCACAAACTCTAGTAGCTTCTTCAGTATAGAAGCAGGTTTTAGTCGTTCTCTTCTGCAGCGTTTCCTCATGTTTGTTTTTATGTTTTCACTCAACCTTAGTCCCATTTTGCACCTTGTATTTGGTGTCTAAAAATATTTCACTGTTCACTGTATCTAACAAAGATGGCTCAAGATGGCTCACTATTCCAGGCTAAGTTTATCATGGTAAATTTACTCTGCATCCATTGGATGTGTTTAACAGGGTGGTTCATTCTTCTTCAACATGTGTAAGTGTCCTGGGCCAGCAGGCCTAAAAAGCTTGCCCAATAATAAATAAGAATGCTGGGTAAACAAATGTACATTGCTTTTTTTTTTTATCTATATTTTTATTGAGCAAAGTGACAGATTTGACTGTTTATTAATTTGGTGCATCTGTAAAACTTTCTTGCTGCTCTGTTCAGCAGCTCAAACATTTGAATGACCACCTCGTGCATGCTGTAGTCTGAAACTGACCCAAATGTAACCATGGGGGGAACCATGAGTGACAGGGGAACCATGAGTGACAACCCCGAGCAATGGGGGAAAAATCAGAACAGAGAAAAAAAACAAAACAAAAGAGTTAATTGAAATGGAAAGCCTCCCAAAATAAAAAAATATGTGTGAACATGGCACAGAATGATTTGCAATACTGAATGTGTTCCTGACGCTTCAGGAACGTGGCATGTGCCCAGCAGTGTTCCCGTGAAAACCTACTGATTAATGTAGGAGTGGCGGCGAGTGGCACTCAGCGGTTCAATTTCATCTGAAACACAATTTGGTTTAATTTCTAAGAATTAGTTAAGCTGTTCATGCTCATGTTTAATTTGTCTTGGGGGCAATGCTGTTTGTGGTTTACTGTGTTTAGGTTCATTATAGTGTCTGCAGTACGGCAAAAATAATCACCAAAGCACTGTTAGGCTGTGTGTGTTTAATTTTGTATCACAGTCTTTTCCCTCCAGCTGTGATGTCTATAGCCTGTCGTAGAAGTGGGACAGGGTGGTATAGCAGTAGAAAGTTATTGTGTTTTGATGTGTTGTGATGTATTAGGCCCTAGATTTAGAATTAAGGATGCTGGAAATGGAGGAGCAGCACTATCCATCAACTGAAAAAAATCAACATGTCAGAGAAAGTACCTCCTAATTTCTCTATATTGCACAGCCTGAGGGTGTAGAGAGAACACACATTCACCAGAGAACCAGAGAAGATGCACTCAGAACAAATCACTATTGCTTGCTCTCTGTACATGCACTACAATGTAGGGTTTGTTGGCGATTTTGGGTCAAAAGTTACCAGCAAGTTACCAGTTGTTCTTTGCTTTTATATGTTTTAAATTTTACATTAACATAGAATACATTAAAACTGTGAAATAATGAATGTGTATTAAACAATGACCATATCATCATTTAAACAGAGTAAGATCTGATCAAGTTTTAAGTCATCTTTTATTGTATATTATTTTTTCCATTTGAACTATTTAGTGTTCAATGTGACACTCAGTTTCAGTACCGTACAAACATGTTTGATATTTGTATAACAGAATTACTTATATATCTCAGGGTGTGTTGAAGAATTTAAATTTTGTTTTCCTTACTGTAGCTTTCATGAAAAAACGTGAAATGTCCGCTTTTCAGCTGAGGGGAAAAAAGCATTTCCTTGGTTTTGTGGTCATTGGCCCCAGTCAGACTGATGTTTTGGTTTCAAAAAAGAGAATGGATAGAATTGTTAGATTCATCTTAGCGCTTACAACCACAGGTGAATCTACAAACTGCTGAGCTGCAAAACTGTTGAGGGCACGAGTTGCTAGCAGTCCAAAATAAGTTTTGAATAGTTAAAATATCAATAAAGATGTAAAGTATGTAATCTTGTGACAGTACTGTTAACTTTACTTTCATAATTTATACAACCCCAATTCAAATAAAGTTGGGATGTTGTGTAAAAGATGAATAAAAACAGAATACGATGATTTGCAAATCCTTTTCAACCTATATTCAGTTGAATACACTACAAAGACAAGATATTTAATGTTCAAATGGATAAACTTTATTGTTTTTTGCAAATATTCACTCATTTTGAATTTGATGCCTGCAACATATTCCAAAGAAGACAGGAGCATGTTTACCACTGTGTTACATCACCTTTCCTTTTAACAACACTCAATAAGCTTTTGAGAACTGAGGACACTAATTGTTGAAGCTTTGTAGGTGGAATTCTTTCCCATTCTTGCTTGATGTACAACATCAGTTGCTCAACAGTCCAGGGTCTCCGTTGTCGTATTTTGCGCTTCATACTGCGCCACACATGTTCAATGGGAGACAGGTCTGGACTGCAGGCAGGCCAGTTATGTACCCGCACTTTTTTAATACGAAACCACACTGTTGTAACACGTGCAGAATGTGACTTGGCATTGTCTTGCTGAAATAAGCAGGGATGTCCCTGAAAAAGACGTTGCTTGGATGGCAGCATATGTTGCTCCAAAACCTGTATGTACCTTTCAGCGTTAATGGTGCCTTGACAGATCTGCAAGTTACCCATGCCATGGGCACAAACACACCCCCATGCCATCAGAGATGCTGGCTTTTGAACTTTGTGCTGATAACAATCCGGACAGTCCTTTTCCTCTTTGGCCCGGAGGACACGATGTCCCTGATTTCCAAAAACAATTTGAAATGTGGACTCGTCAGACCACAGGACACTTTTCCATTTAGCGACAGTCCATGTCAGATGAGCTCGGGCCCAGAGAAGCTGGTGGCGTTTCTGGGTGGTGTTGATATATAGCTTTCGCTTTGCATGGCAGAGTTTTAACTTGCACTTGTACATGGAGCGGCAAACTGTGTTCACTGACAGTGGTTTTCTGAAGTGTTCCTGAGCCCATGTGATTACAGAATGATGTCGGTTTTTAATGCAGTGCCGCCTGAGGGATCGAAGGTCACGGGCATTCACGGGCATTTGCTGCCCCTGTCGCAACTTTTTTGGAACGTGTTGCAGGCATCAAATTCAAAATGACTGAATATTTGCAAAAAGCAATAAAGTTTATCCATTTGAACATTAAATATCTTGTCTTTGTAGTGTATTCAGAAAAAGGATTTGCAAATCATCTTATTCTGTTTTTTAGTTTTACAAAACGTCCCAACTTCATTGGAATTGGGGTTGTATGTATGTTTACTCTCCTCTTTCTCCAGCCACCCCATGCAGTGAAGTTGCTGTCCGTGCTGAAGTCCATGGCTCACCGAACCGGACCTGATGCCTTCTTCACTTTCCCAGGGAAAAGTGCTGCGGTGAGCACATATCATAACAAAACTCCTGACCTGTTATCTTTGACCCAGGAGTCTCAAACTGTCAGCCTGCAGGCCATATCTGGTCAGAGAAACAGATCCATACAGCCTCTGAAACCTTTGAAATGACCAGCATTTATATATATAAAGTCATCTTAAAATATAATCTGGTCACCATGTAAGCTGCGGCAAAGAACAAATGCAGTTGGTTCAAACTAATAATGCAAAAAATTATATATTGTTCTTATCTATTTTGAATAGAACATTCAATCATTCACACCATAGGCCATTGACTTCAACAAAAGCTAATTGGCAAATCTGGAGTCAATGAAATGAGATTGGAAATGTGGGTTAGTTATTTTGACTTATGAAAAGCCAGGCAAACATTTTGAGTTTACTATTCACATGTGAACTGTGCCTTGCAAAGTAAAATATCCCAGATGACCTGCAATCAGTAACTGATGATTAGCATTAGCATGTTTATGTATTCACCAGTCTACCACACTGTCTATAAAATCTACAATGTGTTTACAAAGTTTATCACGGTATACTACAGGATCATGTCAAAGTGGCTGTCTGCCAGCTTCAACCCAGTGAAGGCTGGTTGATACGGGCAAGACAGGGAACCGAAGCATTGAAAAAAAGCATTTTTTGAGTGGCCCAGTCAGATGCTGGACCTTAACCAAATAAAAATGCTGTGGAATGACCTCGAGAGCCATTCACATCAGAAAGAAGAACATGGAAGAATGGTCCAGTATTTCGAACATTGGGTTTGTCCGTACTTAGATGAAGAACAGATTACATTTTGTCACCAATGAATCCAAAACACTTGGTTATTCCAAAGGGTTCACATACTTTTTACTTGCCACTGCTACAATTTATCTGCAGCAGGCATGCCAACGTCACAATCAATGGCCCATATTTATTATAATACTTCATGTATTTATACCAACAGTGCTTCTATTACTATTGTAATTGTTAATAATAACAGTAATAATAATAATGATGACGAAATAGTAGCAGCAATAGTAGTTGACTAATAAATGCTAATACATTTCATACTTTTCCATTTCACAAAGTTAGGCCAAAAATATGTAGTTCAAATGAATACTTATGGGGAAACAGATTTGGATTTTTCAACTGAGACCTCCGCTTTAACCCCTTGTTAACAACACTTTCCCCACACTGGGATTAATACTACTTGCTGTTGTCTTTCTAAGTATCTATTATGGGTGGGGGAAGAATTGATTGTTAGATGCATCGCGATGCGGACGATGGACGATTCTAAATTGATTCGCAAATGTCAAAAATCGATTTTCTAAAATTTTAATTGATAATGTAATGTTGACGGAACGTAAAAGGCAGAGTGCTGCGCCCGGACAGTCTGTGGCGTGTACACCACATTAAAAGCTAGTGCAGGGGTTGCAACCCAAATGTTAATCAGAGTCATTTTGTCTTTTCAACAACAAAAAAAAAAAACAAAAAAAAAAAACAAATAAAAAACAACCACCTGGAAAACCATACATTTTCAGTCCATTTTACCGTCTTGGGTGTGTGTTTCTCCGCACATGCTAATGTGCTAGTACAGGCTAAAAATATAATACAAACAAAAACACAGACTTGCTTTGCTCTGCTTTAATCTTCAGCTCAGCTGTAGGTATTTTCTTGCATCACCAGCTGAAAAGTTTCCACAGAAGTAGAACAGTTTCCTGTAAAATGCCTCTAAATGTTCTACATTTTACGAGACTGAAGTCGCTTCTCATTCGCCAGCTTCTTGTTTGAATTTTCCTGTTCCACCTTAAATGGTGCCTGAGGTGCCAGAATGTAACTGCTGCACCATTTAAGGTGGAATGGGAAAATTCAAACAAGCTGGTGAATGAAAAGCGACTTCAGCTTAACCATTTTTAGTGCTTAACAGTTCCTCGTTGCAAATTAAACATGTCAGGAAAACAGGAGTGATTATAAACATGTATTCATCTCCAAATTATGGATGTTCATCTCAAATCTTTCTCTTTGCCTTTTCGTTAGTTACTCGCTCGGTTATATGTTACATTAACTCCAGCGTTTACTGTTTAAAAGTCTGTTTGGTCAGTAAAACAGCCGCATTTTGCCGAACCTTTAGCTAGCATTTGGACGCACTTTGGCTTCTATGGAGCTGATGAGGAAAACCATATTTCGTTTTCCGTCCGGTTGTACTTGCTGCCTACCAGAGGACCATCGAGCAAGCGATGTCAAAGCCTCCACCCAAATTGGACAGGACGAAGTGAACTAGTGAACAACAAACTCTGTCACAACTTTTATTACCAAGGATTTTCATCCATTCTAATAGTTGAGAACAAGGGCTTTGACACTTGGGAGCCAAGATCTTATTTCACCGTAACTGCGCATTTTATCGCAGATGAATGGCGGCAGCGTCTCGTGCTCCAAGCATGTACAGTAAATGAGAGCCTTCCAGTTTACTTACCAAACTAATTCCATTTGGTTTATTAATAAAAGATATTGGAAGTAAATTCGTTGTGGACTATTATAAATACTTCACTTTAAAAGTACCAAGTCTTCAGACAGTAGAAAAATAGAAATCCTATATAGAAAAAAAGATGCATCAAGATGCATTGTTTCATAATTGCATCACTGTCCTCTTAATCAAATCAAATTGTGAGGTTCCTAAAGATTCCCACCCCTAGTATCTATGATTGGAAAAAAACAGAGGACAAGAGGTTATGCACACAAACACAGTTTAGGATGTGTATTATTTTTCCCAGCTTTCTTCATGCTACTGTTGTAGCTTATAAACAGACAAGGAGTGGTATCATGCACAAAGCAACAGTGCTCGGGTAGATCAGCAAGCCTTAATACTTTTTTTCGTTGTAAACAATTATGTTCAAACCATGCTAGCCCACCATGGAAGAGAACAAAACACATAAAATATTATTGGAAAATTAGAATGTTTCATTGCAGATTGATGACTAATAATTTTCTTTGGCTGCTGGCGGAGCACTGAGATTTAAAATAATTCTCCATTTTTTTTTTTTTGTAATAAGATGAAGATATGATACTTATCAAGCTTCCTCAGCTTTTCTTTAAACTCTTATAAGAGTTTAAGGGCCCATACAGTGGAAAGCTAAATAGTTTTTTTTTTTCTTCCCCATAAAATAGTTTTAATGTAGTATGTAAAAAATTTTGTAGTTTAAAAAAGTATCATTCATCCCTAGTTCATACAGTATATGCAAAGCTATTTTTGTGATGTCAAGAAACCAACTTTTATTTAACTTTCATATCAACCATATTTGCATATATCCACCAATTCAGCTTGCAGAAGTACAATAGTAATGCCCATTCACACTAGAGTGTTGCGGTCAGGACAGCTTTTTGAATGAGGCAAAGTTTACATACATCAGTGTTAGCATTACAGAAAAAATAAGCTACTGTATGAAATACAGTTACCATCTGTGGGTCTAGTTGACTGCTGCTGTGTTTAGCCACACTAATGTAAAAAGAGGATCATTTAAGGTCCGTTTTAAATGTCTGTAATTTGCATTTTGTTTTGTTAACAGGCCATTGCACTGCCACCCATTGCAAAGTGGCCATACCAGAATGGCTTCACCTTCCACACCTGGTTGCGTATGGACCCCATCAACAATATCAATGTGGATAAAGACAAACCCTACCTGTACTGGTGAGTTTCTCACACATTCATACACACAGTTTTACATTAAGTTATTTATGCTAAAGTGCAGTGCTGGATCTAAACTTCCACTGAGTGAGTTATTGGCATTATTATTATTATTATTATTATTATTATTATTATTAAATTTTTTCTGAAAATTACATTTTGTTGCAGTGCCTATCAGAGATTGAATTCAGTTCAAGTATATAAACGATTCAGATAGTAATACATTTTCTTTGCCTCTTCTCTGCTGCTTTTATTTTCTTTCTTTTCCATTCTCTCTCTCTCTCTCTCTCTCTCTCTCTCTCTCTCTCTCTCTCTCTCTCTCTCTCTCTCTCTCTCTCTCTCTCTCTCTCTCTCTCATATACAGGGACAGTGTATAACAAGGCCCTCTCTCCTGTCCCACTTTTTGGTCTATAATTAATTTCTGTCAAAATCTAATTTATTCAGGAGAGTCTGTTTTCACTTTACAGAATGATAAGTGAACTATAAAGAAATGTGCAGTGAGAGCTGCTATTAGAGTTCTTTTAAATAGATCAGCTCTGATGTTAGTTCTGTAAATTCACTGGCCTGCTCTAAGCATTGAGATGAAACTGAAAGCTTTTATTCTGCTCATGGATTACACTCACTTTACTGTTTATTTATATTAACATATGTTAAGTTAGTTTTCCTGACTTTTTTTGAAATTAGAGTTTCATGTAATGTGTATATATATTATTATACAGGGTGGTCCATTTATATGGATACATCCAAATAAAATGGGAATGGTTGGTGATATTAACTTCCTGTTTGTGGCACATTAGTTTATGGGAGGGGGAAAACTTTTCAAGATGGGTGGTGACCATGGTGGCCATTTTGAAGTCGGCCATTTTGGATCCAACTTGAGTTTTTTTCAATGGGAAGAGAGTCATGTGACATCAAATTTATTGAGAATTTCACAAGAACTGGCCCACGACGACCTGGAAGCACAGGCTTCCAGTATCCGTAGTTTCAGGTGCTGTTTTCCCACTCCCATATACTAATGTGCCACAAACAGGAAGTTAATATCACCAACCATTCCCATTTTATTTGGGTGTATCCATATAAATGGCTCATCCTGTAGTGTAAAAGCATAGTAGTTCATAAAGTCTATAAATGAAACCTAAACTGCAAAAGTTGTTGATTCTGAATTGAAATGGGGGGGAATTGCAGTCTATGAGCTCTTTAAGCCCCTACTTACATGAATTAAACTGATAGTTCAGCAAAAAGTCAAATTCCCCCATGTCCCAAATGTAGCTGATCAGCAAAGACATGTTTGGTGCCTGAAGTTTGCTTAATTTTAGCACTACAGCTACGAGGCTGATGTAGCAAATGGAAGCTTCGTCCCCACCAGTTACCTTTATTAGAAAAGCTGCATGCCTAAATCATCACACCTTTGCCACATTGTTGTTGTTTAGTAATCTCTAACAAACCTGAACTGTTATGTGGAACATCCGTGTTGAGTATGGTGTTTTTTTTGTTTTTTTTTTTAAATCAATCATACTGATACAATGAGAAGAAGTTATAAGATCATGTCTGATTTTTTTTTTTTTTTTTCCCTCTCTCTCTCTCTCTCTCTCTCTGTCCTAGTTTCCGTACCAGTAAAGGCCTGGGTTACTCTGCACACTTTGTGGCTGGCTGTCTGATCGTGACGTCATTAAAGTCCAAAGGAAAGGGCTTCCAGCACTGCGTCAAATATGACTTCAAACCACAGAAGGTACATATGCATTTCTTTTAGTGTCAACTCTATAATCAGTTTAGCATGAAGTAAGGCACAATAGAAGTTTATTTGAAGTGTAAATGATGTGTCTGAAGAAATGTGTGTGGACATCAGTGTTTAATCTGAAATTACAGTTTTAACAGGGAGTTTGTCCCTTTTTGCTGCAGTCACAGCCTCTACTCTTCTGGAAACACTTTACACTAGATTTTGAAACATTGCTTTGAGAATTTGATTGTATTCAGCCACAAGAGCATTAGTGAGATCTGGTATTGATGTTGAATGATTAATTTTGGGTCATAAGCATCGCTCCAACTCATCCCAAAGGTATTGGATGGGGTTCCATCATTCTAGTTAATGAAGTTCCACTGCTCCACAGCCCATTGGTGGGTGCCTTTATTGAAATTTATAGCATTTAGCAGTTACTCTTACCCAGAGCAACCTACCCCTCTAGCCCATCCTTTGCATTGATGAATAGGAATCATGTGTGGCTGCTCCAGCACATCTTGTTCTATTGGTCAATGCTTCTCTGTGGAGACAAGCTGTAGACGCCTATCAGCAATGAGGGCATCTTAAAACGGCTAAATTCACTATTCGGAAGGACTGTATGGATAATTTTAAACAGGTATTGTGGATGGATTGATAGAAACTATTAATTCTGAAGTAAATTAGTAAAAAGTAATTAGTTGCAACAGCAAACTGTACAGTATTTACAGAGATACTTACAAAGATGTAGCACCTGTGGGTTTCAATGTTAATAGATTTTTTTAGTTATAACAGAATATATAAGATGTGCAGTAAAAATCTATTATTTTAATACATGTGGTGATTTTTGTAATAATTAATACTCTGACTAAAGAAAATAGGGTTAGGGTTAGTGCTAGTCCTTTCCCAGTGCTGCAATATTAAGATTAAGACTGTGGGTTTCTGCTGTTAAAGAAATCTGATCTGTGACAATTGAGAAATGAGTAATTGAGAATTTATCATTTTATCTGTCAGTAAAGAACTGTTTCTAGAGGTCTAAAGCTAGCATTTCATATGTTATTTAAATATTATGTTCTTTTTTAAATTTAGATTAAAATATTGACAAGTGATGGTCAAGTATTTGCTGATATTCAATACAGATATACAAAATATACAGACATCAGTGTTTAATCTGAAATTACAGTTTTAACAGGGAGTTTGTCCCTTTTTGCTGCAGTCACAGCCTCTACTCTTCTGGAAACACTTTACACTAGATTTTGAAACATTGCTTTGAGAATTTGATTGTATTCAGCCACAAGAGCATTAGTGAGATCTGGTATTGATGTTGAATGATTAATTTTGGGTCATAAGCATCGCTCCAACTCATCCCAAAGGTATTGGATGGGGTTCCATCATTCTAGTTAATGAAGTTCCACTGCTCCACAGCCCATTGGTGGGTGCCTTTTATTGAAATTTATAGCATTTAGCAGTTACTCTTACCCAGAGCAACCTACCCCTCTAGCCCATCCTTTGCATTGATGAATAGGAATCATGTGTGGCTGCTCCAGCACATCTTGTTCTATTGGTCAATGCTTCTCTGTGGAGACAAGCTGTAGACGCCTATCAGCAATGAGGGCATCTTAAAACGGCTAAATTCACTATTCGGAAGGACTGTATGGATAATTTTAAACAGGTATTGTGGATGGATTGATAGAAACTATTAATTCTGAAGTAATTAGTAAAAAGTAATTAGTTGCAACAGCAAACTGTACAGTATTTACAGAGATACTTACAAAGATGTAGCACCTGTGGGTTTCAATGTTAATAGATTTTTTTAGTTATAACAGAATATATAAGATGTGCAGTAAAAATCTATTATTTTAATACATGTGGTGATTTTTGTAATAATTAATACTCTGACTAAAGAAAATAGGGTTAGGGTTAGTGCTAGTCCTTTCCCAGTGCTGCAATATTAAGATTAAGACTGTGGGTTTCTGCTGTTAAAGAAATCTGATCTGTGACAATTGAGAAATGAGTAATTGAGAATTTATCATTTTATCTGTCAGTAAAGAACTGTTTCTAGAGGTCTAAAGCTAGCATTTCATATGTTATTTAAATATTATGTTCTTTTTTAAATTTAGATTAAAATATTGACAAGTGATGGTCAAGTATTTGCTGATATTCAATACAGATATACAAAATATACAGACATACTCTCTCTTACCCAAACCAAAAATGCTAGCATTTAGATTTTGCAGTGAGCATACTACTGTAAACGTTTATTGTTGTGGGAACTGAAATTTTCATACCGTCTCCACCCTCCTGTGAATTTTAAGTCTCTTATAATTAATCAGTCTGATTAAACTGTCACAGCGAAAGATTTTTCTTCAGAATTCTATACAGAATTTTATTTTATTGCATACTATAATTTATGCCCTAAGAACTGATATGTTTCTGGCAAACCAGCTTGTTTAAAACTGTTCTATTCTAACATGTGGCACAGTCAGGTAGTTGAGCTGGATTCAAATCTTCTCTTGCCTGAGGAACTCAATGACGCTTTTATTGGAGTTGACTGTGGGACACTTTCCGGGTTTATTTTTGGCCTCAGATTTTTTCCTGTTCCTCCAGAGAGACCTTATCTCAGGGATAACCGCCTTCCCTGGGGTTTTTAATCAGAAAATGGAAGCTTCAAAAGCTAAAGTAGGTGCAACTGTAGCCAGAGGAGATAAAGCAGACCACTTGAGCTTTAGGAGGGTTTAAAGTTTAAAGCATAAAAAATTGAAGTCATTAGAGTGTATTCTGACTAATTTCAATGTTTGAGAGCTTAAAGGGCCCAGATGGTACAATCTCAATTCCCGAAAAGTTGGGACAGTATATGAAATGCAAATAAAAGCCAGATATCAGTGATTTGTAAATCCACTCTGAAATATAACTAAATGAAAGACAAGATATTTAATGCTTTATCTTATCAACTTATTGTTTTATTGTTAGTATTTTTTATACGCTCAGTCTGATATTAGTGCTGGCAACATTGTTATGATCATGATCATTCAGAAAACATTTTGAAAGAGGTGATGTAATCATACTTCGGGACAAAAGGAGCATCCAGGAAAGGCCTAGGACAATGATAGGTCAAGTTGTTATATATAGTTATATATATACGTGTATGTGTATGTGTATATATATATATATACGTGTATGTGTGTGTATATATATATATATATATATATATATATATATATATATATATATATATATATGTGTGTGTGTATATATATATATATATATATATATATATATATATATATATATATATATATATATATATATATATATAAAATATGAGAGAGAGAGATGTATGTCAGAACAGATATTTCCGATATTTTTGTTAAAAAAAAACCACAATTGCCACAAATGCAGCCAATTATTGAAGAATATATTGAAGTGTTTGTAGCTAAGATACTGGCGCTAATGGGCTAGTGAAGAAAAATATTAGCCGCAAAGTATTAGTAGTAGCAAAAGTAGTAGCATTCAATCTAATTCGGCCCTCACTTTTCTCAAACCATGTGGAGTTATTAATGCAACTCCTGCCGCCAGAATCGGCTATCCCCTAGTTTTAGTCACTTGTGCGTTTTGTAGGTCTAGTTGATCAATCAAGGTTTATTTTCATTTATAATTTTTGGCTTACAATGATTATGAATACATGACAAATAAGATAATATATATGAAATAAAACGATTATTGTGCCGCATTCCATTTTGCAATGATGCTCTGGTTTTGCGCACCCCTTTCCTTTACAGCAGCTCTTTCTTTTACAACAGTGTGCTTGTGCCCCTCCTTAAAAGCCCAAACTCACTCTCAGCCTGGCTGTGGCATGTTTTAATGTGTGAGAACAGCATAGCAGCGTAATCAGAGAATTCTTATTGAAAATATGTGTCATGAAGTGCAAAGGTGGACATCTTGTTCCTATCACCACCACTGTGAAAAATTCAGACTTGATAAGTTTCTCTAGAACTGATCATTTCACACTTAACACCTCAGAATGACTAAAATTTTAACCTTTTATTTATGCAGGAATGAAAAATGCTGTTGTTAAATTTATAGTACATTATATTACTAATGTTTTTTTTGCAAACAATTTTATGCCAATTTATACCAGGACAGGTGTCCAGGACAAAAACAGACATATACAACCATTCAGATTCAGAGTTCTGCTTCATTAAACACACCTGATTCAGCTCATCATCTAATTAACAAAACCTTCAGTTCCTGTTAAGCACAAACTGTTTCATTTGTGTGTTTGTTGCAGTGGTACATGGTGACCATAGTGCACATCTACAATCGCTGGAAGAACAGTGAAATTAGCTGCTATGTTAATGGTGAACTGGCTTCCTATGGAGAAATGACCTGGTTTGTCAACACAAGTGACGTAAGTATAAGAAAAAAGCTGTTTACAGATATTACTTTCAGATATTTGCTATTGTTTATTTTCCATGGCCGGGTGACCAGGGTCGTGTGGAGTTTGCATGTTCTCCCCGTGTCCATGTGGGTTTCCTCCGGGTTCTCTGGTTTCCTCCCACAGTCCAGAGACATGCAGTCAGGTCATTTGGACATGCTAAATTGCCCCTAGGTGTGTGTGAGAATGTGTATGTCTGTCTGTCTGCCCTGCGATGGACTGGCGACCTGTCCAGGGTGTATCCTGCCTCCTGCAGGCTGCAATACATGTAAGCCAGAGGTGATGGTGGCAAGGAAAAACTCCCTCAGACTGGAGGAAGAAACCTTGGGAGGAACCAAGACTCACAAGGAGAGACCCATCCTCCTCTGGTCAAACAGTATTTACAGTTTAATTTAATTAATTAAGGTAAATGCCAAATAAAAGCTAATAGGATCTCTGTTTGAAGTCTTATCACTTGTCTCAAATCATGTGGAGTTATTAATGCCACTCTCGCCACCAGAATTGGCTACCCTCTAGTTTCAGTCTCTTGTGCATTTTGTTGGGTTAGGTGATTAATCAAGTTTCATTTTCAGTTACGAGTTTTGGCTTACAATGATTATGAAAACATGACAAATAAGATAATATATATAAAATAAAACGATTATTGTGCCGCATTCCGTTTTGCAATGATGCTCTGGTTTTGCGCACCCCTTTCCTTTACAGCAGCTCTGTCTTTTACAACAGTGTGCTTGTGCCCCTCCTTAAAAAAAAACAATAAGAAGTGCTAACAGTAATTCTGAGTGTAGAAAACCAAAAATTAGATACAATTGTATGTAAAAGTTCAGGTGTCCTGGTCATATTTAATGTTTTGTTGATAAAACGTAGTCTACAGACAACGCACTTCTGCACATTTTAATGCCCATTATCTGTTTTAGATACGTTTGAGTTTGTTACATGTTGAGGAAAAGGGATTCCATTGATTTTTCAAAAATTCTCCTTAATTCAATCTTTGAGTTGTAAACAAAGATCACATCAAATGAATCTGAATTTATTTTTTACAACTCAAAGATAATAGCAGGTCCTATAGGTGTCTCAGGCCACGGTCCAGATCAAAAGTCCAAAAGTTGCTCTAACCAAAAGTGGTGGTCTCTCTCCAGATGGTCCCATTGCTTGGTTCATTTGTGAAAACACTTTTTGGGATAATTCAAACTTTCCGACCAGTTACAAGAAGTTGAGGCAAGCTGTCATCACCTGTTTAACAATAGAAGAACAAATAGAACCAGGGGAGAAGTGAAAAATGAGCCACAATGTCTACAACACAATGGGAAGAGGAGGAGACAAAATATTTAATCATAATCTGGTCCAATGAAATAGTCCAAAGTCAACTGGAAAAACCACATAAAAATGCCACAACTTACACTTTTCTGAGAGGTCTGTGAGGGAGAGGAAAGGAAAAGGCTACTTGTTGAAGTGACAACATGCCAAAGTCAGATTAATGCTCCCCTACAAACCCATCAATATAGGGAGAAATAGCCCATGTAGAACAGACTAGAAAACGTGTATCTGCTTTTTCTATGTAATGTTGATGATGATAAAATAGTGTCAAATCTCAAAAAAGAAGCCTTCTTTGAGGACTATTTCGCCTCCCAATGCCCTGAATGTGACTCTCTATGCGGGATTTAAAATTTGGTTTTAGGCCACAACTTTTATCTTTTATAATGAGCACAACACAGTCTCTGACATTGGGCAGTGCATTTATAATTATTTATGTAGTAACTGTCTGTGAGGGAGCTTTTAGAGGTGGACATCTGTTTCCTATCACCACCACTGTGAAAAATTCTGACTTGGTAAGTAATCACAAATAGCCCTGAGTATTAGTCCACTAGTTCTCCGTTATCTTTCCCAACACAGCTGTTAATGCCTTTGATGCTGTGTTTGCATCTTTAAGTCATTTTTGAAAGATAAATGAAATGACAAATTATACATAAAAGAACCTTTTCTTTCTGTTTTCAACTTTGGTTTTCAGCCATGCGTGTCCTCAAATTCCTTTTCAGATTTGTTCAAGAGTTTTTATTTTGGTGCATCAGTAATCAGCATGTCTGATTTGAGGCTCTGTATGCTATCTTGCACTTGCTCTGTCTCGCTTCCGCTCTCGCTCTCTCTCGTGCTCGCTCTCTCTCGTGCTCGCTCTCTCTCGTGCTCGCTCTCTCTGTCTGTCTCTCTCTGTATCTGTCTCTGTCTCCATGGGGCAGGTTGCCTGGCAGCTGTCACCAGGAGGGACTGGCATTAGTGCTCGGTCTGTGTGCATGTATGCAAGATGTCAGTTGTTTAGAGCAGAAGCGTTGTAGATAGGCATTCATTTAGTCAGATTGAAGCAGAAATACTCCCTGCAGTGTTAAATTGATGAAATCACTTTTATTTTGATTGGCCGCCCTGTAAAAATAGACGTCCAGGCTGAAACACCCCATATAACTTCACCATTAATGGGTGGAGATACTCTGAATAAACTGAGGTATGTCACTGGTTTTTGTGACATCACAAAAATGATTAAAAACAGGTTAGCTTACATATAATGGATGCTACGCTTTAAATTTTGAAGCCATTTACATCATACTCTTTTTGATTTGAAGAAAATTCAGATTTGCTACCAGGCCTTTAAATGTGTCTTTCACAAGTTTGAATCCCAGTCAAGAGAAACTACGCTTGCTTTACGCCATTTTTTTCTTTCTTCTGCAGACATATGATAAGTGCTTCCTTGGCTCATCGGAGACGGCGGATGCTAACCGGGTTTTCTGTGGCCAGATGGGGGCGGTGTATCTGTTCAGTGAAGCACTCAGTGCAGCCCAGATCCTTGCTATCTATCAGCTCGGCCTTGGGTACAAGGTAATTCGTTCAAACTACAGGTCAGGTATAAACTCTGTTTGAAGGTACATCTACAGAAGAGCTTTTATAAAGGGTGAAAATTTGTTTTGAGGTCTGCTTCATAAGGTCTGTTCCTTAATCCCAGTTTCAGCAATTTGCCTCTGGGATCAATAAAGGATTTTGATTCACTTAAGTAACAGTTAGCAAGCAATTACTAATGCCATAGAAATAGCAAGGCTATTGTATAGTTCATTTTACTGTGAAGTCCATGTCTAGGAGCTAATATCAATTTAATAACAGTTTGTAATGTTATAGTTGAACATATTTATTTTTGTTTATTAATATACATGACCTGGAATTAACTTACGAAGAACTTGCTACATATTTCTTATAAAGATCAGTAACACTTCACATTAAACGTACATCAGTTAATGGTAAGAGAAAATTTTCCAAAAAAAGTTGAGACGTGGTGCAAAATGTAAATAAAAACAAAATGCAATGATGTGTAAATCAGTTAAACCTTATATTTCATTGGACAACCTATAAAATTTTGAAACAAATATGTTATTTATTTATTTATTTTTAAATCTATGCCCATTTTGAATTTGATGCCAACAACACATTCCAAAACATTTGGAACAGGGGCAACAAAAGGCTGGTAAAGTTGTGTAATGCTAAAAATAAACCTGGTGGTTAGTTGGCAACAGGTTGGTAACATTATTGGGTATAAAAGGAGCATCTCAGAGAGGATGAGACTTTCAGAAGATGAGGAGGGGTTCACCACTCTGTGAAAGACTGCACCGAGTAGCTCTGAAATCACTTTTTACACACAAGCAAAGTTTCAGATTAAGATTACTTTGTAACTTAGTTACAAGTTGAATAAAATCTTGCTTTAAATGCAGGATCACAAATGATTTTTCCTTTACTTCATTGATCAGTAGGTCTCTGCTTAAATGCTAATGCTTATGCTAAACATAAACTAACCAAAACTTTAAACAAAAATTTACTATAAAATGAAAGTGTTTGTGTAAATAGAACACAATATAGAATTATGTACACATATGCAGCCGTGACTGGCATGTTTCTTTTTTTCTGAATTCATACAAAGTTAGGTTAGTTCCATTATTTAGTTAGACGTATATGCTCCCAAATTTTTACACTGCTGCACTGACGTTGAACAGTGTGCTTGCAATGGGTTGGTATGACCAGCTGGTCAAAACAAGCTCAGAACAAAGTGACCGCTGTGCCCTGATTGGTGTTCTTGCTTTGCACTTCTTTTGTTTTGACATGTTATGTTTTTATACACACAAAAACCAAAAGAAACAACAGATTTCTCAAAGTGTAGTGGAGTAAAAAGTAAGATATTTGACTCTGAAATGTAGTGGAGTTGCCCAACATGGAAATACTTAAGTAAAGTACAGATACATGAAAAAACTACTTAAGTACAGTAACTAATTACATTTACTTAGTTACTGTCCACCACTGATAATAACATTTGAAATATTGAGAGCATCTGTGGAAAACCAGTATTTGCTGGCTATAATCTTTCGGCACTCAGACGGCTCTGTATTAAAAACAGACCTGATTCTATGGTGGAAATCACTGCATGGGCTCACAAACACTTCTGAAAACCACTCTCTGTGAAAATAGTTCATCGCTGCATCCACAAATGCAAGTTAAAACTCTAAAATGCAAAGAAGAAACCATATATAAAAAGGATCTATAAATGTTGCCACCTTCTCTGGGCCTGAGCTCATTTAAAATGGACTGAGGTGAAGTGTAAAAGTGTCCTGTGGTCCAACGAATCATTTGAAATTCTTTTTGGAAATTACAGACACTGTGTCCACAGTTCAAAATCCAGTATTCATGATGGTACAGGGGGACATGGCATGGGTGACATGTGCATCTGTGAAGGCACCATTAATGCTGAACGCAATGTTTTGGCAACATATGCTGCCATCGAGACAATTTCTTTTTTTCTTGCTCCTTATTTCTGCAAAACAACGTCATACCATATTTTGCATGTATTACAACAGCATTGTTCTGTATTAAAGGAGTCTGGGGGGCTAAACTGGCCTGCCTGCAGTCCAGACCTGTCACTACTGAAAACATTTGGCACATAATCAAATGAAATAAAATGAAATGAAATAAAAAATATGACAAAGGGGAGATCGATCTGTTGAGCAGCGGAAATCCTATATCGATAAAAGAAGAGGTGATGAAACACAGTGGTAAACATGCGTCTGTCCCAACTTTTTTGAGATGTGTTGCTGTCATCAAGTTCTAAATTAATTAATGTTTTTCATGAAATGGTAAAAATTCCTAATTTCAACATGTAAATATGTATTCTATCTTCTATTATGAATAAAATATGGCTGTATGAGATTTGCAAATGATTGCATTCTACTTTTGTTAACATTTATTTACATTTTACACAGCTTCTCAACGTTTTTGGAATTGGGGTTGTAGAAGTCTATAATGTCAAATAAGATCTTATCAAATTAAATGATATATCTCATGAAGATGTACACACATCAGGTTTATCACATATTTCTAATTCATTTATAAAGTACTGGTTATGTAATATTTTGTGAGAATGCTTAACAGAACAGGTAGGCGCAGGTAAAACAGAGCAAAGTGTTTATTATAAAAGGGGCTAGGCAAAATCATGGAAGTCAAACGAGCAATGGTCAAAACCAGACAGAGCAGATGTAAACAAAAGGGCTAGGCAAGGGCTTGGTCAAAAACAGGAAAGCAAGGTCAAATACCGGCAGGAGAAATCAAACAATTCAAGGGCAATCTGAAAGGGAAAAAGAAGAGACAAAAAACGGGTCATACACAAAGTAGCAGAACAGATCTGGAAGGCTTAGTAGACATGAGTGGAAACAGTGGAAATACTTCGCAAAGTGTTAGCAGACTGGCTGAGCTTAAGAAAGGTGTTTAATGGGATACAGCTGTCCATAATCAGAACTCTGGCGATCTGGAGCGGCGATGATTGGTGGAGCGGTGTGGTGTGATTCTCACGTGATCCTCAGAGGGATCATGGGAGTTGGAGTCCTTAGCGAACTCTGTGCTGGGTTCAAGTTCCTGTAGTGCACCGGAGGGAGTTGTGACATATTTATTAAACATTGTTTTGCACTTATAAAGCAATTTTTATGAGATCAAACAGCTTTACAGTAGGGATCACATAGAACATTAAACATATCCTTGTTACATAGACCAAGTCAGAATGTTTGTAAACATCAACATTGGCTGTTCTCGGGTGAATAACATATCTTGTCAGTGGTAAAAGCAGCTTCTTTTTAGAAGTGGCAAATAAAAATGGAACAGAACCAAAATATACTCAGTAATGGAAAATAGATTTGTGTTTGTGCCTGTAATGTCAAATGTTTTGGACAGAAAGGCAGAGAGAGAGAGAGAGAGAGGGATAATGAAAAGTCTGTTGGGAGATCTTTTTACTTTCTGCTTTATCCACTCCATGGTGCCCCAGTTCTCCTTATTTTATATTAAGTTTCATTTGAAGCTGCTAATAAATACTGAGGTGTTTTGGTACTTTACCATATTTTAGTGTGAATTTGCTGTTGTGGAAAAAGTTCACTAAAGTGTTTATCACCTCAGAGCAGCTAGTCCTGACTCTGAGCCTTTTTAGACTAAAGCAGCGAAAAGCTGCTAAAAGTAACTTGAAAACCAGTGAATGCATCATTAGCTTGACAGTAACATAGTAGCTAGTAGCATTATTATAGCAGATGAAATAAAGGCTATTTTATAAGGTTACTTTTTTCAGTAATTAGGATTAACCCCACTCAATCCAGTTAATCTAGTTATTGGTTAGGGAAGATCAGTTTAAAATAGAATTTAATACCACCAGAGTAGTAGCAACCTTTAGTAGCACACAGATTTGCCAATATCAATAACAACGACATCAGAAGCATGTCATTTAACATTATTTAATAACAAATATGAAGAGTAATTAATAACTTTCAAATTTTGATCACAAGATCCCTGAAAAAGTTCTGTTTTCTCCAATAACTTAGATAACTCTCAAATCAGTATCAAGACTGGTACAAAATCTGTTGTCAGTGCAGCGTGATACACCCGTAAATCTACCAGCGTTATCCACCTGGAAATTATAGGACAAATAAGCTGATTTGTCCTATAGTAGAGCAAGTATTACACTATACACTCTCTCTACCAGTTAAGATGATCTTAACTCTAAGATTCCTTTGGGGAACTGGGCCATGATTTAGGAAACACCTAAACATGTAGAGCACGAATACTCCAGACTGAGTTTAAGCAACTTTGAAAACGTTGTTAACATAAGATTTTAGTTAATGGCTACATTGTGGTTTAATACTAATGATTATCTTATAGGTGTTTTAATGATTGATTTAGTTATAAGGACTTAATTAAGACCTTATTTGACATTATTATAAACTGTAAGATTGTTAATTAGATCTTCCTGTCTGACTTGTTGAGTCATCTTAATCAACACATTAAAATTATTTAATTAATTACACATTAATTAACTACTTAATAATAAACTAATGTTATCATACTTAACATAATGTATGTATCATACTTAACATCATACTACGATAAAATATTATCGTAACTATCAGTTAATGTTTGAGTACTTAATCATTTAGTGATGATTCTAAACTACTTCATGGAATTTTAAATAATGTTAGTAATGTTAGAGCGACAAATGCTCTGTTTAGAGTCATCTCCTAAGGACATGTCCATCTTTGTACATACACCACATGCCCTAATGCTGCAGGTATGCTCTCCCATCATTAGTTGTTTAGTTGAACTGAAATTCCTTGTCATACTAAGTCAATATTTTTTTTCATAAAGTGTCCTCCTCTGTTCAGTGATTTCCTTGTTTTTATATGTATTATATATTATTTCATATCTATAAATACCATTGTTGCTGTCCAAAATATGTATATATTTTTAGTAGTAGTAGTTGTGGTAGTTGTAATAGTAGTAGTATTGGTGGTGGTGGTGGTGGTGGTAGTAGTAGTAAGAAACAGCTTGTCTATGTTGTCTTAACTGTATTTCCTCCTCTGTCTGTTCAGGGAACGTTTAAGTATAAGGCTGAGAGTGACCTGCTGTTTGCGGAGCATCATAAAACCCTGTTGTATGATGGCAAACTGTCTGGCTGCATCGCTTTCACCTACAACCCCAGAGCTACAGATGCTCAGCTTTGTTTAGAGTCGTCTCCTAAGGACAACATGTCCATCTTTGTCCATTCACCACATGCTCTAATGCTGCAGGTGTGCTCTCCTTTTAGTTCTCCTCTCTCTCTCTCTCTCTCTCTCTCTCTCTCTCTCTCTCTCTCTCTCTCTCTCTCTCTCTCACTCACTCATGCCTCATTCCCTTGCCTCCTGTTCCTTCACATTCTTGCCTGGTCTCCATGGCGGAGCTGCATCAGAAGGTCTTATGGCACAGCTGTGTGTTACAGCAGGTTAATAAGTGTGATTCTGTGTGGGGAGCTCAGAGCTGTAATTAAGACAATGACACAACAGCTGTTCACTATTCTTCATGTCACTACTGCACACACACACACACACACACACACACACACACACACACACACACACACACACACACACACGAAGGCTGTGCTCCAACAAGCAGTTTGTCAAAGGAGCTGAAAACTGTTGTATTATTGTATTATATACTGTTCATTTCAAAATGACAGTCGTTTGAAAGTTACTGAACATTCTGCAGCTCGTCCTGTCACTGCAACTGCATACAGCTGCATAATTAGCTTAAAGTAAAACTTATTTAGCAAACAGTTTTCAAATAAAAAAAAAAAAACTGTTTTCCTGGAAACCAGTTCAAACAGCATTCGTCTAGTGAACCAGCAGTTTAAAATGTTAAGAACTTTAACATTATCTACATACTTATTTTAGATCACTTTTTATCTATTAATTATTACTTACTGTAGTTAAAATTATGTGATTAAACAAAGTGCCTCATGTTTTTTGTTTCTATTTTTTCTAAATATCTAAAACATGTAAACTCTGTTAAGAAGAACATTGGCAATTTTTTATTTGTATTTTTGTTTACTAAGAGAATTCTGTGTTGTTTATTTCTCTCTGTAGGATGTGAAGGCTGTAGTGACTCACTCTGTTCAAAGTGCAATTCACTCAATTGGAGGCGTGCAGGTGCTGTTCCCTCTCTTCACACAGCTGGACTTCACTCAGCACACCAGTGAAGAACTCGACACATCTGTATGGTGAGGACACACACACACACACACACACACACACACACACACACACACACACACACACACACACACACAGAGACTTTCATTGCTGGTATTGAGAAATGGTTCAGTCTAAAAGTCAGTTCACTCTGTTTTCCCCTCCTTAACTGAAATGCAGTTGGTCAGCCAGGACTGAAGTTACAAATAAAAAAGCCAGTGTTGTTGAGAAGTGGGTGATAAGGAAAAAATATGAAATCACGGTACTTGTCAAGTCACAACATTGAACCAATACAGTGCATTGGTACTGGGATGTTTTAAAACTGCTGTCAAGAACTATGAGTACAATGATTTTTATTCAGTATTTCTCAAAGTAGATTGCACTATTAATCAAGCTGAACAGGATTATCATACCCCCTAGCTTTGCTGACTGACAGAATAAGACCTACAAATATGGACTGCAGGCTGCTCCTTACACTGACAGAGTGAGCTTCCTCAATATCTGCAGCACCTTTATCCAGTAACCTGTTTCAGTACAGCAGGTGGTAACCTGATGGTGCATTATTGCTGTATTGCCTGCAATACCTGCTTAAATGAGAGAAAATGAACATGGTCAGTCATTGTAAACAACATATGTGTGAGGTGGTACTTTTTGGTATAAATCTAGACTGTAAGTTTGTATGCCCTCAAACAGTTATTAAGAGCGGTGCTCAAATATTGTCTCCATAAACTTTGTTTGATCATTTACAATAGGTGATGCATATTTTACACTGATCTATAATGCAGTTCCTAAAAGCACTAGCTTGTTGTGATAAACTTGTTTAACAGTCTACATGTTTTTTCATTATAGCTATAAAGCTCTGGCTTAAATCAGCCTGGATAAATTTGCGTTCAGGAGAACTGATAATTCTGTTTTCTTCAAAGCTTTTTTTCAAGGCTGCTGGCGAACATGAGTTGGACAGTGTTTCGATTAGGCTACATGTCATGTGACTGCAGTTTCTGCTCAATGTTAGCGCAAATAACATTTATATCACTCATTTTTCTGTCAAACTGACTTATTCCAGAACACCGTGACCAGTGCAAAAAATTCTCTGGTTGAAGAACATGGAATGGACAGGTGTCAGCAAACTTTTGAATGTGCAATGATGCTTTTTTCCTCTCCATTGTGTTCAGCTACACACTGCTGTCGTTTATAATGGAGCTGCTAAAGAACTCTGTGGCGATGCAGGAGCAGGTGCTGGCCTTTAAGGGCTTCCTGGTCATTGGATACTCTCTTGAGAAGGTGGGTGAAAAAACAAAGACTCTACATACTTTATTGCCTATCTTGTGAAGGTGTAAAGGTTTCGGTACAGTCATACAATCACAAACACTGTAAAGCAGGGCTGCACAGCTCCTGTTCTCTTGGGCCGGTGTCCAGCGCAGTTTGGTGATTTACCTGCTCAGACACATCTGATTACACTTGCTACCAGGCTGTGCAGGACACCAGCCCTCCAAGATAGAAGTCGTGCACCCTGCTTTACACGATGAAACTTTCATGCATCTAGGAACATGTTATGAGTTGCCTGTCAGTTACGTGAAGCAATTTTAAAAACAAGCCGAATTGCACATTGTAGATAGCCAGATTAGCATCTTGTATTTGATACATTATGCCATTATGACTGTATATCCATCCTTGAGGTGTTTTGATGTTTGCAGAACATTTATCATTTTAATGTTTTTCAAACTGCCATTGCCATTCTTTTTTTATATCTGTACATCTGTCATTTATCTGTTGATCTTGGTTTTTAAAAATATGAGTTTTTAATCTGTATTTTGATGTATGTGTGTATGTATATTAAGCCATTGAAAATTAATATTTAAGTAACTGTTACAGTTACAGCCTACCTGAAGTCTCTCTCATCCCATCCCAGAGGAGGGGGAGGATACAGGCAATCAGGTTTTAGAACCAGAACTATATGTTTCATAAATTGCATCACTACTCATACGTTTGGAGTTAAAATGATCTTGGGGTGCTAAAGCAAAGTGTTAATGAGCATCACTGACGAAATCCTGGCAGTCTTGTCTATTAATTCTAACAGACAACATTTTCAAAGTCATGACAGCAATTAAAGCTGAGTTCCTTTTCCTGTTGGAACAAGTAAAGCTGCTTCAGTCTTCACAGCCGCTGCACACTTTTATCTCCAAATTACGGGTTCTGAGTTCCATACTGAACTGTGGATCGTATTTAAGCCCACAATTATTTCATCAGACATTTTCTGTGTGATATTCACAGTTCATATAATGAGCTCTTCTTTCTCTTTTTCTCTATCTTTCATGTTCTTTTCACTGTTTGTCCTCCTTGTCTGTCTGTCTGTCTGTCTGTCTGTCTGTCTGTCTGTCTGTCTGTGTTTCTTTCTTTCTTTCTTTCTTTGTTTCTTTGTTTCTTTGTTTCTTTCTTTCTTTCTTTGTTTCTTTGTTTCTTTGTTTCTTTCTTTGTTTCTTTGTTTCTTTCTTTCTTTCTTTCTTTCTTTCTTTCTTTCTTTCTTTCTTTCTTCCTTTTTCTCTCAAAGTGCTATTTTTAAATTTTCATTTAGACACACTCTCCCTCACAGGTGCTAGATCAGTATTCAGAGCAGGTGTTGTTAACTCGAGGAGATCAGGCAAGGTCAAAAAAAGAAGTAAACAGATAAATCATACCTTTATTTATAGTTAAAGCAAAAGGCCCCCTTCCAGGTTTCACCACAGGCACATAAGGTTACCTTTAACACAGGTAAGGTAATGCAAATTCTCAAATAATTTTGCATGATTAAATGGTTAAGATGGAAACAGAGTTATTCAGAGTAGTTTGGTGTAAAATACTGTGTCCTAGAGAAACCTATCAAGTTCACAGTGGAACCAAACTTCCACCTCTAAAGCTTCCATGCAGGAAATTCTTATGCGAAATGTAATATGAAAATGCTGCCCGGGTATGAAATATTCACTTTGATTGAAAATTTGTTTTTAAAAATCCATTCATGGTTCATGCAGGGTGTTGAGACAAAATCTTTTTTCAGATTTACCACAGTTTTGCCATCATTAAAACATTAAATCATAGAAACCTGATTTGGACCTGACTTCTCTTTCTAATTACAGACCCATTTCACACCTTCCATTTTTAGCTAAAGTAATGGAAAGAGTGGTTGCTTCCCAACTCCAGACATTTCTCAGTGATAATGCCATCTATGAGCCATTTCAATCTGATTTCCTTACTCACCACAGCACTGAGACAGCTCTTGTGATCTAATGATCTTCTCCAGTCTGCTGATGGTGGTTCTCTCAATATTCTCCTTCTCCTCGAATTAAGTGCAGCATTTGATACTGTTAATCATGATGTTCTCATTTCTAGTCTTTTCTTTATTGATATCACTGACAGAGCCTTACAGTGGTTCAGGTCGTATTTTACAGACAGACAGCAGTTTATCAAACTAGAACCACAGAAGTCCTCCACCTCTCCTGTTACATGTGGTGTTCCGCAGGGCTCAGTTCTTGGACCCCTACTTTTCTTATTTTACATTTCATCCCCTGGCCAGATCAATCGTAGCCATGGCCTAAACTTTGTGGTATGCTGATGATATTCAATTATATCTCAGTACACACACCCTCAGATTCCCCTCCAAGTACACTAATTGATTGTATTTCTGATTTAAAGCTCTGGGTGCACAATGACTTCCTCATGCTAAACACTGATAAAACTGAAGCCTTACTGGTTGGCCCTAAACATTTACTATCAAAGTCATCCAGTGTTTCAGTTAGTATTGATGGCCTGCTCATTAAGACTGCACCTGTTGTTAGAAATCTTGGTGTTTTACTTGACCCATCACTTAATTTTGATCTGCATATCAAGTTCCTTGCTAAGACTGCATTCTTTCATTTACGTAACATTGCTCGTCTTCAATCGTTCCTGACCGATAAAGATGCAAAACTTTGGTTCATGCTTTCATTATGTCCCATATTGGCACTGTTGCTCCCTCTTTGTTGTTCTCCCTCTAAAGTCTATACAAAAGCTACAGTACATTCAGAACTCTGCGGCTAGAGTTCTCACTGATACTAAGCATTCAGCTCACATCGCCCCCATTCTTTCTCAGCTACGCTGGCTACCAGTCCCGTCTCATATAAAATTAAAAATTTTACTACTCACTGTCAAAGCCCTGCATAACCTTGCTCCATCCTACCTCAGAGAACTGCTGACCTCTTACGCTCCCTCTCACTCTCTTAGGTCTTCTTGTAATAACTTACTTGCTGTCCCATGCACCAGACTCTCCACTTTGGGAGGGAGGCCCTTCAGTACCATGGCCCCCAAACTCTGGAAGTCTCTTCCTCAATCCCTCTGGGACTGCTCTTCTTTTTCCTCTTTCAAACCCGACTTAAAGACTTTTCTCTTTTAATGTGCGCTTTTCTTCCTCCTCCGCTGCTTTTTTTTTTTTTTTTTTTTTTGGTCCATGCTATGTGAAGCAACCTTGAGTTTGTGAAAGGTGCTATATAAATGTAACATTATTATTATTATTATTATTATTATTATTATTATTATTATTATTATTATTATTATTGTTGTTCTTGTCATTAGCATTACATAGAAAAGTATGTAGTATGTATTATGAGTGCAGCTGTTAATGGGTTTATTTTGTCTTTTTCTCTTTATCTTTTCTTTCTTTGTTTGTCTTTAGTCTTCCAAAGATCATGTGACAAGACCAGTACTGGACATCTTCTTGGCCTTTGCTCGTTATCTTAGCAACCTGCCAAATGGTGTCTTGCTGCTGAAACAGCTGTGTGATCATGTTCTGTTCAATCCTGCCATATGGATCCATGCACCAGCAAAGGTTAGCTGCATGGACACACCACTCATGTTAAATTATCTATTCAGGCTCCTCCTACAAATGTGTTCTTTCTTACAGAATGTTACTGTTGTTGTGTAAGCGTTGCATAAATGTTGTTGCTGTTACCAACATGTCAGGTCTGTACTAGCCACAACTACACTAGTGCGTACTGTAGGCAGCAGTCGACTAGTCAAGGACAGTGCCTGAGTTTAGGTATGACGTACAGTGGCAGGTGAGAGCAGCAGTGACCAGCCAGGATGGAAAGAAAAAATTAACAACTCCAGAAAACAGCCAGTGTAAGAAATACTATACATTATTCTGACACAGCACCCCCCTTGCTCCATTCTGACCTTCACAATGGTCCAGGTGAGAAATGAGCTCAGGAAGATCAAGGTGAGGAAAGCTACAGGGCCGGATGGCATCTGTGCCAGGCTCCTTAAGTCCTGCGCAGTTCAGCTGTGTGGGATAGTTGAGCACATTTTCAACACAAGCCTGAACCTGGGGAGAGTACCACAACTGTGGAAAACATCTTGTGTGGTGCCATTGCCGAAAACGCAGCACCCAAAGGACCTCAGCATGACCTGATGAAGACACTGGAGAGGCTGGTCCTTAGACAACTCCGCCCTATGGTGAGCTCAGTGCTTTCAACACCATACAGCCTGGGATCATGAGGAACAAGCTGGAACAGGCAGGGGTGGACCATCACCTAACGCACTGGATCCTGGACTACTTCACCAACCATCCACAGTATGTGAGGACAAGGGACTGTGTGTCCGACATGGTGGTCTGTAACACAGGGCCCCCACGGTGTTAGCACTGTTCCTCTTCACCCTGTACACTGCAGACTTCATGTACAGCTCAACAAACTGCCGCCTACAGAAGTTCTCTGATGACTCAGCGATTGTTGGCCGCATCACAAATGAGGACGACGGAGAGTACAGAGAACTGATTCAGGACTTTGTGGACTGGTGTCTGCGGAATCAACTAGAGATCAATGCGGGGAAGACCAAAGAACTGGTGGTGGATTTCTGCAGGCGCACACATCCCCCTTCAGCAGTGAACATCCAGGGAATGGACATTGAAAGAGTGGACACTTATAAGTACCTGGGTGTGCACCTTAACTATAAACTGGACTGGTCAGACAACATTGCTGCACTTTACAGGAAAGAACAGAGCAGACTCTACCTGCTCAGGAGACTGAGGTCGTTTGGAGTGCAGGGGCCACTCCTGAGGACCTTTTTTGACACAGTGGTGGCATCAGCCATCTTCTATGGAGTGATCTGCTGGGGCAGCAGCATCTCCACTGCATACAGGAAGACACTGGGCAAACTGATAAGGAGGGTCGGCTCGTTCCTGGGAACTCCTCTAGACCCAGTGCAGGCAGTGGGAGAAAAGAGGATGCTAAACAAGCGAGCATCCATGCTGCAGAACGACTCCCACCCCATGCATCATGCAGACTCTAGACACTAGGCAGTTCCTTCAGTGACCGGCTCCTTCACCCCAAGTGTGTGAAGGAGCGTTATC
Organism: Pygocentrus nattereri; assembly: GCF_015220715.1. Lineage (NCBI taxonomy): Eukaryota > Metazoa > Chordata > Actinopteri > Characiformes > Serrasalmidae > Pygocentrus > Pygocentrus nattereri. Next base: position 14,550,207 of record NC_051232.1, read on the forward strand.
GCAGGTCCTTCCTTCCTGCTGCTGTGAGACTGTTCAACTAACATTGCTCCCAGTAGACCATACATACATACAATATACACTTATATTCAGAATGTAAATATTTTTCATTGTGCAATATGTTCATAAGTGCAATACAGATCTTATGCAACTCTTATTTTTATTCTTATTCTTATTTTGTTTTAAATAGTCTAGAGATTTAACTTTAACTTTTATTATTTATAATGTTCATACTGTTTATACTGTTTCCCGTTTCTATTACCGAGTACCTTACTTCTGTTACTCTGCTGCTGTAATACTGTGAATTTCCCTGCTGTGGGACTAATAAAGGATTATCTTATCTTATCTTATCTTATCTTATCTTATGCGTGTCTGTTAGCTAACAGAATTAGCAGTTAGTGTTTTCCTCTAAATGCGCTGAACTGTACAGTGATGGTGCATTATCAGTGGTTTTGAAGTGTGTTTCGAAGGAAGCTAGCTGACACTCTCCCAGCTTGGTAGCGTCTTGTGATAGAGGGAGACTTGGTTAACAGATGAAACTGACAGTGACTAAATTAAGGGGTCAATAAAAAACAAAAACTTTTCACTGATGCCTGGAACACTCTCATTCCTTCTTACTACAGCAGTATTGATCACTGGTCAATTAATACACGTTATTTGTTGTCCAACCTCTTAAACAGGGATCAGTACAGTTGCTCATTATATTGAAAGACTTTTACCAGCATTCTACCAAGCTTGCCCAACCGTTTCTAATAGGGAATGCATTTTTGGACAGAGCCTTGAAGGTGGTGCAGGTGGATACTGTAATGTGACTTGTAAGGCTTGTATATTGTTGCTGTTGGAAACAATACCTTGTATCTCCAAAAAGTTTACCTTCTAAGAGATCAGAAAAGAATATTCTTAACTTTTAATCGAAGTTAATGGAACAAGATGTCATTCTGAGTCATTGTGGAAAGTTTCTGTTGATTCATTTGTCATTAAATCCTGACACAATGTTAAGGCCAATTGGCATTTTGTTACATCATTGACGATATATACTAAGTATGAAAGTAAGGTTTTTTTTTTCTTTTCAAAACCTCAAAAATATTTTACAGTTAAGTCACCAAGCTAGTGTGTTCTATCACCAGCTGGTTTAACCTGAGCAGTTTGCACCAGTGCAGTGTATTTTTCAAACACAAATATAATGTAATCTAATCTGTTCATGTGTGTATATTGAATATTTTAAACCAATCAGATTTTGGAAATGGAGCTGTTAATTTTATAGTAAAATTTGATATATAGCTATATTGAGTTAACAACTTCAAGTGTGACTCATGCAATTTTAGAATGGGAGCTATTCATTTCATAATTATTTATATTCATATTCATAATGTTTGTTGTTACCTGCTCCAGGTGCAGCTGACTTTGTACACCTATCTGGCCACTGAGTTCATCAGTACAGTGACCATCTATAATGCAGTGCGTAGAGTGGGCACAGTGCTGCAGGTCATGCACACTCTCAAATTCTACTACTGGGTGGTGAACCCTCAGGATCGCAGTGGAGTCACTCCCAAAGGCCTGGGTAAGAGCAGCACATGTACCAGACTTGGAGCCAGCACACACAAAAAGGCTTAAAGTGAAATTCCACTGAAAATTTCTGCATATTTCTGTTTTTGAGATATAAAAACGCCATTCAGAGGGTTTTGATGTGTAGCGTCTCCTTATGATGTGATGTGATGTGTATTTCTGATGTGTCAGTAGTTTCAGCATCACAGGCTAGTTTATCTCATGTTAGGTGAATAACTTCGGTTAAAATGGCTTTTTGTGAAGCACAGTAGATTTTAAAGAGGGAATATTGTCAGTCGATACTTACATGTTTCAATATTGAGGAATGGGCAAAATCCATCAGCAAGACAGCAGGACCACTGTTATGAAGGCCAAAAAATATTTGTGTTTGTAATAATATTTACAAAAATAAACTCTAAGAAGGATCAGGAGGAAAAGTAAATAATAAGTAAGAATGTGCTTTATGTACAACAGAGTGAGGGGTTTCAGTTCTGAAACTTATCAGAAGAAAAATATTGGATCATTATTGGTATTTAGGATTTCAGTATCAGTATTAGAAAAGGAAAAGTGTTATCGACCATGCCATCTCTAGCAATGGGTAAAGACCTCATTAAAGAAAAACAAGGTCAAACAGAGACTGAAAGGCAGCATAAAATTTGCATTCTTTGTTCTTTTTTGTACACACAAAACCTGCACCTGCAGACTCCCAGAATAGACAGAGAAAATTGTGTCCCAGCATACTTTTGTCTTCTGTACTTTACTTAAAGTGCTCTTTAGATGTGTTTTATTGAATGAGGAAAGGATTATTTCCTTACAATTAAAAGTTGTTATTATTAAAACAGAATGTGAAAGATGGTTTTCCTCTACCTGCAGAGTGTTTTTTGGATTAAATGAGGAGATGATGATGATGATGATGATGATTAGCAGCTTTCCGCTGTCTGCTAGTAAACCTTTGAAAACTCCTTTTCTCCTCTTTTTTCCTCTGTAAACTGTCAGTTCAGCAAATAGTTTTCTAATGGGTGAAAAAGCATGATAGTTTGGTTTGTGTTAAAAAGTGATCTGTGTCTGTTTTTTGTGTTTAGATGGTCAGAGGCCCAGTCAGAAGGAAATCCACTCTGTCAGAGCTTTTCTGCTGCTGTTTGTCAAACAGCTCATTATGAAGGTGTGCTTTTAAAACATTTATTTCCATATAAGTGCATTTTATGATTACATTTGCTGTTCTGTTAGTCTTTGTTCTTGGAATATTTTTAAGCAGGTAAATTACACCAAGCAAAAATGTATTAATGTTCATAAAGATGATCAATAACAATCCCAATCAATCACAATAATTGATTTGCAATATATTGCACACTTGCATGAATGTCATATGTAGATGAGTCACAATAATGAGTAAAGGTAAAATAAGTAAAGGTTTTTGTTTTGTAGGACTTTGGGGTAAAGGAGGATGAGCTACAAAGTATTCTCAACTACCTGCTCACGATGCATGAGGTAACAGCACACAGTTACATCAGATAACAATGCCTTGTATACCTGCTCAACAGTGCTGTTGTTAGCACTCTGTTTAAATAATTACAAAGCGCATTGCACAGTAATATGCAAAACATTTGCAAAATTAAATACCATAGCCTAAATGAAATAAAAGGACAAATTTGCAAAAGTAGTATTTGATGTAAACTGGGCGTCATCTTGGGTCACACGAGCATAAGCAGTGTCCTCACAAATCACAAAACTGATGCCCACATAACTTCAACAGTCTCTTTGAGTTAACAGAGAGAAAACTACTAAGTGGAGGCTAACCTAGCAAGCTTGGATAAACTTTGGATTCCCTTCTCACTATTTACTAAAATGTGTTGCCGGTCTAGCCAGATGAGAGCTGATTTTTTAAAAAAGCACATCAACATATACGTCAATTCTGTTTTACTTTGTTTTCTTTTTCTCCGTTACGATATGAGGGGTCCTGGATGCACAGCTTGGAAGGTTTTGAGTACTTGATTTGAGGCTAACTTTGAGCATCACGTATCCTCCAGCTTTTGTTTCGTTGTTTATTTTCTCTCCTGCTCCACAATTCTGCTTATATAATTGTAAACGGATAATGAAAACATATACTGTTGACACTTGTGTGAAGTGTGGTTGTCTCTGACCAGCTCTGAATGTGGTTTTAGTGATTCAGTTGTGTATTTGTGTCTGGCTTTTCAAGCAGCAAGTGAAATTTTAACATGATCTGATCCCCACAAACACATCTTGATGCAAGGTCTAAACAGGCCCACTGACTGCAGAAATGAATATGAGAAGTGTCTATCACATGCCATACTGGTGGGTTGAGAAATGTGCTTATGTAGGAAAAAACGAAAGGACAAATCATTAAAGTCATTGTCAGACCTTATTTTACTGGCTTCATAGGAGAAAGCTACCACAAATATTCACTCAGAGACTCAAAACCCAGCCATAGTGGTAGGGAGCAGCAGCCTTGGCTGAAATTCACAGATGTTCTCTCCACAATATTAAAAAATATATATATTTTGACTGTAAAAAGTAAGATAACAAGTTGCCTTAAAACTTTGAGTTAATTGAATGTCTTGATAGCAGTGGTGGACAGTAACTAACTAAATGTAATTCATTACTGTACTCTTAAGTAGTTAATGTAAGTAGTTTTTTCATGTATCTGTACTTTACAGAAGTATTTCTGTTTTTGGTGACTTTGTACTTTCACTCCGCTACATTTCAAAGTTAAATATCTTACTTTTTACTCCACTCCACTACATTATTTAATATTATAGTACATTATTTTTAGCTAGTTTGTTTATGAACACAGACCTACAGATGCAGTATAATAAAACTCATTTGTGAACCTGTTTAAAGCAAGTTTTTATTACATTTAAAATATTTTTTTATTTAAATTAAGTTGCAAATAAATCTTAAACTGAAACTACTTTTTGCAGAAACTTATTTCACAGCCACTCAGTTCTACCTAATATAGACATTTTTCATTTTTCACACTAATCCATGACCAAGAACCCTGCCTGATTTGCTTGATTTTTCCACTAGATGGCGCACAAAGACAGCAACTGTAAACCTGCACTTCTTTTCCTGCTTCTGCTCAAACTGAATTTCTAGTCTGTTTTCTTTCTGTTATGGATACATGTGCACACAATCATTATGTGCTATTTGCTGTTATACCGTGATTGCTATGTCCCGTGCTCCCTATAACACATGAATAGCTTTTAAATTAATGTTTGTTTTTGTAAAGTCACGCAAACTCACGTTCTTTTTCATTATAGGTAGAACCGTTTTAATCTGGAGTCTTGAGGGAATATACGTTACAGAGCCTGATTTTAAAGATCCTGATTAAAGAGCAGTGCTTTGCTGGTTGTAGTGCTGGTAGCCTATTAACACAGTGTTAACATCTCTAACAGTCTGGATCTGTGTTTGTTGTTTTGTTTGCTCCAGGATGACAATCTGATGGATGTTCTCCAGCTGCTGGTGGCTCTGATGTCAGAGCATCCAAGCTCTATGGTCCAAGCCTTTGATCAGCGCAACGGCATCCGGTGAGGCGGTAGTTGCCCGTGGCGACATTGTGTAGTGCAGAAACCCAATGTTGGCATGAGCAATTTGCTGTTGCTCTGAGCTCACCTCATATAAGGCTGGCCAATACGGCATAAATATGATGTCATGATACTTGAAGGCATATTGCAATATTTAGTTTTTCTGAACAGGATGGAACACAAAAAATTCACTAGCAGAACTGCTACATTAAAAATACATCAGTTATAGTAGCTTTTACTTTAATAAGAAACAGGATAACAGGAAATTTAAACATTTAAAATAAATCAATCAAATAAAATAATGCCAGGATGGGCTGCCGCCCAATCAGCCACATTTACTGTTCAGTTTATTCAGTATGTACTGTATGCTGGTTGTTATTGTTTATAGGCTCTGTGTCTAAATCTGGTCTAAATCTGATGAGGCCCATTATGTAATTTATCATGATGTTGATATCATAATTCCACACAGCAATAGGCTAACATATGAAACATATGCTGTTGACTAAAAAAGTAAAAAAAAAATAAAAAACAGCTAGTGAAAACATATCAGTCTTTAGGCTATTACCTCCATCAGCACCTTTTATTTTATATGTTAGGTTATCGGAAGGAGCTGGAGGACCACTTCTCATTTTCTGATGCCACACAGGTTTAGGGAATTTTGCTAATTTTTTCCTCAAATCAGTCCACCTTATTTTTCACATGACTACTTTGTTATGAAAATATGAAATATTTGGTTGGGGAACAGAAGCGTTGTCCCTTACTGCTTTTAGCCAATTCAAAGAAGGTGTTCTTACTTGTTAAGGTACTGTTTTACGTCCCATTAAATGTCTCTGAAGCGGTTCTGGGACAATGTACAGTTTGGAGCTGTCACAACAGCCAAGTAAAGCTAAAAGTATGAAAGAACAATGTTACAAGCATAAACTTCACAAGACAGCGCAAAACTACAAAGGACATATTAACTTAGCTTTATAATTACTGCTTGAAAAAGCCAAGTACGTATTGTTGAGATCATTGGTTGCTGCTAACAGATTTGCTTTAACTAGTTTACACTTTATGTTCTTTATATAAATCATATATTCTGTCCTTAGGAGTATAGACTCAGCAGGTCATCAGAAACATACCTGGCTAACACTGTAGTAAAAAGATAGACTTTTGAGAGTTTATGAATCACAAAAAAAAAAAAAAAACTTAAAAACAGAAACATACAAAATAAGAAATGTTACTTACATACATACTTACATAGTGTGAGGAGGAAAATGTCTTTATTTAAACTAGAGCTGATAGTTAATGTACCGTATGAGGAATATTTCTTGCATGCCTATTAGGAGCTTAAATTCCCCCCAAAAAAGAAATGCCATTCATACAAAACATAAGTATTCACTTAAGTTGTCAAGGATAAAAAAGTCCAATAAAGCCCATTGGCTCATTTCTATTGTGGTCTTTTTAAGGATGTCAAGATGATATAATATTCAAGCTTAAAACAATGAGTGATAATTGCTTCAAAATAAGAGAGCTTCTAAATTTTGCATGTTATTTAACAGCCATTCTTCAAAGCATATTTAAAGCTACTGTCCACTTGTAATTATTTAATAGAAGCAGGACGTTTATTTCACAAAACTGCAGTGGTAAATTAAAGTGTATTTTTAGCAATCAAACTATTAAATCCAAAAGGTTTAGGAACTGCACCAGGTAGCTGCAAAGTTGTGAAGATCTCTTAGATTAAAGTAATTAAAGAGGTTGTTTGGGACTGATTTCTTAAGAATTTTATGAGTAAGTCTCAGCTTAATTTAATTTGTTTTTTTTCTGTACTGGAAGAAGCTTTTGAAAATTCTGTGCTTTCAGATGCATATGGGGAGGTATTTTCAGCACAATCCTAAAGTTTTAGGTCCTCTGAAGTCTATTCTTTAAAAAATGGAAAGAACTGCTATACCAGACATTGGCTAAAAAATCAAAATGGCCTTCAATTGGTGCCCAGGACAACATCTTTAAAGTTGGAAAATTAGTCTTTTGGCCAGTTTAATTCATGATTTGTGAACCATTGATTTAAAAACACTATCAGCCAAATCAGCCAAGTTAAAATCTTTTGAATTGCCTAGGCTCTTTACATTTTGTAAGAATGAAAGGAGCTCGGAGAGATTTAGCAGCTGGAGATTCTAAGTATAACTTTGATGTCTGTAACTCAGTTTTAGCCCCATTTGAGCTGATTTTGCAGATGCTAACTCCATCCTCAATGAAGCAGGGAACAGACTAATTCTTGCAACATTTATGAAAAAGTTCTAGTTGCTGAGACATCTTGTTGCTGTCATTTTGGTTGCCTTCTCAGCATCTGAAAAATCATTTTTGGTGTGTGAGATCATCACTTATACACATGTTCAGTTTCATTTATTGTTGCCCGAATTAATCATACAAATAAATTACGCTGTCTCTAACTGTAATATCCATAGCAGAAGATTTACTTTTGCGCCGGAGCTTTAGCATCCGCTAACGCTGGAACAGTCTCAGTAAAGTTTAGCATGCTAGTCTCAGACCCTAGTGGGTTCATTTGATACCCATTCACCTCCACAGGGCCTTCATACGCGCTGCTGAAATGTATGTTTTCAGGTTCCTGAGGTTTTTATAGACCCGTTGGTTACTATGACAGTGTACGGGGTTAAATGTGCAGCTTAGCAGGGGGTGTCTGGATGGAATGGCGCATTAAAACTGAAGGCATCCTGTTCATTTCAGAGCTGACAGCACCACTCAAAACATACTTCTATCACTTCTGTTCACTAAAGAGAAGGGGGAGTTTGAGTTTAATCTGGTGTGGGTCATGAATAACTATAGTTCAGTAACTATAGGGAAAAACTATAGGGAAAAAGCATTCTTTTAGCTTTTCAAGTGAAATGTAGTTTTCTTTAGATTTTTTTGGTGTGAATTGTGAACAAATGAAGAGTCTGTTATGATGTGTGTTGTGCTGTGTATGAGCAAACATAATGGAAAACATATTTTCATTACTGTAAGAATTGTAATATTAATCATAATACAGTATTGATATGCCTTGTATGTATAAAGCTCCCAACAGTGTAAAACAATGAAAAAAAATAGTGGTTTCATTGTTATCTAATATTTAACAATAAGTTTGTGTTACTTTAAGTTCGTTTTGACAGTAAGTTTAGATTTAGTATTTAAATTTATTTATTTTAGAATTACTTTCTATATATGTAAAAAAAAAAAAGCTCAAAGTACTTTACAATGAAATAAGTTTAAATAAATGAAAAAAACATAAACACAAGGCAAAATAGTAACTTAATAAAGTACAATAAGATGAAGTAAAATAACCTAGAACTTAAAATGAAAAGGCAAGTGTTTAGATGTTTAATGACTAACATTTTCATGGTGTTTAATTGTAGGCATGTATTAGTTGTACAATAAGGATGCTATTTGTAAGCACGCTGTTTGTTTTGTTTTAAACAGAGTGATATATAAGCTGCTGGCGTCCAAAAGTGAAGGAATTCGAGTGCAGGCACTCAAAGTGATGGGCTACTTTCTTCGACATTTACCACCAAAGTAAGTTCAGCTGGGTTGCCATTGAAAATATCACTTCTTTGCTTATTAGTGTATCACAATACATTTACAATATTTATCACAATGTTTAGTGTTTCTGAGGTCTGTGAACCAATGGAGTGGACAAAAAGGCTGAAAACCTTTATTAATTAGATTTATCTTATTAAGGTTTTTAGAACATGGGCTCTAACTACATGTATTCTTACTTAATACCTTTGTCAATGCTTTGTCAATTTATTTTTAAATGCAAAGTTTGTTCGTGTACCCTATACTAACTTTATTAATGTCATTTTAAATACCATCTAATTTGTTTAGAAAATATTGTGATTATTTTTAGATAATTTTCTGAAAAGACCTACACTGCACACATGGTCTAAAATAAAAACTCTGAATAAATGCAGGCTGCTGACTCTACTGTGCAGTGAGTCTTTTCTTTGAGTCTGTAGTATCTTTCTCTCAAGGGCCATTTTGATAACAAATTAGTCTCTCTGTGTTATTTTGGCTCACATAATATGGAAAACAGTGTGAGATGCTTGAAGTGTTGGTCTGTAGCCATCTGTCATTATTTTTGCTTCTGCAATAAATCTGGTTGCTGGTAGATGAAGTTCTCTTTCATTTCATATATTTTTTTGTTTTTTTTAATGGCCTTTCCCCCCTTAAAAAAACTTGGTCATCCGTACTTTGCTGCTGCATTTTGAAATGTACAGAATGACATCATGCCTGGAATTTCATATTTTAGGAGGAAGTCAGAGGTCATGCTGGGCCACGGCCTTTTTTCTCTACTGACCGAACGCCTGATGCTCCATTCCAGCCAGTTCTCCATGACTACTTACAATGTCCTGTTTGAGGTCAGTCTGTAAATAAATATAAATCAATACCTGCCCGTTCGTCCACCCGCTTATGTATTTTAGTGATGCATCAATTGTATTTTTTCGAACTGAGTATTTGTTTTTTAGTACTTGCAGTATCATAAAGAGTGACCGGCTTACAGTGAAATAAGTTTGTTTGTTAAAATGTGGCTGATGTTAAATGATGTGCATTAGCTAGCTGTGCAACATTGGTTACCTTGAATCAAGAAGCGCTGCAATGGAGAATAGTGTGTTTAGCTATAAGCTAATGTCTGTATAGCTATAAGCAAGGTGTGTTTTCATAGTTTTGATCTTGTCCTCTTCATGTCTTTCTACAACAGTCTCCATACCACATCAACAGTAGGAAACACATCCAAGGCTAAAGAACTCACTTGTGGAGTTTTTCATCTTATTGTTGTCTTTTCATTTACTGGTGTAGCTGTAGTTGAATGTTCTCTAAAGCCTGATTTAAAGCTGAGAAAATGAGCTACAGCAGTGTTGCTAAAATGACAGTTGAAACAAAAACACTATATGAAAGTTTGTACTTTGCAGTTTTGTTCAGTCAGACAGAGTACAGTCGGCATATACAAAACTTTGGTACTGTGAATGTTTTCTTTTTGCCTCCGTTTTGCTAGCCTACATGTCTCCACATGTATTGGGGAAGGGATTATGATTCTGCATGCTAAAAATCGCACAGTATATATCAAGTGGTAAGACGCCCAGTCAAAAAGTGACCAACGACTAGGCTTCTGACTGCTGCTGCTTCAGTAATACTTGCCTGTGTGAGCAAACCCTCCTTCACGTCTTGCTTGCCTCGTTTGTTCTTTAGCATGGCAGTGTATGCCCGGCTTACATCACATGGTATCAGGTTGTTTTGATTTTGTATTGATATTGGTGCAGTTTTTTGAGTATGAGTAAATGAGCCCAGTATTGGCCGACACCAGTTATAGTATCAATACAACCCTAATCTTCATATCTGTAAGTTTTATCTATCCATTTGCCTTTCCCTCTGTTCATCTATCCATCTATCTATCCATTTACCCATCTGTCATATATCCATCGTATGTCTATCTACCCTTGTATCCATCTAACTATATATTTACCTATATCTATTTGTCTGGCTGTCCATCTATTTTTTTCTGTCTGATTCTTTCTACTTATCTGTCTGTCTGTCTATCTACATGTCTGTCTTTCCTTTATGTCAATTCATTACTCTTTTTTTATTTTTTTATATAACAAAACATGTATATTAACATTTCATGATGAATGGATCGAATAAAGCTGTCCAAAGGTACTTGGTATATTTTTTATTATATTTACTTGGCCACAATAAATACCAATCAATCAAACTTTTATGATTAAAAGTATTTTTAAAAACTAAATACAATTAAATTAAATAATCTAATATTTTATTATAATGATTATTTTTTAATGGTGTTAACGATGTATATATAAGCTGCTTCTCTGAAGGTTATTTTCTGTTGAGTCCTGTGGCTGAGACTTGTGTTTTAGTTCCTGTGTTTATAATGGATTAGGTTGAAGCTGTGCTTTGAGGAGGCTGATCCTAAAATAGTGAAAGGAAGACACTAACCAGAACTTTCTTTGCTTTCTTTAAAGATTCTTACGGAGCAAATCTGCACGCAAGTCATCCACAAACAGCACCCTGACCCCGACTCCACTGTGAAGATTCAGAACCCACGTAAGAGCACAATTAATCTTCTGAGACATGCACATGATCAGCAAGGCTGACTGAAACTAGCAGAAACTTCATCATACTGCATCAGTGGCATGCATATAATCCATTACAACATCTATAAATAACCATTTAAATTCATTAAACATTTATGTACAGTTCAGGTTGACCTTGGTAATATGGAATATTAAAATATTATACCATGCAATTACCTTGCATTAAGCTTTATCTGTGTAGGGCAATTTTAGGGAAGATAAGCCCAGAAAAACATAAAATGCATAAAAGTATATGTGAAAAAAGATATATACTGGACATTTTGATTATTGTGAAAAGAAAAAAAAACAGTAATAGAACTAAATGTATTTTTTCCATTCAACCAATGCTGCCTTTTTCTTCATTTTTCAAGAACATAATGTATACAATGTAACCTCATATGCAATTTTGCTGTAAATAAATATAAAAAATATATCTTTGCCCTTTTAGCAGAACTATTTTTTTTGCAGAACTCCTCTTTTGTACACGCCTTGCACTCATTCAGGCCTGATTTCATCAGAGCAGTATGGAGATATATGGTTACTTCAGCCAATTACAGATCATTTAATGTTTTTTGCTGCAGAGAAATACATTTCAGAATAATGAACTTCCCCTCGTAGCTATAGAGTTTCTAACCACCTATTCAGCATGTCCTCCTCGTTCATTTTAGGCTTTTGATGTCCTCAGTTTCTCTAATAGCTGTCCTGCTCTTGCTTTTCCAACCTCTGCTTATGGACAGTTTAACTTGTCCCTAAAAGGGGGGGGGGGTGCATTTAATATTGAGCAGTAATTACTGATTTAAAAGAACATACAGTCATAGTCAGAACAAAACATTATGAATTCAAAATGGTACCTTTACAGGTAGAAGGAAAAACATAACTTTAATGTAAATTAGAGTATTAACAGTTTAACCAGAGACATTTTAGATTATTTCTGGTAGTCCATTCATTATGAAATGTTAAATATAAAGAGCAGCTGGAGTTTTCTAATGATGGAGTTACTGTGTAGTTTACCAATAGCCAGAGCTCTCCTCAAGAAAGTCCAGCTTCCAATACTGCTTTATCTGATCAATGCTTCATTGGATTAAATCAGGTTCTGCTGATGGAATTAAGCAAATCGATGCGATGGTTACTGCCCAGACTTCTTTCCAGTTTTAAACCTTTTTTATGGCTCAGACCTCTGCTCATTGTGTATGTACACACAAAATTGTAATTACCATACCTGTTTTATCTAATTAATACTTCACTGGACTGCAGACACATCCTGTCTTATGTAAATGTGTTAATGTTGACAAAAACAGCAGTGTTGTTAAATAATAAGGAGATGGAGCTGAACATGTTTTTACATCACCTAAAGCATTTGGGAAATGGAAAATGAAACTGGAGCGGCAGAGCTTTGATGAACAGTACATGGGAACACACAATATTCTTAACTTTGAGTTTATTGTACTTGAGTTTTGTTTTGACATTTTATTAAATTAAGGGTAACTGTAGCTGTAACTTACATTTTTAACATTATTTTGATTGTGATTATTACAAAGTGCACCTATGTGGTAAGTGGAGCTGATGAAACAGACAGTAACTGTAGATACAAGGAGGTGGTTTTAAACACCATCAGTATTTGCTGACAAACGTTTGTCAAAATATTTCTGAGCCCTTCACATAAGCATGTGGGTTTTTAATGTAGTGCCATCTGAGGGGTCAAAGGACACGGGCGTTCAGATTTTCTGAATGTTTTGATGACAATATGCAGCATAGAGAGTAAAAAAAACTAAACTCTTTGAGGAGTGTTACTCATAAACCGCTGGGTTTTTTTGCTGGTGCAGTTTTTGCTGAGCCCCGACTCATCCTTGCTCATAAATGACTAGACCTTTCCTGGATGCTCCTTTTATAACCAACCATGATTACATCACCTGTTTAATATGCTTTATGAATATTTCACAATTTTCCCTGTCTAAAAGTTCCCCTTTCCTAACTTTTCTGAAACGTCTTGTGAGCATCTGTTACAGAATAAGCATATTTGAATTGTTTTTTCCTATAAAAAAGTAAATAATTGTAAGTGTATAAAACGGCAACAACACAACAATAATATACTAGAGCCTGACCAATATATCAACAAAGCAGTGTTCAACAAAATCTACTGAATATTTTTTTTAAAAAAAAGGACAAATCCATTTAAGATGTTGATGAATCATAGCATTAGAATTCCTTTCTGAATCAGCGATGTAACAGCCAAAGTAATGTATCTATAATTACATTTGCTTTCATCTTCAGACAGCACTCACAGACTCCTGCTGTTCCGCAGACTGCAGAGCTTTTCTGTGTGCTCTGATCTGAGAGCAGCTCTGCGATATTACTAAAACGCTGATCTGAGGTCAGGCCTTAATGAGGCCAGTAAAAGAGCATGCAGCTCTGTTTCTCTTTTCCTCTACGTCTCCCTGATTTGATCTGTGTTGAAGCCTCAAAATGGCCCTGATTGCAGTCTTTAGCAACGTCAGCCTGAATCAAAAACAAACCGTGGAAGCGGGAGTTTTTTTTTTAACATTAAAACTCAGGGACAAACCAGGACCAAATGGCGAGGGGTGGAAAAAATCCCAGTCTGTATGCGAAGGTAATTTTCTACTGGTAAGGTTCAGTGACTCTAATTTGACTGAGTAAGGCGTAGAAACAACACAATCTCTACTGGAACGACAGAGAGGGCATCACTTACACAAGCAGACGGCTCCGAACTCTCAGGGACGACTGAAATTTAAGCCTCTCCGTTCAGCCAAATGGCTATTGACGCTGTCTAGATAATTCATCTAAACAGGCAGTCTCTTTAGGTTAAGCTAAAGAGCTGTTCCTGGAAGCTTCGCCTTTGGCTGTACAGTCGGTTCTGAACATATCATGTAGTTCAGCAAGGATTTTTTCCTCTTTTTTGTTAGTTTTGATGTATTGTTTTTCCACCACCTAAGGACATATAGATTTTATCATCTTTTGATGCAGATAAGAGATTGTTTGGTTTTTGTTTTGACCTATGGGTTTAAGCATTTAAAAGAAAACCAGGATGCTTTCATATTATTGTTTAGCCTTTGTTGTTTTTCCTCAAGGTAGCCATAGTGTTCATTTATACAAAAAAAGAATAAAGCTTTAGCTACAAATCCACTCGATTTTGAAAAGAAAAAGGAAGTGACATAAAGCCTAATGAATAAATAATAAATATAACTGATTATATGTGTATACAACAGGGTATGACCCACTGTTACCTATAAAGTCCCCACCATAACCCCAGCTGTGTCTGTGTCTGTATGTTCAGAGATCCTGAAGGTTATTGCAGCTCTGCTGAAGAATGCTCCAGCAGGACCTGAGACTATGGAGGTGCGACGAGTTTTCCTCTCCGACATGATCAAACTGTTCAACAACAGCAGAGAAAACAGGAGGTAAAGAAACACACATACAATAACTTGAGAAAGATCAAAAGTAAAGAAAAAAAAACACTAATCACACACACACACACACACACACACAAATAAAATAACCGTAAAATTTGCTATGTGGAATTTGATAAAGATGCTTTTAATTCAACAAATATAAATAGAGCAGTAACATACAGGAAAAAATACTAATTTTCATTGTGAAATTAAAGAATAAATATTGAAGATTCTGCACTATTTTTACGTTGTTACTGAAATGTAAGCTAGCTTTGTGATCTATACCAAAAGGTCAGATTTCTTTTGAATCTTAGTTCTTCGTTGCAGCTCATGTTCAGACGACTCTCATTTAGATCTGCTCATCAGAGGCTTTAGTACATACTTTTGGAGCAAAAGGCGACACAAATACTGGGATATACTTAGAAATATGAAAAAATATTAGAATTTTCACTCATTATTATGTGCTATATGCTAATAAAATATTTTATATATTTAACATATAAATATATGTCTTAGTGCATCAGACAAAAAAATGTAAGGGTGAGGATGTGTATTATGTTAGAGGAGTTATTGTTATGAACAGTGTAGTAGAGGGCACACCACACGCACAGGAGACTGAAGTTCAGTTTTCCTGTTCAGGCAGAAATCTGAAACATCAATAAGCGTCACTGACAAGACTCCTAATGTAACATTAACCTGCCATTCTAATTAACTGAATGCTTTATTTGTGTGTTTGTGGCTTTGATCTGTGCAGTATTAACTGTATGTGTATGTGTGTCGTGTGTGTGTGTGTGTGTGTGTGTGTGTGTGTGTAGGAGTCTGCTGCAGTGTTCTGTATGGCAGGAGTGGATGTTGTCTCTGTGTTTTATAAACCCCAAGAGCTGCGAAGAGCAGAAGATCACCGAGATGGTTTACGCCATCTTCCGGATCCTTCTCTATCACGCCATTAAGTACGAGTGGGGAGGCTGGCGCGTGTGGGTCGACACTCTCTCCATCACACACTCCAAGGTCAGGACGCATGCATACACTCCTGTACATACTCTGATGAGAGAACAGAGTGAAGCCCATACACAAGAAACAATTAAAGTTGTTATTATTATGGTAGTTCATCCTCCAAAGACTGTGCTATAGAGCTTAGTCTACAGATGCATTTGTATATGTTATTGATTTTCACATTTTCAAATTAATGCAGTAGAAGCATCAGCTTCAGATCAATGCATATAATTAATAGAAATAAAATTCTGGGACAGCTATCAACTAAACAGAAAATGATATAAAGCTGTGCAGTCAATGTAATCTCTAAAATTAATAGTATTCTTCTGAACTGTATCAAATTAAATCAAATGAGAAAGTAATCTTTTGGAAAGAATTGGTCAGACATTTAAGAATAGATATTAATAATATTTTAAACATGTTTCTAATGACCGTTCTCATAGTCTTAGTTTCATTATTTTTTTGTTTTATGCAAAGCCTTTTGCACCCAGTCAAATTCCTTTTTTTCCTGTTTTCCAAGTGAACATCCTCTACAGGGAAAAAATGATTTGCTAAATTTAACATAAGAAATGAAATGTCAGATGTGGCATTTGGAAAAGTTTTGGTTTTAATTCAACAAATAGAAAAGTGCATCAAAATGTGAAATTGTAGAAGAAATATTGAAGATTCTAAACTATTTTAAGTCATTATTGAAATGTTAGCTAGTTTGTGACTTTGATCTTTGTACAAATAGGTCAGATTTGTTCAAAATCATATTACTTTCATTGCAGCTCGTGTCCAGACGAATTTTGCTCATTAGCTTTTGTACTTATTTTTAGAAGGGGATGCAAATACTAGGATATGCTTAGAGCTATTGAAAATATTTAACTTTTCTCTGATTATTGTGCTTCAAATATACTGTAGTACTTAATGAAAAAATAATACAAAATAGAAGTATTTTTCTTACAATTTCTTTCAGATGGTTACAGCAGTTCTTTGCTTAGATTGCACTTCCAAACAGAACTTTATTTTTCTCCACATAACGTACTATCATTTAGATCACAATCTTTCTTGCTCTCTGTCATATTCCATAACCTGACATATCACATACCACAGCAGTCACCATGCTATAATCTGTAATGTTTAATCTGTTCCTTCAGAACGTATAGTCTCCTTATCACACATTTGATCTGAACTCGACACCTTTATATATTCTTCTTGGTGTAATGTAAGATTATTGACTCATTGTGAAAGAATATTTCTTATTTTTATCTTTAGTTTGCTTTCTTTTCAAAATGTATTTGCCATGCAACAGCACAGAGCAGATGAGGATCTTTGCCAGTTGTTTATTTTTTATTGTTGCTGCATTGCTATCTTAGCATGGAAGATAGAAAATAAACCATCAAAGCGTTTTTTTTTTCCCTTTCCTATTTTAGGATGCAGTGTTGATATTGTATTACCCAGTGCTGCTGCAGAGGCAGTGAAGTAATTTGGTTGGTGTCAGACTGTAGGCGCCTGGGTACCCGCCTTTTTTCCTTTTCCTTTTTTTTTTTTTTTTTGCGCAGATAGTGTATGATAGAAGCCCAGTTTTGATTTTTGTGGGTTAATACCTGTTGTGGACTGTAGGGGGCACAGCTGTGCTTTGTGTTAGATTTAGATCTGCATGTATGCTGTAGTGCTGCTGGGAGATTTAACACCTTTAATGTAATTACAGCTTTTTACAGTCGTGTAAACCATGTTAAGGTCAAATATATATAGTCAGAATGTAGAAACAGAAGTTGCCGATATTTTACACATAAACATAGGTCCTGTGTCAGACTTTACGTGTATACGGTATATTTTCTGATATGTTTTAACTGTGCCTTTTTCAGTCTCTAATTTTATGCTTGTGTATTAAAAAAAACAGGCTCAAGTATCTGGACTGTTTTTTTTTGTTGTTGTTTTTTTTTTTGGTTTTTTTTTTACCCGCAGAAAGTAGTCTGTTGAATAATTTATGAACTAATATTCCTTGAGGAAACCATACACTGAAGGATTAGATAATTGTGATGTGATGAGACAAGGTTGGAACAAATCCCTTAACAAAGCTTTAGCTGTTAAATACATAAAAATAAAAGCTAGAGAAATAATAGTCAGTTATAACTATTTGCTGTTCAGTTCTGCTGTGAGGAACATCAAAACAAAAACAAATGGGACAAAATATAATAATAATAATAATAATAATAATAATAATAATAATAATAATTCTTCAATTACCAAATATACCACAGGAAACATTTTGAAAGATTAAACAATTACAGTGGTAGTTTATCATACTAAGACTGTAGTGAAAAACATAATAAATAAATAATAATAATAAATTATTCTTGTTTAATGAATATCCAGTTTCTCAAATCTAGAAATCTAGAATGTTTTTTTGTATTATCTCTACCCCCCCTCCCCCCCAATGATATTAACCCATTTATAACCAACAATTACATGTAGTTTGATTAGGATGTTGGGTATAAAGTGATGCCTTGGATAAATCTCCTAACAGTATTTGTTTTGTTTATTTATTGTAATGTAATTTTCAAGGTTAATTCCCAGTCTTATTTTGGTTTTCAATTGGTTTGTTAACATCAGTAAACCTATGTGTCCCAAAGACTGAATCATAAAATAAATAATAAAACACATGTGATTTGAAACATGATTTGTGCTCCGAGCATAGAGAACACATGAATCATAAGGATTATACATATGGACACAAATAAGATGTAAGATATAAGACCAAAAATACGACCCACAAGCAGCACTGCCTCAAGACAATCTGAACACAGACGGCTTAAAATAGTTCTTATAAACTCAATATACAGTTTAAGTATACACAGCTTTGTCAGTGTTTGTGCATTATATTACGAGTGACAATCTTTTTAACTCAATCTTGTTATTAACGTTATTGTTAGCAGTAGTATATATTTTTTAGTTTTATCATGCATCCAGATTTCTTTAAAGTTGTCTGAAATTACATTTTATTAATTGATGTTAATTTAGTGACTACTAAATTGTCCTGTATTTGAATCTACATAATGTTAAATTCTGCTGACACCTTGCCAAAAGGTTGTTTTTTTTTCCAGAAATGTTTGATGTCATGTCTCACACACACATTAAATAATAAAGAGTGAGGCGGTGCTTGTAGTGACGCAGTGATGTGCGCTAAATTAATGTTATTGTGGGCTAAATGTAGGTTTTTGCTTTAGGTAAGGTGGAGACTGAGCTAATGAGCTAATGCTAACCAGTGAAAGTGCTAGATGGTGATGACTCGTGAACCACATTAGATTTTTCTCCAAGTTTGTCGGAGTGACATTGAGTACAGAGACATATCTTTTCATTGTTTGCGGTTTTAGGAACACCAACTAGAGCACCCAGCCTAGTGTACCTTCAGTCAGATCATAGCAAAGTATATCACATGCACTGGTGATTCCCTGAATTCTTGGCTTGTACATTTTTCTAAAAAATACCCAAATAGTGAATTCAGTTTTTAAATGTGGTCCTATATTACATTGGAAGTTGCATTTAACAAGTTTTGAAAAGTATTAAAATCAATGTAAATGTAAGTTATGCTGTGACATGTTAAGTAGACACTTGGTTTCACTGAGGATTTCGGGAGTTGAGCGGTGACTTATTGCACCTTGACATCAAATCAAAGTTTTAAAGATTTTTTTTAAAGGTAAAAAAAAAGCAGTTTAGATTTCAGGTTGAATTTAATCTAAGGATGCCTGCAAACACCTTGATTTATTATTCTCATTATTACTTTGTTTGTCATATTATTGTGTAACAAAGAATATTGTCCGTTTAGTATGAAATACTGTGATATCAGTTAATTTCGTCTACCCTTAAAAACACATTCAGTGCACAGCAGTGAGCTATAACTCACTGCTGGAATTGATCCTTCCTCTTTGCATGAGACTGAGTGTGTAATTGCTTTTTTCTCTGTAATTGCACAAGATTAATGCTGCTGGTGTTCGTGTGGCTCTTGTGCAATCTAAAAACATTGGGGTTTTTTTCCCCTTTTTCTTTCTTTTCTTTTTTTTTTAAAGTGTGTGTGAATTGTTAAGGGGCAGCAGGGCTGAGCATGCGGGATACACCTATGAAAAGAAAAAAAAAAAGAGCTAAAGAAACTCAATTGCAATTTTATTGTCCAGTGTGATAGATTTCCTGCCAAGTTCAGAGCAGGAGAGCTGTTTGTCACTGTAGCGCTTTCTCTCACAGCTGTGGGGGAGAGAGAGAGAGAGAGAATAAGAGAGAGAGAGAGAGAGAGAGAGAGAGAGAGATGGAATGAGGGTGAAAATGTGTGTGTGTGTGTGTGTGTGTGTGTGTGTGAGAGAGAGAGGGAGGGAGAGAGAGAGAGAGGGAGGGAGAGAGGGAGAGAGAGAGGGAGAGAGAGAGGGAAAGTAAGAGGGTGAGATGGAGTAAGGGAGAGGTGAAAGAGAATAAGGGAGAAAGAGGAGAGAATCAGGGAGAAAGGGAGAAAGAGGAGAGGTGAAAGGAAGAAAAGGGTAAGAGAGAATAAGGCTGAAAATGTGTAAATGTGAGAGAAAGGAAGAGGGTGAGATGGAGTAAGGGAGAGGTGAAGAAGAGAAAATGGAGAAGGAGGGGAAAGAAAGAATGAGAAAGGAACAAAAGGGTAAGAGAGAGAAATTGAGAGGCAAAGCGAGAGTGAGGAATGCGAGAGTAGAAGAAAGGATGAGAGATGGAGTAAGGTGGAGGCAAAAGAGAGAGGGGAAATAGAAAGAGAAAAGAAAAGGGTGAGCTAATGAGAGGTGGAAAGAGAATGAGTGAAAGGAAGAGAGAGAGAGTGGAAAGAGAGCAATTGAGAAAAAGAAAAAGCAAGAGAGGTCAGAAAGTAAGAAAATAAAAAAGAGAGGTGATGGTGAGAGAGAAAAAGAGAGATGAGAAATACAGAGAGAGAAAGAGAATGTCAGGGAGAGGAAGGAGAAAGAGAATGAGTAAAAGAGAGAGAAAGAGAGAAAGAGAGAAATTTGGCTATATCTGAACTGCCACGCCCAGACATCACCTGTGACTTGTTGACTCTTAATGGGAACAACTTGAAGGATTTTTTTTTTCTTTTTAAACACTGCTTTAATTAGAAACAGCAAAAGTCAGACATATATATATATATATATATATATATATATATATATATATATATATATATATATATATATATATATATATATATATATATATATATATATATATATATGTGTATGTATGTCTGTGTGTGTGTGTTTCACATATATTTCTCTCTAACTTTCACTGGCTTTTATATTCATGACATTGGAATGCTTGCAAAATTATATTGGTACAATGTATCACACAGCCTGTAAATAATAATGAACATATAAATCTACATATAAACATAAATCTACAGAAAATCTACAGAAAAAAAATACAAACGCAACACTTTTGTTTTTGCTCCCATTTTTCATGAGCTGAACTCAAAGATGGTCAGAAAACCAGTCAGTATCTTGTGTGACCACCATTTGCCTCACGCAGTGCAACACATCATCTTTGCATAGAGTTGATCAGGTTGTTGATTTAAGCTGTGCAAAGCTTGCTGGATATTGGAACTGGAACACGCTGTCGTATACATATAGCGTATAGCATCCTAAACGTGCTCAGTAGGTGACATGTCCGGTAAGTATGCTGGCCGTGCAAGAACTTGGATGTTTTCAGCTTCCAGGAACTGGGTACAGGTCCTTGCAACATGGGGGTTGTGCATTATCATGCAGCAACATGAGTTGATGGTCGTAGATGAATGGCACAGCAGTGGGCCTGAGGATCTCATCATGGTATCTCTGTGCATTCAAAATGCTATCAGTAAAATGCACCTGTGTTCGTTGTCCATAACATACGCCTGCCCACATCATAACCCCACCGCAACCATGGGCCACTCGATTCACAACGCTGACATCAGCAAACCGCTCACCCATACGACGCCATACACGCAGTCTGCCATCTGCCATCTTGTACAGTGAAAACCGGGATTCATCCGTGAAGAGAACACCTCTCCAACGTGCCAGACACCACCAATTGTGAGCATTTGCCCACTCAAGTCGGTTGCAATGACGAACTGCAGTCAGGTGGAGACCCCGATGAGGGCAACAAGCATACAGATGAGCTTCAGATGATCTTGGAGGTGAAGATGCTGGATGTGGAGTTCCTGGCCTGGTGTGGTTACACGTGGTCTGTGGTTGTGAGGCCAGTTGGATGTACTGCCAAATTCTCTGAAACACCTTTGGAGACGGCTTATGGTAGAGAAATGAACGTTCAATTCATGGACAACAGCTCTAGTGAACATTCCTGCAGTCAGCATGCCAATGCAACGCTCCCTCAAAACTTACGACATCTGTGGCATTGTGCTGTGTGATAAAACTGCACATTTTAGAGTGGCCTTTTATTGTGGCCAGCCTAAGGTGCACCTGTGCAATAATCATGCTGTCTAATCAGCATCTTGATATGCCACACCTGTGAGGTGGATGGATTATCTCGGCAAAGCAGAAGTGCTCACTAACACAGATTTAGACACATTTGTGAACAATATTTGAGAGAAAAAGGCCTTTTGTGTACGTAGAAAAAGTTCTGCTCATGAAAAATGGGAGCAAAAACAAAAGTGTTGCATTTATATTTTTGTTCAGTGTATTAAATGAGATAATGAATGCACATATACAAAACACTTAAATGCGTTCATTGGATAATAAATTCCTGTATATGCGATAAATACGTTTTTGTCATATCAAACCCTCATAACTTAATTTTTTCCCATTTTGGTTTATTTATTTCATTATTTTCAATTATTCTGTTTAATTAGAAATGGGCCAATTAGACCATTCTAACACACACACTTCTAAGCCGCTTCTCCTTCTGGGTCGCGGGGGTTGCTGGAGCCTATCCCAGCAGTCATCGGGCAGAAGGCAGGATACACTTCTATTGTATGTGTGCACACGTTTGGTTGAATCTACTTGGTTTTGGTAGTGAGCGGACAGATGTTTCTGCAGGTGGTCAGTGCTGACACCACCACCTTCCCAAGGTGCCCCTGTTCCAGCGCTGCACACAAATGAGCATGGGACAACTTCCAACAGAATGTGATCAAACCTGTGAAGGACTGAGCGTCCTTCAGACTAACATATTCATCACTTATTCAGTTCCACTGTGAGGAACATCACAAGAACATTCTGATGTTCTCAGTGTCCATGGATGAAAAAAATCAAGCACTGTAAGACATTCGCTTGGAGTGAAATTAATAAGATGAAACTCTAATTATTATCTTCATTAACAGAGTATTTGTTGTTGACTTAGCAGCTCAAAGGGCTTTGCGATTAAATGGTAAGGTTGACACAGCAGATCACAAGACCATAAAAATAAAATAATAAAGTCAATAAATAAAACAAAAAAAAAGCTAAATGGAAAAAACATTAACATGTAAAAGTAAAAAATACTGTACATTACTGTTTTAAATAACAACAACATTTAAAATATTCCAGAAAATAAAAACAAGATTGCATTTAAACAATTATTTATAGTATAACTTGACTGCTTATTTGAAAACTCCGTTTCAGTTGAAAATGAAATGAGAAAGGAGTTAATCTGAAAACAAAATGTAGTTCAGTTGGAAGGGAAGTTAGGAGAAAATTAGGGTGAAGTTTGATTGAAAATGAAGTCAAGCTCAAATGAATATATTTGAGTCCATGGAATAGAGTCCAAATAAATATGGAATGGCATTCAATGGAAAAGCAGAGTTCATTTAAAAAATGGAACTGAGGTGGATGTAATAGAAGTAGTACAATAAATACACTGCTCAAAAAATAAAGGGAACACTTAAACAACACAATATAACTCCATGTAAATCAAACTTCTGTGAAATCAAGCTGTCCACTTAGGAAGCAACACTGATTGACAATCAATTTCACAGCTGTTGTGCAAATAAAATAGACAACAGGTGGAAATTATTGGCAATTAGCAAGACACACTCAATAAAGGAGTGGTTCTGCAGGTGGGGACCACAGACCACTTCTCAGCACCTTTCTGCTTTCTGGCTGATGTTTTGGTCACTTTTGAATGTTGGTGGTGCTTTCACACTCGTGGTAGCATGAGACGGACTCTACAACCCACACAAGTGGCTTAGGTACTGCAGCTCATCCAGGATGGCACATCAATGCGAGCTGTGGCAAGAAGGTTTGCTGTGTCTGTCAGTGTAGTGTCCAGAGGCTGGAGGCGCTACCAGGAGACAGGCCAGTACACCAGGAGACGTGGAGGAGGCCGTAGGAGGGCAACAACCCAGCAGCAGGACCGCTACCTCCGCCTCTGTGCAAGGAGGAATAGGAGGAGCACTGCCAGAGCCCTGCAGAATGACCTCCAGCAGGCCACAAATGTGCATGTCTGCATAAACGGTTAGAAACCAACTCCATGAGGATGGTATGAGGGCCCGACGTCCACAGATGGGGGTTGTGTTCACAGCCCAACACCATGCAGGACGCTTGGCATTTGCCAGAGAACACCAGGATTGGCAAATTCGCCACTGGTGCCCTGTGCTCTTGTCTGCTGCCTTCAACATCCTTCAGCATGACCGGTTTGGCAGTGGGTCAGTAATGGTGTGGGGTGGCATTTCTTTGGAGGGCCGCACAGCCCTCCATGTGCTCGCCAGAGGTAGCCTGACTGCCATTAGGTACCGAGATGAGATCCTCAGACCCCTTGTGAGACCTTATGCTGGTGCTGTTGGTCCTGGGTTCCTCCTAATGCAGGACAATGCTAGACCTCATGTGGCTGGAGTGTGTCAGCAGTTCCTGCAAGATGAAGGCATTGAAGCTATGGACTGGCCCGCCCGTTCCACAGACCTCAATCCGATTGAGCACATCTGGGACATCATGTCTTGCTCCATCCACCAACGCCACGTTGCACCACAGACTGTCCAGAAGTTGGCGGATGCTTTAGTCCAGGTCTGGGAGGAGATCCCTCAGGAGACCATCTGCCACCTCATCAGGAGCATGCCTAGGCATTGTAGGGAGGTCACACACAATACTGAGCCTCATTTTGACTTGTTTTAAGGACATTACATCAAAGTTGGATCAGCCTGTAGTGTGTTTTTCCACTTTAATTTTGTGTGTGACTCCAAATCCAGGCCTCCATTGGTTAATAAATTTTATTTCCATTGTTGATTTTTGTGTGATTTTGTTGTCAGCACATTCAACTTTGTACAGAACAAAGTATTCAGTGAGAATATTTCAATCATTCATATCTAGGATGTGTTATTTGAGTGTTCCCTTTATTTTTTTGAGCAGTATAGAAATAGGAGTAAAATATCTAAGATTCCAAAGAAATGACTAAACAAAGAACACAAACTCTTGCATGGTAAAAGCACAGTTCAGGATGCAGGCTGTTCTTTTTAGGTCTTTTTCTACCAGCTTGTTCTCAGTGGTGTCTCTGTGCTTGATGAGCAGCAGTGGTATGGATCCACAGGACAAAGCGTTTCAATATTGCAGTGCTGCCTGTAAAGATAGAGGTGGTCAGACTGCCAATCTTTATTGAGTAAAGCCTTACAAACAGAAGTACACATGCACCCACACAAAGGACGAGGAGGTTTCTGACATGGATGCCATTGACCACTGCCAGATAAGGATGACACTAAGATGTTATTTACTTTACATGACAGAATGAGTGGTTTCTGGTTCAAGCATAGAAAGCAGTCCCTATTTCAGACTTCATCACTGCAACTTTTATGTATTGTTTTTAGACTGAACGAGGTGTATTTTCTTGTTTGAAGAATAGGTCTTTACTCTTTCACTGATGCGTTTCTATTTTCCAATGTTGGCTTACACCTCTATTGACTTCAACTACAGAGTTACTTTTGGCATTTAAGTGCTTCCTGTGAATGTGGCACTAGATTCATGAAAGTGGCTTAAGGAATACAGTGTATGTAAATGTACTTCAAAACTGTTTCTCATTAGGTTGAATGAATATCTCACTCTAAATGTAGGTTTTGTGACAAACTGAGTGTGTACACAAGTTTCTCATTAGGTTGTATGGATAACTCACTCTAAACACAGAGTACTTTAGACAACAGTATGATAGCAACTTAGTATTTTTTATCCTCAGTTGATATGACAAGGTCTAGGACGATACGAAACTGTTATGCCTGTTACTAAGCAATTAACAATACATACACAGCTAAATTGTAAGCATGTAAACAAAATACCATGAAAAATGTAAGTTAGTTAGTTAGACAACTTAGTGGCAAAACAAAATAAACTGGAGATTAAGAACATTGTGATAGTGCCTCCTGCTGTTTATCAGTGTCGCTGCTCCCAAGTTTGTTTCTGTTTCCCAAAGCTTGAGCCAGCATGCAAGCCAGCATCCGCCAACATTACACTTCCTTATAAACAGCCAAACACTTTCTTCTCAGTCTCCTCAGTATTCACTGCTATTGCTGCAAAACTTTTAATTGCCATATTTGTTTAACTGCATATGTAGGAAAACTATTATATAAACTATTAACAGATGGTCTGTCTTCAGTGATATACTCTGAAAATTATAATATGATGATGCAAAGAGCGTCTAAGATTTTTGGCTTTCAGCAGTAAATTGTAAGCATATAGCAATATGTGTATGATTTATAAAACATTTTCTGTTAATATGAAAATTAAAAAAATAAATAAAAATGTGCATTTATTACATGCAGTTACTGAATAATTTGCCTTATGATTTGGTCCTGTAAATTCAGATGGAAAAAAACAAAATATGCCCTGGTCAATAAGAGGTTAAAAATTATAATGTGATGGTAGAAACACACGACTCAATGAAATGTTGTGATGCCGCTGTAGTTCTCCTAATGTTTGGATGGTATTTAGTACATTTTATGTAGTCGGGCTGTTCCTGTAATACTGTTTTTTTTTTTTTTTTTGTTTTTGTTTTTTTTTAATCTGGAGTGAAGCTAAGAATTAATGTTGGAACTGTCATTCTTTAATAGCTACTGTTCTAAACTGAACCCCAGCTAAAGTTGTCTTGGTGACTAAAAAGATTAGAAGAGTTCAGAGTTAGTGTTCCTGTAATATGATCCCAGGCGTTTTGACTCCCCTTTGCATGAATGCACACAGGTCATGCAGGTGTATGGATGCCACAGATTACGCTAACAATTTCTGTTATTTGGCCAGAGAAAACAATTTCTTGATGAAATTTTTGCAATGTTCACTGTAAAACCATGTAACTTAATGTTATCGAGTGATACTGTTACAGAGTGGCACAGTCAACTAAGGGTTGGTCCCATCATCAGAGGATTGTGATGCCACAGCCATCTGTTTACCAAAGATCCAAGTGAGCATACGTGGCATTACTCTGCCTGGGGTGCTAGAATGGCTCCCAAAATTGGTTACTGAAGCAGGAAAGGCAGTTTATTTATTTATTTATTTTTGATGAAAGCAATATGTAATTCAGTCTGCAGAGGACCTGAGTGACCATTTGGCACTGATCTCATGGACTGACTCTTATGTTTTTTCTTTGAGACGCTTTTGGGAATTCAAACCCTGCACTATATCTATCTAGTTTTTGTTTGATTGTTTCTGTGGCTATTGTAACATTTAAACATAATGCTGTATTTTGTGTTTCTTTTGCGTTTAACATCCATTTTTACCTATTGCCATGTGTTCTCATGTGGTCTTAATTTACTCCCTGGTGGAGAAGAAGCAGCGCTGATTTTTTTTTTTTTTTCTTACTTTTCTTTTTCCACTCCTACACAGTGTATCTGGAATAGGTAACATGGCGAAAATGTTTCTGGATTTTGTCTGCAGACGACATTGATTTTTGGGCCAGGATTTAATTGCATTTAGCTAATCTAATTACACCACTCCTTAGGATTCCCCCTTTCACTTCAGTTTTGTGGTTACTTGCTGTCTATTGATCTAAACAGCAATCGTTGTTGGCCTGATTACAGATCAGTGGTTTAACCCTTGGAATGCCATAACACAAAGAATGCTATAATTTTATATTAAGAATTTCTGACTTGTAGGTCAATGAAACAAGTGGAGGAGTGTTGTGGAAAGTGCAGATTCTAAATATACCACATTTGTGTTTGTAAGCAGAAGTCCAGGGTGTATTCTGCCTTCCGACCCAGTAATTGCTGGGATGGGCTCCAGCACCTCCCACAACCCAAAAGTATAAGGGGTTTAAAAAATGTGTTTATATTATCTATCTAATAAGTTTGTAATGATAAAAACAGTGTAATTATCTAACTATATTTAAAAATTTAAGCAAATCTACAGTAATAACAACAGTAATACTGTAGCCACAGAGTCAGAAGTCTCTGCTGATAAAAGATCAGCAAGCTTGTGTGGTTAGCAACAGTTGACTGTGTAGAGTAGATGAAGATAGTGTCATGTGACACAGACTGGAACATATTACAGTTTGACTGAGTTTGTAGATGTCAGGCTGAAGTGAAACTGTGTTATTGTACAGCAGGCTAAATTGTATTACACAGTAATATAAGGCTAAGTGCCTTACGCTATACATCACTGCTATTCCTCCATCGTGGAAAGGTGATTCACATTATTGACCACCAGACATCCAACTGATATTACGATGGTGGTTGCGTTGTTTTTGCACGGCAGCGTAGGGTTTTTTTCCACTATGAGTAAAATTTGATTAGATTGAAGCTGATGTGTAAGCCCACCTCCTGGTGCATTAACAGTACTCCAGACACTGCATACATACAGTTAGACCACTTTTATTTTAATTTTTTTACAGGGTAACCCGATCTCCGCAACATATACTACAGGCTTGCCATGCTTTTCACGTGACGTAGTACTGTGTTTACAGGGTAACCCGATCTCCGCAACATATACTACAGGCTCGCCATGCTTTTCACGTGACGTAGTACTGTGTTGGTACAATGCCAGTGCAAAAGGGGGGAGAACTTTGATAATTTAAAACTACTTTAAATCCATACAACACATTTATTGGTGCACTGGGAACTTTATAATATGCGCTTCTTCCTCGTGTCCAGCCATCATTTATATTATGTCCTTCCAGTAGTTAACACAGGCAAGTGCGGCTGCATTCGACTCGGCCGGGTCTTCTGCGGTGCATTGTGGGGCAAACCTGCATCTCATGAGATGTTTCATAGTTTGGAGTTCACCGCACATGCATGAGTCAGATGTTGTTATTCAATTTCTTCAGGGTTGCCTTGCAGCGTTCCTCACCGACTCACAGGTGGTTCAGTACTGGATGTAAGATATATGCAAGGTTAATTGCAGATGTGTCATATTTTTGTTGACTATATGCCTAGAGTATTGTGGCTCATGCTCTTCTGTTTGTAATTGTGCTCTTATTTAATTTATATTGCAGCATTTTATCTTTGCACCGTGTAAAGCATGTTGAGATTTCATGCTTAAAAAATTAAAGGTCTTGATAGGTGTTAAATGGTCCTCTGGTGTTTAAGCCTTTTTACGGTAGCAGCAATAAATTAAAATTTCTGCCTGTTTTGGGCCTCCCTCAGTTTTTGCACTGTAAGGAAACTGCAGGTGTGCTGTCTGTTTTATCTTGGCATGGCCATCTTTGTGGAAAGAAGTTAATTGCTTTCACAGGGGGTTCTCACCCTTCCCCTTTACCCTTCATTACTTACTAGCAACTCAACAACAATGGTGAGACAACAGTGTCCTTGTTCATCTGATAACAGGGAACAATATTTTATTTTGTTACAGTAATGTTTAAGTTGATTTCCATTACAACTGGCTTCTGGGGGGCCTGCAGCAAGAGGTATATTTTTTTTCCTTTTTTTTAAAAAAATATTTGACGAGGCAAGCACACATTGAAAAATATGTGGTCACTGTGGCAGTACAGAGGCATGCATTAAACTAACGTGACCTATGTTAAATCAGAATAAACTTATTGTTATCTGCCATTGACCTAGGCTTTAAATAACATTTGAAGTGCCATCTTGGAAATATAAGATTCATCTTGATGATGCGTACAGACTGGCTGCTTATGGAGAAAGTACTGATGAAATTGTATTGATAATGCATTAAAGTGGTATCATGACATTGGAGCAAGTCAGTAACCTCCCAAAATTTGAGTTTTACTACTGTCTTTGTAAGGAGGCTTGAGGTTCGTATTTTGTGACTGTCATTAGCTTTTTTCACCCTTAGCAGTCATAGTGATCACAGATGATAAAATCATCACATTAATTATTTCTGACTTTAGGTTTGTTTAAACGAGTGAAGTACTTGTGTGGAACCTAAACATCTCAGTACAGAATGGAAATTGAATGTGTCATCGCAGTTAATTAGTTCATATATAATTAGATATAGAATTAGGTATTTGAAATTGCATAGCAAAATTATACTAATAACTTAAGATTTCTAGACATTAAATTGTAGTGGTAATGCTTTATTGTTTCAAAATCACTGAATTTGACTTTAATAGCTAAATGGTAAATGTAGTTTAACTAATGTATTGCTGTCATCAGAAGAAAACCATCTTCATTTTTGATGTCCATTTTTGTAAATTTCCTGATGAGTGGACTAAAAGAAATGACCTAAAATGACTTCTGAAAAAGTTTTTTCCTTCTCCTATAAAGTTACCATTTTGGAGACATATGTTTTATTCTAACAACAGCAATATGTTAAGTATTTCTTTAGCTATTGTAGCTAAAGAACCAAAACTGTTCTTGTAGAATTCTAATGTTTAATGGTACAAAATAAGTATTACATGAAATGTCCATACTACCATATAGGTGCACTTTGTGGACGGTTACAGACTACTATTTGTTTACAGTTATAGACTGTTGTTAATTGAAACAAATGGAGTGAAATCTGAAGTGCAAAATAAAGCTTGAATATAAATTAAACATAAATGTAATTAATTGCATAAGTAAATAGAGACGGGAAATTTGACCCTGTATCTCACACACAATCTAAAATCTAAAAGTAATTGTTTACGTCACTATGTAACTAATTATATATATATATATATATATATATATGTTTTTTGTTTAAATAAATCAATGCAAGAACAGTAACTCTAGACTTGTGAGGGTTAAATGGTTGGGCTGGCTCTAAAGTCTGACATTAATGACTAAATGTTAAATGTCAAATTAAACTTAAACTAATGGCCATGCTAATGTAGTGATTTCCAGTTGGGGAGAAGCTAGCAGCCAGTGGTGCAGTTAAAGGCTGTCCATCCGCCTAAAACAGCTATGGATTACCAATCACACCTCAGAGAAGATTAATGACCTGCCCTGCCTGCTAGCAGGCTAATTTAGCACAATAACGGCAAATTAATTAGGAATAATCAGGGGTTTTCTTGCCTAAACGCAAATGTCCACGGGTCCATGCTGCGTGTCAGTGTGAAGTTGCTGCTGTTGTTTCTGTTTCTCCCAGCGGTGCGTTTGACTTTCTGTCTGTGTTCTGTCTGTGATAAATGGAGGGCCGTAAATGAGATGGGTTTAGAGGCAAAGTCTTTGCTGCATCTGCAAAAGCCTACCACTGTCAGCTGGTAATTGGTGCCTGAGAGCGAACCAGCCCTTTACTTCGCTTTGTCCTCTGGTGCGGTTGTTCATAGACTCATTTATTCGGTAGATTATCCAACGCTGTCATTTGTAACTCACTCCTAGGTTTGTTTGTGTGGCAATCTCAATTTTTATTACTAAGCCAGTTTGATTAATTTGGCCATATTAGAAACAGTCAGCATTAGCAGTTTTTAATGGGAGATTTTCCCTTTTAAAAGAGTGTCAATTGCCATGCTTGATTTATTTGTAATATTTTATGATCCAAGTGTGAACGATATGATGCTCAATTCACAAGTGGAGAAATTGCAAATTCTAAACTGTCAAATTGTGCCACATTTTTGTGTTGATAAGTGGAAGAGCAGATATTTAGTTATGATTTCAATTTGATGAAAAGCTATTGTTGTGTGTGTTGAGGAAAGAAAAACGTTCTTTACATGTTAGTCACATTTTTGTTGAATTGTATCAAATTTTGCAGACTTGACACAAATATAATTCAATGCATACTATACAATTTATTTTACAAATATGCATTCATGTTTAACCCTTTAATCCCAGGCTTATTACAGTGCAAACTGGTTGAGGTATTCATTTAATAATTTATTTATGGGTTTGTTTTTGCAATATTATAAACATGGTAAATTGTACACTAAAAAGCACAAAATTCTACATTATAATAATAACTTATTTTCACTTTTTAAAATCAACTGTATAAGCATTTAAATGTTTGTGTTTAAGTATGTGCTTAATGATAAGTGCAACTACTTAAGTAATTACATAATTATAAAACTAGCTTACATAATTGTGTAATTGAATTGAAATGATGTGACTATGCAACAGTACACTGCTGGCCATTTTAAACACCTACCATATAGATACGCTTTGTTGACTATTTTTGTGCTTTTTTTGTAATTGGGAAAAAGTGAAAGTCAGAAGTGCATGGAATGGAATAATTGATTGTGTAACTGTATGTAAGTATATTATCACTTAATGTAATAATGGGTCACATTTGAAATAGAGATTCTTGAATTCTAATTGGGACTTGTCTGTCTCCACAGGTCACCTTCGAGCAGCACAAAGAAAACCTGTCCAGAATGTTCCGGGAGTATCAGCGCATGGGTTCGGAGGGAGAATCTGGGACCAGAATAAGAACCATTTCTGAAGCCAGCAGGGACTCTGAGCTCCAGGCGGGCACTAATGGAGAACTTCCTGTAGAATCTGCTCCATCTACAGTCATTGAGCTGAATGTAGAGAAACAGCATATATCCAAAGAAATAGAGGAACCAGACAGATTGCAGGCATCCATCACAGTATCCAACATTTTAGCCAGGGCTGAAGAAGAGGATGCAAAGGAAGAAGAGCAGAAGAAAGAGGAGGAGGAAAAAACAATGGAGCTAGTGGAACTGTCAAATCAGAAAGAGGCTGAAGGTGAACCAGAAGCATTAAAGGAGTTAGCAAGAGATGGTGAGGTGAAGAATGTTGAAGTTGAAGCTGAAGTAAATGATGCAGGAACTGATGGAGAGATTGCAGAAGCTGACAGTACAAAAGAGGCTGTTGCTGCTACGAAGACGGACAGCAATGATGGTATAAAAAATGCTGAAGAAGTCAACAAAGGCAAGGCTGAAATAGATGACTTCCATAGCAGAGAAACCAAAGGTGAAAAGCCAGAAACTGACAAGGAACCTGGACAGGAACCCAATGCTGAGAACATCTCAGAAGATGATGATAAAATAAAAAGTGCTGAAGAAGATAAAGAAAAAGGTTTAGTTGAGGACTGTTTGGATATAGCTGAAGTAAGTGAAGCAGTAAAAAAACCTGAAAAAAGTGAGATTAGAAAAGAAGATGCAGTAGAAACCAGCACGGCTGGTGTATCTGCAGTTTACAATGAAGATTTAGTGGATGTTTCTTCCTCCAGTGAAGTAGTCAAGGCCAGTGATGACAGCATGGAAGAGTCCTCTTATGTTTCAGCAGTGGCCACCCCAGGAGAGGAAGATGATGGAGATGATGAAGATGAAGGTAATGAGAATAAAAGGAAAAAGGCAGCAAAGTATAAAGCTGAAAAAGAAGAGACGCCAGAAGATCCCAGCACAGAGTCTGCAGAGACACAAGAAGCAGCAAAAGCTCTAGTTTCTGCAGGTGAGACAAATCAGGGCCCCAGCACGGAGGTGATCCCTGCGGCATCAGATGCTCAGAAATCTGGCGAAGATCAGGCAGAGAGTTCAAGCACTAAGACCAAAGACATAAAGATTGCCAGACTGGACGTGTCCAGCGTAGCCATCGACACCGAGAGACTGGAGCTGAAGGGAACCACAACCACGGTTTGTTTGCTTTTCATCATAAAATCTTTTGATAGCAAGTTTTACTTAAAGCAGTTAAAGTTATCAAGTAAAGTGTAGTATCTGTGATTTCATTCTTTCTTTCATTCATTCTTTCATTCATTACACAAAGCCCATGACCATAGGTGAGGATGGGGATGTACACTGACTGGTAAACAGAGAACTTTGCCTTATGGCCTAGCTCCCTCTTCACCACTACAGCGAACGTGTTACTGCTGCTGCCTGTCCCATTCTACAGCCGATTTTCCCTTTTTCCATCATTTGTGAACAAGACCCTGGGACACTCCAAGTACACAAAACACATGTAGACTGGGTTGGCAAACTCCCATGCCCCCTCAACAATCAATGCGAGGGTGTAAAGCTGGTCTATTGTTCCACGCTTGGGATAAAATCACATTGCTTCTCCTCAGTCTGAGGTTTGACTATCAGTCGGTGTTCCTTTTCCAGCACCTTGACATAAACTTTCTCAGGGAGGCTGAGCAGTGTGATATATAATTGGCACATGCTCTGTGGTACCCTTTCTTAAAAATAGAGCCACCAACTCTGTGTGCCAGTCCAAGTCTGTCAGTGATCTCCACCAGGGAAATGGTGTCAGATGCCCCAGAAGCCTCTGGTCCTGAGTCCCTTGAGAGAGAGGCATGTTGGATGTGTTGGGTTGAGGAATGGAGTGCTCCTTCCACTGACCGACAATGTCCTCATTCAAAGTCAGATATTCTCCACCCCTGCTGAGTACAGCTTGAGTGAGGCCACCCTGACCACTCCTGAGTCGTCAGCTGTCCAGAAACTCATTTAAAGCCAATTGAAAGTCTTTTTTTCATGGCCTCTCCACATTCCTGTCTGCAGAGTCCTCTGGCCTATCAGTCCTGAAGGGCCTTCTTCTTCAGCTTCAGGGCCTCCCTTCAGTGTCCACCAGGGAGTTCTTGGGCTGCCGCCCTGACAAGCATCAACAAGCTTTTGGTGTATTCAAAGTACATTCAAAGCATATTTACTTTAATATTACCTGGCTAACTAGCTAGTTAAAGAGTAACGCCATCCCCTAGTTTCAGATTGGTTCATGCCTGTATTTTTTAGGTTTTTATGTTCCCACAACCGTTTTCTTATTGAAAGTTCTAGGAAACAGCCCTATATTTCCAGGGCACTGTGTTCCCCCTTTGTAATTTTTGAAACAGCCCTATTTTCCCAAGGTCAAATGCTCCCTCATTGAAATGCTCATGTGAAATATTCAATAATGTTTTTAACAAACCCTTGTCATCTTACCCTCACCATTTCCTTACAAATCCCTGGTAAGAAGAGGTGATGAAACACAGTGGTAAACCTACCCCATCCCAACTTCTTTATATGTTGTCCTTGTAGTATTTTCCTTTTAAAATATGGTTAACATGATTTGCATATATTTTTTCTATTTACATTCTGCATAACGTCCAAACTCTTTTGGAAATGGGTTTATATTATTAATTGGAATTTGAATTATTGAGAATAATTTGAATACTTTTTCATCAATAGCCACAGCAAATGTTTTTGCCTCATATTTAAAAACACTATAATTAATGTAATATTGGCAATATGGCAAAATGTACTTGATAAACTACTCACGTTTTATTGTTGTGCTTAAACATTTTAATTGTTTATTATAATTCTTCCCAAATTACTCTGAGCAATCCAATCATAAAATAAGTATTTTGCTTCTTTTTTACATTGATAAGAAACATGATAGTTCACAGAAAGCTCTGAATTTACTTGCTGATATCTCTAAAACCGAATATTTAGAACTTGTGAATGATTTTATAATTAAATTACCCCCTAGTGTGTTGACATGGCACAACCTGGCCCTCTTTAGAAAAAGTTTGGACAACCCTGAAATAAATAGCTGAACACGGAGCCCTGGAAACATAGAACCCTCAGAACATAGTGCCTTGGTGTCATGGGTATGATTTACAAAATGCAGAGTTAAACCAGCAGGACAACAAGAGGCGGAACCACAACAATATTATTTTGATACTGTAAAACGTAAACAAAACTGATGTCCATTATGTTATTGCAAACAAAATGTTTCAGCTTATAATGAAAACATTGTCTGCATTTGTTACTTAACTGGTTACCCACAAATAATCAATATTCATGTGTTGCTCATGTTAACTAGATAAAAAAAATCTTTCATTAAGTTTATTACAAGGACCTTCATTTCAGCTGTGTAAGCAGATATGATTTTTGTGATGGCGTGTACATTGACTGACCATTTCATTAGGTTCACCCTCTTGTTTCTACACTCCATTATTTACTATAGAGGAGAACTTTGTAATTCTACAATTACATTGGTTTCACGCTATACTTTTTAGCACCCTTTCATCCTGTTCTTCAAGTCAGGACACTCAAAGGGCTTTATGCATATTTTGAGTGGGGAATCATTCTCAGCACTGCAGTAATTGCCATGGTGGTATGTTATTGTGTGTTGTACTGGTATGAGTGGATCAGACATAGCATTTTTTTTGTTCTATGAAACCATTATTCCTAAAGGCCCCGAGAGTTCCTTTCCAGTAATCAGTCACTTGAAATGATGTACAAGTTTAAAATTTTCACCATGTTAAAGTTTTCGAATGGTCTGCCATTTAAGCTGTTAGATTTTAACTGTGTTCCCGATTTATCCAAACTACAGACTAGTGATTACTGCACTGCTCTTTTATTGGAGTCTCTCTGTACCTTCATACATTGCTAACTGTGTTCCTGCAGGATGGTACTCAGGCCCAAGCAGCGGTAGCCGGGCCCTCAGTCCCGGGCAGAGAAAGCTCCACTTCCTCCTCCACTCGCTCCACCATGTTCCGCATCCCAGAATTCAAGTGGTCTCACATGCACCAGCGCCTG
Organism: Pygocentrus nattereri; assembly: GCF_015220715.1. Taxonomy (NCBI): domain Eukaryota; kingdom Metazoa; phylum Chordata; class Actinopteri; order Characiformes; family Serrasalmidae; genus Pygocentrus; species Pygocentrus nattereri. Next base: position 14,586,510 of record NC_051232.1, read on the forward strand.
CTAACTGATCTGCTTTTTTCCATAGAGACGGACGTCCAGATGTGGAGGAGGTGAGGGACACTGAGGGGAATGCCTATACAACATTAGGACTGCTAGAACAGTATTTAATTCCTTATAACTCATAACCAGAAAATGTATGTATAATTAGTTTAATAGTAGGAGCTGAGTAATTCATAGTAGATGGTGAATCATTGACAACATACTGAATAAGCCGTTGTACATACGCAATAATTATTATGTAGTCTATCGTTCATGGTAGGTGCTGAATAATTCGTAGTAGATACTACATAATTTAGTTGTTAATTAAATTATAATAATTATTAAATAGTAGGTTAACATTAATAACTGAATAATAAATTTAATACATTTGCTTTTGGACAGATTAAATTCCTGTGTAACTGTTGAGTTATTATTGTAAATTGGTAACGGTCTGTTTTGCATTATGTTGGCAGCCACTCCACTAAGACGGTGATGGATTTTGTGAACAGCAGCGAGAATGTGGTGTTTGTTCATAACACTATACACCTGGTCTCTCAGGTGGTGGATAATCTGATAATGGCGTGTGGAGGAATTCTGCCTCTACTGTCTGCAGCTACGTCCTCCACGGTCAGTGTGATATTTGGAAGTTAAGTTAGAGGAAATATATACATAGTAGTGGTATACAGACAAAAGTGTACAATATTAGGTATTATCCATAGTTAAAAGATAATCTTCAGAAATATTCATCAGCAGTGGCAGCAGCAGTAATATCATTGTTTCAGGCTCTCTTTCAGTTTTCTTTTTTCATTATTATAGTAATAAATATGTTGCGCTGCTGATCTACTATGTGACTCATAAACCCACTCTAATCTGCACCTTTATCATTAATGATGCTGACAATAATGATGATGATGATGATGGTAATGATAATGGTTATTATTATTACACATGATCCTGATAAATGCAAAGGTCAGGTTGAAAATGATGGTCATGACCATGATTACTGTGATCATGAAGATGAGGAAGAATAAGGTGGGTGTGATTGTGTTGTAATGATGAGTGGTAATGATGATGACTTTGCAGATGATGGTAACTATGACGATGATAAAAAGGATTAGCAAGGACGTGACCACGATGGGATTGTTGATGATATGGCCTGACCGATATCTAAAATTTGACAGGATATAATAGACTGATGTCTGCCAGTATAATTTTATCAATGATAAAACATTACACACCAGTAGATTTAGACTTTAGATTAAATTTAGATTGTTTTGAGTGTTAGCAGTGCTTTTGCCTTGTCATGATTGGTTGGATGTTGGATGCCCCTTTTCCTCATCCTGATTGATTGGATGTTGTTGGTTCTACCTCATCAACTTGATTAGTTGTAGGGGTGGGAATCTCTAGGCATCTCACAATTTGATTTGATTATGTTTCAGAGGGTTGCGATGCGATTTTAAAACGATTATCTTTTTTTCTGTACAGGATTTTTTTTTCTCTCTGTGAGGACTTGGTACAACCCTAATTCCAATGAAGTTGGGACGTTGTGTAAAACATAAATAAAAACAGAATACGATGATTTGCAAATACTTTTCAATCTGTGTTCAATTGAATACACTACAAAGACAAGATATTTAATGTTCAAATTGATAAACTTTATTGTGTTTTTGCAAATATTCACTCGTGTTTTGAATTTTATGCCTCCAACACATTCCAAAGAAGTTGGGACAGGGGCATGTTCACCACTATGTTACATCACCTTTTAACAACACTCAATAAGCATTTAGGAACCGAGGACACTGATTGTTGAAGCTTTGTATGTGGAATTCTTTCCCATTCTTGCTCGATGTACAACGTCTCCGTTGTCGTATTTTGCGCTTCATAATGCACACATTTTCAATGGGAGACAGGTCTGCACTGCAGGCAGGCCAGTCTAGTACCTGCACACTTTTACTACGAAGCCATGCTGTTGTAACACGTACAAAATGTGGCTTGGCATTGTCTTGCTGAAATAAGCAGGGACATCCCTGAAAACGACGTTGCTTGGATGGCAGCATGTTTCTCCAAAACCTGTATGTACCTTTCAGCATTAATGGTGCCTTCACAGATGTGCAAGTAACCCATGCCACAAGTACTCCATACCATCAAAGATGCTGTCTTTTGAACTTTGTGCTGATAACAATCCGGACAGTCCTTTTCCTCTTTGGCCCAGAGGACACGACGTCCATGATTTCCAAAAACAATTTGAAATGTGGACTCGTCAGACCACAGGACACTTTTCCACTTTGCGTCAGTCCATCTCAGATGAGCTCGGGCCCAGAGAAGCCGGCGGCGTTTCTGGGTGTTGTTGATAAATGGCTTTCGCTTTGCATGGCAGAGTTTTAACTTGCACTTGTAGATGGAGCGACGAACTGACACTGACAATGGTTTTCTGAAGTGTTCCTGAGCCCATGTGGTAATATCCGTTACAGAATGATGTCAGTTTTTAATGCAGTGCCACCTGAGGGATCGAAGGTCATGGGCATTCAATGTTGGTTTTCTGCCTTGATTCTTGTTTCTTGATTCTTGAGTTTTCTCCAGATTCTCTGAATCTTTTCATGATATTATGGACTGTAGATGATGAAATCCCTAAATTCCTTGCAACTGCACATTGAAAAACGTTCTTAAACTGTTGGACAATTTGCTCACGCAGTTGTTCACAAAGTGGTGAACCTCGCCCCATCCTTGCTTGTAAACGACTGAGCCTTTCAGGGATGCTCCCTTTATACCCAATCATGACACTCACCTGTTTCCAATTAACCTGTTCACCTGTGGAATGTTCCAAACAGGTGTTTTTTGAGCATTCCTTAACTTTCAGAGTCTTTTATTGTCCCTGTCCCAACTTCTCTGGAATGTGTTGCAGGCATCAAATTCAAATGGGTGAATATTTGCAAAAAACAATAAAGTTTATCCATTTGAACATTAAATATCTTTGTCTTTGTAGTGTATTCAATTGAATATAGGTTAATAAGGATTTGCAAATCATCGTATTCTGTTTTTATTTGTTTTACACAATGTCCCAGCTTCATTGGAATTGGGCTTGTACTTTCAAAGCACAGTATTTGTAATGATCCATAATGAATTTATTCCAATATCTTTTATTACTAAATCAAATGGAAGTGATGTGGCAAGTGAATTGGAAGGCTCTCATTCACTGCTTTTGTTTTGAGCACATGAAACACAGACTCATCTGCTATAAAATGTGGAGTTACAGTGAAAACGATTCTGTGGTAGTAGATGTCCATGCAGCACACATTACAGCCATCCTACCCATTTTATACAATTTTTTTTTAATTTTATATCTTCAGTTTTGGTCTAGTTGTAGAGAGTGGGGGATTGCTGTTGTCAGTATATCTCAGCTCTAAAGTGTGCAACACAGCGCGAAAGCCCTGGTTCTGAGAACTGGTGTGCAGACTGCAACGCACTCTCATCTAGTTAGTAGCTAATGAAAAGGCAAAGCGACACATATAATGAACTGATGCTGCATCTACATTCTCGTGCCTCAGGCAGAATTTAAGGTGGAACGGGGACAATTCGAACGAGAAGCTGACTTCATCTTCTCAACTTTTTAGTGTTTGACAGTTTTCAGGATGGCTGTAATGTGTGCTGCATGGACATCTACAAGATGCTGACGAATAAGAAGTGACTTCAGCCTCTTAAAACAGTCGAACGTTCAGAGACATATTAAAAGAAACTGCTCTACTTTTGAGGAAAAGTTTTCTGGTAGAGATGGCAGGAATGCGGCTATATCTAAAGCTTAAAGCAGAGCAAAGTAAGTCTGCGTTTTCGTTTATATTTTTTAGCCTATACTAGGACTTTACCACATACTAGACATAAAATGTTGTGGCTTTTTGTTGAAAGGACAAAATGGCTCTTCTTAACATTTGGGTTGAGTCACTCCTGACCTAACCTAGCTTTTAACCTTTTGACATTTGTGAACCGATTCAGAATCGTTCACGTCCGCATCGCGATGCATCTAGTAATCGACCCCCTCACCTCCTTATCCTGATTGCTTGGAAGTTGAGATTCCAGCCTTCTCGTCCTGATTGGTTACATGTTGGCGGCCCTGCCTCCTTGTTTGATTGGTTGGATGTTCAACAGTCCTGCTTCCTCCTGCTGATTGTTCGGGTGTTGCTTGCTTCCTTGTGCTAATTTGTTAGATTGAGCCCATCTCTTTCTCCTAAATGACTGGATTTTGGTGTCCCTGCTAGTTTGTCCTGATTGTTTGGATGTTGGCGGTCCGGTTACCTTGTCCTGATTGTTTGGATACTACTCTGTCCTGAGTGTTTGGATGTTGGTGGCCCCGCTACCTTGTCCTGATTGTTTGGATGCTGCTCTGTCCTGAGTGTTTGGATGTTGACGGTCTTACTGCCATGTCCTGATTGTTTAGATGTCCTGCTATCTAGTTTGATTGTTTGGATTTTGCCAGTCCCGCCTCCTCATCCTAATTGGTTGAATGTTTGGTGGTCTGGTCTCTTTGGACTGATTGAT